>NC_141557.1:14300000-14900000 GCF_036417535.1 Chlamydotis macqueenii | reverse complement strand
TGTTAATTTTTTTTTTTTTTGCATAAATCAGAAGCAACTAATTAAAAAAGAAATATTTAATTCTGACATGTTCTTTGAACTGGTGTTCCATCTGGTTCTGTTTGAATAGTAAAATCTGCTGTAGTTGTAAAAATTGGCAAGCAGCACTCTGGTAAAGAGAAACAAAAGAGACTCAGTACAGCAGGTTAATACACTAGCATTTCAACATTTCCAGAATTCAGCAAACCAAATCTCTTCAGTATGGAAACTATAAAGATCAAATGTGAAAGAGAAATGCTGCGAGTGGGCTGGGAGAAGCATTGCCACTGGTACACATTAGCTCTATGTGATATTTTTAGTGTGAGTCGTTGAAAGAGTTTGGTTTAAAAGCGAGGGCAATGCAGGGCTCCCCTGAACTGTATTGTCTGAAACGCATCCAGTGCACATGCAGTGATAGGGAACAATCCTTCTGCTATTCATTTGGATGCTCCACCTCACACATTCGTGCACGCTCTGATGTAACACAATCATTATTCAGAAGACTCAGAAAATACCTTCTTCTTAATTTACTTTTTTACTTGAAAACTGCTTAAAACCTGAACACCAAGATACAATAAACTCTGATAAAAAGGAGGAAAATGTAATCGTATTGGAGTTTCTATGGACTCTGGGATCTAAGTAATCAGCATCTTATGCCATTCGAACCCTCTCTGTAGTAATGAAGAGAAAGGCTGATTAACTCCCAGTGCTTTAGAAAAAGATTGTTTTACATCTTGCAGGAGCATACCTTGCTGTGAAATATTACTTCTTTAAAATGAAAACCTTTGCTTTCGCACTACATTAACTTGCAAATGGATAACCTAAGACATGTACAATGACTTGGTCAAAAAAGGAGGAATGTGAATGGCCCCTTTCTCCAGCTAAGACACTTAGGAACCCTTGCTGAGCAATAAATGAGTCAGGAACGTAATACTTTTAATTAACGTTTTCTGAATACTTATTTGTAATTTACATTTAATTTTAAACCTGAGCTTAATCCTCTGATCTGGAATGAAGACAACTATTTAGTGCAGTTTGAATGTAACCTTCCCCAGTTTGTGTTAGAAACTATAGAAAAGGGAAACTCTATAGCAATACTTGCAGAACCACTCTTTTCTGAAAGAAAGACATAATTGTAGGACTTTTTTTTCCCCCAAGTGCACTGAGCAACTAGTGCACAAATGGGAAACAAGCAATCCAAAGCTTCTCTATCAGACTGCTTCACATGTGAATAACTGGGTTTTGGGTGGAAAACACTGAATTTTCCCTATATTCTGTAGTATTTTTTTTGCCAGCTACTGTCCTGCTGGAATCAGAGGGTACAGGCAGCAGGGCTTGATTTATAATATGTTTTGTTATTTTGAATGTAAGTGTAATATTACATGCATAAACACATAGAAATAACCTCTGCTTCTTCTTGTTTCGCAGCCTACCTATGCGAATTGGGTAGGAAGCTGGTAAGTGAGGGGATGACATACCACGCAGGATGAAACCTCTACTGTCTCAGATAGCACACCTTCATGGTGTAGATAAATCTGACTGTGCAATCACTGTGTTCAGAGAGGGAGTTCCACTGAAATCACTGGAATTTGCTACACTTAGATATTTTTGAAAGTTCAGGCTTTGAGTTTTCTATAAAAAATAGCAACAAAATGGGGAAAAAGTGCCAATGCCTAAGATTTAATACTTTTTAAGCCTAATTTCGCTGGCAATTGGAAGAGGTGTATAACCTGTGTCACATAGAAATATATGTATTTTCTTGTGATCAGCTTTCTCATCTTGGAAAATCGTCACAGTCTCTTTAAATCAGTCAGTCATCCACAGCAGTCTGCATTCATTTATTCTCTGTTAAATGGAACTGTCAGTTTTGTTGCACCAAAGTTCGATTTTCTATTTCATACACATTGTGTATGATGATTTTAATTTACTACTGGGTCACCAAGCAAGTCACTGCTTTTTTGAGTTTCTACTACCTTTTAGAAAAACGTCAGGTATCTGCAGTTAGATAGCATGGTGATGGTACTGTAAATGTACAGGGAAAAATGAGAGAGAAAGCATATACATGCAAAGATCATTTTGCTTTTTCTATATGCACATATATAGACGAAATACTTCTCAGGCTGTGATCTGGAAGACCTGCTGCTGAGAGCGACGCTCTTGTCCCGTGTGGAGGAGGAAGGGGGACAGCAGAAGGGATGCTGCAGGCCAGGGTCTAGGGAGATAACTTTGCCTCTGGTGCTAAAGCAAACCAGAGAGACTGGCTGCACCCCAGCTCTGTCCTTTTCTCAACAAAACCTGCTCAAACTCCAACCACAGAGATTTCATTTCCAGGTTTTTTTTTTTTTTTTGACCAAAGAAGGGCGCCTGGTTTGTGTACTGTGACCTGGCCTCTCTAAAAGTTGTACTATCTCCAGCTATCGATTTTTAAGTGCCATGGCTTTTTAAAGTAAACACAGGATATATTTTCTTAGTTAAGCATATCATGAAAAGGGGGAACACTCCTATGGACAGTTAATTTTTATGGCCTGATAAGAGCATTTTAAAATTATTCTGTGCTATGTCAGCCCCTCAACCCACAGCTTGAATTTAATAGGATTCCAATGGAAGAGCCTGTTCTTGCCTGTGATAAGGCTGTGTTAAGGCTAAGACCTTAGTCTGTAATACAATAATCTATAGCTTAAACACAACCAGTTAAAATACACCCTGGTTTTATATGTGCTGGACAAATCCATCTTTTCAGCCACTCTGGAGGATCCACAACAGAAATGAATTTCGCCCAAAGTGTTCAACATAGGAGGCTGCAACAAAGAGAAAGACCAGACTGCATAGGTACAGCTGGTTGGTGGAAGTTATGTGTAAACAGGGCTTCTCTGATGAGAAGCCAGTTGATCCTGAGAACAGAGGAACCGAACCTCAGCTTAATGTCTGGTCAACTGTGTGTTCTCTGCTAGTAGGTTTTGTTTATCAGACAGCTAAGAAATTTTCTCTGATGTCTTTTTAAAGAGTTTTTTAAAACCTTGAATGAAAAACTTTGAGGTACAGCAAAAATGGAAGTATTTCCCTGTTGAAATATACCTTTTTTTTTCTTTTTTCTTTTTTCTTTTTTCTTTTTTCTTTTTTCTTTCTTCTTTTTTCTTTTTTTTTTTTTTTTTTTTTGCGGGAAGAAGACAAATTGCTTTCTGAAGGGCAGGTATTTACCACTTGGAAGAAATCTCATTTATCCTTCCACTTTACCTATTTTGCTACTGCTGTGAAAATGTCACCTAATGGGCAGAACAGAATTAAAGTGGGACAGAAAAACAGGATGACACAAGGACAGAGGAGGCAAATAATAGCTCAGCAACAGAAAATCTGGAGCATGGATGCTGGGATGGGGAAGGGCCCATAGGACTCACGAACTCTTCAGCTTTGTACTACTGTGGAGGTGTGGAAAGCGTGAATAAAAACGCACAATTGTCTCTGCAAAGCACTCAGCAGTACACCTATTATCTCCAACCGAAGGTCAGCCCTGTGAGAATAGAGACCTTTAGCTCAGTAACAACTCTGCTTATTATAACATACCTCCTACCCAAGGCTGTGTTTCTAGCCACTGCTCTTAGTCACTTAACTTCTAGCCTTGAGCTCTACCTCTCCCGCAGTTTCACACCTGCCCAGTCTTGTACATTCATTTATTTCTGCTGTACTCAGAAAAATCTCCTTCTGAGATACCTTCCTTCACATCTGCAGAAAGTCTTGGCTGCAATGGAGCAGATGTGTTGCAGTGCCTGGTAGCTGGGTGGGCAAGGCTGCCTCAGCCCCCGTGGGGTCTGTGAGTCATCTAGGAGAGAGCTCCCCTACCAAGCAGAATGGCATAAACAACTGATTTTTTGGCTTGATGGCAGTTCAAAAACCAGCAAACAATAACAAATGTTTCCAGTCAAGTCAAACATGCGAACGTGGTGAACGGAAAAAAATGAGAGAAGAATAATTTTGTACAGAGTATTTTAAGTGGCTTTAATTTCTGTAAAGAAAGAAGAAAAAAAAGATGTTGTGATTTAAAAAATCCTGTGGTATTTAGTTTAAAACATATTTAAAGGTTTTAATATCTTTCCTTCCTGGAACTAACTAGTGAAAGTGAGATAAATTTACAAAATTATTTTAGTAGATGCTGAATCAGTGCTTTTGCTGGACACATTTTTAATTTGCTATCTCAGCTCTAAAGGGCCATCTGTCTTGCAGCCGTTGAGGGGATGTAGGGCTGGACTGGGAAGTGGATGCATAGGTAATTACAGAGTTATAAACAAACTACTCAGATCTCTGCATAATGGATCCCCTGAAAGAACTGAAACTATTATAATGATTAGGCTGGTAGTGGAGGCTCTGCTTCTGCTGCTCCTCCATATGTTGCACGCAGAATTGCTCAGAGCCACGCAGGACTCCCCTCTGTATTAGGGCTGATGCTGAAACATGTCAGAGGGAGGTAGAGAGGATTTTCTTCTAAACTGCATTTTGCACCTGCACTACTGGAGCAATAAGGCTCAGTTCTGTGAGCATCCCTTCAGCCTCCCCAGAGTGATAAATCTATGGCTGGGAACTTTCTGGTGCTAAAATAGCTCTTAAAGCACTTAGAATAATAAAAAAAAGTCCATACTTTGTAGCGCCCTTTTATTTCTCCCTCTCCCTCTTGTCTAATTTCAGTACTTGCCTTTGTGAAACTCTACCATTTATTCCCATGTCACAGTAAATAAAGGTACGAATGTATCCTGCTGGGTCAATTAACCCTGGTTCTGCGCTGTGTCACAGTCTGTACCAGCTGTGATTTCCAGAAAGGAATATTCTTTTGTCATTCTTTGCCCACGTGCAAAGTATGTTAAGGCTGTAAGATAACTGTAACACTTTTCCACACAAAGCTAACTCTGCTTTTTGTAATTTCTGGAGTACAGTTATGAACTGTAAAATGACATGAACCAAATACATGACTTGTATACCAAAGTGGTAGCGAAGACAAAGAACTGACAGTTTTTGTGCTCCCTAATGATGGGCAAGCCCTGCCACAAAGCCTGTGAACTCCAGCTCTCAGGCAGTCCTTCAAAGGCTAGGAGAACTGGGAGGCTGAGGTTTCCCAGGTTTCATGTTATTCTATCCAGTAATATGATGCACTTCACTGCAATATCAACCTCCAAAAGAAACAGAAATAATAAGAATAAAAATAACAGGCATTGTTGACTCGCACTTCCTTGAGCTTTCATGTGAAGCATTTAGATAAGCTTGCTTGGTAAAGTCAACCCAAACAGCTGCCTGATGTAAGAATAAACCTGTTAATGAAACAAATATGCTGTGTAGCAGCATATATAAATACTGACTATATTTTTAAGTGAATACCTGATAAGGAAATAAGCTATGACACAGATGAAAGGTCAAGACACCAAATGATGAACTGCAATTATTTTCAGAAGTGCTACAGGAATAAATCTCTACTAATCTATATAGCAGTTCACACCAGCAATGCATGCTTCTGGGTTTCGCTTACAAAGGAGTAAATAATGAAGAACGTAGGATACTGTAAATGTAAAGGAATGAAGACAAATGTGGAAGGAAAATTCTACCTCAGAGGTCCCTCTCATTCTGGCAAAGCAGTGTATACATAGATGTGTTTTAAATCAATGGAAGTATATTTTCCTGGAATGAGAGAGTCAGTGTTAAATAAACAACTGATATTTCAATCAGTGGAGGCGAGGGGGATCTCCTGGGTTACTTTTTGAGGAGGGCTGTTCTTAACTGGCTCTGGCCTTTCTCTAGATCCCTAAATGCTGCAAGATGCAGAGGAGAATTTTGCACCAGATCAGTTGATATTCCTCAGGCTGGCCGGTCTGGAGGTCTAGAGAATTACTCTGCAAGAGTCGTAGGTGCCAAAGGGAATAGATGGGGGACGAGGTAGAGGTGGGCAGGCAGAGGCTAGAGGGAGTGACCAGACCTGCTCCTGCTGCAAACCTCTGACTCCAGCCGTTTTCACTTGACACCAGATCTGTGCCCTGCTGAAAAACTCAGCAGTATAAATTTGGGCTGCATTAGCCATTTATGGCATATTAGCCAGGACACACAATAGGGAGTTCATCTTAGCGTATGGCTTTATGTCAGCTGCAGAATGACAGATAATACCCAATCCAGAGTATAATGTCTATTTATATTAACCTCCTGTTAACCTTTTTGAACAAATTTGAACTGGCAGAGTGTGTTTATACCAGAGTAGTGCCTTTTGGTTTATGCTGCAAAATTTTGATCTGATACTAGGATTCTTAAAGCTGGATTTATGGTTCTGTCCAACTCCAGTCATAATATGAACTGAAGATCTTGTGTTATTAACAAACATGCTTTGCTTTCTGGGCAAGCTGGAAGTCTCACACAGTGTTACAGGATGAGAGAAAAATTGTGCCACCCAGAAACTATCATCTAGCTTGGTGGGAGTGTAAAGATTTGTGTTATATGCAACAAAAGAAACATTATGATAGAAAACATAGATTCTGCAGTAAACGTGCCCAGAAGGTGTTGCTCCTTGCGGGTTTGAAAACCCACACCATTATGAGGATTGATGATAGCACCAGTTCCCAGTGACCCTGGTAATAGGCAATCAGTCTCTCCTCAAAACCACACACACATGGGTCTCAAGTGTCTTTAGCTGAGGGCACCCATCTGGCCGGGTGCTCCTCCTGGAGCTCCCCTGCTCCTGCGCTACCCTGGGGGGCTGCTGGCCACCAGCCCCTTGGGATGTCCCTGAGGTGCAAGGGCCTGCCACGCACAGTGACCCAGGGCCTCTGCTGGCCACCAACCCCTCAGGACATCCCTGAGGTGCAAGGGCCTGCCATGCACAGTGGCCCTCGGCCTCTGCTGGCCACCAACCCCTCGGGATATCCCTGAGGTGAAAGGGCCTGCCATGTGCAGCGGCCCAGGGCCTCTGCTCAAAGGCCTCAAAAATGAGATGCAAAAAGTTCCCTAAATATAATGATTTCGCATGTTACTTTTTCAGATAAGCATAAACGTAAATGCTGTTCTCAAATGCAAACATTAAATCTACTCTGTAAAAACACAATTACTGCTGCCATGGCAGAAATCAGTCGTTTCTTTTGAAGGAATGCCTTGAAAATGCAATCATAAAATCCCTGCACGTTATGGATTTCATTAACATTGTACTCCCCTAGGATTCCCAATTGCACAATAACAGGAGTTCTTTAAATTTTAAATACCACAGAAAGGAACAGTTTCACTAAAACCAGATGTGAAACCCTCACGCTGGCCTTCTTACTGGGTCTAAGTACTGAAACTGGCTGGTAATTGATACCTATTAACATGTTTGTTGTTCAGATTACAGCAATGGAAACACTATACTATTTTTCCTGTGAAAGGATACGTTAATGAGGGACAATGACTTATATTGCAATGGCAGTTCCCTGCTCTTGATTAAATTAAAGGGCTGTTTTTATTTTTTATTTTAAATTATGCTATTTCACACTGAAGGGCAGTCGAGTGTGTGAAATAGAAGTGTAATAAACAAGTAGGCTGAGCTTAAGGCTGAGGAGCTAATAACATCCCATACAACAATAAACTAACTTTATGCTTATTTTTGGCAGCCCTTGCCTCATGCATATCTTTATTCCATTCATATTAGAAAATCCTCAGACTTTATTAAGGTGTTTTTAAAGAAGAAATTCAATCTGGAGTGACTCTGTTTCTGATTATGGAGTCACTCCAAATCTCAAGTTAGTTGAGCAATTTTCAAAAGTCTGTTTGAGAGTAAAAATAAAATGGAGAAAGCTTTGTGCAGACTTATGGAGTGACCGTGCTATGGATATTTTGAATATAAGCTTTGACATTTATTTCAAAACAACTAAGGAAAGGAACGGGCAGACAGCGTTCACTTAGCGGAGCCTGCATTCGGAGGAACTCAGGAGTTAGTACCTTGTAAGCCACGACAGAACAAGCTAGTTTTTCCACCAAAGAATAGCTTCCACATCCACAGATGGAATTCATGCAAATCCATTACTAACAACAAGCCAACACTATTTTCCTAATTCTTTTCAGCCAAATGGTCCAAAAGACGTCAACACCTCAAAGGAGACAATCATATCGCATGCCCTCTAGACGTCCTTTATAGATACCAATCTCCCTTTGCTGATACTTAACTGAGGTTTTCTGTTTCTTTTGTCTTAGCAAAAACATTAACCTTGAAAGGAGTGGTAAAAGGAAGGGAAAGGAGAACTACGCTATACAAAAAAAAAAAGATACACTAAGGAAATTAGTATTTGGAGCTGAATTTTCAGCTGCTTTGCCCATGTATGATTGTACATATCTTATATATGCCCTAGTTGTATATGCATATTAGCAGTTTGAAGGCGGACATCACTACTTAGCCAGCTGCAGTGTGTGTGCAGGTATGGAAATCTGCAATTGTGAAAAGATTAATGGATACTGATAAATACAAAATCTTTGTCTCTCAGACAAGGGCATATAGGCAGAAATTTTAACTTTAAAAGTTCCAAGTTCAGCATTGCTGTATCCTTCAGACTGTTTTTTGCTGTTGAATATTTTCTGGAGTTCTTGCACCATGCAGCAAAAATCCATTTACACTGTACTGCACAAAAGCAAATACTTCACATAAATGACTAGTTTACAATAGCATACAGAACAAAACAGAACAAAGTGACCTCAGCCCTTCATATACAAGTGTCTTCCTCCTTTCATAAAATATTATTATTTTTTTCAATGGGTAATTTCAGAGTATTTTATTAGTTGCATGTCCTTGGCTGTTTGTCTGTAAGCTCTTACGGAGATGAACATCTGTTCCTGGGTATACTTGTACAGAGGAAACCTAGGATTTAAATATTTTATCCAGATATAAACTCGCAACGTGTGCTTACTGCCAATGGCATCAAGGCTTTGTAGAAGACGGCAGTTCACATGTGCAAGGACCCTGTTATGGAGGTGCCTGATGGTCTGAAGCATTTGTCTCAAAATTGTCAATTAAGTTTAACAGGAAAGCATTTAGAACACATTTGGAAGTTTGGATTAGTAATGTTAGTACTGAGTTAAACCATAATAAATAAGAATTAATATCCTCCTGACATAAGTGGAACCAAAGATGAGTTAAACTGTTGTACCCTGTGAAAAGTCAAGGCATGGCATACTCAATCTCCAAACTAGCTTGGTTGCTTCTACTACACAGGTTGAGTGGTAGAAATGATTAACAGTTCTGCAAGGAGCAGATGTCCCTGCTCCTTGCAGAGGAGTTGGACTAGATGACCTTTAAAAGTCCCTTCCAACCCTAACAATTCTATGATTCTTCTGTAGCACATGTAAAGCATATCTATTTAATGAAATGAGTCTTCAAGCAAGACTTTGTAGGCTTAGTCTTGCAAACAAGATGCAGCTCTGCAGCAAACGCTGCTAAAGCCTAGTTGCTCTGTCCTGAAGTCTGCCTTGGAGGTGCCAGTTCCTCCACACAGGCCCTGGGCAGTGGAGGAGATGTCCTAGGGTGAGGCTGCTTAGGGAAATGGCTGAGGCATGAGCAGTACAGCATACAAATAACCACCAACTTCTTGGCTAATGTGGTGGCTGGAGGCAGCGTAAAGCTGCTAAAAAATTATGCTTCTTGTTGTTTCAGCCCCTGAGCACCCTGGTTTATGGCAGAATGCAAAGGAAGCTGAGAAATTCATGGGCAGGAGGTGTGAGGTAGCCTGAGCTGTTTTAGGCATAAACTCCAGAGTAGCTTGGGTTCTGTTATGTGTTTGTTATTAAAAAAGTTAATGGTTAAAAAAAGTCCTTTGAAAGTTTTTCTCAGAAAGATCTAGTTCTAAGTGAAAGGATTAAGCTATATATGTATGTATGTAGTCATCATAACTTAATAAAGTTAATAAGCACACAGAACACATGAATGAGATTTGACCAGCTCTCTTGTTTTGATTATCCAGTCATAAATGAGTAAGTGACAGCAGAAAAGACGGAAATAGGGAAAAAGTGGCGGCCCTCCAACCAGATGAAACACTTGGAATTTGATTCTGATGCATTCCACCCTTTTTCCATGTGCATTCCATGGATTGCAAGTCGCAATGATTAAAAACAAGCCTTGCACTTAGATAAGGCTGGGGAGATTTTAACATTTACTCCTAAGTAAGGAAAAAGGATCAACGGATTTTTTTTTTGCCACTCTGAAGTCTGATTAGGTCCATCATACACAATTACCAAGTTGCCAAGAGCTCAGGATGTGTAGGGGCCCCTAAACAGGACACCTGAGAGTCCCATTGTGTGCAAAGGATCAGAAATGAAAGATTTCCCCCTCTTTCTTCCCTTTACTAACTACTACTCAACATGTTTTTAAGCTTTCTTGCAGACAGTAAACCTCACAGGAAACATCAATGTGAACATTCGTACGCGTGGCTAATAAGGCATTGTTTTTATATGTCAGTTAGTGATTTCCTACAGAAAACAACAGAAGCAAGAGGAATGTTTCAAATATATGAACAAGTTTTCAATATTGTTAATATTGATCTAATATGCTCAAGCCTTTGTCTTAGCTTTTGCCAACAGAAACAGAATCTAGATCATAACTAAGAAGTGTAAGTCAACATAAAATTAAGACAAATCAGTATTTTTTTCACCTAATTATATTAATATTTGCCTGCTAGTACAGATTATTTGCATACAGTAATTCATATGAATAATTCTAACCTGTTCAGGAATCATGTGCCGTTAAGTTATGGACCTGATGACAAATAGCAAACAACGAGCCTAAGTAGACTAACTGAACTCAAGGAGCCTCTTTGTGGCATCAAACATTTGCAGGATTTCTCCTGTATTAACAGAGCAAAGCCAAGGTGGTCAATCTTGCTAATGAATGCTGTGTTTAAGGACATGGAAGAATAGCCACTAGACAGAGATCACTGACTCATTTTGTATGTAACATATTCTAGAAGGGACATAGGTCTTCTGAGGTCAAATCTGAGTGCATGAAAACACCATGCCATATTAGTGCTTAACTGTAATCAGCTAGAGACATAGCACATGCTCAGTTTACTGGGACATTCCACTCTAAGTGCATGTTAAACTAATATTGACTTTTCCACTAAACCAAAATCTCTGTTATTTGTGCCCAGAAGACTGAAAAAACAATAGACGTGGGAAGCAGAAGAATTAATCTTCCTGACTTTTTCTTTTTTTTATACCTTTGGGAGCCAGTCTTTTTTTTGTGTGTGTCTAATAGGGAATGTGAGCTATTCACTTGCAATGATTCTTAGCTTATGTAGAAGTACTTTACTGTGTTATTTTTTTTTTCTTTCTTTTGCATTCTCCACATTCAATACGCTCCACAGAGTACTATTAATAATAACTCTAAAATGTTATCTTTTTACCTGTATCCATTCTCTGACAGAATCTTCCCCTGGGGTCCATCCGTTCTCGGGGTAATTTAGCCGGGACCTTTCTGAAGACCAGATAGCGCTGTACTGGGAGGAGACAGTGATTTGATCAGAGTGAATTTCTCCTGACTCCATACCTAGTGGTTCCATGCACTGGAAATCTGAAGAAAAATAAATTACCATCATTATTATGGTCAGCTTTTTGATTTAGACTTTGAATAACGAGAACATTTTCCTGCTTTGAATATGAATATCTAAAGAATTTATTTTTATGTGACTTTGAATTCTTTAGCAACTTTAAGTGAGGTAGTATTGGGCTTGTGGTGTCATTCTTAATACTGTCATTTGAGTTGCCATGGTAATTCCTGCAGTAATAATGCCATACAAATATTTTTAGCCCAGCATTGTAGCCATTTCAATATAGGACAATAGAAATATCTTTTCTAGGGTAGCACAGCACTTCTGTGGATTCATAATATAAAACAACGTATGTTCAACTCATAATTATGCACAAAGCCAGGAAAGACAAACCAGATGACTGTATAAAATAATTTAAAAACTATTTACGTCAGTACAAAAAAGTATAAAATGTTTTAAAAATATTATTAACGTTCTAGTCATTCTCTTTTGATCCTCAACATAGGAAAGAAACAGATCAACAAAATTTGAATCCAGGCCAGAAGAGTATTTACCTAAGGGAATCACCACCTCTTCTATGACATGCTGTATTTTAAATGAGTTGATGGTCTCCATCCAATCTCTTTTTGTTGACACAAAAATTACCTAGATAATTTAGAATCAGTTGAAACCCTACTCACTATAGTGAGTTCAAAGGCTGATAGAGCATGGAGACTAAATTCTCCTCTCACTCTTCTAAAATAAAGGCTCCAGCCCCCACTGAAGCAAGAGAGGCAGGTGGCTTTAGACAGATACTCACATAGCTGCTCATGCACCCCTGTCAGAAGTTGATCAGCTCCATCGCAAAAGCAGAAGAAAATAACATGTGCCCACACTTCTGTTCAGGGACTTAATAGTATATAAATATAATTCATTCCCTCATTAGCAGTTTAAGGTAAAACACCAGTGTGTGAAGCATAGGCCCTGACATTTGGGTACACACTCTTTTTTATTACACCTTCTCTGCACCTGATGTATTTCTAACAGAGGGTTTGGTACTGAGCTAAAGGTTTCAAAATCTAGGAGTTGGAAAAATGAGCTTTTAATAAGGAAAGTTCTGGTTTGTCAGTGAAAATTAAAAATATTTTGAAAATCCTTAAAAACTTGTATTTGTTATCCAAAAACTTACATTTAGAAATGCTATTAGGATACCTTATAGGAGTTGTAGTTAAAATGCCCCATCACTGAATTATCAAACTTGTTGCCAAACTGCAATTCCTGTGGCATACCACCCTTTCCCCTATTTGTGTGCTGCTTCAATATATGATGGGCCCTGGGTGAAGTACTGAAACTGAACTACTTTAGGATAAGACTCAAAGTGAATGAACTTCTGCTTGGAATCAGAAGGAGAGCCATAAGCCACTACAAAGAACGCAAGACATGGTAGGTGGGAGTCATAATAAAATATCTATATGATCTATAAGTTAGGTGTCTAGTTTGATCTAGACATTTGGGCTTTTCCTGTAGTCTACTGAGAGGGACAAGTACCTCCTGGAGACATTTCCATGCCTAAGACAAGTAGGCTGAGTTGTCCTCTGGAGATGACCCTCTCTGTAGTAACAACACAAAGAGCAAAGGTGGCTGAAATTAAGTGAGAGGAATCACTCCTTTGTCTAAGCCTGCATCATAGCAAGTGTTTCTTCTTATAATCCAAAAGGGTTTTCACATGCACTAACTTCTCCTGTTCTGTTGTCCTGTGTTTAAGAGCTGAAGGCACCCCAGCAGATATTATTAATTCTGGCTCCAGTGTGATGATGTCTCTACAGCCTAGGGAGGACGACCGTAGAAGAGATGGACATGGGTACCCAACTTGCCTGTGCTAGCTAATGAAGGGCTGGGAGCAGCACCTACACAAGGAGAAGCCAAGCTAGCTGGAGGTACAATCTGAGAGAGATGGAGGAGTATGCTTCCCACCCAGAGAGGCTAGGTATGTCCTGTTCCCTCTTCCTGGCTATGCACGTATAAGAAAGCTATTAAACAGGCAAGTGGTGGGGAATAACAGGGATAATTTCAGTTTATTCATTTTAATTTTGTTCCTTCTTTGACTAAACAAGTACATCAAATCTGGGTGAATTTGCTCAAAACTCAGTCAGTCGCAGAAAGGAGAGAGTTTGATTTAAAGTGTGTGTTTTATCATTGAGCGAATCAAGGAAATCTGCAAGGACATGGTGTAACACAGCCTGTTATTTTCCTGCATCTCCCTTCCTTTGTTTCATTCTCTGTCCAAAGGGTAAGTATGAAAACGAGGCAACTGGGAAAAAAATATGAGACAGAGAACAAAGCTTAGATGGTTTATGAAACGGTTTAACAAGAGCACATATATTAAATGGGTTCTTTTTATTCAAGAAATCGATCATCAAAGCTTATTCCATGTAATAAAAGAAGGCTTTGGATAGTGCATTCATTGTTCATGTTTCATTGTTTTAACGCAAGTGTTCAATTGCTCTGCATTCCTGCGTTTCCTTGGTCAGCACAGTTTTTCACAATAATTACCCTAACTTCCTGGCAGTACTGCAGAATAAAACTGTAAGGAGAATGCTGCTTCTTACACTGCTTTTCAAAGGGCAGCTGTTCTTTAAAAAAACAGAAAAAAAACCCCAGCAAAACAGAATCAACCCTTCCCCACCATCTTATTTATTTAAGGTTTCTTTAAAGTTTCATGCAATACCTGGTGTGCAAGAAGACATAACAGTGAATATTTTCCAAGAAGCTCTGTGGGATGGATAAATACTGACCTTCTGATACGCTGCTCTGGGACACGCTATAGTTTGCTGAGAATCCTTCTTTTGCTATTGCACTGTCGGTGTAAAATACCATTGAAAGAATTCCTGTTGAAGAGCGGACACGTCCTGGGTTGTTCTGCCCACAGTAACGCCCTATGTGTGGGCCAACTGCAAAAAGACAAGATACAATAGTAAACTACCAGTTCTACTACAATAGCCTCCAAAAGAGAGTCCCTCAGCAGGAAATAGTGAACCTCTACAACAGTTCAAAATAACAGTCTCATCAATAACTTAGCAGTGAACAATAAATTGCTTACCCTACCCTAGTAATCTCACTTCTAAATTGTTCCAGAAAGCACTCCATAAACCTCTGAAAATGTAAAGAACCAGATTTTCAAAATGTGTCCTTTAAAGTGTGCAGAGGGGGCAATGATGCACAAAATTACATGTACAAAATGTCGAAAGTATTTTCCAAAGTGTGACTGAAGCAGCTGTTTATGACAAGGACATCTGGATGGCCTGATTTGCCCACCCAGTCCACAAGATGCTCTGGGAATAGGACTTCAAACAGCACCTTCCAGGATTTATGCTCAATACTGCAGATAATATGTTATTTTTGTAGTGAACTTAGTAAAAAAATTTTTTTCACTCATTTTGAGGGTATGACCATTGACTTTTTAGCCCCTCCTATTTAGGCCTTCAGCACACCCGCACGGATCTTTTACCCCTATACTCAATATTAAATAATCCTGTAAGAGAATTCAACAGGAAAATATTAATCCTTTCAAAAGAGCAAGGATTTCTTAAGTGTATCTCCACATTACAGAACACACACACATACACACATACATGATCTCTCTCCGTGTTAATAATTTATAAACCAGTTCCTCATATATTTCTGGATTTCCTGTGCAGTGAGATAATCTTTTTCCTTAATTAAGCTACTCAATTCACAACCAACATATGTGGCCTTCTAGCACTTGAGCATTCCCTACAGATAAGTCCCTAGGCTGTTGAAGAGTGGTACATCTGTGCTTACAAACAATAAGAAAAGATAATGCTAAAACCCATCCATGGAGTCAATAATTAAAATAATCAGAAGATGTCATTCTAATGCTTACACCACTGGCTTTCCAGGCTTAAATTAACACCTTGTCATTTCTCTAGGAAGTCCACTTCACATTCAGTTTAAAATATAAAATGTTTGTATATCATAATTATTCACAGTTCAAAGAAAATCCTCAGCTAACATAATTTTGTAGTCATTTATTGGCATTTTCCAACAAGTAAAACAGTTCCAGCTTGGAATAACTTTATTATGTAAGCTACACATTTCTGTAAGGCCCAAGAGTTGCCAGAAAGAGGGAGCTCAGATGTTACAGCTCTTGCTGCCAACATGTGCTTTTCTATCCATATTCTGGCCATAGTTAATCTTCAGTTGCCTTGGCAATGCCATGGCATTTAAAGTACCTGCCAGTTCAGCCCTTTTCCACCAGGGCTGCTCAATGCAGTATTGATAGAATGAAACACTCTGTAGAGGATCTAAGTTGAATTCTTCTTCATCCTAGAAATCATTAAAGCTTTACAGTTTTGTGATCTGGAGTGAGAAAATTGGTTTAGACTGTTATCATTAGCAGCTTTTTAAAAACATAGAATAATGCCCCCACTCCAACTGCTGCAGGTTTTTTTTTTTTTTTTTTCCATTTTCTATGTGTAAACAGCTCTGATCTGCTTTTTCCCATGATGGCCTTTCAGCATCATAGCTGCTGATTTTGCTCTGAACTGTAAGAAAAGAAGGAGGATAAGGCCACCATGTTATGGCATGCTGAGCCTCCCTCCTCCCATTTCCTGTAGGGAAGCCTCTTTGAAATGACAAACAGAAGAGAACTTTGTTTAAAGCAGACAGGCTTTAAGATTCCCCATGACTCACTGGTTTATAATTTTTAAGACATATTTAGTGATTCTGCATTTCAGACTTCTACAGATTGTTCCTACTATCACAGTTCTATTCCCTTTGCTAGCTGTGTAGATACAAGAGCTAAAAACTTGTAGAATATGACACAAAGAGGTATTAATTTTTTTTTTAATACAGCATGTAAACCTCAGCCTACTGAGCTAATACGGTATTGGTCTGAGCAGGACAGAATGAAATAGAGATTCTGATTCTTCTTACATAAACAGCTAACACAAAGTTCTCCTTTATTCCTTTCAAGTCTTGAAAACTTTTGAATGACGATAAACTACCAAATGTTTCAGGTGTCACCACATCAAACGCTCTGCAGGGAGCACCATCTGAGCAATCATTCAGAGGATAATACCACTATCTGCTTAGGTCTGCCACTGTTTTTTTTTTTACCATCTCCCTGACCCTTCTTTATGAACGGAGATGGGTTTTCGTAATAGACCATATACAGTAAAATGGGAATTTTAGGGTGGCTGGTGCTGAAAAGTCTTTAGGCCCAGTCTTTGCCGCCTCTACCTGTAGACCATTATGTCACTTTGTCAGCATCCCCCAGGAAAGCTTACTCCGAATATGAGTCACTTGGAAATGTCCTCACTCAAGGACACTTCTACATTACCCACAGAACAGAGGCATTTCGGTGAGCTAGCTACTTCACTTGACTGCCTATTTTGTAGCTACTTCTAGGACCTTGGCTCCTCTTTCCACTGGCATAGTATGATATGGTGGAAAACTGGGTAACTTTCAGGTGAAAAGATGGAGGGACAACTAAGAATCCTGGTTTGCAAACTTCTTCAAAAATGCAGAGTCTAATCCTAGAACTTGAATAAACCCTTGATTATTCTTAAATATGTAAGTCTGAAGTTTTACAGGATCTGAGTGTGGAATGTATAGAATACAGCTGGTGGTTTATGACTAAACAGAAACCTTATCATTATTAATTCTTCCTTTCTTTCCTACCATTTGCCCTTCTGGCCAAAGAGTATCCAAACGAGGAAATTTTGAGACTTACTGAAATACACATTTGCCCACCCGGTTGAAATCTATGGCTTTTGGAATTCAGTTAGAAAACCCAATGAACAAACAAGCAAGGAAAAGTGGTCTTTCAGGCTTCTAAAATACTAAAAGAAATGTTACGTTAACTTGCCATTTTACTGAATTTTAAAGGTAATGTTTAAAATTGTGCTGGTGTGCTGTGAACAGTATTTTCACAGCAGTGTAACTGTTATTGACATAACATTCACACACAATTTAGGATGCTAAAGAGACAAGAGCTGAAAAATGAATCTTGTCCTCACAGTTCAGTAGTCACTTACACTGAGCTTGTGTATACTCTTATATCTTAATAGCTTCTCACAAGAGTATAGCATGCAACCACAACAAAGGAGAAATGCACCTAGATTAATAGCAACCTTCATCTGCACTGATGTTAATGACTGAAATAAAGCATTCTGCTATGCTCAGTAATTCAGTGGAAGCTCTTGTGGTATTGACTGAAGCAGCAATGCTTAGCCTGTGGTTCTCAAATCGTATGTAAACTTCTTTAAATTACTTTTGAGCCTCTAGTAGACAGTCTATAGAGCTTCAAAGAGAGCAGCATGATGAATACGTATAATTCATCACTTAAGCTAGTCCTAGTACTGGTTGTGAGTGGGCTATTTTTCTTCAAAGTCATCAATTGACTGTTCTCGGCTGAGGCTGGCTAAGGTATATTTGTGCCTTGGGCAAAGACATTTTTTTGTGTGTCTAATTTATTCATGCAAAATCACATATTTCTATTCTGTGATCTACTCACTCTTCTGCTCCAACTCCATCTGTTTTCTCCTTCAAACCATAGTCCCTTTTCTGCCCAATATTTGCAACATGCGCCTGTAGTTCTCAAACATTCTCCGACAGGGTTTGTTTCACTTATTACTTTGTTTTAAAGAAGAGACCAAAGGGTGCCTTTGGCATGCACTTATGCAGAACAAAATGCCAGGTTGGAGGCATTCCTGAATGCCTACCATTCCCCGCCCTGAACCAGCAAAACACTTATACCAGTGTTTAACTTCAGACCTGTAAGTGTCCTTGGTGAATTCCTTTTGAAGTCAATCTCAAGTCAAGCTCACATGCTTCAAAGATAAGCACATGTTTTGCAGAATCAAGACGCAAGTACTCAGCCCTTGCCAGATTCAATCCACTAAAAGGACAACCAGGTAGGCTGAGGGGTCCCTGATTGTGACAGAGCACTTCAGGATTAATGTCTTTGTGAATGACTGTTAGAGTTGCTTGCAAACTGTCTAACAGAAAATCGTTTTCCGTCAGAAAAATGGCAATTACATAGAAGCAAAATGTAAATGGAAGCACAGTGATTTTGACACATCCTTTTAAACATCATTGTGAAAATCTGTTTAAGAGAACATTTCTTTTTTTTTAGGGGGTAGAAAGGAAAAAAGATCACAACTGTAGAAAACAGCAAATTCATTTCCTGCCAATCTCCAGTGACTGTAGCTGATCAAACTCTACAGTGCAAACATTTTCCACTTACGGTGGGTTTCACCTGCTCTAACTTAGGTGTCTGAAGTTTTACATCGGCGTCAGTGATCCACAGTTCCCAGTACAATGAGATAAACACCTCCAGAGCTCCATTAACTGCCCTAAAGTAGATGTCGGAGACAAATCAGAGTGAGGTGCTGTTCCCTGCTGAGAATGGGGGGACTGACAGTGCCTGGCTCAAATATTGATGCCTGGTTTCCAGAGTTGGGTGAGAGTAGCAAGTTCAGGGGGCTGTCCATCTAATTCTGCCCTGGTTGCAGCCACAACTATTTTCCTTCAAACTGTTCTCTGTGTCCTGTTAAAAACTGCCATCATCCTGGCAAACACAGCTGTGTTGCAGTGGAGCAGGGCAACCGGGCATGTGAGCAGTAATGCAGTACAACAAAGCAAAATAGCTTCCTTTGTTATGAGTATGTCTATATCACTAAACAGAGCAGGCCAGGGACCACCCTCTGGACCTGCAGCCAGTGGCCAGGGCCTGTTCCTGGGACCACACTAACAGTGTGACACAGCTCGCTCCCACAGGGCTCTTCCCTCTGAAGCAGGACGGCAATGTCAATGTGCCTTTTGGGAATGATCCCCGGCTTTCGCTGTCCTCCAAACCGTGCTTAGGAATTGCTTGGAAAAGTGCAAACTGGCATGGGCTAAAATTGTGCAAGGGAGTATGTCAGCAATTCAGCAGCACACACAACCATGTCTTGGACCTGTTTTATTCAATAGTGTAGATGTAGCTTCAGAATATCCTTTCATGGATTAAAAGGAAACAGACAAATGGCTGAAAGACTCATCCTGGATGAGCTTCCCTTCATCAAAGGCAACCATACTGTCTAATATTTTTCAGAAATTTGCTACTTCCATGTGGATGCAAATGAGATTTATTTTGCTTCCTTTCTCCTTTTTTTTTCCTTTGAACAAGATGATCTGTATACTCTCTTTTTGATATCCAGAAACTTTAAATTTCTATCTTCAGTTTATGGCCAGGTCATACCAGTGGCTTCCTGTGTCAGCTTTGCTCTTCAGTGGAAATAGTTCTTCTCTCTCCCAGGGATTCATTCTGTGATGCATTTACAGAGAAGCAATCATGTCCTCTGTGCCTTTGTAGTGTTAAGTTAAACAAGAGAGACTGACTGCTGTCTGAGGATTGTCCTACAGTTCAACCAGAAGTTCAACCAGGCCAAGTGCAAGGTCCTGCACCTGGGTCGTGGCAATCCCAGGCACAAATACAGGCTGGGCAGAGAATGGATTGAGAGCAGCCCTGAGGAGAAGGACTTGGGAGTGCTGGTGGATGAGAAGCTCAACATGAGCTGGCAATGCGCCCTTGCGGCCCAGAAGGCCAACCGCATCCTGGGCTGCATCAAGAGGAGTGTGGCCAGCAGGTCGAGGGAGGTGATTCTGTCCCTCTACTCTGCCCTGGTGAGACCCCACCTGGAGTACTGTGCTCAGTTCTGGGGCCCCCAGCATAAGAAGGACATGGACCAGCTGGAGAAGGTCCAGAGGAGGGCCACGAAGATGATAAGAGGGCTGGAGCACCTTTCCTATGAGGACAGGCTGAGAGAGTTGGGGCTGTTCAGCCTGGAGAAGAGGAGGCTCCAGGGAGACCTTATAGCAGTCTTCCAGTACCGCAAGGGGGCCTACAAGAAAGACGGGGAGATGCTGTTCAGTAGGGCCTGTTGTGATAGGATGAGGGGTAGTGGTTTTAAAATAGAGGGAGGTAGATTTAGATTGGATATTAGGAAAAAATTTTTTACAATGCGAGTTGTAGAACACTGGAACAGGTTGCCCAGAAAGGTGGTGGATACCCCATCCCTGGAAACGTTCAAGGCCAGGCTGGATGAGGCTCTGAGCAACCTGATCTAGTCGGGGATGTCCCTTCTCCTTGCAGGGGGGTTGGACTAGATGACCTTTGAAGGTCACTTCCAACTCTAACCATTCTATGATTCTATAGTGAAATGATGCGGCAAACTTCTCCTTACAACCACTGCACCCTCCAACAGTTTATATCTAAGGAAAAATTTCTTTCTAGCCTACAAATTCAGTTGAATATTTACAAAAACATGTAAACATCTTCTCTGGATGTCAGGATCATTTTGGATTTAGAGAGTTTGTGAGGGAACTGGAAGGCTGATAATGTCTGTTGTTAATTGCTCTTCAGTATGGCTCAGTCACTTTCTTGAACCAGGAAATTACTGCTTTGAAATCCTCTGACACTAACAATAATGTATTTCTTTTTGGTAATATTACATATAAATCGATTAATTGGATAATCTTTTCACATGTCAGTTTAAATGCAAATTCTACAGGAATTCAGTTTGGAAAGGCTAGGCCTATATACAAACAAAACTATTATTAAATCTTCCAGACATCATTATTGTAGTGTTACAATACTGTTTCCCTAACTGAAGTATTAAATACTAAATAGTTTCTCAGTTACTGTTATGGATCTTTCTTCGCTATTTATTGGAGTGGGTTGAAAAGACCCATGATAAAGCCATTAAGCATAAAACAAAAAGGAAAAACAAATATACGTTAAAAAGCATATACCTATTAACTGCAGCATCAAAAAAAGCTTTAATTAATATTATATTGAGGATTTATCTAGGAAAACAGGCAAGTTTAAATGCGTTATTAAAATATGTTCCTTAAGTTATATGTTTTCATTTAAAAGAAATATTAATGTAGGATTAGCAATTTGCAGAAACTGCCACTGCTGTTCATAAAAGCAAAGAAAATATCTATTAATATGGGTTATCACACTAGTGGAAAACTGAAATAGTCCTAATTAGTGCCCAACACAAACAACATAAATCCTCTGTCGTTGAATTTTGCTACAAGTTACAAAATTAAGAAGAAAAAGGACAGCCTCAAGATGCTTCCCTTTATCAGCTTATGCCACGCATAAACAGTGAAAAAGGCATCACAATCAGTTTTACAAAGCTGTTTGCACAATTCATATAGGCATTTGGGCACCCTGCATGTTAGGCACTCAGCTTGAATAGTCCCATTAGGCTGGCACTGCAGCCTAACAAGCTGTGCTCCTTGGAGAACTGGTACATGGCTGCCCTACCTAGAGAGGTCTTGGATCTTGCAGACCCGTTGCCATCTATGAAAAAAATAAAGAAACTATGCAGCTATTTTGTTCATCAGCTTCAGTATAAAACAGGGATATCAGATTGGGTGGAGGGTGAAATGGGGGCTCACTGGCTCTATAGGGTTAGGTAATATCTAGCATTTAGTGAATTTGCAGAAGATCAAGTGTGGTCAACAACTAAGTGGAAAATTACTGAGATAACAGAGAAGTAAGTTCCAAAAGGGTGCCCAACACACTCACCCTGACACATGCGCCCAGCTAATCAGAGATTATTAACAGATTAAGATAAAACCTTTGGATTTGCTTATACTACTGGCCAAGAGTGCCCCAGAAGAGAGGAACCCTGCAGTGCCCGATCACCGAAGTCATCTGAATGAATAACTCAATGCCTGTTTACTGACCTGGGTAATCATTTAGTCACTATGATTTCAATTGTATGGACAAAATGTTTTCTCTGGCAAAGAAATTATTTGCTTTGACAGCTGGTCTGTAACCCGGTTCATCCTCAAACTGGAGGGTTAGAACCTGAAGTCTATTTGGTGCAAGTTGTTGGAAATCTCTGGACAATACTCATGTTAGCTGTGAAAGTCTAGGGACCCATTCTAAGGCTTCATATTTAATTTATTTTAGCGTAGGAGGTCCACCACATATTTCCTCTAAAAATAGAGGTTTCCCCCAAGCCAACTGTTCAAAATTAAACATATTTCATTAAAAAAAAATCATTCACACTGTTATAGGCTTTACTGAATGAATTTATGGAGCATTTTCCCCTTTTCTCCTTAATTCAACTCGTTTCACATAAATCAAGCAAGGACCTCTCTACTATGACATTTAAAAAAATGAGAATATGCCTTCTGCAGCCCACTTCGGAGTAATGGTTATGTATATCACAGTCCATTTTTCTCTTACCATCAGGGAATCCATCCCAGATTTCCAATCGGTCATAGCGACAGAATGCTCCCCCTGGAGTATTTGAATCAGGTTCTAGCTCAAAGCTTTCAAATTCCAATATAATCTCTGACATCTTTGGTGCAAAGATAATGTAAGTGCATTCAAGGCTATTGGGATATTTTTCAGGGAATCCAGGGGACTTTATCACTCCACTTGATGCAGTAAAGTTTCTGGAACATTCAGGTCCTGTAGAGAAAGAAAAAAATCACCCAGGTTAACACTATGCTACTAAGCAAAGTAGTTAGCTGGAAAACAAATTAGGTTGTATTATCTCTCCAGCAGCAAAGGTGGCTTTTCAATGAAACACCTCATTTTAATCGCCGTATTAATCATTCAGCCAGCTTGCTCCTATTATTGATAGTCAGGTTTTAAAGCAGAATTTGCATATACTGTCCTATCTCCAATTTTCAATTGGTATAGAACAATATGAGAACTTGTACCAGCTCTAGAAAAAACTATGACAAATACAGAGTCATGTGGGAACAATGAAAATGTAAGCTGCAGAAATCTCGACAGAGCCCTCGAGAAATAATTATAGCCCCTTCAAGCTCAAATCTTTAAATCTTACAACTGACAGGCTTTTATTGGTGAAATAGAATTTTTTTTACGAAAGCGAGTGAGTGAATTCAGTAGAGGGAGTAGTGGTTTCAGATTCCTGGAGCACTGACTCAGTAACTCTGCCAGATGTGACCTATGCCTCCTTGACAAACTGAATGTGAAAGGTAATTCGTACATGTACCAAGGGTGAGTGACTCATTCTGAGTGGTGTTGACACAGGTGCACCAGTAAAATGTTGCTGTTAGTGCAGGCATGATAAACTGTGTGATTACAGGCAGTGTTGCTAGAAGTCACCTAATGTCAATGTTGACACACCAGCTTTCCCTGATGTCCCACCATGGCATAATGGGATGCTCCAAACACGGCTCTTGGTGGAGCAGGAAAGGGGCAGTAAAGATGTAAGGGTATAAAAGGCCAGATCACTGGATTTGCCTTTGTGAACAGAGAGGACTAAAACTGGAATCTCTCTCTTGTTGACAGATGGCATTTCTCTTTTATTTAGGTCCCTCAGAATCCTCTCTGTGGATCCCACATCTGCAGGTGTGCTCAAAGCCAGCCACAGGCACTGCCCACACATCCTCCCACAGGGTCAGTGTAGGTATCCCTTTCTCTGGCTCTTAACACTCCCAATTTAATGGAAAGTGATTTATAGGATCTGGGGCATCGGTAGATAGCAGCTGACCTGGGGAGTTTGGGAAGGATGACTCAGATGAAGGTCTTCGGACGTGGAGTATAGACAGGACACAGGTGACAGAGTTCAGTTGCAACAGGTTGTGCTGGAGGATGAGTGTGTGTGAGGTTTCAGTTTGGATGAGGATGCCCAGCATCCTTAGAGACTGCAGTCAGGAGCCTTAGAGGATTTCCAGTGCTTAACACAGATCATTGAAGCAAAACAATCTGGCTTGTTGCATATATGAATACTCTTATTTCACCATAGCAAATGTTTTCCTTGTGAATGTGCCAAACATATTACCCCCCCCCAGATTTGGCCACCTCCCAGCTAAATTCAACATGCGAGAGAGAGGTCTGAATGAATGTAGTCAGTTCAGGTATTTTTGTCCTTCAACAGACACTGATAGGAAATGCTTGAGCTATCACATCAATATTCAGAGCACTTCATGGCATATTTTGGAAGATGTAGATATTAATGATCAGGTAACCTGACCCATTCCAATTTGGGAAATTACATTTTGTCTATAATTAAATTGCCCTCTTACACATTAGTCGGATATTTCTCTTCTCTCCCTGTCATTCCCTTGTCTCCTTGTCATGTACGGCAGGGTTATATTCTGGTTGTTGCTCCTCACTCCCACCAGTAGCTGCTGTTCCAGGATAAAATAGCTTTGCTGTGCCATTCATAGCATAAAGTGCTCTGTACTCCTCTTGGAATCCAATAAAAGATGCAATAAAAAATGTAAGCCAGAATCATTATTGCTTTATTAAATACAGCCAGATCCTGGCTCTGTGAGTGCACAATCATCAGGCTCCTTACACACACATGGTATCGCACCATCAGCTTGCTTTATTTTAAACATGTTCAAGTCAATTTGGTGCAAGAAACAAAAACTGTTTTCAGAAGAGCTGCATCACTAAAATTTTGGATTTTGACCCTTTATTGACAATGTGAAGGAACTCCAGGAATTACATCAACACTGAGGCTACAAGGAACTCCATGGGGCGATGTTCATGGAAAACTGGTAGAAAAGGTTCTAGCAGAGACCAGACAGGAAAGATACGTCTGAGGTGGAGAAACTACATATGTGTATGTGTATGAAATAAAGGAAGAGACATGAGCTGAAAGAACGAGAGAGGGGAGGCAAGAGAGAGCAAAGAAAAAGAGATGACACTGGAGAGAATTTCACTGGCTTTCTGCAGGTATGATTGAGCCAGAAAAGCATTTACCTTCCTGGTTGACACTGCCTTTTCTTTCAGTTTACACTTGACCAAAATTAGGAATGTTGAATGTGAACTGTGGAGATCCTCTTCTAGTGAATAGGCTACTCATCCATCCTAAGATAGGCTGCTTCACAGAGTCAAAATGATGAACACTTCAGGTAGGCTAAATGTTGGGCAATACGGGTTTTAGTCTGGAATTCAACTTCTTGAGTGTCTTTCTCACTAAGGAGCTGGATAGGAAGTAAAAGCAGTTCCTACTTTCAAAGCTCACACTAAATTTATCACAGTCATTATGTGTGCTGGCCTCTCCTTACAATTTCCACGGCACGTGTATTTCAAGAATTGGGTTTAGAATTCAGCTTAGGACACAGGTAGAATAATGCCTTTCTTCTTTTCAAAAACTAAGGATGCCATCACAGGAATAATGAGCAAACGTATACTGCGTGCTGGAATGCAGCTCAGCACCACAAGACTTGCACTTGGGATCATTTTAATATTTCTCACACCTGGGAAATGATGAGTTAAGTTGTGAATATGCTAAAATGAAGCACATTACTCTGGTGTGAGCAACTGAGCTTCATCTGTGTAACAGGGTAAACTGGTCAGCTTTATTTGGTATAGATATTAAAACGTAAATTTTGAATATCATATATGCATTAACTCAAAAGTTAAAAAAGGCTGTGTTCCCACAGCAACTATAACTTGTATCCTTTGTGTACGCACAGCATTTCTAACACTGTACCTGGTGATAACTTTCCTGCCTTAATATACAGTTTATGTGGAATGAACTAGAGTTAAAGTTGCTCTGGGAGCCATAATTTTGAGTTTCCTGACTTCTGTGTGTGTAAAATCACATTTGTAATGCCATCTTAACATGTTTAATGTGTATCACTGAGAGATGTAAATGACCACACAAGGAAATAAACACAACATTCCTGTCAGAGCTCTGAGTTGCCACTACACTATTAGGAAATAAATAAAAGCTTTTTTTTCTTGAAAACACTCAGTTGCTAGAATAGTTTCACAGGTCATTCTTTCACTTGTTCTTGTGTTTCAGCCTTGTTCTTTATGAAAGATGGTGCTGTATATATAACCACTGAGAAACTTCAAGACCCGGTTTCAAGAGTTTAGCCTCCTAAAGACACCAAAATAAATAGAGATATTTTTTTCAGAAAAGCTTGGTGTCATTCAGATGCTGAGTTCCTTCAAAAAATGTGACCCTGAAGGTCACCAAAAGAATTTCTGGGAGCCAAGAGTGGATTTACAGACAGGGAAGATGGTGAACAAGAGCTCTGTGGCCCCAATTAGCACTGTGCAGAGCAGCAATAGCATGCAATATAAAAGAGACTTCACTACTGTGTCTCTCCTCATTAACAGTACAGCTGCCACCAAGCGCGTGTGCTGAACGCAGTTGAAAATCTGACTCTGGTTTAGGTGCGTAAAAGGGACTTGAACTGGTTCTGAAAATCGGGCACTGTCTAGGAGTGGTGTGTATTGGACATTGGAGTTTTGAGCTACTTTTGTGAATATGACCCTAAGCATTGATGTTGAAGTCAATGATTTTTTGCTATAAAGTTAAGCTTATTGTCATTCTGTATATTATGAGTTTTGGTCCTCTGTTCTCCAGACATGGAATACAGGAGTTATCTATCTCCATCCATCTATAGGGAAGATATATGCCAAAAAAAAGAGGATCTTACTCCCCTTCTAGCTATTGACTCAGAAGTAGAGTTATCGAAGAGGGACTGTCTATAGGTCTGGTTAATCCTGGACCGTTCGTTTCTCTGGGCTTTCTCTGTGCCACGTACAGCTATCTGTGCTCACTGGCACTGACTTCCTGGCACAAGCATCCAGCAGGACGTGCCTGGGAACACTGTGAGCTTCGCCTCTCCTTCACCTCCCAAACATGATTTGTGAAAGCAACAGCAACATCATCTGCTGCCCATGTGTACTCTGGTCCTTTCCGAGCCCATAGCCATCTCTTGGGAATGCAGAGCAAAACACTAATCAAAATAAGTCAGGGACTCAGAAGGTTACAGTGCCGTTAAGGCAGTAACGCTGTAAATCATACAGCAATTATTGTCACCAAAAAAAAAAAAAAAGAAAAAGAAAAAAAAGAAAAGAAGGAAGAAAGCTAATGGTTTTAAGAAGGTTGAAACAAACAGCTGACGAAGACTATCACATTACACCCAGAGGAGTCAATCCTCGGATGCAGCTGACCCATTGGATTCATAATGATATACACCCACCCACTGAATACGTGCCCCACCTTGGAACAACAAGGGTAATACAATTTTCTCTTGCAAGCATTTTCATGTATTCCCCACATCCCAAAGAATTTTGGTGAACTTTTTGATGAAAGCAAAAATCATAGGTTATGAGCTACATAATAAGGAATTGTTTCTCACCTCTTTTGAAAACTTCGTAACGGATAGAAAATCCTGCTCCATGTGTTTCATAGTCGGAAACAAATTTAATAAAAAGATATGGTCCTGAAGACACTAAAGGAGGGGGAGCAATTTTTCCACAGTACTTTCCCCATAAGCGTCCTTCAGCATTATCTCCATCAATCACTTCCACATAATCATACCTGGTAGATAAATGGAAGGAAGAAACTTTTAACTTCCAGGAAAGAAGGAGACCTAATTAATTTAGAAACCATAACACAACATAGATAATCAAGAAAAATGCTAGCTTGCTTGGAAAATGCATTATGCTGAAAGATGTAAGCAAAATGAAATAATTAAAATGGACTACATTATGTCTGTAGACATCATCTGGCAACATGGAACTATTAGGAAGAATGGTGTCCATTATGCTTGCAGACAATGTCAGCTAAAGTAACCAATTAACAAAAAAAAAGGAAATCTCATGAGCACAATTCTGTATTATTAAATTGTGTTCCTTTGTCTGTGTAGTGTTGTTATCAATACATAATGCATAGCATTCTTTTCAAATTGCGAAGTTCTGTTATGAATTCAAAAATGTCTTTTTGGCTGGAGTTCTTTATGAACAATACTTTGATTTCCATATGCTGTCCTCCAAACATATGTCCACAGAATAATAAATAAATCTCTAAACATTAGATTTTGTTCAAAATTCCACCATGTTTTAGATCAGTGGTAGAAAAATCTGCTATTTTTCTTGTTAGCTGGACAAATAGTTTGGAGCAAATCACAAAATCCACACATCAGTCACAGCACTTGCTTTTGCTCAGACAAAACTTGTTGCATTACAAATCATCTTTGCGTAGGTATTTGAATCAAGAAGTGCATGTTATAATATTCATACTTGTACAGCATGTGATTACTGAACAGGCTGGGCTAAATCCTCCCCTGGTTACTTGCTTCATTCCTAAGGATAAGAAAAGGTCTATAAGACGCAGTAGTGATTGGTGGTAAAAGTTTGCCTAGGAGCAAGAGTCGTGTTAGAGTTCCTCAGCCCTGCCACCAGAGACGCCAACATGACATGACAAATGAGACTAAAAGTCACGGACAGGCAGAAGCTGCAGGTACGGAGAAAGGTCTGGTTTTAAGTTTTATTAGCAGATGATTTCACTCGACCTCAGACGGGAAGGAGGAGCAGACACAATTTGTAGAATCAATTTAATCTTTTCCTAAAAGGTGGTGGCATTTGGAGCCTGGGTGTGCTCTGGGCCTCTTTCGGGCTGTGGCGAAAGGCTTTTCTCTGCCCCTGCGTCTTTGCGTCTCAGCCGTGCTGCCGTTTTATTTAACAAGTTGCTGTTAGCCAGACAATCTCATTTACTTTTCATTATCCTACTACGACTGACATTAAAATGTTGCCATTAATTTGTTTAGACCTTTATTCTACTGTTACACCCACTGAAATGTTCTGAGTACATTAATATACAAGGAAGAGCTGAAAATGACAGGACAATAAAGTGTGTCTGACGTTTTTAAAGAGATGAAAGGAAAAAAAATGTCTTCATGATGACCAATGTCATTTTTAACAACTCTGCTCCAAACTGTCCAGGGCACATTACTTATGTTTACACGAAACCCCGTGAGACAACTGCACAGATGATATCACTAGTTAAAGTGGACAGCTTAAGGCTCCTTAAATTGAAAATGACATTACCTCATCAGTTAAAATTGTGTGCCAGCTTTGGTGTATATCAAGTAGAAAATAAAGCTGACACTGATGGAACTGTAAGCATTAACATATGTGAAATATTGTGTTAACTGCATTTCCTCTTATGTTTTCGATTTTTCTAGTAGCAATTGCTCAGCTAGTTAGCTTCACTGTCCCATTTCAGGTTGGTGGAAATACAAAGTGGAAATGTTAATGTCTGAGATAATTTTACAGATACTTGAAGTAGCCTGCATTTTTTTAAAATTAGACTTCTGTTCTTTCTAAAATTTTTTATGACATATGTATGACAGGATTTGAAAGTCAGGAGGAGAGTTGTTTTTCTTTGGTTTTTGTTGTTTTTTTTTTTTTTTTTCCCTTTAAAATTCCCTTTAGAATCCTTAAGAATAACAGCTCTAGGTTCCCTGCAAAACTTATTGAAAGTACTCAGGAATGCAGGCTGCTAGTTTTTATACTTTAGGGAAAAAATGACTGTTGAAAATTTTTAACAAGACAACCTTCCTCTGAATAATTAACTGCTCATTAAAGAGAAAGAGTAACCACATAAAACCACAGAATCTGAGTGAGACTCTTTGCTCATCTCTCCATGATGACATTATTTCACCGGTTTCCCAGGCACCACTCATTGCTCAATCCTCCACAGTAGATAATTTTTCAAAATAATATCAAGAAGAACCCTATTTCCAAATTATTAAATTACATGGAAAATTTTAACTAAAAATGCTAAGCAAATTTTTACATACTTTTTTACTTCAGGTGTAAAGAAGAAAAAAAGAATCCAAAAGGTTTGAATTCAGTATTTTTATTCTGCTACACCTTAAAAATAAACAATCTTCTATAGTCTTACTAAGTCTTTTGTATTAAGACCAAAAAATAATTAAGCTGTAAGTACCGGTTTTGCTATAAGATGAAGTAAATTCAGCAAAAAATATTCAAATTAAATTCATCACTCTCCTAGTTTTCTTCCTCTATAGTGATAGCCTGCCCACACCTTTCCATTATCCCTTATAGTAACAGAACTGTAATTTATGGTGCTCTTTCTGGCTACTGTGCAATTGTAAATGACACAAGTTGTTTACTAAAAGGCTGTTTTCTAACGGATTTTTCAAGTTATAGGTCATGCAGCCCTGTGGAAGACTGGAGGACTTTTCAATTTCTTTTATTTTGCTTTGAAAAAAATTACTGACAGAGAGAAAAGAAGTTTAGCTGTAAGACAACAGGTACGAAGCACTATTTGAAAAGGCGAAACTTTGGAGATCAGCCCTACAACCTTCATATTCTCAGGATCACGTCTTTCACTTGGCAGCTAACAAATGGATTTGGATTCTCCCACACTGGTGGCAACATCTGATATCTGGGCTGCTGCAAGGAAGTAAGTATATTATTTTTTTCTTAGGGAAATGAAATTACTCTGGATTTTACTAGTTTATACTTGGAAACCAATGTCCTGCTGTCATTTTTACACTTTTCAAAATCCTACCAGAGACCACAGTGTATCACAAACAACTGTTCTTGTAAATAGCAGAAAGTACAGTCACAACTTGAAAATGGAATTGCTGCCAAGGAAGATCAGAAAGCAGCTTGCATCTCCCTCTGGACTTGGTAGCAGTTCTTCTCCATAAGTTTGTCAGGAGAAGATGCTGTGCCAGGGATGCAGTTGTGAGGAGACTGAATGTGTCACCTCCGCAGCACCCAGACAGCCTTGGAACGCAGCCCAGAATACTGAGTTTGCAAATTTGGATTTCCCACTTGGCAAATCTTCGCTCAGTTGCTGCTGCCAATGGTGTGGCAAATATTTCTTGTAATGTTATAGTCCTTTAGGGTTTATGGCGCAGAGATGTAAATATAAACATGGTGCTAACCACTGAGTGTAGTTTCAGGTGAAAGACTAGAGCATGAGTTCACGTGTGAAAACAGGAGATGCTTGCCCAGAGAAGGAGGTAATCAGCAGATATGTTCATGGAGCCACTATGCCACAATGCAAAAAGCATTCCCTTTTTGCATGCCTAGGTCCTTCCGGATATCCCATTTTTGTTTGCTTTCTGCTTGCACCCTCTGCGGTGTCCGAGGACAGTGCGTGGCTCTCAGGTGGGAGCCTGCCGAAACGCACTGCGGAGCTCGCATGCTACCCCTGCTCCGCCCAGCTGGGGCTTGAACATGCCATTAGCAGACAGTCTTAATTTTATGGCTCAGTAAAACAATGTCTGGGATAGATTCCCATTGGAAAGACGAGGGAATCTAGAATTTCTCTACAAATTCTTGGAGGAATTTCAAAAAACTTGTTCTTTTTTTGGAAAGTGTAAGTTATGTGTCCGAGGAAAAGGCCAAGCAATACTTATAAAATGAGCACTGGGCAACGAAAAACATAAACAGCTGCAGGATACAGATTTTCGTGAATTTTCTATTTCCAGTTTCTTGTAGGTGATAACAGTGCTTATGTCTGGTTTCAGTTCTGAACGTGCTGGCGACCCCTGAAGTGCACCATAGCACCTTGTACTGCAGAAAGTGAAGTGAAAGTGCTGGAAAGCCCTGCCTGCTGCTGAAGCCAGCCACTCTGCCAAGCTACGCTCCACTTCTACACATTTTCCTGTTATTAGGGCAGTGAGATCTTATGCCTTTTGCCTAAAAAAATCCTTCACAAGATATATGCAGAGCTCAGCTGAAATCTAAAAATCTGCCATTTTATCTTATGAAACAATCAGTGAAGCATATACTTTAAATATAATTTACATCTGAATATGCTATATTTTTCTGCAGCCTACTATGATATGCATCTATAGGGTGATTACAAGTATTTTGGTTATTCACGTGTTAGAATGAAAAGATTTTCTCTGTTTCTTTTATCACTCTGACTCCACTTGCACCAAGCTGCTAAATCTCCCACAACACAAATTAGCCACCCTGGTCAGACTGTCTATGACTATCTATGGTTCTGAGAATTTGCTTCTTACTATGTATCTTTCTTTTACAAAGATTTTTTTCTATTCCTCGCAAGGCTCCATTTTAGGTGAACAGAAGGCATTGCAAGAGGAAATCTAAATAAAGAGTTTCAAGTTGTTCTGCACCATGGATTTGTGCCCCATTAGAGACTGAGGGTTAGCGGTGTGGGATTTACTGCAGTGCCTGTGGCACAAGGCAATCTGCATCCCAGAGCTAAAAGCGTAAGAATCGCAGGCCCTCGAGGGACACCAACCTTAAAAGTACACGTGTTAAAAATAAAAAATTAAGCACAGCCCCGAATGGGCTGTTTTTCTGCCCATAACCTCAGCATCTGTTGGGTTGTTCTCCATGCCAGCCTCCGTGCAGCCTGACTGCTCTTCAGGACCTCTTGTGTCCAACTCTGGCAAGGTGACCCTTCTAATTGGCATTGGAGGGGCAGCCCCCTCCCATGGAGACACACCAGCCACCCCTGGCAGCTCAGTCCACACATCAATACAGAGGAGATGTAACTTCTCACGTATGGGCCTCAAAACACACCTTGATGGAGGTGAAAGCAGCTCGTGGCCCTCGGAGGACCTAGGATGACTGCTGTGTCTGCAGTCAGCCATCAGGCCTAAGCAGGGCGTGGGCATTCCCTGAGCATCGGGAGGCAGGGGAACTGCAGAGAACTGTGGGGTTTTATTGCTTTTTTAGCTCTTTTCTTGTGTGCTTGGGGCCATGGGGTCCTGCACGCTGCATTCCTGCCTGGCTGCTCACTCCCATCACACATCACAGTCTTCCCAACAGAGAAGTCTTCCTCCATCCTGCCAAGTCAACTGTTGGTGTGAATGTATCTTTGACAGGACGAGTGAAGTGACCTTTTTAAAAATTCATTCATTCTTTCTTTCTTTCTTTCTCTCTTTCTCTCTCTCTTTCTTTCTTTCTCTCTCTCTCTTTCTTTCTTTCCTTCTTTCTTTCTTTCCTTCTCTCCATCTTTCTTTCCTTCTTTCCGTCTTTCTTTCTTTCCTTCTTTCCATCTTTCTTTCTCCTTTCCTCTCTTCCTCTCTTTCCCTCTTTCTTCCTTTCTTAAATATATTAAAAAGCCCAACAGATCATTTCTCCGAGTGTGGACACACGTACAGCAGAATTAGCACCAGCCAGGCAGTGCAAACACTGTGAGAAAGGGGGAGGCGCGAGCGAGTGCCCATGGCAGAAGCCTTTTAAACTGGTTTTGCTTATACTGGATTCATGGTGCAGATAAAGCCCCCTAAGGGAGACAGCGTATCATCTGAATCCCACAGTTGTCTAAAGTGCTGGATATTTAAATACACAATTTGCAATCGATTAACAATTCGTAATTTACTGAAATCCCTGTCAGTTTGGGGGGCCTTTGTTTCCATTGGTCTTTTGTGAGCTGGTGTTTTTATGGTCTTCACCCAGGGCCAAAATTCACAAGTGACTCATACAAAGGTCCTGTCAACCTAAGAGATTTCTGGGAATAAGGCCATTGGGATTTGGCCACTGTTCAGTAATTTACTAATGCCATTAACTGACAATAGGTCTCCATTAAGAATGAACTAGTGAGGGTCTATTTTAGTACAAGACAATGTTGTAGTAAAAAAGAAAAAAGATGTAACAAAGACATCGATGAACATCTACAGTTACCCACTGTAACAATTTGATTGCGACTGGTGTTAGCAACAGTTTTGTTCTTACACTGGTTTCTGGAATAATCTAATGCTTTGGGATTTGCCCTTTCATTTTACAATTAAGCTTTTAATTCTCTGCTGAACAGAGGAATCTGAAATACAACATACCTTAACCAATAAAAGTTCAAAACCCAGAAGTAATAAAAATAATTACTACTATTTTAAAATCTGATTACCCTTCATCTTATCACATGCTTCTGGTTGTTCAGCTCTTGCCTTTTGAATACCTGGGACTGCCAGAATTGAAGATCTGAACTAAATAAGCATGATTATATCTGCATTTTTATCTATACAGCTCCACTGAGAACAGTAGAGAGATCTTTAGCTGCTGCAAATGAGATTAGCCCCTTTATGTCAATGGTTCTAAGCCAGTTTACATTGACATATGGTTAAACAGGGTGCAAGTGGTGACAGAATATTTTACCTTCTATTTATTTAGTTCTATTCTATTTACACCAAATAAAACCTGGAAAACTCTTCAACAGAAATGTGAACAGCAGGATTCACTCTGGGAATGAATGTAACAATGTCATGCAGAAAATGAAGAATCAGAGGTTGTGGACCAGGTTTTGCCATTTTAGTACTGCAGTGTCCTAGGGGAAGTAAAAGCAAAATTCATCTGCTAAGGTCTTCAGCACATCTATCTGCAAAAAGCATTTTACCAATGAAAAGATCTGATCTTGAAGTTAGAGCAAACTCCACTGATTTCACTGCTTGCCACATACCACAATAAATTATAATATAATAATCCCAGTATATAAAAATGAAAACCTCTTCTGGGAAGAAACATTCAATTTTAAACCTCTTCAGTGAGGAACTTCAATTCATAACTTTCTGGCATAGAAAAATGCTATATCTTCGTGGAAAATGGTTTCTGTCTGTCAAATAGGACAAATTTACAAACTCATGGCTTTCACTTTAAGTGGGGGAAAAAGAAACACTTAGCTGTTTAAAGACTTCAGAGATGTAGGAGCTTTCTAGTGTCAAACTGGTGAAGTTTAGTATTTATAGGAAATTCACATGCCTCTAATTACTCTAAATTCAGTTCCCAAGTAAAATATGCCATCTGGAAGATATTAGAGTCATTTACAACTTGTTCACCTCCCTGTTTCACTGCAAAATCTTACCTCTTGCCAACTTTCCAGTGTTTTTCACAAAATAAAATGCAGTCTAATTTTTACTGGTTGTTTCATAGTTACTTTGTCTATACTGAGCCAGCTAAGGACTGAAGAAACTGGAAGAAAAATAATTTTTTTGAAAAAGTAATTTTCTTCTCACTCACTGTACCTCAAATTTTATATTCCTTCATATGGACATTTCAGGTGTGAGGCTTATGCCTTGGCTTAGTTTGGTATTTAGCCACTAATTTGACATGGTTGATTTGGAAAGATATTCTAGGTGATAAGAGAGAGAAAAAAGATGGCGTAAGCTCATCTTGTGTAAGAGTAGGCTCTTGTAAGCCAAAAGAAATTACTTCCAAAAACTCAATTATAGTTTTGTTGTTGTTTTTATGACCTCCCAAAGAGATGCCCATCAATCAGAAAACTTCTCCTTAGTTGAGCAACTTCATCCAAGTATGCCAATCTGTTTATAAGTGAAGCTTTGCAACAGTCCTCTGAGGTAAAGTTGTCATTCTCGTTTTACATATATGCAGACAGAAGAGAGAGACTGAGTGCCAACAGAAAGGAACAAAGCCTAGATAGTCAGATACCATGTTTTAAATATAAAAGCCCAGTCTAGCTCCTCCTGAAATAATGGAAAGATTCCTGATGGGTTCTGTGGATTTCAAAAAAAGCTTCTCAACAGAGGCTTAAAACTCGGAAGTTTTCTTAAGCCATAGGGAAGATGGGAAGAAGGGGCTGCAAATTCTCACAGTCTCACAAATACATTTGTATGGTTTCTGCAGGAGAACTAAACTAAATTACCGGCGTGTAGAGACTCATGCATACATAAAGACTCACACTGCTGCAAGCAGTCCAACACTATCTGTGCACCTCTATACCCATTAAACATTGTTTTCATGTGCCTAACTAGTTTAATGATTCGGGGTTGTATTAGTGCTGTTAGCCTGTACTGCTGAATTCACTAAAAAGCCAGCTTAATTGGTGAGTTATGGAAGCTTCAGGTTTGCTTCCTTGAATGCCTAAAGAACAGAGAAAAGTTCATATCAAATAAAGATTAGAATCGTTTGTGATTTCTTTTTGTTTCCATGAAAGTAGAAAAGGAATGCTTTAAAGTGATGGCAACCTTATAGTACTCCATTTGGGAGTCTTGAACTGGTGATTAATTTGTAATTATCCTGTTGGGATCTATGTGGTATATTAATCATAACCTTAGGAACTCGACTTTAAAATGTATTAGGTAGATGTTAGCTTTTCACAGAAACTGCGAAAGTTCAGAACATAAAACAAGTTTCACGCTTTTGAAACTCAAATATTTGTCCCTTGTGGGCTTTCTACAACCTCTCTGAGCAACACTCATAATTAATGAAACTAAAAGAGGCTGAAGGAGAAAGGAAATTGCAGACATACAGATCAGCTTTAGAACACAAGTTATGGCAATTTTCTTCCATGGTAACCACGTCCTGAAGCTCTGTAAATGCAGTAAAGTGATGGGTATTTTCATTTCTTTCCAGTTAGGAACTATACTAAGAGAGAATTAAGGACACAGAGTTAGGCACTTGGAACTCCGCATTTCTCAGTGTTGTTCCCTTTGTTCTGATTTCTGCACCACATTCCCTTTGGGCAGACCATTGGCCAAGTGAAAAATCCACTGTGGGATTAGTGTCTTCTAGTCTGTATTGACAGAAATGGTTGCTATGGGTCTTGCCTGAAAGTGAGACATATGTAAATTAGAGGATAGATTTTTGGTGAGACTGTATCTAAAACCTGTTTATAGCCACACGACTAGGCATACGTACAAGCAAGTGGAGTTATTGGAAAAAAAATACAGTTTTGCTGTTGAAACTTTTGACTTGTCAGTGTTTAATCGTGTACACATATTAGAGCTTTTCTTCTGTTTTCTTTTAGAGGGGGAGAGGGGTAGACTCTCTTACGCTGTCACTAATGAAAAAAGAGTTTGAATTACACAAAGGAGACCAAAACTTTCCAGGCTTTTCTGGATTGAAAATGGAGTCCTAAAGTTTGTGAAATGTGTGACATTATTAGCTAAATATTGTCATAATGCTGAGAAGACCTTTGGCAGTCTGTTGTAACACTTACAGACAAAAAAATAATCTCTCCTTCTTTCATATAACACAAAGTTGGAAAGACAAAGTGCCTGGCCATAGCATCTAGAAGCGCTCTCTGGCACAGGACGCACACAAAGTTGAATAAGAAGCATTTGTAGTTCAGAGATCAGCCCACTTATAATGTCTGCATGTTTCCTGGTGGGCCGTTATCTCAGCACAAAATCATTTGGTTGTGTACATTGCCACTTTAACAAACAACCCTTAAGCAGCATGAGTAATACACACAGCCGGTAACTTTAAAGAAGCCCTGGCTTTGTGAAATCTAAAAAATATTTCACAAGAGCAGTGCAAGGAACATTTACTCATGGCTGGTGCTTTCATGGTGGTTGAAGAGCTGCCTGAAAAAGTCCCACAATTCTTCTTCTTCTGTTTTGCAACCAAGACGTGTATGCGCGTATGTGTGCGTGTCTTCGTGTGTATATTTTTATACTTTTTTTACAAAAAACAACCTGAATCATTTTAACCCTCTCTTTTCAAAGTTCAATCTCAAGCAAAGGAGCAGCCTGGGAAACTTCCAGCCTGGATGATGTACATTTCAAAACAACTAAACCAAATGAGAACAGGGAAGTAGAGCCGAAACTTCTATGCAAATTTAACTGTAGTAATTGCTACCAATCCTTTTCTATTAATTTTTTTTTGTCCAATTTCAGTACAGACATTATGGATAAAACTCCTATTGATAACTTAGTCTGACTCCTTATAGGCATATCTGGGTTTTGCACACATCGGTGTGTCAATTCAGCATCTTAGTACAGACCTCCCCATGAGTTTCTGCTCTTGAAGTCTACATTAGGAAATTCAATAGCATCCTCAGCATCATTTTCTTATAAAGTATGTGAATACTTAATATTTATTGCAAACAGATCACTATTTCTCTTAAACTCAGTTTCATATGGAGTTACAGTACATTGTTTTTGTAATAGAGCTCACAGTTAAACTGTACCAATTTGAAACATCAGTATATAAAAGTTCGTCCCATTGAGCAATTTTATTACCATTTTATTGTGTGTATCATTGAACTAAAAAGTATATATAACTTCAATGAATGTATTTATATTATGATAAAATATATCATAGATGTTTAAAGCTGCTAAGCCTGGAGTTAGTTCATTTGTATCCTACATCACAGAGAATGTCACAGTTTTTATGAGTTTTGTGACCTTATGATTTATACGGGCCTTGAGAAATAACTATGTGTTTAGAATGGAGGAAAACAGTGGCCAATAAACATTCCCGGTAGCCTAAAAACAGGAACAGCTTGTTAGCTGAGGTCAGCCACATGACCCAGCGCCTAGTGAAATGGCATTGTTATAGCTGAAGCATGGGGCAAACCAGCCATACAAAAAAAAAAACCCACCTAAGTGATCCATCTCTCGTAAAAATGTCTTTCTTAGAAAGAGAGGCATGTGATAACGACTTACAGGAAGGAAAATGTGCACAGCAGATCAGCATCATCCCTGGTACAAATTTACAGAGTTTAGTGGAGTTGCATCAGAGGTGCCTCGGCCTACGCTATTTTAAAATGGAAAACTAAGTTGAAAACCTGCCAGAATTCGCAAGTGTCTGTTAAAGAATGTTGCATAGTTTTCTTCTGGTATAAAATACTTACTTGTGAAAGCAAGCACGGTAATGAATATACAGACAACATGAACACATACGCAGCTCGTGGGCTTCAGTAATTGGGACCATACTGCATACATGTGTGCCAGCTCAAATCCCCCGCGGGCACTGCACAAACGTCAAGGAAGTGTTCATTAGATGGGACCGAGTTTGTCTTCTTTCCACTTCCTTTTCCTCCCTCACCAGTGCAACTTCTTGCAGTATACTCCCTTAGATCTACTGAACATTTGGACCTATCCTCAGTAAAGGCTAAATCTTGTTTGGAGCCACATGACTGTGCGATAACCCCTGCCTTTGGAATCAGAGTAGTGCAAAACCCAAGTCAGGACTAAGACACTCACACAGAAATTCTGCTTTCAAGGCCAGCAGTAATGTCCTTCTAGAACCATTCTCTCCCATTCTGCTGCTGGCTGCTTTGACAGCTGTGATCCAGAAAAACACAGTCTTCAGGAAAGGGCTGTTACTGGGTCCAAGAAAGCCTGGGATAATTATGTTGGTTTGTCTTCTGCATTTCATGGGTCAGGCTTCTGTCCTTGCTTTCTACTCAGGGAAACAGACAGTGTGACACGGAGCTATAATAATGCATTACCTGATATATCAAGGGGACCTGTAGTAACTCAATGAATTGCAAACATAAATAGTGTTGCAGCTTCTCTCTTTTTGTACCCACAAGAGAGTGGTGCTCTACGTCTTCATTGATCAATTACAATAAATAAGCCTTGAAAGGCAATAAACCATTACACGGCTGATGAAAACACCTACTCTGCAATTAAATGGATAAAATCCTGATTTGATGGCTTTTGTTTCATTTACACTTCTAGTCAGGTATCTATTAATGCTTTTAATTTTGTTTGTCTACTTAGTAGTGATAAGCATACAAGAACAACCTGTATAAGACTGTGGCATTAAGCATTGATTCTTTCCTTTCCTTCACTCACAGCAAGCAGCACGCTAACCCAGACAGACAAGCCGTGAAACACATTTGGGCCGGACTCTCTTGTACGTGCAGAGAATCTGAGCGAGATAACGCCATGCTTTCCTTTACAGTTTAATAATGCAAAAGACAGGCTTTCACACACTAGGGAGAACAAGCTTTGTTTGCCTTATGCATTCTTAAAGGTATAAATTGTCCAAAAACAGTAGTAGGAAGTCTGGGAAGGAAATGAGATAATGCCCCATCCCTTTCCTCACTTCCAGCCCCCTGAGCTGGCTGACAGAGATGTCTGGCTTGCATAGAAGGAATCAGGGACTCCTTTTGGCAGCTTAGTCTCCATCCTCCTGTTGCAAACCCTTCCTGTGCCATGTCCGAGGTGGTGCAGCTCCCGGGGCGCACGGCAGGTTGCAGGGTGCACTTCTGGAGCTGTCCTCCTTCCGCCAGCACTACAGCCAAACGCTGACACCTTGTAGCATGCTAATGGAAGGGAAAACTACTGTTTTGCCCCGTCAGTGCTAAGATATCCAAACGGCCAACATCACACCCAGCTTTGACCCACATGATACACACAGCATGTTCATTCCCTACTCTGAATAAAACAGTTGGTACCTGGTGAGGGGAGGATCTGTAGTTGGGAGAATCTAACCTTTTTTGTCAAAAGCACTTTTTTTTTTCTCAAACTGAAACATTATTATCATAATTTTTAAATATAACCCCTTCCTGTTCGAACAGCTCACGTGTTCAATGCTGTTGAGCCTAGGTGTCAGCACATAGTCCCCTTTAAAATTTTACAACCTAACATAACCTCATTTTGTTACACTGTAAACATTTCCAAGATACAGGATTCTGTTCTTTATTATAGGAGTGAAATGGTAATAATCCTCCCTCTTTCCTGAAACATGCAGAAAAATCCTTTAACAAATTAAAAGTACACATTCCTCATTAGCTTTAACCTGCATTTGGTCCCGTGGGTGCTGTAAAGCCAGTCCTTCTTTCTCTCTCCCCGAACAAAGGGACGTTAAGTGACTAACAGACGATTGTTGAGACAAAATCCTGCCTGACTCACAGTACCAACACATGTTGAGATGAACAGATTCCTGAAACAGCTCCAGTGAATCGAATTTTCATGTATTTGGCATTTAACATCACATATTTCAGCTTTTCCTCCATTACTGCACATTTCTCCTCAAACAGATACCATGAAGTGTCCTCTGCCCCTGCATGATTGCCACATGTCTAATGTAGGAACCACACCAGCCAGACAACTTTGAGAAATATTTCAAACCTTTGTCCCTTCCTCCATGGAAGTTCCATATGGGAATTCACAAAAACCAGAACTAGCAGCAGGATAAGAGAAGAACTGATGAAGGATTGTCTCTTTTTTCCCATGAGGATAAGGATCATAGAAAAGCCTCTCATGCTGGCAACAAAAGGATATATCAGCTGGCAAGAACCTGAGTGAGGTTTCTATGCAGCATTATGCTCTGGGAAAATCACAGTATTGCTCATTAATGGTGTTGCTCAGAGCAGTGATAAATTCTATCAAAAATTGCTATTCTTGCATTTGGAGATGTGACTGCAACACAGGGACACATGTCTGAACTATCTGTATTTAACTGGCTGAGGTACTAATAATGTCACAGACTCTGTTCAGTGCTGAATGTTCCCACCAGGAACAATAAAACCTATGCTACCACAGCTTTGTCACTAACTGGGTAAGGACTTGGCACCATTACGGATGTCGCAGTCACGTCTTTGACTGGCACGGATGCAGATGTCCAACAAACGGCAGGTTGGAAGCTGGGAGTCATTCTGCTTTCATGAGAACCACTGGCTGGGAAGGCAGGAGTGTTGGAAGGGAATGGGGCTGCCCAGGGGTTGCCCATTTAGTCACCTGTAATCTTTCCATGTTGTTACAGCTCTGTACTGCTCCCATAGTAGCTAACAGGGCCACAAAGTCAGGAGATTAAAGAGAGAGTTGAGATTTCATTCTTCATATGCAAGGAAATATGAGCCTAGATAGCCCTCAGTACGATGGGGCTTAGGTTGTTTAGGGAGATGGGAGATGATGGGAGAAAGTGGGCAGAGACTGGACTGGAAGGTTGAAAGCACAGCCTTTGTTCCTGTGCCATTGCTATTCATTGAAGCCAAGTGTCAGATAACTTCCCTGTGCCTCAGTTTCCCAGTCTGGAAAATCAGATACTCATATTTCCCTGAAAGAGTTTGAAGGCACTGGATGAACTGAGACGGCTACAATACTAGTTACATCGTCATTTATTTCGTGATTTAATACAGCTTTTGTAAATAGGTATGTTTAGTTCATAGCTCTGCATTCTTGCTCCTAACCCTTTTTAGCTTTGATTTAAAATTTTTACCTTTGCAGATGGACAATGAACAAGGATAAGGAGACTTAAAATACTATGTATTTTTTTGTGAGCCTTCATTTCAAAATGTTCACACTGAAATACAGTATTTAGCTACTCCTGCCACTACATCAAACCTCATTCTACTAAGCACATTATAACAAGCAATAATATTTCTTTATAACCCAGAAATACTCACGGATGTAGTCTTGTCTAGATGTGCAGGGATTTACACAATTAATACTCAAAAGTATTAATAAGCCTCCTGAATAAATCCCTAGGTGTGGAAAGAGGCGACACTGTATCCCTAAGCTCCTTAAGATGGGTACTTACAAGGAGCCTGAAGAACAAAGGATTTGGGGAAGAGTCTGCTTTTAAGTAGAAAATGATTGTCTGACATCTGAGGGGCCCAGAATTACTCTGAATTACCCCGTGCTGAGCATCTTGCTGTTCTGAACAACTGGTTATCTGAGGGAGATGCTCTGGTATGTCATGGTAGGGTGCCCTACCAGGTTACCCACACTTGTTGCACTCTTGACTAAACACATGGGGCAAATGGATTCCAAGGATTTTTTCTTTGAAGGCGGGTATTTCCTGTACCTGAGCTCTCAGGTGTGAGAGGTTGGCCACGTTTCCCCTAGATTTTCTAAATAATGATCATGATTATACTTCAGTCAGTAAAACAGAATAGAAACAAGGAGATATGCTGCCTCCTTCATAATCCTGGAAGTATTTTTTATTTGAATCTCAGCTGATTTTGCTTTTTCATCCTCTGATAATCAGCATACAATCCAGTAATTGTACTGTGGGGTGGAGTCTTTTCACATAAAGTTATTGCAAAAAAGTCTTGTTGCATAAAAGCCTTAGCCAAATTGTATACAGGATAGATTACATACACACCATGAAGTTGTCAAAACATTGTGATTTGATTAATGAGGCTGTTAATTTTCAGACTTGTCTCCCATACAGATCCCGAGCCTCTTCAGTCACATCAAGGCTTGTGAGGTTAACGATATTCCCTGCCAGCCTTAGCATGAGTCTGTCATGTTATAAATGACTCTCCCTCTGTTTGCCATGCAGGAACTGTCTTAGATACCTGGGGCAACAAAAGAAGAAGCGAGCATATTAGCAAACACTTCACTATGGCAAGTCATTCTGAATGTGAAATGCCTTTCATCCAGTATGACCAGTGCCCTTTACACCCAGAACTTAGGTTTGCTCCTCTCCAACACGTTTTGTCTCACGATGCTTTTAATCCTTAAGGATGCAAGTCTCGCTCACTTCAATTTTGCGGTCCCCTGCCCGTCTACCCTAAGCTAACACACTTTGTGAGAAGAAAATCAAGGAGTTGCTATAAAGCAAGTGAAAATGGTTTCACATGAATTGAATCCTAAAAATAGCCCATCCTGTTTTCCTTAATCTGCAATTTCTGTGTTATTCTGTAAAAGAATCCCAAAGGCATTAAGATAAGTAAGGGAGATAGAATGGCACAGAGATCTTCTCCCTCGTTTCATCTCACTCCTCATACAAGCAGACATGCAAATCCACGACCAGGAGGCATGGGGAAAACTGCTTTTAAGTGTGATCATTAATCATGTGTAAACTGAAGATCTTTTATTTGTATTTCTTTCATTTTAAACAGATCAGTCTTGGCTGATTGATGCGTTATTAAATCAGTACTATCCACTGCTCATATGATTTAGAAACATGAATTACTCAGAAAGCTAGGGAAGTTTAATATTCAGTCAGTCTGATATTCAGGCCATATGCTTCACCTTATAAAGACTGAGATAAAAATGACAGCATCAAGAATTGATATGTATATGACATATTTTAAGACTTAGACTGTACAGCCCTGCTTTTGCTGACGTCAGTGAGACTACTCATGTGCACAAGGATTTAGCAGCAAAGAGGTTGCACACAGCTTTTACTGTTCTGCAGTATGACATCAGGTTGGGACAGTATCTATCTCCAATAAAGTCAACACAAATAACAAGAAAAAAATCTCTTCTTACGTGGTTTTAATGATTTCAATTGTTGCAACCTCAAAAAAACCTTCTAGCACATGTATGTGAATTAGGAATGTGCAATTCTTAAAGCTGAATCACTTAACAGAATTACAGATAAGCCTTCTTATATTCCCTAAGTACTTACCAGCCTCACCTAAGGCAGGTTTGTGTTTTTTCGTCAAATTAGTTTTATTTCAACCAATACTGGTGAAGAACCTGTTACAACTCCTCCAGCTTCTACATGACTCAAATACCTTTGAATATTACATTTTTTTAGAAAAGCATATTTTCAAATGTTGTCCAAAGAGATGCTGGAAAGCAGAAATATAATTTCTACATGCAATTTGCACCAGCCTGTCAAAAGCAGCACAAAACAGAGAGAGGAAAACAGGCTACGTGATATGTTTTGCTATTGTTAAAAACAAGAGGGCATCTCACCTAATAATTTAAATAAGATCCTGCCACTTGACATTTTTAAAGCCTTTTTGATCTCTTTCTTCTGGTTCCCCGGGTTGTGGCTCTGTAGGGTGTAGTAGATGGAAAGCTACGGATTAAATTTCTTGTTGCCTACGCCCCACCTTTGCCAAAACCCCTGTTAGTGGGCAAAATGAATGTTTCCTTTTATGAAGCACCACTCCACTGGAGATGGTGGAGAACAACCTTTACTGAAGCTTTTTAGACACGGGCCAATCTATAAAACTGCCAAGTTCACATTTTCTGTTATTATCAAGGCAATAATTCTTTGGCCCTTTGTTAAGATGATTTGCCAGTTTTGTTGGCACAAATTAGGGACTGAGATTTAACCTCCTGTAATCTGATTTTGAAAATGAATTTAACACACACTGCACCCCCAAAATAACGTAGAGGTAATACATTTACTTTGCAATTTGCTGCACTTGGATATAATGCTAGGAAACGACAAATTTTATTTTTCCAGAGCAAAGACAGAAAGAAAGATATGTTATTATCACTGGTTCAGTGCAAGCGGATAAGACTGAACAATTTGAAGATAAAAACCTTAGCAGAATATTTAGAACTTTAGCCACACATCTAGCTTACGCATTTCTTGCTGAATGCAATGTAACACATTCATTAACTCTGATAGTGGAATAGATCGGTTAAAAACTTAGAAATAATAAACTACAACAAGAAATTTGTGAAAATAAATACAAAACGGGTATAAGAAATCATAGAAATTAGAGAAGACCTTTTCACTGTTGCAACCCAGTTAGTTTTGAAAGAATTGTATGAACCATTAGTATGGCCCCTTAAATTTCCAGTGGGTCAGATTTAGTGCAGGAGATTGCAAACTGCTTTGTGGCGAACAGCTCAAAGTATTTGCATTCAATTTACATTTAGAATATGTAACACAAGCTGAGAAGGGGCTGGAAAAGTCCTTTCAGAGAACTCCATTTTATCTGTATGTAGGTATTAACTCGCAGTGTGCCTGTGAGATTCATAGGCTCATTTGGTTTGGCAGAGACTTCTAGCAGAGCCTGGTGCCCCTCCTCCTCGTTCAAAGAGAAATGCTTATTAATTATTCTCTGAACCAGCTCTGATAGAAAAGTGTCACTTCCAGCCTTGACTGTCTCCCTTGACAGCCTGCTACTTTGCTTAAGTGATCTCACAGTTACAACATTTTTCATAATATTTAATGTAAATTTTCCTTGCTGCAGATTAATCCCACTCCTTCTCTTATCAAGTACAATAGCTTCCCGGCTCGCAGACAGTATTTCTAACACGGAGCAGGGATCCCAGCGAGGGCTCTTTCTTAGAGTATGCGATGTCAAACTGACCTTTGACTCTCACACTTTAAATACATCTCTTGGCATCCTGTGCAAAAGAAAACAGACACCGCTTGTTTCCTAAAGATTTTACAACTGGCTTGGGCTAATTAATCAGCCTCCAGCACACACGGCTCTGTGCTTACCTGTCTGGAGGAAGTGCAGATCACAGGAGCAAAGCGAGGTTTCTCAGATCTATCGATCACCAGGTACTTAATTAACGACTGAACAGACAAAGGGAAATCTGTTCATGGTTGCCTTTTCCTTTCTGCTACTGTGCAGCAATCCCATTACCCATTTGGCTATTTCATTATATGCAAAAGCAGATTTTGGTTCCACGGCCTATTTCAACTCCTGGTGTAGCTTAGCCAAAGCCAGTGAAATTCCAGTAGGAACACTTTGGCCCACAGTGTTTAAGTATTTAACCATCTGCACAAAAACCACAAAAGAGACGCCCAAACCAAAACCACTCATTTACATAATAAGGATGTGAACCTAGTACAGCCATGTGAAACTATCATTTTTCACATGTGCTTGTGAATCTTTTCCCAGGCTTTTGCAGAGGGAGGGGCAATCTGAGGGCTGGGATGTATGAAGTGAAGAGAAATGTGTGGGTGGGGAAAAAGGAGGGTTTTAATTTTTTTCCCCTTTTATTCTTTAAGAAGTATACAGCAATTACTTCTGTATTTTAAAGAAATGGTAAAAATACCCAGAGGTTATAGATTGATGCTTTCCCTTAATGTTTATACAAATATAAATACACAGCTAAAATTAATACAGAAGTATATGGAATACACCCACCTCTACAATTACAAAATCACTTTCCCTTGGGAAAGTTTATTGTATCCCCATCTGTTAGAACTTGGATTGTGCCATGAACCATTATGGCTTATATCCCTTAATTATTTTGTGTCATATGAAATGTAATTGTGGATATTCCACATCTTCATTGCAAATCCTTCATTTTCTTTCATAAAGCTACCTATGTTCTTGGCCTAGTTCTGTGTTGTGGAAATGAATCCCAGGGTTAATTAGGTGTAACAGAGTAAACCGTGGTCCTGATCCCACGGTCTCTGCATAAGTTATATTCTTATAGAGATAACAGAACTTTTTCGAGGCTGAGAAGAAAAGAAAAGGGAAAAACATGCCCATGACAGTCTGCCACGTGGCTGAGACCAGGAGCTCCAAGGGAGCTGTGCAGCAGCTGTCCTGCGCATGGAACTGTGGCAGACACCTTACCCAACAGAGAACCCCAAAAACCTGCACTCTGCCATTGCCCTCATGAGGAGAAAAGGTGTTACCGACTAAGGACCTCAGCTCTTAAAGAGCAATTTGAAAACAGCAATTTGAAAATATGTACAAGTCCTTTTCATGGAGGTTTTCTGGTCCTGCTTGCAGGACCTACATAGTGTCCTGTCCAGCTGCTCCAGCTTCGCAAAAGTTCGTAACTGACATGACACTATTAATTTAAGTGGATGCAATTTAACCTGCTGAGGTCTAGCCCCAGGCAAGTCCTCCTTAGCACACCTATAAACATGTAGCAGTGGGTATATTTAATAGCTGCTTTTATACCTTGCAGCTGAGATGCGGTTTCAAGTGTTCTTCCTCCAGTGAAGAATATGGAATTTGTAAATTGTGGTGGTTTGACAAAACTTGCAGAAGACCAAAAGTTGCAAAATTCCCTATACATCCTATGAGCAACCACACATCCTCCTTCCAAAGTTTGTACATTGGACTCCTAAGGAAAGGGAATCTATACTCCCAAGCAGTATTCCTAAAAGGAATAGTTCTTGCGATATTGCTAGTTGATGAAAAATTTTTACATCCTGTATAGTTGCTTTGTCCTCTTGGTCAGAAAAGAGGCTTATTATGGTAGACATGAAAATGTCATGAAGGTATTTTCATGATGGCTCAGCAGAAAGCCTCTGATGCTGAAATCCAGAGGGCTGATACAACAAAGATATGCAGTCTCTGAATTACAAGGCCCTACTGCCAGAAAAGAGGTGATGGATTTCTTACATATCATTTCTTACTGGATATTAGATATCCTCTAATAGACTCACAATAAACTACAGCAGATGTTGGAAAGGCACATAATTTGCAATTGATTATACACATATATTACAAATCAGACGTTGTATAAATAATAGTTGCCCTGTAATCATATTGCTTTTGTGAATCAGAGATTCAACTATTCAATCATTGAAATTTTATCACCAGTCTTCTACAGTAAATATAACTTTGAGGCACTATTACCTCCCAGCTACAGTGACGTTATATCATCTCCTCCTATTCTCTCGGAGGGTGGGGGGAGCGAGAGACAGACTGCGTAGTCTGGTCCTGATCAGGGCTGAACTACGACAGTTACTAATCAAAAAGCTCATCTGTGGCTTACCTGTGTGCAAGCACAGTTTGCACCCACAAAATGAATTGACCAGACGAGAGTAGCAGCATATGTATTACTTGGATTTCACCTGCAATTCATTACTTAGCATGAGATCTATTTGGGTATATGGGTAAGATGTGGTCAGAAAAAGAGGAGGCATTCTGTTTTGCTGCCAGGTAAGGAGGGAAGTACTGGGTTTGGCCTCCGCGCCTGAATCAGACGGAGCAGAGGAGGAGGCTCAGAGAGGGAAATCCAGCACCAAGAAGACAGCTTCAGGCTGGAGGGGTGTGAAATGAGCTTCCTTGTGCTGCTTGGAAGCTGGAAAAGGAAAGGAGAGTTTCTTCTGAAGATTTTGAAAGGAAGAATAGATGCATCATGATTACTTCAGTATTATTCACCCACTTTGACATAATCTTTGTCTCCTTGGTTTGTTCCTGTCTGCTTTCACACGAACTGAACAGTGTTGAAAATATACAGACATTTCCACACAAAAGAACACAAATATATCATTTGAATGTGAAAGAGGTGCTAAACAGTGCTCTCATTTAAATGATGCCTAAAGCCAACAGACACAGGGCCTAAGATATATGAGAAAAAGACACAAAACCATCTCTACCATGTTTAAAAGCACATTTGTTTAACTACTCCATACTCAGATGATGTTCAGTATTTTTCCCTAGGCCTGGAGTTGCTGAGACAGACAGAACATAGCTGACCTTTGGAGTGGGATTTTTGTAAAATAAATAAACTGGATGGCAGAGTATAAAAGTTACAAACCTCTTTAGAATGCCATATGTGAAAATCTTGTAAACAGTCCATAAATATCACCTGCTGGGTAGGACTTGCGGAAGCTGCTGCAGAATTCTCTGCTAACATCTTCCCCCCTGGAACATCGAACCATCTGGTAACGACAATTTATTCTATAGCTTTTCTGTTGGCATGTGCCTATAATTACAAAACATGTTATTACCAGCTTCAGTCTGGAAGCAGCACCATCCCATGGCCTGGGATCAGAAGCACCGACACTCTGACCGAAACTCTGGGTAGGCTAAAGCGCCCACGGCCACACCAGTACGTTTGTCTTCCTGTCTTTGAAGGCAACTTTGCTGACATTATAGGCAAACATTTTACCAAGCATTGTGATTGCAAAACTAAGCTCTTACTTTTTCTTCCAGATTCTAACTTTCTGATGAGGAAGTTAGCATTTGATCTAATTACTGCTGAGGCAAATGGGGTTTTTCCACTAGCAGCGCAGAGCTGGACCAAACTCAACTGTGCAGCAGTGGTTTTAAAACTTGATAACTGGTTTGTGATTGTCTCTGCTGTAACTAATTTTCTGAAATAACAAAGTCATTGACTGCTTTAGGAGTTAATTTCTTTTTGAGTTAATTTTGGAAATTTATTTACTTTCCAGTTACAGATCTGAAAAAAAAATGTTTTAAGGCCTTGTTCTTTGTTACACATAAAACTTCTAAACTACAAAAATTACGTCTTTTTATTTTAACAAATTAGGTTTAATTATTCATTCCTTGGCTGACTTTTATCCCGGGAGTGAATTTTTATGGCTGTTATTTAAATCCTTGAAAATAGGGGCTTATAACAGAATCTCTGACATGTTTTAAACTACTGTGCAGCAACCCTGGCTGGCACTGCTCTAGTTAGCACTCCTTTTAATCTACTGTTTGGATATACTGCTGAAGAAATACTTTAGATTTTAGTGGACTGAATAGTTCTGGATCTTAAATGACTTGCCACGAGAAATGGAATTAGGAACAGTACATATGGTTTAATAGCTTTATCATTATGAACAGGCACAAAGGCTGACATTTGAAAGTCATTATCCTCTTGCACAAGCTGCTACAATTATACATTTAATCAAGAATTTCTACTTCTTTTGTTACTTCCTGTCTTTCCAAGTTCCTGTGATATACAGTTCCCATTTTGGCCTCATCCTGTTTTGCCCTGCTTCTTATATATTAAGGAGTCCAGCTCTACTGTAGGCTAGCATTTTTCAAATGCAGCAGCATGCAATAAACAGGAAAGATTCCCTTAGAGACACTGTTGTTTTTAGCTGATCAAAAGGCCATTCTGGCATCCGCTTCTTGGTCAATAAAAATATTATTTAAGGAAAAAGAGAAACAACTCCAGATTAGCATTGCATCCTTAGCTTGGCTAAAGCCTCAGCAAAAGAAAACGCTGGCGTCATTACTGCTTAGCCTATTGCTGCTTATGTCCATCCTATTTTAGCTACATAAAATAGAGACAACAAATCAGTCTGCAAGAGAAAATGGAGTGTCCTCTATTTTTCCTGAATTTTAAACTACAGAACTACTTAGTACAATTTAGCAAAACATCAGAAACTTAAGGAGGCTGCCCTGACAATCTTCCAGGAGTCTATGAACTGCATCCGATCTGTAAGTTTTAAGCCTGTGGGAGTTTTGCAGAAACAGGAATTTCAAAATTTGGGCTTCATAACTTGGTCTAAGACACGGTCACTACTTTGACCCTGATTCAGAAAAACTTTTGAGCTCAGACCTAAACGGATGCATGTGAACAGTCTTGTGAATATAAACATTTCATAGTGCCTCATCGTCCACGTGGTGTGGTCTGCAGTGATTACAAATCCTAGCATGCAATGCTCCATCTTAATAGAAGCAATCTTGCTCATGTGTTGAAGCAGGAATATCTGGGCCTTAATTCAGTCACATTACTAAGCACATGCCTAATTGTAAGCACCTGTTGGCTACTTTAAATAAAGTGGGGTTCAAGCATATGTTAAACAGGGCTGAGTATGTGCTGAGAGAAGAATGAGGAAGCTCAAGTGAATGAATTGCATTTGCTGAATTAGGCAGTCCATGTCTGTGCACTTATACTCTGGTATTTTCCTTCCATTGCCTTCCTCTTCAGGGATGTTGCTCGTATCTCTATGTCCTGTCAAGTATCTTCTTTGCTAGAGAAGATCTCTAACTGACGTCCAGTGTGCTCCTGCGGTGCATGCGCTCTGTGGGGGTGACTTTGAATGCCACAGACCAGTGAGCACAGGTCTGTCAGCTTGCCCCAGCGAGATTGAAAAAGGCTTTGAGCCAAGCCACAGAAGCCAGAGGTAACGCTGCCCAAGCAAACACAATTTTACTTCAAGTACATCAACATGTGACATATTTTAAGAGAACAGTCTCAGTTCTTGGAGGAAATGTTTACTTCTATACGAACAGAACATAAAGGTCTTGTGCTCATTTTCTGTTTCCATTTTCACTTGTAAACCAATTATACTGCTTGTTGTGCACTAAGCCTATGACATGGCAAACAATTTCCAAACAGTTGCAAGATTTTTTTTTACTTCATTGACATGGACAACACTGTGCCAACCCTGGCAATCAGCTCTGTGTCCACCATGACAGAAATGAGCTTTTGCAGCTATCTAAGTCTGCCAGCTTTCCTGTCCACTTTGGGCAGCCATTTCTGAGGACTTTTGCTGGAATTTATTTCACCTTATAGTAGTTGTCTGAAACCCAGGGAGATAATGAGCTAGTTATCCCTTGGTAGACTGGGAAGAGAGACAGAGGCGCCTTGAAAGAATGACTTATCCTAGTGATCAGTCTTCAGGTGGTATGTATTTTTGCTGGAGGTATCTCCCTCCCCATAAGCAACAGGAGAAGGTCAGATACCCAGTTTAGAGGAGACATCCAGCTGCTAGAAGGAGGAATTTGGTGAAATTAGGTGCTCTTTCTGCCCTTCCTCACTATTTTTCTCACAATCATTTCTAAATGACACTTGCTTATCACTCCTGCTCATGCTTTGCACTTCCCGCTACATGGCAACTCTACAGCAAATACACTGTGTATTTCCTGCACGCATGCCAACACTGCTTTCTGCTACATGTTCCCTTCACAGGGTAATAAATATTGTGCAGCACTTCTTTTGCCAGGAAGAAGCCTCTTTGGTGGATCACTCTTTCTCAACTGTTTAAAAGGGCACTATTAAGCTCAGTTTTGAATTGTCAGATGAAGAGAAAAAATTACAAAGGAAAGACAGGCAGGAAAGTTTTAGACATTAGCTGCGATCTAATTAAATTCAAATTTGGAATGTATTTAGAAGAGTGGATGAGAAAGGTGTAGTGTTGGGGAAAAAGATTAAATTTAGCTTGCAAGTTTGGCTTCTGGCTCTAACTTTCATATGTGTATCATACAGTTACTAGACACCTGTGCTTGGGACTTGAAACTTGGCTGGTTGTGCATCCATGTGGTATAAAATGGCACAGTAGGACTTTGATCTAATGCTGTGACCTAATCTTGCAGGAAGGACAGTTCTGGCCCTGACACTCTAGGTCTGGGTGAGCTAGCGATTTTTGTGGGTGAACGTGCAGCAAGTTCGGAGAGTTCAAAAGTGAGGGTAGCTGCTCTGGCGGATGGAGCCAACAAAGGCAGGCGCTTGGCAAATACAACCGATTCCTGCCTCTCTTATCTTTGACATGCTGCCACAGCTTTACAAACACCTTTCAAAGGAAACATGTTGCAGTCAGGCCAAAGCAGCAGTGTGTGCTTCCACTGGTTTTGGCTCACCAGGGTGCTGGAGTGGTTGCGCACGTAAGCACGGAGGATGCGGGGCGCTCCCAGAGGAGCACGTACTTTGCGCGCATCAAAGGAAGCTGAAACCCAGAAGCTGGCCCACAAGCATGTGTTCCTGCTGTTTGCAGGCTGCAAAATGGCAATGAAGCACTCCCAGACAACTGAGGTACAGATGTGGAAGCTCTGGTTCATGAGAGAGGACTCTAGAACCAGTCTCTCAGATAGCAACTACAGAGATGTTTAAAGTCTGATTTACTGCAAATTGGCTGTTTGTTGTTTGGCTGTTGCGTGTGATCAAAATGGGTCATCCCTGCCAAGGGAGGCAAATGCAATTCTGTCAAATAGCATCTAAGTGCTTCCTTTGCTAAGTGGAAACAATTGCTTCTCCTCACTTCGCAGACTCTTCAAGTTCCTTAGGTGGCACTGACACAGTTCACAGATCAAGCATGCCCGTGCCACTAATATTAAAGAAATAAGTGGAAGGAAATGTAGGAATGGGGTTTTTTTTTCCCCCAGTAAAATTTAAACTTCCACTACAAAGAAATATGCAATAATGTTACCATCTGTGTCACTTTATTCAGGCCAGATCCACATTATAACTAGAACAGTGTTCCCATGCTGAAACACTGCATCATTATTAGCAATTACCAACATAGCTCCGTTATTAGCAATGGGATGTCTACAGCCAGTTTGCGTCGTCTATGCTGCTTTTATTTATCTTGGAGAAACAATGAACATAAAATGTCTCTGCTGGACTCTGACATGGTGTGTACAAAGGCAGATGTCTGTTGCAATCTAGGGGGTGGACAGGGAGGAGGTGACAGAGGGAACTGCTCAGCCACTGGAAGTTACTTTCATCAGTGTTTCCTTTGGCAAAGACTGCTCAGAAAACGCTAGGGGAAAGGGGGGAGGGAGGGAGGCAAAGAGGAGAGGGAAAAGGAGACAAAAAAAACCTGAAGATGAAAAGTGTTTTTCTTACTGTAGTCGCTTCAGAAGCTTTTTTGGTAGATAATTGCTAATTATTTGAGAGAGATGGGCATTTTTCTGCAGATAACTGTCTCTCATGCCTTAAAACCCTGTCGAGTTAGGCTGGCATAGCCTTTAACACCGACTTAAAAAAACCCTAAAAGCCAGTAGACAGCAAATGGTCTATTTAACACCGAGGAAAAGTAGATACACTGCAAGAAAATATGAATCTTTGTTCAAAAACAGATGATTCAAGAACATATTTTTACAGTGCCTTTTAACTTAGACACCAATTCAGTTTTCTGGTTACTGGTTCAGGATGCTTAATGGCTGCGTCATACACAGGGCGATGCACGAGTGAAGTCTCCGGCTCAATGACTGGGGTATGAGATCTGCTCTAACGTCTGAGCGCACAGTTGTGACTGCTTCTCTTCAGAATTCACCAAGAATGCACATTAAAAGAGGCTGCAGGGTAAAAAACTACAGCTGCCTGACAGACAGGCAGCAGCCTCATTTTACACAACTCTTGTCTGTACTCTGCTGAAATAAAAACAACAGGCTGATTCATAACTTCCAAATTATCCATGCAAGAAAAGCGGATTTTCCCCTGCTATAATGAGAATGTAGGAGCCTCCATCCTCAGAACCGTGCTGGGAAAATGGTCTGCAATCTACCCCCTCACTGCAGCCGACCCAGACCATACATCCTAAAGCAGGCTTTACCAACTCACTCGTTAAAAGCTCTTTAATTGCATGCGCTTCATACAGTCCTTTACAGAAAGCCTGGTTTTGATCCTTTTCTCCAGATCTCAGTCTTGGGCTGGGATAGACTGGGAGGGTTTGCCATGCTGGCTGTGGCCAGAACCGCATGCTCTCGCCGCATGCTCTGGACTTGGGGGATGCACAGTGGTGGCTGCCCCAGAGAGGGTGGAAACTGTCAGACACCTGCCGCCTTGGTGAGCTTTGGGCAAAACTTGCCTCTGCCTGGACCAAAGCTGGCTATTTTGGTCCTAAATCCTGCCTGCCCTGTGCCCTGATACTGAGACGGCTCACCCTCATGCCCTTTCTTTAAAAAGATCTTTTCTGGGCTGAGCTGAGATGGCAGACCATGGCTCAGAGGGGTCCTGCAGCCACCATGTAGGGACATGCTTGTAGCCCTATTCCGAACCCTCCTCCTAGGCTGGGTCAACTCTACATGATATTTCCATGTATTTTAAAATCAAAAGCCAGAAGGGAACCTTCTTTTCAGTAAAAGCATGACATTTAAAACCTTTAAATGAACAAGGAGGGCTGGTGAGAAACTGGTATTTACTCGAGCAGAAAGGCTGAGAAAGGCCATGAAATAAAGGTTCTGAAACCTAACCTAACCTAACCAGGTCTTCCTTGGTTTTATGGAAACATTTGGTTTTATACGGACTGCTTCATTTTAGCTTTTGTATTATATAAAATGCAAGTCCTTTGAGTAGCAAGTTGGATGAGATTATGTTCTGTTCTCTTCCAACCCAAGTGATCCTATTATGATAGAATGAAGCAAATTTAATACAACTCAGTAAAATTTTATTTTCATATAAGAATGAAAGAAAAATAATCAACTTTAAAAGATGCTTCAACATTTTATCATCAAAAATTGAACAAAATTCATGCCAAAAACTGAACTGAATGTAGCCACTCTGCTTTCTGGAGGAAGATAATGGGACTGTTTGAATTCAAGCCGTTCCATGGCAATTGGCCTCAGAGCCAGACAACGGACTTTGCCTGGTTTATATGCTATGTGTTTATAATAAAACTTCCTAATGTGATTTAAACTAGTTTTTCCCATAAAAATACTGTTTCTACAAGTCTTCAACTAGTGGCAAACTGTGTTGCATTTTTCAGTGCAGTTCCCACACAAGAAAAACCCACCAGCCATTTAAATAACACTTTTGCTGATGCTGAGACTGAACTAATCTGGAAAATTCTTGTAGTACTTTTCTGGCAAAAGCTATAGAAGATCATACGTTACTAAAAATGTATTTTCCCTCAAGTTCCTTAGTGGTGATACAGCAAAAAAGGTGTTCCTTGGGATACAATAAATAAGCACGTGCATGCGTGTAAGCGCAGATGTGTGAGATTTCTCCAGCACAGAAACATACAGTTGAGGTTACAGCAGTGACAGTTCCATTATAATCCCATTTTCACGTGCTCAGAGCTTTCTGAGCTGTATTATTTTGTCAGAGAGGTTTACATTTGCCCCTAGCTCATAGGTGATATTTTTTTTGAGGTTTCACAAAATCTACTAATCCATTTCTGAGTTGCCAGAGGGTAAAGAAATGCTTTTCCTGTCTCTTAGATTCTTGTAGCCCTGTTATGGCATTGATTTTTACACAGAACCCTCTGCAGAGTTTAACAGCAATCAGCAGCCTGATGTGCCTTAATGACTTCCTCTGTGCGTTCAAAAAATGGCTAAACTTGGCAAGTTGAAACCTTCCAAGGGGCCAGTGTTCACTGAGTAATAGCTCCCAGGTTAGTTTGGAATTATTATTTTACAGTAATAACAGAATAAAGACATTGAGATTTCCTTGAGTTCATAAAAATGTTTTGAAAATTAGTTCTGTCCTCCGAACAGCCCTTGAGTTTAGAGCTATATGGCCACTTCTCAGCTTGTGCACAGCAGATTAGACCCACTGCAGTTTTTCTAACTGCAGTGGGGAAGGACACAAACTGTAAAGGAAACACAAAGCAGTCGTTCACGACTTCATTGACTTCAGTAGAAATATGCAAACATAAAAACGGTATAGCTAGGTGGAGGATGGGACCCTTAATGCCAACGATGCTAGCTATTTTGCACAGTATTTTTGCATAATATTTGAAAGAGAGCAATCCCCTGAAAATATAAGCCTGCCCAACATGTAAAAGAACATGGCATAAGAAAGTTCTTTCTGTGTCAGTCCACCTCGTGTATCTCCAGCACGCCTGCCAGGGGATAGCAGTGGGACAGTGTAATGATCCTGCAGCAGCCAGTGTGATCTTTATCCCAAATATGCCAGAACTTTGCAGATCAGAGTCTTCCTGACCCAAAAGTCATGTCCTTGTCTTTAATGGCTTTCAATCAATTTTCTTCTCATTGATGTAAGCTGGCTTTGAAGCCAAGCAAACATTTAGCCTCCATAACAACAGGACTCCTAATGCTATTTTATAAATACTCAGAGAAAGGGTGGTAAACTCAGAGGGGATTTTTTTGGGGGGGATTAATTTTGCTTTCTGAAAGTTTTGATCATGCAGTGAGGGGTGAAGAAAAATAGCCAAGCAAAGAAATCAATATAAATTAACACTCAAGTTTCTTTTTTATTCTATTTTCCTTCTATAAGTCTATTACTTCAGTGGGAGTTTCAGGGCTGTGACTGATAACAGAAGCAGCACCAGGAAGTGGGGATTTTAGCTAGAATCCAACATTGCCAGCTCTCATGATTTTCCTCACGAGTAGCAAGAAATTTGATTGCAGGTTTTAAAGCACCAGCTGCTGATATAATGATATTGCCAAACTTCTCATTTAAGGCAGAGGAAATTTCTGGCTATTATTATCCAAGAAGAAATCCCCCAAAATACACTAGATGGAAAACAAAAAAAAGAAATCAATTATACTTTTTGAGATACAAGGATTTTTATAAAGTTTACCAATTTTTTGAGGTCTGACTTATGATACACAAAACTTGGAGCAGACAATTTTGAGGAAGAAAACTAGAGTGTTTACGCAGAAGAGTGTAAATTTCTACATCACCTATAGAGAGGAGATAGGGAAGGATGAGGCATCAGGTAGAACAAGCAAACCACAAAACAGCCTGAAATGTCCTGTAAGGTGGTTAAGAAACAAGGTAGACGCCCAAGTACAGTACTTCATGCATTAGGTGTACTCTAACAACATAAAATTGGGTTTGTTTTTTTTTTATGTCATTGTTCTAGCAGTACAAATACATTTGAAAATTCATGGGCCTCTCTGCTCCCCTACATGCACTGTGTGCACTGGAAGGAAAGTAATGTCCAAACTGAGGAAAATTCTACGATATACACAGGCATCAGAAAAGTGCTCTTCAAAAAACAGTTTTATGGAGCTCAAAATCATTTTTTTTTTTCAGTCCAAGTGAGATTGGGGAGAAATTTTGCCATTGACTTGAAGGAAGCCAGATTTTCACCCTATGTGCAAAGATGGGGGATGCTCCCCCTGTATCAGACAGAGCAGGCTCAGAATCTTCGTGTCATCTGCTTCCACCCAATAACAGCTTTATAGAAGTAAGTTAAGAATGAATAACTTAACAGCTGCCCAAGACGGCTCTAAAGTGCTGCCTTTCCTCGCTGCACACGAGAAGACAGCCATTAGCGTTGCTGCTGCTAGGTTCACTACTCCTTGGGGGACGCCGCCTTTGCAGAATGGCCTGGTTTTGTACTGGCAATATGCACACATTTGAAATTGCTCGCATTTGGATGCTGCTTGGTGCTCAGTTTTGAGTTAGTGCTGTGTCTGTTACAGATTCTTCTCATCACGGATAATGTGTCTCTTGTGAGAATGAGTCTTATTCTTTATTTTTGTTTGGATAACACTTCTCTCTTAAAGTCAAAAGACTGCCACATGCATTTTTACACAGCAGTATATTGTTAAAAAAAATTAACAGCTAGAAGATGAACAAATACAAAACAATGGCAAATTACTGTTACACTGCCCAACATTTCCACCCAGCAGTCTCTAAGGACTTCACAACCACTAATAAGCGCATCCTCAGATATTTGCAAACCAGAGAAATACTATCCTGTCTGAAGAAACTGAGGCACAAAGATGATATTGACGCCCAGGGTCAAGCAGTACGAGAGCATTGGCACTGTAAACAGCCACAGTGCCCCAGCACCTAATCCTGTACTTCTTTACAGCTGCTAGTGGAAAGAAAAGTTTGTACACGTGACAGAAGGACTTTGGTCTTTATTCCACCTACTTTTAAGAAACTCCTACCCATTCTGTGTGAGTATTAAAAGTCCGATCTTGCTGAACAGCAAAACTTTAACTGATTTCACTCTGAGTTAATGCTGTTTCAGCATTAACTGAACTGACCTTTCTTCTGAGAATTTCTAGGGAACTGTAGATATGTAGCGTCAGCTCCTCACTTAGCTGATGTAAATCACTGGTGCTCCACTAACTTCAAGAGAATGATCTTCAGGCAAATCAAGAGTATGGCTCATGAGAAAAACAGCTCCTTTCTTTACATACTTAAAGCAAAATTATCTGATATCTTTCAAATGAGAAAGAGCTGAAGCTGGAATGTGGCAAGGAAGGATGTATTTTCCTTTCTATGCTGAGCATATGGGAACACGCAAAAGTTACCCAGTGATCGGATAGTTATTTTCAGACCCCTCAGAGTTTGATTTCAGAGCATCAGTTAAGCTGTGGTTACACCTATAAGCATGTTTGTAATGCTGGGGATAAGAGGAGGAATAACGAAGAAAAGGGATAAACTACCTTGCATGTCATATGGAATATCACGGGGTGAGCATGCATATGGACAATTTCCACGGAGTAAGCAAGGTGCTTGAAGGTCACACCACAGTAATTTATCTAGCTGCCCAGTGAGGCAAGTTAAAAAAAAAACTTCCTGGAAAGCTTAAGTTAAAGTAGGCAGAGGAACTGCTTAGCTTAGACACTTTGCCTAAGCTTTTGTTCGAAGAGTAAATGCTGGGAGAAAATGAATGTGTCAGTAAGTCCCCCAATATGCACAGATACATTTATAGATGCATCTATATTGCGATTTGCAACTTGCAATTAGAAAAACAATCTGATTATTTTTTGCTAACAAATTTAGCTAATACAGTATCCAAAAACCTCTACTAGCATTTGTGACTAGTTATGTAACACAGAAGTAGGTCTACACATTGTTTTTACAGTGACTTTAGCTGTATCAGCTTAGAAACCATTACAGATAAAGCAGTACAGCCCCAGCTACGAACTGCTGACCCTAGCAAGGTTTACTTCTGACATAAGACATCTTTATACTAGAATACATGCATCCTCCAGTGCGTGCCGAATTGTTTTAACCATACACAAACAAAACCTTAATTGAAATCATTAAATCAGTACAAGAGCCAGTGTATGAAGACTAGGCTTTAGAAGACAAAGATTCAAGTCTCAAAGAGTACACAGGTATGGTCGATTAAAAAGTGTAAACATGTGCAAAGTAAAAATGTAATAGCCAGTAGAAGGAGCCTAATTGCCTAGGATATGTGAGACTCGCTCGTGCTAGTAAGTTTTAAGTTTAGTTTGAGGGAGAGATATTTCTGTGGGAAAGGCTGAAGAGCACTGGTTTCTTGAATAATGACATGCTATGACGGGAAGAATAAGAAGCAATTTGGGTAGTATTAGCTACACTGTTCAAGAGTAATAAGAAACTTGAAAATTATGGCAGATAAATTAGATAAAGACTATTATACTGTTTGAAGGCCATCATCTAGTATAGCTGTGGAGGATAAATCATAGAATCATAGAATGGTTAGGGTTGGAAGGGACCTTCAAAAGGTCATCTAGTCCAACCTCCCTGCAAGAAGCAGGGACATCCCCAACTAGATCAGGTTGCTCAGAGCCTCAACGAAAAAGGAAACCAGCAAGGAATATAACATGATATACTTGTGGTATTTTGTGTTTGAGCTATTAGCAGGTGCAACACTATTTGCATCAGTGGAGCTGTCTTCACCAGCTTCGCAGCTCAATGTGGTCCTGTATCTATTTTATATACCTACATTATACAGTGTATGTGCTATTGAAACACACCAGAAAACTTTGAAAATGCATTAGAACTTTAGCCTACATAGAATGGTTAAAATGTGTACCTGCTTTAATTGCTTGCCATTTGAAATACAAGATGAATCTAAATTGTCTGTTGTAAATGCATGTAAAGAAGTTTTGGATTTAAGCCTACATATGAATATACAAATAGATAACGTTTATAGAATTGCGACACAAAGTCTCAGGGGTTTTGTGGGAACGTCAAAAAGCTCTCAGCAATCAGAACATATCCCTGCCATGTTAATATATCTTATGCCTCTTTGTCCAAAACAGATTATGGAGATGGCTGTGAAACAGGGAAAAAAAAAAGAGTTTTTATTTAAGAGCTACCTTTGCATATTTTTCCAGACTTAACTAAAGCTACTCAAATGGAGCGACAGTCTAGGATTTCCTCTAAGAAGGGTTTTTAGCATAAGGGATGTAAGCCTCCCATTTTGCATTTGGCAAAGTGGAAGTGATCGCTATGGAAATAGGCAGTGTAGCCTACACTTCTGCACGGTGAACAAGTTGAAGCTTTTCTGAATTGCTGATCTGCTTCCCTTGTTACAGATGAATACATCAGAGTTGAAGTCGGTAGAAGTTGTCCAGCTTAACGACAGATTGGCACAAGACCCTAAAACAAGACAAACTTTGATTCTTACCCATGCACTTAGCAACTTGTCCCAAACCTTCACTATTATGAGCTAAGATTCTGGAAAAGAAATGATAACTTATTTATGGTGATTTATGAATTGAGTGGACAAAAAGGAATGAAGCTGAATTTTCTACTGTATTGTAAATTACTCCACAAGCATCTGAAATCTGTTGTCATAAAAAGCAACTATTAATTTGTATAGTGCCATAAATGTAAGTCCTAGCTATTAGCCCTGCACAAGTGAGTCTGTTGTTTTAACTGACTTCAGCGGGACTGCTTATGTAAAGAAAATGAGCAAAACTTTGGCTGTGAGGGAGTATTTCTCAAAGCTCGAGGCAGAATAATCACATGAATGTGAACAGACCTCTTTATTTTTCTCTAGGTTTGCAACTCCAACTGGAGGATGGCCCCAGCAGAGGGCTGTGAGGGCAGCGTGTGCCCCTACCCACAGTGGGATGCTCCAATCCCCCTCCCACCCCGCAGCTCTGATGGGCTGTGTCTTCATATGGGGGCATGGAGCAGCCCACAGTGCAAATGCGCAACGGAGACCAACCTGCTGGGAGTGTAAGGAAGGGATTAACTCAAGCTATCATTCAGCGTGAGGTTTGGCCCATCTGTGTTTAAGGGAGGCATTGGGCATATGGCCACTGCAACTCCACATCAGTATGGAAGGCAGCAGACAACCGCCCAGTTTCTCCTGTAAAAAAGCTGGTTATTGTGCTTCTGGGATGTGCATAGTTTCTTCTGGAAGAAATCATCATGTCAAATCAGTGTCTCTTCCACACATGGAGATATTTTCTCAATGGTCCTTTTGAGCCATCTAAATTCTTCATCTTATAGCATTACGTAAAATCCTTGTAATGCTATTAACATGCAATATAAGTCTAAATATGCACAATCTTTTCCTGTTTAAATGAATTATTATAAAGCTCACACAGTTCACAACCAGCTTTGTGGGTCACACAGTTTTGCAGTACTTTATGTGTGAGAAACAATCAGAAATTTGATTTTTTTAAAAAAAACCTTTGGTATTGCCCATGAAAATCAATTTCCTCCATAAAAGTTTAGGACTTGGGAAGGGGGTTATTCTCACATTTTTGTGAATTCCTACAGAAAAGCGAATGACCTATGCTCCCCAAAAGTTGGCAGGTGACTTATTAAACTTCTCTCAAATCTCCTTCAGGAAGTTCATTAAAACTCTATTTGGAAATGGCCAGGTGCTTGCTTCCCACAGTGCAAAAGGGAAATCTGTCACCCTGTTTTAAAAATTGTTTTGTTGCTTGGGATAAAGAAATAATCATTATACCAAGCTGTGTGGTTTTGTGATGGAAAACTGTGGCTTGGTGAGAAAAGTGCCAAGGTCAATGCAATGAAAGACCCACAGTGAACTCAGACCTGATTTCAGAAGTCAGTGGTGGATGGAGGCCAGGAGAACACAGTTTTTTCTGCGGTTCATTTGAAAACACTCTAAGATTCTGGATAAAAATAGCTCTCTAGCTTGACAGATTTTTTAGCTTGAAAAAATACCATTAGAAAATATTTTTATATGTTTTATGAGGATCGCTAAGGCTGACAAAATTACCTTGTTTGACACTGGATCCTGACCTAAATACTACAGCCAAGTCAACTAACAGGAAAATAGTAGGGCTAAGCCTTTTTCATTCTTTATTCTGCCAAACCACTGCCTCTTGCAATCAGGATTGATTACAAACACCCAATTAAGAGGCATTTGGAACATGATCTGAACACTAATCCTGTCTCTTTTTCTCTTTATACCTAATTATCTGCCTTAAGACGGGTATTAGTGCTTTAATTAGTAGATTTACTTTAGGAACTTCTACATAAACTAAGAAATATATACTATATACATAAATGTGTGTATATATGCACAGTCTTACAGAGGTGCATGTAACACATAAGCCAACATCCAAGTAGTTCTGTGTGACATGTAAGTCTAGACATATACATGTGAGTGCATGTATACCTTGTTTTCAGACATAATTTCATTCTTTGGAATACTACAAAAGAAAATAATTGAATTTGGTTTTACATCAGATGTATAAAAATCTCTATATCATAATTACCAAATTATGACACAATGTTATAGCTTGCAATAAGCTATAATTAAGAAACTAATTTTCAGCAACATAGAGGTTTTTGTTTTAATTACATCAGCAGAGGAGAAGGGAGCGGAGAGGAGAGCAGGGGGGGGTTGACTGAAAACATATTGAGTGTTTCAAGAGGCTAATGCCAACGATGTTGGATTTCAATTTAGACAGGACTCAGCCCTCCGTTCTGAATTTGTCTATCTCTGTCCACAGAAAGGATGAAGGATTATGCTCATGGGAATTCGTATTTGACCCTCAAACTTTCTCCTATCTGAAGAGTTTCTAGTTGTAGCATATCAAGACAGAATTCTCCCCACAGTTCACTTAACTGTCTGGATTAATAGAAACACCTGCATATGATTGTTATTATAATTTAATGCGATACTGTACAGAGACCCAAGTCAAGACTCCACTGTGTCAGGGAACGCACCCATATGCACAGAGTGCAAGGCCAGGCTCTGCATTTAGCCCCTCAGCCCCAAACGCAGGCAAGCACAGACGCTCTAGCTATGACCAGGCAGCTTGGTCATGGTTTCCCTAATACCTGCTTCTGAGAAAACTCAAACCCAAAACACTACTCTGAAAGAAGGAATTGTTAAACAGTTTGACAATAGAGACTTTCATAAGAGTTAACTGCTTGGATAAACAACAAAAGAGGCAGTTTATTACACTGTGTAATCAGAAAAACAATATAATTTCCAACTTCTTTCAACTCTTATTTAGTTTCTAAACATAGTAACAGCATTATCTTTAGATACTTGCTTCTGATATTGGTGTACAAATGCATGCTAAATCCTGTAGCAAAGAGCACATACATCTATGTATTTTCATGATCCAGAATCTTTTAAGTTTAGAAAAAGTATTATGTCTGTATGCTAGCATGCTCCATGTCTACTGCAACAAGTGCTTTTTGCTTCCCCGATCCTGCACAGGCTCTGGCCTGTGTCCTTCCCTTGGCACCCTGAGGGTATCAAACAGCAGTGGTCACCAGCCAGGCTGTCTGGAGGGCAGCAGCATGCTCCCTGAGAGCGAACCTTTCCTGTGCTTTACATAAAGTAGAGAAATGCCCTCTAAGTGCACCCAGAAACACGAGATACCACGTCCGCTAAATCCACTGCAACGACTTATCCTAAACCATGCCAAAAATACTTGTTTCTTGTTTTGGGGACAGAATGAAGGATGGTCCCATTCATCCCTTCAGTAGTCCCAGATAATCTCTCAGTAACCCCAAACAGCTTTTAAGGGACAGATTTTGGAGGGAGACAAGGGGGTGGAGATGCTACCCCTTCAGCCCGGGTACGGCCCTCCCAGCGGGTCGGCCCCACGTCCCGCTCACAGCTGCATGGAGCCTGGCTTTGACAGAGAGATACGCAGGCCTTTGCCAGCCTGCTGTGATGAAGAACACAGTGGGGTGGCTCAAGGTGTGTGGGCTGGGTGATTCAGTTAATTCAAATTACAGCAAGCATGGGCGTTCCTCCAGTGGCCCTCAGCAGGTGAGGAAGGGGCACTCCTGCCTCTCTTGGGTACCTCGTCCTGAGGCAAACCACTAAAAGCCTGACACTGATGCCCTGAGGAGCGAGGCCACGCCACTAAAACCATACTTCTGTTTGAAAGCTCAGAGACCTTGGCTCCTCCAGACGCCTCTTCGCAGCCATGGGCAAATTTGGTCCCTGCGTCCCACAGGCCTGAATGGATCTGCTCCTTTGCTAGCTCTGCAGCTTACCTTGCGTTGTCAGCTGCAGTCACCTCACTGCCTGCTGTGCCCAAGAGTGGTGGAGGGAGAGGGAATTAGGACTGCCATCAGAGCGACTGATACAGTCATAAACCGACCCTACAGAGCCTGTGCTGCATGCCCCCTTCCTCACAGACTCAAAGAGAAACATTCCACTGTGAAAGCGGAGAGCAAAATTCCCATCGCTGTCAATGATAATAGGGCTGCATTTGGCTCAGACCCTCCATTACTCCCAAGATATCCTTGGTGCAGTTTGTGGGAGCAGTTCAGGGCTGGTAAGCCCAGAGCCAGGCTCCAGCTGCTCGTTGGGGCAGTTAGAAAGCAGCTATCATGCGTGCAGCCATTGACAGGACACTTTGGACAGGCAAGGCTCGAGGGGCAGCCCCACGATGTCCTGTACAGGACGGTTCTCCTCTAGACAGGCAGTGAGGACGCGCACCATGGCATTGTCATGGCAGCTGAGTGCCATCCGGGCCTCCTTTGGCTCCCATGGGCTCAACCAAAGGGCTTTAACCGCCCCTGCATGAGAGAAATGCGAGGCACAAAGTCTGCACAAAGCAGACCTCGCTACATGGAAGAATAGGAACTAGGATTTAGACAAAAGCAAATGAAAGCTTAAACTTTGCAGAAACTAGAGAAAGGCTGCGCCGTGGCTTGCCTTGCTCCTGTTTATTTTACCAGCCTCAGTTTGTTATACCTACAGATTTATTGCATAAATCCACTGACATTATTTAGAAATAAAATGGATGGATGAATTTCTAACATCATTAAGGTCTATAGGAGTTCCATGAGGCTACAATTTCACTCTGTGTGTCTGGATAGCTATGCTTTCTTCCATACTCAAGGATCTGGAGGAGCTGTTTTCTTCTATATAAACAAACATAGGTGATTTTTGCTCTGTATTCTATAACTGACTGCACTTTCTATACAGCTCTGATCTCATCAGTGTAACTAATCCCTGGTAAATGCAATATAAAGAATAATTATCTGTGACATCTCTCTTTCTATAACTTGAATGTTTCCAAAATGGGCAATTTTTCCATTCTGAGTGATTTGACAGCATTGTGTATACATTCTATAATTGTCAAGCAAGGATGATATTTACTCTCTATGTCTATAAATGATGGCCAGTAAAACAATTGTGCTGTGTGGTGTATCTATGAAAACCTTGTAAAACAATACAGTCAAGTCTGGCAACAAAGTCAATAATTTGTCAGTAAGGAAACCACTATTGGGCTTTCTCTACCCAACCCTCCACCTTTCTTAAGCTCTTTTCTTCTGAAGCTTCACATTCATTTTCTTAATGTTTTTAACCTAGTGTCTGTGAAATTTTTATTGCTCCCTAGATAATGACATCTGATCTGAATGTAACCACACACCTCTTTGCTCAGCAACATTTGTCACAAACCATTATAAATTATCATGCTGATAGTGTGCATTGCTGGGAAACCGGAAAAGTTCCATAAATTCAAGGTACTGTATCAGTGACATTCTTGTTTATTATCTAGGTATAAAGTTTTACTCGATTCAAGATGGCTACATTTACACAGTAGGATACTTCAGCAACACGAGATTCGTACAGCTTGCACTAAGTGCTGAAAAGCATTTACCACATGCAACAAACACTGGAGCATTTTAACTAATATGCAGCCATATGTTTTGTCTCTCTATTCATTTTAACCATGTTCCTGACTCCAAAAAATGCATGGCTATTATTGGGGCTTCCTTGAGAAAAGGCAAAACAGCAAACAGAAACTATTTTTCTCTTAAAGTACAGCCATAATTTCTGTTTCCTGGCCTCCTGAAGAGAAGGCATAACACTCGTTAAAGTTAAAAGTTAAAAAGAGACTGCGTATTTTTTCATTATGTATATACTTGATAACAATCTGTGGTTGACATGATTGTATACTTCCCGTTGAGACCCAGTATTTCCATTACGGTGGTTCAGTAGTTCGGGCTAGAAGATTTTTTTTGTTAGATGAACCTAGCTTGTGTGAACATATTTTTAATTATTTGCGTATCTTTATTCTTCAAAACTGTGAAAGTTGAGTCCTTTGGAATGCCTCCAGAGAAACAGGAATTTTCACCATGTTTGCTTGAAATTTAAAACTACTCAAATGGTTCTGATCGTCAGAAATCACACATATGTGAATTTTATTAGGAGTCATTTGAGAAATACTTATTCATTAAAGCATAGCATAATAAGTAGGTAAATCAAGGGTATATTTTTAAAATGAATTCCAAACCCTAGCATACAAAGAGACTAACTGGGAACAGCTTCAGTACAGCTAATGCTTACATTTGCTGCTTTTGATTCTCCTCAGAGAATCATCCTTTCACCAGTTTTACATTTCAACACATCTAGCCCTCTGTATAAAGTAATATTTTTAAAAGTTAGATAAGGTCTCTTGATTTTCCTGTTGACTCTACAGAACAAGACGGTAACCTTTCCAAAGTCACAGTGTCTTCCTCCCTAGGCTCAGGGGGTCCTTGTTATTAAAGTTGTTTTCCATGCTAACTAAGGTCTAAGATGCAATGAACAGCATTATAAAGAGGATTTTGGGAGCTAGGCCAGCAAGCTAATCTTCTCCTCTAGTCTACTCTAATTGTATGGGGCATTTTTTGTTCCCAGACATGAATTCCCCTATCTCTCATTTTCTATCTGCATTTCATATTTAAGTGCTTATTAATTTCCAGTGCTAAACCTTTCAATAAACTAGAGTGTAATCTAAATTGCACATTTCTAGATTGCAGGCTGAGTTGCTAATAAACTAAGTATATTAGGAAATAAAAATGTCCTTAGCTGCAAAACCAAAAAATCTTGTGATATGTTTTATTGCATTAATCCCCGGTTGTACTCAATATTTGGTACAAGGAATGTGAATTTTGTAAGTAGACACTGAAATTTCAAACCACAGAGATTGTTGACAAATTCCTCTTGCTGAAATCATTTTCTATTATTCTGGTCCTGCTTTTTGGCACAAATACAATCCCTCTAAGTTAAAAAAAAAAAAAGCAATTTTAGATGTAAGTGAAGTAGCAGCTGAGAAATTGAGGATTGTCTACAAGATTAGCATTTCAGCATAGACCAAATAATGGTAAAGTTATCACCATCACACACTGCAAAGACAATGCAAACAACCCTGTTAAGAGACTTCCTTCCACCTACTACCATCTCATTACTGCACTGGGTCCCCTTTCAGAAGAAGAAATAATGCACGGGGGAGAGTGGACAATGAATATTGAGAAGGGACTGACAAAGGGAGGGAGTCAATCCCTTCCCTGGACCTAGTTCAGCTCAGTCTAGCACTGTTTAGCACAACACTATGCCACAAAGATTACTTGTTCTTCAAATAATTGTATGCTGTGCACCACTTTACTGCTCTCAAAGACCATGTTGGTTTTACGGCGTTGGAAAAACATGTATTCTAGCAAGGAACGAAAAGCATTTGACAGTGAAATATGCTTGATTTAATTTCCTAATCTCTATCTAAGAGACAAAGAGAGACAGATAAACATTTCAAAGCATTAGCACTGTCCCACAGAATGAAAGCAAAACCTGTATCAAGAAGACACAGGGAAGTGAATCATTGCCTGAGTACAACAAATTAAAAATTAAAGAATGGGAAGTCAGCGTGTGAACATATGGTGTGAATATGAGCTGCAGCTCCAACACCACAGTAAAAAACACATTTTAATGAAGAATCAGTTTTGTTTTATGAGCATAGGGTTTTCCTGCATTACCACTCAACTATGGTACTGAAACGCTGATGTATAAGAGATTACAAAAAACAACAAAAAAAAAGAAGCAACTAAGCACCACACTGCATCATTAAAAAACTTCATTTTAAGGGAAATCTATAACTGTGATCTAAGTAATCAATTTGTTAAATACTAGGAACAAAGACGTGCACGGTAAAATTAAGTGCTTGAATACAGTTGCTCACTTTCTCTAAGTCCAACACTATAACCTCATGATCTGTTACAACCACTCTTGATGATGCTGAACATTATTTTACAGGACCAAACCCTGTTTAATCTTGAATACTCCCACGAAATGCCAAACACCAATGGCTCTTGAGTTTAATCTCTTTCTGATATGCAGAGAAAGCCTTGACTGGTAGAATTAATGAACAATCATTCTCTCTTGCATTTGTCAGAAGGGCATGAAAAAACCATGATACTAAATTTTTAAAATAATGAATCACTAAAATATTTTCTTCATGAAACAAGTAGGCTGAATTTAGAGGGCATGTTGAAGAGGGGAGTGATCTGACCATGTGCATGCTATGTGGTTTACAGATTTGGGGAAAAGTGGAGAACAGTTTCTGGGAGACTCTGACTCCCCTTCTCACTCTTGGAAATAGATGGTCAAAGGGAATGCCAGCACAGGGAAGCAAAGGGAGCCTCAGCTATCCTCTTCCTCCTCTCAGGGCACTACTGTAGAGCAGGAGGAGGGGAAAGAAGAGCTACTGGCTGTAAATCAGCAGCAAAGGAAGAAAGGAGGAAATATTACTATCAGTCCTGCAGTCCGCTGCCCCTTAATGAGTGAGAGTAAATGGCAGACTAACTCTGTGTTAAGAGGATTCCGCAATTTATAAACTGCCTGTTCCTGCCGTGGGCTGCTTGTAGCCGTAGGAATACAAAATGTAAGGCAACTGTTTTTTAAAACTCTAGAGACTTAAAAAAGCAAGCAGGCCAACCAACACGCAACAGTACCTCACCCCAATCGCATCCCCATAACGTGCATCATCACCATCCTCCGCTTGCCTCTCCCATCAGGCCGACAGAATTCAAATATACTTCACACAGCTCTAAGAGTTGCAAAGATCTTTTTTAACTGTGCAACCCCCCCCGCCCGAAGGATGCTCCTTTGAACGCCTCCCGCCTCTTCCCACAGCAAACACCGGCCGCAGCCCCTGCGCAGCGACGGGGACCGGCCGCGAGCGCGGCGGCGGGGCGGGGCAGGGCGCGGAGCCCCGCGGAGCCCCAGCGCGGCGGGGGATCCGCGGGCGGCGGCGGCTGCGGCAGCGCGCCGGCAGGTGGCGCCGTGGCGCTCTGCAGCGCGGCGCCCGCACTTACTTGCAGTCGCGGTCCTCCAGGTCGAAGTGGGGGTTGAAGTTGATCATGATCCTCTGGTAGGGCTCCGGAGCCTGGATCAGCCACTCGCACTTTTGGCTGGGGTGGTAGGACTGGGGGTAGCCAGGAGAGGTAAGGTACCCAGGGTTTAAAATTTTGATCGTGTCACCGCACTTATCTGCGGGGGAAGCAAACAGATTGGCTTTTTTCAGTTCCCCAGCCATGACAAGCATTCAGTTTCAGCCCGCCAACAGCAAACCAGTCATCCACCGGGGGAATGCTGAGGGGTTATGGGCTTCTTCAAGCCAACTTTTGCTGCATCCTGATGTCTTCTTTAACGCAAAGGCATCTCTGTTACATTTTATTGAAGGAAAGGCCTGCCTCTCCATGCCTATCCTTAAGTCCAGTAGCTGGACAGGCAGCAGGTAGCAAAAGACACTCTGTTTCTAAACAGTCCCCTTTTTAAAAGTCCCCTACCCTGAGCAAACAGTGCCCCTTGCAGTGTTAAAACCTTGCATCCTCACAACAGCAGTAATGTTGGCTCAGAAGGGTGTCTGAGACTCAATTATCTCCAAAAAGTATAATAATCTTAAGTACAAAGTCATAAGGAAAGCTGGGAGGAGACCTAAAAAGATGGCATTTGACCCCTTGCCCAGTTATGGGATAAGCCTGGTCTGTGTCACTGACCACTGGGATTGTCTTGGTGGATCCAAGCTCATTCATAGCCAGACCCTCCCTTTGTTTTATCAGTCTATAAATCTAGGCAGGTTGAAACTATCTGTGCTCTTCAAACCCAGGCTAGCAGAGAACAAAGTGGTTTTAGTGAAGCAAAAATCATCCACTATTTATTCCTTCAAGGAAGTTTGTTCATGCTTGGAGACTGCATCAAAGTAATGGAGCAGAACAACATCCTTTCCTCTTCCCTCTGTCCCTTCCTCCCTCCAACAACAACAAAGATTTATTTCTAGCAGCAAAATAGTTGCAAAAGTTTCCAGAATCACCAAGTGTGACTGTGAAATATGGTATGCTGAATCTTGCTCCTTTGGCCAGCATTGTCAGGGTTGCATTTTAAGGTTTACAGAAAAAATAAAAAGGGACAAGAAATCCAGCCTACACAGTCACTCACTTCACTGCAGGTTTGTGTTACCACTTTTTTTTTACTATAGATATTTTTTTCTATAGATCTTCAAGGAAGAAAAACTTTCTCGACAGATAGATTGTTTAATTTTGAGGAATAAAATTTGACAGTAAACTACAGACAGGAAGAATGTCCACACTAAAGAGCAAGACTATATATCAGTACATTCCAGTAATGGTATATACAGGCTGCAGTGCTGTACCTAATACATTCCCCACGAAAGCAAAATGGCATTCTTTGCTCTCAGCATGAATTTATAAATGTACGGGATTTTATTGTAGGAAAAAAACAGGTCAAATGGAAATGAATGAGGCAGTATACATCAAAAATGCATAAAGCTAGATACTCTTTATAGAAATTATTTGCCATAAATTGGGAGGGAAGGGGATGCTATGTACTCAGCTGTATGGTCAAAACGCAGATACTGCTAAGGATGTTGCTGGGAAAGGCTATCTTATTATTTATTTCCGCTTTGTCTTTGCAAAACAGGCTGTTTTCCTCTGACCAGAACAAAAGAGACTGCAGCTCAAAGCTCAAAAGCTGTCACTGGTGATCTTGCTAATCCGCTGTCTGGGGCTCTCAGGGAATCTTGCTTTTTCCTCCCTGTATAAGCACACTCGGAAAGTGATCCTGTCTCATTAAGCCCACTCTGGCCCTGCAAACAACATGGCAGAGTCTGGCATCTGTTAAACGCCTGAAATAAAGCAGTGCTGCTTCTAGTCACTTGACAGAGTCACTTCAGAGGACGCTGAGGTGGACTCACTACCACTAGTGCTCCTTAATCTGCGACTTCTGGGAAAGTGACAGTGTAATAAGATAATGCGGTCTGCTAGACTCCCTGGCTCTGTGCAATCTCTCTCACACTTGATTAAGAAGAGCAGTTTCTAATGACTTCGGACCATTAGTTCTAAATAAGGTTAATGAATTAATTTAGTGGACACTAGTACTGCATGTAGGTGAAGGTGGCATTAGTAGGTCTGATAGGTTACAGAGGAGGTTAACGGCCTTGGTGACTCCAGCAGGGCCACCACATCAGCCACTCATGGGGGAGGCTTCTGCCCAGCAACTCACCCTACTCCTCTTCTTTTAAAGGGGAGAAATGATCAAGAAGAGCACTGGGTGCCCCCCTCCCACCCCTCAGAGGGTGCAGGACTAGGGGCAACCATGGTTTATGTGGGAGCTGGGAAGGCAGCTGCCTGCACCCCTCGCCTGGGCTGGGGGGCGTGAGGAAAGCGCACCTCTCCAGCATCCCCAAGCCAGGCTTGGCACATGCCTCCAGTGCCTTTGCTCCCACACCGTGGGGCCGGAGGAGGCAGCTCGTCCTGATTAAACTAAGCAGCCTCCTCAAAATGTATTGGGAAAGAGATTAACTTCCATCATAAAACACACAATTTTAATACTCTCTCTTCCACACCACTCCACTTGCAGTCCCTTATTAAAACAATACACCAGCATAAGTGGAGGGTGCTCTCTTCTTTTAATTACTTTGATTGAAAACTCAGTCAGGCAAAAGTAAATATTTGATAATTAGCTAATAATAATTGCTCAGGATTTGTCAGGAAAGGAAAACCTCGCATGAGCTGTTTTGTGTGCGAGACCTAAACATCAAGCAGTTCCACAATTAGACCATCTTTAAAAATGCACCATGCAGTGAAATATTCCCTGTGCCCTGACATTGTTCGGGTAAGGAGGAGCACGCTGCTTTTAATTAGTTGTGTTTTCAAGGGCTGCCTGATAGTACACTAGCTACAGCAGTCATTTGTTACGGGATTTCTCTTTTGGAAGGGAGTCTTGAGCCTTCCCAGAGAAGCTCAGCTTCTCTCTTGGCACTGTGCAAGTTGCACGTAAACTGCAGACTTGGGAAAGGGATAGTCTGGAGAGCTCTGGGTTTGAAGACTACCCGCAGGTACACACACAGCTAGATAATCTGAACTCTTACGCTTTGGGAAAAGAAAGGAGGGGGAGAGAAAGCCTTCCCTTTAAAGTGTTCATTATCTTTCAGATACCGAAGGCGAGACTTATTAAATTGCCTATGGGAGGAAACATTATTAAGACAATTGGCTGTCCTGATCTAGCGAGAACGCGCAGCGTGCTGTATACAACCACTCGAAAGAGCGGAAAATAAAGTCGGACGGCGACCGCGCCTCCCTCCCCGGGCAGAAAGTTCCCCGCCCCGGCCGGGCTCCGGTCGGTGTCGGCCCCACCGCCAGCGCCCGGCTCCCGCAGCCCCGGAGCCCAACCCCGGAGCCCAGCCCCGCAGCTGCCAGTCCAGGCTGAGACCCGACGCCCGCCGTGACACTTACCGCTCCGCAGAGCCCTGGCGAGGGTGAAGGTGAGGGCTGCACAGTGCAGGAGAAGTCCCCAATCCATTTTCTCTTCCGACAGCAGGGAAAGGAGGGGAAAAAAAAAATAAAAAACGTCCTCGACGCACAACTCTTCTTAGGTCTTAAATCCTCCAGCCGGAGTGAGGAGCAGAAAGCTCGGTTGGTGAGGGCAGTCCCGGGGGCAGAGGGAGGCTGGCTTCTCGCTGTGCCTCAAGTCGCCCGCATCCTGTCATTTAGCTCTGGTTCCCACTCCCTTTCCCCACACTTGTTCCTGCTCCAGGCGCCGCTGCCCCTGCCATTCCCAGCGAGACTAGAAAGCCAAATGAAAACGAGGGGAAAAAAAAAAAAAAAACCAAACCAAAAAACAACAACAACAACAACAACAAAAAAAAAAACCCAACAAACCAACTAACACAGAAACAAGACAGACAAAAATCCTGGAGGCTGCTGGCACCTCGGGAGCACTCTGCCGGGGCGGGCTCCGGGAGACGGGGCGGGGGTGCTCTGCGGAGAAGAGAGAAGGAAGGGAAAGCGGCCGTGAGCGGGGACAAGCCGGGCGCTGGAGTTTGGCAAACTGCGTTCCCCCACCGCCTGTCCCGCTCTCCCGGCTCCCGCGGGGCCGACAGCCCCGGGCGGCGGTGCCCGGTGACGATGCCCGGGGGTGATGCCCGGCGCCCCGCACTCACCTGCCTGGGCGGGAGGCGAGCGATCGCGCTGCCGCCGCAGGGACTCCCGGCCGGGGAAAAGGGGAAGCGCCCGGGCGGCTCCTGCTCGCAGCCTGAGGAAGAGGAGCGCAACTCAGCGGCAATAAGAGAGGCCGAGGAGCCGCCGTCTTCCAAGCCCCAGTCCCCTCCCCCTCCCCGCCCTCCTCCTTCTCCTCCTCCTCCTCAGCCCCCTAAGACATGGGCAGCGCGGAAGAACCAACAAACAAACACGGCGAGCCCCAGCCCTGACACCCAGCCGGGGCGGGGGCTGGCTCGGGGGGACGCGGAGGGGGAGAGAGGGGACGAGAGGCGGCCTCCCCCGCCGCCGCAGGTAGAGCCGACCCGGGCGGAGGCACCCACCTGTGCCCCGCGGAACCCTGTCCTGCTCGCCCGGCCGCCCCCGTCTCACCCGCGGACGCGCATACACGCGCATCCTGCCTACCTGCAGCCTCGCTCCCTCTGCCGTGGCCCGCGGGCACCCTGCCCCCTCCCCTCCCAGGCCCCCCCTGTTTTGCCGCCTCGCCCCCGTTAACGCCGCTCTTTTTGTTTCGTGTCAGCGTGCAGCGAAGCACCCGGCCCCACGCGTGTCCCTCGGAGTCCCTGCGGTCCCCTCGTGGGACACCACCATGCCCTGGGATCCTAGGGGCTGCTGGCCACGCTGGCGTGGACTGAGCTGTGGGGACCCCCCGTGAGGGGAGTCGCAGGTGGCAGGCTCACCCACACCCACCGCCCTTGTTCCCATGACATTACTGCATCTCTGGGGTGGCTTCCCGAAGCCTCTACCTCCCGACCCTCTTCCCATCTCCTTCTTGCCCACCCTGGCTGCCATTCCCACCTCTCCCAGACTTCCGTGCCGCTCCCCAGCCTGTCCATCCCCCATGAAGCCCCTTGAGGGGCTGAGTTGCAGCTGGGGTCCCCGGGGCCGGCTCTGCTCCCCATGGAGGCTACACAGCATGAAATACCCACCGCGGCATGTGCGTCTCTGAGCAATCCTCCCACCCCTCACTGGCACCAGGGGACAGGCATGAAGCGGGGCTATCGTGGGCTCTGAATCCTGGTGCCGTGGCTGCATGGTCTGGTGCTCAGCAGCTATGGGGCCTGTCCCTTCCTTGCCCCATTGCCTTGCCCCACAGGCTGCCCCTGTGCCCAGGGAAAGATTACCTAGCTGAACTCGACTGCTCCGTTTATGCAGAATGCTTCGAGCTCCTTGTGCTTGGAGGCAACAGTCGCTGGGGTAGGGGTTAGTGGAAGAGCTCTAAGGCTGAAAGCTGAAACACGGTGTTAAATGGTCCCCAAAGATGGGTCTACGCTAGGAAGATGACCTGCGGCCAACGATGGATGTCAGCCACTCTCATCTCCCAGAGCAGAGTTTGGAAACAATTTGTTACTGCTGCACAGCTGAGGCAAACCCTGTTAACGCTTCATCAGGAAAAAGGTGTCTTAGAGGACCTGCTGCACAAGGAGTCCTTCTGAAGGATGCAGGGGGAAAAGAGCCGGGCTTTGCTGGGGCCAGGGTCATTCTCCAAGAGCAGCCACAGCAGTAAATCCCTGTCCACTCTGGAGATGTAACTATGTTTGAAATAGTTTTCAAACATAGTTGTAAGTCTGCAGCCACACAGATTAACTACAAATGTGTTACATCTGTGTTCAGAAATCATACACAGATTCAGCCTCCTCCGTCCCTTTGTCTCCAGCCCTGAGTCTGAGCCTTCCACTCTCACTCTCCCTCGCTGCCCTTTTGAAGCCTCGACTTTAAGGTCAGCTGAAGTCTGGAGATTAAGTCTGTAGGAAATCTGTCTGCCGGTTTCAAACTGCACGCTCTCTCATCGCTACTTTCTGAGTTTTTGCCAGACATCCCCCTCCTCTTCTGTGATTGCAGTTCTGTAATATTGTGCACTAAAGTGCAGTGTGATCCTGTTATATTCCCTGTACACTTCATTCTTTCCTTCCTTAGCCTCTGCCTCTGCCCCTGTCCTTGCCCCTGCTCCTGCCCATGCTGTGTCTGCAGGCAGGCTGGAAACCAGGCAGGCTGGAGCTTGTCAGACTGGGTTATTGGGTTCAGTCTCATTTCCCCATCTTCAGGCAGTCTCTGGATCATCATATGCAATACTTGTGCATTTCCTTGATTGATTGGGATGTATATTTTATGGGTAGCACATTAAGCCCCCTTTACTTTTTTTCTTTTAGAGAAGTTCCCAGAACAAGGGGGAAGGGGAGAGTTAACAACGCTTTCTAATTATTAAAACTCTCATGCTGCTGGACAGTCCTTGAGATAAATTGGTTCTGTCCTGAAGCACATAGTAGTCTGCAACTGACTGGGAGACAATACAGGGTTTAAAATAAAGTACTTCTGTTTTTGAAAACAGAAATTACCTGCTGAGAGTATCTTACTGAGGGGTTGCAGAAGTGTGTACATGCATGTTTGTCTTAAAAACTCAGTCTCAGAAGCCAAGATTAATTCTGTAGGTTGGAACTAGTAAGCAGATACCCAGAGAGCATGTATATCAAAAATTACACTTAGGGTATGGCAATGATGGCTCTCCTACTTTGGGATTAGCATTGCCCGTCAGGTAGTTTCATGAATCTGCGGACAGGAAATACTCATTCCCAGTTGTATGCTGTAAAGATGCTCCAAACCAACCAACCAGCCGACTGTGGTATTTTTTCCATTTGTTCTCCTATCAGATTAACAAGTCACTTTCCACACATGCAGGCACAATGTGTTAGCAGCTAGTGTATTTTAAAGAAATTCCATTCTCTGAAAGAAAAATTAAACACTTAAAGGCAGACATTTTACATTAGTGAAGATGGTACAATGTGATAAATTCTAAGACTAGTGATGAAGGTTGTTTTTATCACCTCAGCCTACCTTGTAACCACTAATCCATATACCAAGGTTTATTTCTACAAGCTCACGTCTCAAATATCAGTGCTTCCTCCTCTTGCACGGAGATGTGCACCAGACTGCAAAGACAGTTGAACAGGAATGCCCTCTGTTGGGGCTAACATGGCCCAAGGAGGATTTCTGCCCTTCCTCAGCACTCCATGGGCATTTTGGATTTCACGCTGGGACTTTCTTTTGCTGTTGAAATCTCAAGGCCTAGGAAATGCAGCAGATTTTGACACATTAACATCCTTTCCTATCATAACATGAATGCAATTAGTCTAGTTTTTCTCCCCATCTTTTTCTCTCTAATTTACAGATACAGGCGCAGGTTTCTTCCACATATGAATTGCCCTGAAATGATGAGTGAAGACACTCTATCCTTGGTTTACATATATTTATCTGAAAATGTTTAATCTTTAATAATCTTGAATATAAACTAGCATTGAGTGAAACATTCAGAAGTCTTTTTTTTTATAATCCACTTCTCACATTTTAGTCACGGTATTTTAGGTCCTGATCCTGCAACTGCTTGCACATTTGTTCAGCTCTCCATTTTCACATTAGTAATGGGATTTTATAGCAAGGATGAGTTGGTGTTACAAAGACTGCATCTGAATCCAGTGTATGTAAAAGTTAATGGAGTGGCTAGCTTTGGGGTTTGGGTTCAGGCCCATCTTTGCTTCATAATTTGACTTGGTGCTTATAATGCTTTTTTGAAGATTGTCTGCACTTCTGTTATAAACCTGTTTCTCAAGGACTTTATAATTCAGCCATAAAAAATATTTGCCTTGGGCTAAATCATGTAATATAAAACTTAAAATTCCAAAGGAAAAAACACTTTTCCCATTTTAACAATAGCAGAACAGAGCAACTTTGATGTTTACTCCTTTATGCAGTCGTATAGCACAGTAATGCATTTAATTAAAAACTGAGTTTGGCAAATGATTAATCCATGGCTGAAGACACCTTTATTTGGTATTATTTTGAAAAAGAAACACAACAAAGTAAGCCCATCCATAATATTAAATGCCTGAAAATGGAGATTTCCTACCAATATTTAGTGGAGAAAAGAAATATATTTGCTTTATGACTAGTACCCACTAATATCTTCATATATAATCTGATGCTCATTTAGCCCCCCCCCCTCACTAAACAAAACCACAACATTAACCTTCTCTCTAATATTTTCCTTTTCTTTCCCTTACCTTCCCCAATAATCTCTCAAAAATTAGGCTTCTATGTCATCTCCTCTCCTGTTGCTTTGGCCATATGAATCACTGCTTGGCTTCCTGTTGCTTTCTGTACTGAACCAAAGCTATTTACCCTTATCTTTAAGATCAGACATACATTTTCCCTTGTCTGTATCTCTCCTTTCTCAACCCTTTTATCTCCTACATCTTTTATCCTCCTACTCAGTCTCTCACACCCAATGCTTTTTTACGCTGTCCTCTCACGTTACACCTCTTTTCCACACACAGCCACATGCGTCTCAATGATCCTTCTTCTTTCACTGCACATCTTACCCTTCTCCAAAGAACTACTGCAAATACAGGTATTTTTATAAACCACACCATCTGATTTATAAATTATTTAAATTTACGTATGGCCATGTATTGCAAAATACACTCACATCATATACTGCATTGGTCAGAGATCAGATTCATTTCTATTTACATCATGTCCACACTGACCACATTGTTAGGGTTAGAGCAACTTTACAAATATCTTACCAAACTCCTTGGAATCACAACTGTGCCATCTCACAAATGCCTTATCAAAACATGTTCATCATCCTGTCTAAACACATTCCACTCCAATAAATTAGCACAGCCCAAGGCTTTATTAGCTGATTATCTGATTATCAAAAGTCAAATGTTTTCATTTATGTCAAAGGCAAATCATTACACATATCATTCTACTCCTATTTCCAATTTGACAACAAGCTCATCAGGTCTCCCCTAGGCCTAATTCCTCTTCTGCTTGCATTGCTACAGCTGCCAAAATCTAAGCATGGTCACCATGTTCTTTCAGATTGGCCCATTCCTTTTATTTTCTTTATATGTTCTCAGTGCAATCTGCTTTTTATCGGAAATAGGAAGTGGGGGACATATACAGCATATGATTTATGGTAGTGTCCTTAATAATAGTACCTGATCAACTCAAGGGATTCTGAAGTAGCTGTTTCTGTGATGAAGGAAGTAATACATAGCAAATCGACCCATATGGACGAAGAATCTGATTATATTTCCATTGATGGCAATGACAAAATCCCACTGACTTCAAAGGAGAAAAGCAGGCTCTGTGTGATGATAATGGACCCTTAGATTATAAACTTGTTTTTATCAACTTCAGTTGTTTCCATTTGGTTGCACAATGGGTATATCAGTGTCTGTGTTTACACTAAGATAACTGCCGCAAAAAGCCAAAATAGCAGTTCCTTTCAAAGTAAGGCTTTGCCAGACTGAAGGTCTATAATCATTAAGAAGTAAGTGAAAATAGTGTTAGATGTATTTTTGTATTTCTTGTCTTGCTCTATTTTTGGCTGGAAAATTAGTGTTCTGCTCATGCAATCTATTCATCTGTAAAGGTCCATATGATTATATCATATTATTGAAAATTATATGCACTACTTTTGCTCATGCAATCTATTCATCTGTAAAGGTCCATACGATTATATCATATTATTGAAAATTATATGTGTTATACTACTTTATATGTGTTATATCTGATAGAGTAATACTAGGGAGGGTGCGATGCTATTAGGGAAATGGAAGCTGTCACAGCGACGCTGCATGGTTGTCATGCACCCCCTTTAGCTACAATGCAGCAATCACTGTAAACAAGCAGTCGTACTGCATTCACTACAGATCAGATTCCCTTTCTCAGTCATCTCTCATCTTCTTCAAGAGATGTTCTCTATCATAATTTTCTTTGTCACTTATTACAGCTGATGTTAAATGGCTTTTCAGCTAAATGCTTGTTTGGGTTATTTATTAACTAGAGAACATTTACATTGGCATACTTTGATGTTATACATGAAGTGGAGAACCCATTTGTAGACTACAGTGGATTAACTAGAAATTCAGGGAATCATATTCAAAGGGATTAACTCTTAGGCAATGGATTACCTCCAGTCAGTTAGCTTCACTGGAGGAGATGGAAGCAACCCCTAACACACAGATCTTTATTCAGGTGATTACAAATAACGGTAGAGTATTATTAAAATAGATTAAATATAATTAGTTTATACATCTGCTGTTGTCGGTCTTGCATCTTAAGAATATGAACTGAGATCTGAAAGGAGCTCTTAGGCTTTACATGGGTAAATTTTGTTTCCTACTGGGGCTTGAAAGTGGAAAGCAAGACATATAACTGGTCTGACCTAATGGATTCATCTTCAGAATGTTGATTTCTTTCAGTGTTTTCCCCTTATTGCTATATCTGTAGAAAATTGCTTTGAAATGTTGTGTCTATTAAAATTGCTGAAAGAAACCCCACAGAGTAAAATTTTAGTTTGTCACTTTATCAAGGAGATGCAGTTAAAACAGAAGACATTTTGGCTATGAGTGGGCAGTTTTTAAAAAACTGAGTGTGTAGTGTGCAGTAGAGTGATATCAGAGACAACCAATGGGGGTGATAGAAAAATTGGACTGATAGACTCCTTGGTATATAACTAGAAAAAGAAAGAGAAAGTAAAAGAAAGCCTGAACAAGGATTGACTGAATAAGAAATTATGTTTTAAAAGGCTTCACCTTTCTCGGAAATTTGTTATGCTTGTCTTTTTTTTTCTCCCTCCTGTCTTTTCTACTGCATTTTTACATATATTGGGACAATTTAGTTCCCGATAAAGTCAACTGAACAACTGCTGTTTTCAGGCAAGTAGACTTAATAATTTTTACCTACTTCGTGGAAAAAAAAATGTTTTCTAAAGAAGCTTCTAAGCAATAACCAAAGCTGTTTTCAACATGACTCACAATCTTCTCAGTCTTGTTTCATTAAAATGGTAACAGAATCATCATGTTAGATTTCTTGTCATCTCCCAGGTATGATTTTACATTTCTTAGAGACCTTTCTGGAATCTAGTTTTCATTGTGAGTTCATGATTTTATATAATTCAAGCAGATTGTCATGAGGAGAAAGACAGTTGTCCAGGTTGTCATAGCAGCTAAAACTTTCCTTTTTGTGAAATTGTCACCAGGCCCTTGGCTTCTTGTAACCAAATAACCAGAAACATTATTAGTTTAATGAAGAAGCTCTCCAACAGGCTGTTTCCAAATCTGTAAGTTATCTGTCCAACAAGTATGTCACTGCTGTGTGCAGTATTTTATTCGCAAAGGCCATCTGGACAGCCTTGACAAAGGATTCATATCATTTGCCAGAGAACATCTTGTTTACTGTGAAAAAAAAATATAAAATTCAATGTTTTTTTAAATCTATCCGGAGATAACTTTTTTTTTTCCTCAACTGCTCTGTCGGCTTTCCTCTGTTGAAGCTTCTTTGTCACCAGTGCAGAATTTGTAAACATGACATTGTCTCCTTTTTCATCCCTGTAGTTATAATCTTACACACACCTTTGTTCTTTAAGATTATTTCAGACTCTGATTAGTAACAGTCATTGGTTTATTCTGGTGAGGTTTGTGTTTGAATGGAAACTCCCTGATGTTTATATATTATGTTGTTTTTGAGATTTCCTTCATAGCTTGTTCATCATACCATAACGTATCATAAAACCTTCAATTATTTTCTCCTCCTTTGGAGCAAATTCTTCCATCACAAAGACCTTAATGAGTAATAAACAGATGAAAACCAAGTACCACATATAGACTGGAAAAAGGTCAAAGCCCACTTTAACAGCTTGGCAACTGCATGCAGTGAATCCAAAAGGTGCTTGGTTTTTATTGACTGGAATGAAGATGATTTCAGCTAGGAAGAAAATACCATGCTGCGACCAATGGCCAAGAACTCCACTTCAAATTAATCCTGCAAGATACCAAGCAATCTTATAAAAGACTGAGTAACCTCAGCTGCCATACAACACAGAATAGGAGCTGATGTTTTTTCAGCTCCTTAGTAAAACACTGAGCATCTTGCTGAAAAGCTCTGTATCCTTCATGCAGAAAGTTCACATGTTAATATAAATTCAAATGTTCTTTCACCCAATTACCCATAATTAGAAAAGAACTGCCAGACCTTTGTGATACAGTATCTGGATGAAATGTTAGAAAATTAATGAAATTGATTTTTTGACATGCGCAGTATCACTCCCTGAATATAATTAAAATATCATTTTTGAGGATGATGGGAACTTACTGGATTTATTGAAAATGCCTCTTTCATATTTACTGCCTTGATTTTTGTCTTACAAGATAATTTTGTGGCATACATATATGATCCTGGTGCAATCAGTATAAATGTAATACATTTTGCATTCATCAGTATATTCAGAATCTTTCCAAGTCTCCATTCAAGTGAAGTATAGACACTCTATTTTGGAGAGTTTAAGGTGAATTAAAATTTAAAAACAAAGTGTATGAATGGTTCTTAATTATGTAAATGTGGTACTTAGAGGAAAAGAATATGAAGTTTGTGATGAGACAGTGGTGACAAACAGTTTTTGCTTTTAAATGTTTTCTTTTCTATGGCTGAAAAAGACCAGAGACAAGCTAGTGCTCATCCTTCCAAAGGCCCACATTTTTGCAGATTTTATACACTAACTGCTTTAAAAAAATAAAGATGTAGCTTAAAAGTTTTGTATCTCTAAACCTGGTGGCGAGACTGCATGTAGATGCTAAAACCCAGCAGAAGGACAGTAGCAGGTATTTAAAGGAGGCTGGGTATATTCCTGTGTAATGCTTCCCTTGGCGAAGAGGAGTGTTACTGGGGAAGTTAAGCTCACTATTATCGTCTGCTGCTGCATTCTGGCAGCACGCTGCGGCGTTGCCAAGTGAAGCACACTCAGGTCCTTTAGCCGAGATATTGACCTACTGCCCCAGAATGAGCGTGCTGCCAGCATCCTCTATTGACCTATTGACCCGCTGCCCCAGAGTGAGAATGCTGCCAGTCATAATCAGCTCTCATTGAAGAGGAAGGTATTACAAACATTGAAAAGAAACAATTCCTTGGCGACTCATCAGAAGATTTACCTGAGAAATACTCGTTGAAATAAGTCAGTTTTGCTGGGAGACTCTGCTGCTTGCCTATGCCTTATGGAAAATTTTGTCTTCGTGAAATTCAGCTTAATGTATACTAAAACAGACTAGGATAATTTTGCTCAGTTGTCAACCTATTTTCCAGTACAAAGAAAAGTTTATATTTCTAAAGCATGGAACACAGAAAGAATGTTGCTCTGTAACTTACAGTTACTCCAATTCCTACTTAGACCAACTTGAAAGAGATTCATATTTTAGTAAATTGAACAGGCTGTAATTAGACTGATAAACTAAGTAGGGTGTGGTCTGGACCTGAGCACTACTGATAATTGCCAACATAAATTCAGTATGGTGTTGGTCAGTGTGAGCTAGTGCTTGCAGGGGGTTAGCATGGGCCGGGGACCATTCCTCATAGGAGATCTGGACAAAGTCGCCTGTGTAATGAGACTGAGTTAGTTGCCATCAGGCCAGAGCACAGTCCCTGACCCATTTTATCAACTAGCATAGATGTAGTTTTAGTAGCTGCACAAACAATTACTACATCCTGCCATCCAGAGGGATCATGACAGGCTGCAGAGGTGGGCCCGTGCAAACCTTATGAAGTTCAACCAGGCCAAGAACAAAGTCCTACACATGGGTTGGGGCAATCCCAGGCACAAATACAGCCTGGGTGTAAAATGGATGGCGAGCAGCCCTGAGGAGAAGGACTTGGGAGTACTGGTGGACGAGAAGCTCAACATGAACAAGCAGTGTGCGCTTGCAGCCCAGAAAGCCAGCCACATCTTGGTCTGTATCAAAGAAGAGTGGCCAGCAGGTTGAGGGAGGTGATTCTGGCCCTCTACTCTGCTCTTGTGAGACCCCGGCTGGAGTACTGCGTCCAGCTCTGGAGCCCCCCGCATTAGAACACTGGCACAAATTGCCCAGAGAGGTGGTAGATGCCCCATCCCTGGAAGCATTCGAGGCCAGGTTGGATGGCGCACTGAGCAACCTGATCTAGTTGGAGATGTCCCTGCTCCTTGCAGGCGGATTGGACTAGAGGACCTTTAATAGTCCCTTCCAACCCTAACCATTCTATGATTCTATGATCTTTGCAAAAACTGGTGCTGTCCAACAAATGGAAAATTATCAAAGTAAGGGTTAACCAAAATGAAGGACCACTTTTTTGGGGAAAATGTTTTTGGTGTGGAGGGGAAGTAATCAAAGTGAAGGGTAACCCTATGTACTACAACCTGTTGCTCAGCTCCACAGTGTGGAGAGCATCCCTGTTCTGATACCTAGGGACCAGACCTTGCAGATGCTCCAGGCAGGGTTTCTGGGAGGGTCTTGAGCATGAGAACATGCAAAGGATTCATCACCCTTCTCCCAGAGAAATTCATATTATTCAGCTCCTAGGTGATAGCCCAGATTTCTGTGTCACCAGGCCAGGGTGCACAGGGCTTTGAACTGCTCTGGCTAGCAGAAGGTCTAGGAAGTGTTTCAGCACTCAGCAGTGGGAGCTGCTCTTTGGCAATGGAGAGCGTGTGCCGTGTCTGATATAATTTCAAACACCCTACCGGAGGGACGAGGGTGCCTGTGAGAGGGACAGAGGGGCACCACCCTGTATTGCTGTGCTAGTCTGCTGCCCCACCACATCCAGGACTGGATCTCACATTTGCTGTAGGAGGAGCATGCATCTGTTCCCACTACACAGTAGAAGCCCATCTCTGGAATGGCAAGTTCTGGGAAAACATTGAAGGCACTGGGAGATGACCCTTCTCATGCCACATGTCCTGCCTTCCTCTTCCAGGTCTTGAGCCTGTCCATTGTGGTGCCCATCTTGCCCTTGTTTGCTGGATCTCCCGCAAATATTCCTTATGACTTGTGTGAGGCATAGCTAGATCCATTTAAGTTCACCTGGGCCAACTATGAATGAGTTAAACACTGGAGTGTGGATAGATATCAGGAAACTGGGCAAGGTGAAGGCAAGGAATGGCTTTTAGACACTGCCTTTGAGATACTCTCAGGTTAACTTTGTTGTTTTTTGAACTTGTGTGGTGCTACCATTATGGTCTGTGGATGGTGCAATATCCTGATGTTTCTTTTGGGGCATCTGGCTGGCCCTCCCCTCCTGGGCTTCCTTTTTGCCTGCTGGAAGGAGTGTTGCTCTCTTTGTGAGGCCCAGGCGGGCTCCACAGTGCTCCTCAGACATTTGTTGACATGGTGTTAACAACACTTGTCGTCACGACTGGGTCCATAGGCCAGGCTGCTAATGAGGAAACTGCCTTACAACCTCAAGAGTGGGATTTTAATAAGTGTGATGTGGAGAGTATACACATGCCCTGGAGTGTTGTGTGAATATTTTGGGTTGCATGTGAGAGTACGAGGTCTTCTGGGTTAATGTTGGAGGATGGTGACAGATGGAGATAGCTAAACATAGTATGGCCTCATCCATATTGCTCCTTGGTGGAAGCTAACCCCAGGATGAACCTAAGCTTTCCCTTGAAGGGACATAAGGTGAATAGTCCAAACCACTACAAAGGATAATGCAAAGGGGACGTCAAGGGCCTAATGCTTACTTAAGCTTGCGTACTTGCCCTTTTTAATTTCACAGGGTATGGGTATGCACCATCAGTCTTCACTGGAACTTCTGCCTTTTCTTGGTAGAAACTATGGTTCTATTGCTTTAATAAATTAAATTTTTATTAGTATCAGGCTAGAAACACAATTTTTAAACAGTTTAATTAAAAAGCCTTACTAGCTTCCCTATGACCCACCTCTATATGCTGACACAAGAAAGTGTCTGAATTTCAAAGCTGGTGTGGTTTGAGTCACATCTTGGTGAACTATGGCCACTATCGCTGCTGTACACCGTGTTCTGATTGCTGTTTTGCAAAGACATTAATGAGTTTCCCAGATCAAAGCCGGCTCTTTCTCAGCATAGTTTAACATATATAAACAAAATCTGTTGCAGTAACTGTGAAATCATTTGCATTCATAATTATAGTGGTTTTTCTCATAAATTGCAATCATATCCAAGAAAACATATAAAAATAGAAGTACATTACTTATGCTTTATTGTTCAAAATGGGCTTCTGTTTTATCAAGCTGCAACGATAAAAAAAATATACATTTACTCAAAACAAGAAACCTGGAATATCATACTGTGGCAAGGTGGTGACAGATCAAAATCAAGAATAGTGCAGTTATCTCTTAAAAAGGAGCTAGAACCTTTGAAATCACTATCACTGTAGTGTTAAAAGCCCCCAAATAAAAACAACACCGTGCTGTATAGACATGAGATGACATTATTCTAGCTGAGGGCCTCAACTGAACAAAAACGTTTGAATTTTTTATAAGGTTTTACATTTTTGATGAAAATATCTTAGTAAGGAACTGTTAGTAGATTCAAAAATATGTCTGTCAGATAGATATTCAGGTCTGTAGTACTGTGAAAGCTCTTGGAAGTGACGGTGGATGTGCAGTTGATCAAAAGTCTCAGCCGATTTAAAATGCTCAGTAAAACCCAATTAAGCAAAGTAGAGACCAAGGAACTGAAAAGTCTCCTTTTTCCATCCAAGCACCTGCATATCTTTAGGAATTTAATTTATTATTGGTTTATGTAGTCTATATAGGAAATAATGAAATATTTTCCCTCCGAAGAATTATAAATTACGTCTAAATCTCATTTACTCAGAATATTTGAGACAGAGATATTGTATGCAGATAACAAGGCCTGAACTGGTCAGCTGGAGCAACAGAGGAAGAAATTAGATCCTTGGCTTATTATCATAAAAAACAGACTCTACCACTATTGCTCTCATAATGTTGTAGCTCTGTCCTCAGTATCTTTCTCACACCATTTTGGCAGTTTCACTACTGAAGGAGAATAGCATTATCTGATGTGGGTACAAGTAACAAAATGTGTCTAAAAGAAAAGATTTTTCAGCATTCTGCATCAAATACATGGTAGTATGGCTCCTGACTGTAGTATTCTACTTCAGCTATCCCCTGTAATGGATGATTAGGCTGCAATAAGAAGTGACAGGCTTTTCCCATCTTAGGCCTAAATGTAAAGTCTTTCAGAAATCTGAAATGAGTTTTTTAATGTCCTAAGAATTCCTCTCTGTAGGTCCTGATTTTAGCTAAAACTAGAAAAAGAAATGCTGAAATGTAATAAATAAGGCTACCCTCTTGAGATTTCCAAACCACTTTTGCTGACCCAAGAGGCAGGTCAGAAAAACATTGAATCCTGGGAGTGCTTATCTGAACCAGATATTTTGAGGAGCAATGGGTCACGGATGGAATCTTTAAAATAAGAATCCAAAGTTCAAGGCTGTTTAGATCAAGTTCTTGGTGTCAGTTTAGTGTAATTTCATGGGAAGCCCATAACTCTAGTGCAATATTAATGATGATGTTAAAAAGCTCATGAATACAGATGCAATTACTATGAGATTCCCAAACCAGTCCTTTGTGATAAGCGTTGTGATAATCTAAAGCTAGAGAAAAGTGAAAGGCCATTTACTGTGCCAAGCTTAACACATTTGGGCTCTGTTGGAATAGTTGGGAAAGCCAATTTTGAAGCTGAGAGCTATTTGTTTTAAAAGCATTGCTACTGCCTCCTATTTGTTTAATTCTAGAGCTCTAACATTATATTGTCAGAAATTGCTTTGAGACTTCATTTGACAGGAGGTGTTTTCTCAAGGAGATAGGACCCAGGTCATTTAACACTAATTCAGTGTAGGAACCAGATTCAATGGGGAGGGAGCCATCCCTTTGGTGGGGAGGGAGACAGAATTCTTGCCAGAGAAGCTGTCTAGTATGTGCTCAGTGGCTCCCGTTGCCAGCCAGGCAAGCAGCTGGTTTCAACACGCACTATTGTTTCCAGTTGGTCCTCATCTGTATACTCATATAGAGCACATCACAATAATTAAGTCTAGAATTTACAAAGGCATGGATTGGAGGTGGTACTGTCCGAAGCCAAGAAGAAATGTGATAGATGTCTAACTGAAGCAGATATGAAATGCTGTCTTGGGCCCTCAAAGCCACCTGTGATTTCAAATAGCAATAGAATCCAAACGCACTCCAGGATGAAGTCCTCCCAAATGGGAAGTGGAAGAGAAGTAAGATCACGCCTATTCCCCCTTACACAACAGCACCTTCTCCATCTTGTCCAAATTAAGCTTCTGTCGGCTTGCCCTTATCTAAGTATTAATCTCTGCCAGGCACAGGCAAAGCAAAGATGCTGCACCATCTGGGTTTGATGAAAATGAGGCATAGAGCTGCGTGTCATCTGCATCTTGATAGCACAACAGCCCAAATTGTGTTATTATCTCTCTCAGCATCACATAGAGGAGGGGCACTAAAATATAGCCTGGCAGAACCTGTGTGAAAGTGTTCTTTGGGCAGATGAGCAATTGATCAAAATCACTTTCTTTCATCTCCTGGGGCCCAAACCTGTTTTAGTTGAAGCCTAAAGCAGTTTTGCAGTTGAGTTCAGTGGGAACTGGAGTTGACATTTGGAGAGGAAAGAACAAAATCACTCAGGTGAGTGATAGCATAAAAGCTATGCTGTTCATCACAACCAAGGACCACGGGTATCAAAGCCTGCTGACTGATCTAAGAAATTAAACCAGACATCTGAGATTTTGCCCATTGCTAGGGATAAACCAACAGTCAGTGAGACCAGAATAGTCTCTGCACTATTATTCTAACTCAAATTAACCAGAAAAGAAAGAATGAAGGTCAGATTAAGGTTCCAGACTGGTTTACCTAGCCTCATCTTCCTTCTTGGAGATGCTTAGAAAGAAGATTGTAGAGCAATGTGATAACAACAGAATTGCAAGTACTGAGGAATGCATTTTTTAAGAAGACTGATGGCTACATAGTTCTGCAAAGATGCTATCTTTAGTTCTCATGAGCATTCAGAAATATCTGACCTAATGCATTTGTGCTCAACTTGGTTCCAAAATTCAGGTTGCAAAATTAAGTCCTTCTTCAAACTTCAAAACTGCTGCTGCTTTAACTGGCTGACAAGAGCCAGGTGAGAAGAGGTCACATTTATCTCTTCCAGTCCCAGCTGTGTGACCACAGATGGAGGCACTGCTTGTCTTGGAGAGTACTGAGGGTGAAGAGTTTTTTTGTCCATCTCCTTTCCCACAGGTAATTAATTGCAATGAAGTAGATTGGCTTGGCTTCCCCTGTAGGGTCACCTTTATTCTTCTGAATGGAGACCCAGCTTTCACTATGCTTTGGGGTCTGCACAGCTTGAAAGCCTTACATAGTTCACCTAGGGTGACACCCAAAAGGTGTATAAAAAATGTGTACTGACATAGATACAGGATTAAGTTGAAGGGAAGGAATAGTTGCTTGTAACACAATTCCTTCAGTTCTTACATTTTTTATTAAGTCCAGCATGCAAGATGTACAAATGTCCTGATGGAGTGGACACACATGTACTACAGATTGTGCTTTACCTCAGTCTGCACATATGTCCTGTGAATGGGATAAAAAGATTCTTTTCTAAGCAGTCTGGGTTACAGGCTCACATGGGTTGAAAGAAAATCTTTATGGCATTTTAATCCTAGCAATTTTCTGGAAATTTGTGAGGTGAAAAAAAAGACTCAGATTAAAAACTTAAGCTCTTATACTAGTTAAGAAAACCCAGCATTCTAACATGATTAACATTAATAAGTAGTGATTTTAAAAGCGGCAAAAGTGGCTAAGCCATGGTGGAACTGCATTTTAGGAATTTTAAGATCATAATTTGCGTATTAAGCTGTGAGAAATTGGTCTGTACCAGAAAGGAGCGGCAGGTTTGATAACTAATGCAGAAGGTGAAGTGAAGAAGACAAAATCCTCTACAAAAATGTGATTTAATGTAATAATGATGTGGGGATATACGTGAAAAGTATGAGCCAAAGTACCTATGTCAGAAATGGCTATTTTAGAAAACAAGTAGTTTTCTGATGATCCCTGAGAGATGAAGTATTAAAAGAATGAAAGAGAAAAGGACACTTTAACTCCTGCTAATATATCTTTTTTAATTTAAACACAATTTTATGATAAGCATTACTTCCTTGAAGTAGTAATGGTATTTAAAAAAGAGTATGCACATTAACTTTTATGGTGTCATCATGACCTGTAAGTATTCAAATGTGGCACGTGAAGACAATATCTTAGCTTTGTAATTGTAGAAAGCCAAAACTTTTAATAGTTTAAGGACAGTAAAAGCATTATGGTTTGTACAGGAGGGAGCAGGAAGTCCTTATTGTTATCTTCTCTGCATTGCCATTTTTGGATTTTATAAAAATATTTTCAAACTTTTTTTTTTATTATTAGATTTAGTAAGTACCCAGGGTCGTAAGAAATAACACTGAGAAATGAAATTTCTCCTTCACAAAAAACTTCCACGTGTGTGCTGGTGCAAACTTTATAATGTGAATGTGTTTCTTGTGATTTTAGGTTAAGCTGTGCAGGCTGTATTCAATATACTTACATTAAGATTTTGATGACACAAAAGTTCAGAGTTCATTTTGCCTAAAGCATTCTTTCTCTGTTGAGATTTCGTTGAAGAACAGTGAACTGTGACTAGAATAACCAAGTAATGACCGATACTCTAAGTTATCAGAAAGATAAAAAGGATTAAAGTGGCACTTTGAAATACAGCTCTGAATGTGAAACATATTGGAGAAAATGTTTTCAAAGACAGAAAAGAGTTTATAAACTACCTACAGATTAGCAAAGTGCTGTTAAAAGAGGTGGTTGAAAGGTGAGCTCTGTCCTGTCAGTAAAGGAGATGTCAGTGGAGAAAAACAAGAAGTCTTTCCTAATTTGAAAAACTGTGTATGATCCATGCATACTTACAGTTTGTATAAATTAAGCATGTAGTTCTACAACATCGATGGAGTAATGCATCATACAAATTAGAAGCATTTTCTAGCCAAAAAACATTTTAAGGAAGATAACAGATCTCCTGTCCTTTTTCTCTTAGTGGAACAAAATAGTTTATGTCTGACTAGAATCTACAAATAGCTAACAAAAACATTTAATCCAGGGATAAAATCAGTTCCCCCAAATTGTCATGCTTACACAGATTCTTTTTACATTTCTTTCTACCAGTAGATGTATAGAATGCCTTTTCTTAGAGCATTTAATATTGTGAATGTTACATGGCTGCTTCCAAAGGATTTAGATGTCTTACTAACGGGACTAGGCTGCGTGTGCTCTCCATGTACTGGGGTCTAAAGACGACACTTTAGAGTCAGCCAGGTGTAGGGGCTATAAAAGAAATGTCTGGAATCAATTGTTCATGCAATTGCTTTGTCAGCATGCATATAGACATAATTACTTCTGTTAATTTCTATCTGTGCATAATTTTGTCTGTTTCAAATTGCCTAGAGCAGACAAATGGGATAAATTGTTTGGGATGAACAAATCTGGCATTTCTGCCCTTGCTCCCCTAAGGCACCCTGTTTTGTAGGTGGGCATGATGAAAGCACACCTAGCACATTGGCAATACTGACTTCCACACAACGTGACTTTCACAACAAATGTGGTTGGCAGGTTACTAGAAGCAATTTGTATAAAAGCCTATTGAATAGTAGTCTACTCAGAAATTAAAGTCCTGAACTTCTGGCACGTGGAAAAGAACGTCTTTCAATACCTTAACTAGTCGCAAGATTAGAGGTCAAGATTTGGGCTGAGAAGCATGGCTTTACCTTACATGGTGGCCATAATGTCCTACTCAGAAAAGGGAGGTAAGAGCTGTGGATTCGAGATGCTCTAACCTCCAACACCACCGGGACGTAGCCATCTGTGTGGCGGTGTTCTGCAGGTGTTAGTGCTGGAGTCATCCTGTTGCTGAACAGTATCAAAAGGAAATCACCAAAGTGATCAGTGTTCCTGTTTCCAACGTATTCAAGGGGTAATGAACAGTCACTTCATTCCAGTCTCAAAGTACTTAAAGCTCCTGTCTTTTGCAAACGTAGAAATAGTATATCAGTTATAACAGAGTTGCCACAAGGTGACTCTGGCAGTAGCTACTGGGTTCGCTTCCCTTTTTTCTCTGACTATTCATTAACTTTAAAAAATCAAATTGCTTTAACTGTGTTTACTCACCTGCCAGGATCACCTTCTACATACATAAAGTACATTCAGGGAGAAATATCCACAAAACAGTGAGGATAAGGTCTAAGCTCCTGTGAAATCTACTTAATCCTGGCAGTGCCTGTTTTCTCTTCAGTAGCAATTTTACTGACAATCAGGCAGTTTTAAGTAAGAATTTATGCTGACAGAAAATTAAAAAAATCAAATCAAGCACATTCACATAAAAAAGATCATCGTAGTATCCACTTTATAAAATAAAAAAAATTATCAGGTCACTTGCATATCTATTATTTTTTGGCACTACAATTTTGAATTTTAGTGATCAAATAGAAGCAATGAATTGTTCACAAATTAGCTAAATAGCAAAAATTATTTGACAAATTGTTTTGAACAATAGATACATTCAAGAAAGTTGTTACCTGTTCATAGACAATGCATAGGCATAAAAGGAAAGGCAAAATTAGTCAAATAAATTACACATTGCAAATCACTGTCTCAGCTCTTCTGATATCCTATCCCTTTACTGTAGCTCCTGGTTTCACCATATGGAGAAATAAAATGCATTTCTAATTTGTTTTCTAATAAGTACTAATTAGTCCAGGCCTTTGAGATCCATAAGGAAATAAAGTGTGTCCTTGTAGCCTTCCAAATAAAGCTCTAAAGCTGCAGCTGGTACAGTCCCACATTGCTGTTCCTTCCAGCCTCTAAGAAGAAATTGAAATCATCCCTCATTTAGATTTTAATATGAGATTAAGTGAAAATAAAAATGACTAAAAGTAGCAGCAGTCATTTAGTCAATGGGCAATGTATGGAAGCTGCGCCTTTGTGGTGACTTAAAAGAAGATGATCTGAAGGAAAACGCATAGCAAATGTTAAAATACAAAGAGACAAATAATTTTAAACTGTTTTTGTCAGATAATATTGTTAGCAGAAATAGTTTCCTGGGGAAAGCCTGTTTTGCTGTGGAAGTGCCCGCTCCCTTAGCAGAGCCGCTCCGGAGCAGTGACGTGCGGGGCATGGGGAGCATCTCCCAGGAGTCACGGCTGGAAAGACCCGTGCAGTCGTTGGGCTGATCTCCCTCAGCCCACTGAAGAATTTCATTATATATCCCTCAGCATTTGTCCACTTAAATTTTACTATAAAACTGGACTCTTTCTTTAAACTGTGGACACTTTTGTAAGGAATAATAACATATTTGGATACTTCGACTGTTCCTTTTCTTCCAGTACAGGGCTGTTCTCTGGGATATGTACTCTGGTGCACTTTTAGGAGGGTCATCATGTCACATCATTGATGATCTCTGCAGATGTAGTCATTATGTGTGAGAAGAAAAAGGGAAATGCTTTATCACCTCCACTGTTTCCTCTTGCCCCTTTCAGCATGCTTTTTGGAGTCTCCACTTATGTTTTTTTGCCTACTCTTGACTCTGTATAATTTTCTACTGCCTGTTCTCATTCACATGATCTACCTACCCAGTCCTTGCAAAGTTTCTTCTATCTCTCACTTCAAATGTTTCCCAAAAATCTTCTTTCTGACACAGGGTAAAGTGACTGCTCATTAGTCCATTACACACAAACTGGACAGAGAAAGGTGATTTTGCCTTGTAGAAGATTTAAATTTATTTTTTTTCCAGCAGTAATGTGGAAGAAAAAAAAAAGCAAAAGAAAATTTTTTGAAAGAAAGAAAGAAAAGATGTTTGGTGATGGGCCCTGCTTCTGTGGGGTCATGCTGAAGTTCTCCATGTCCCACAGTGGCTACGGAGAAGGTGGGCAGCTGCAACAGCAAGAAACCAAGGAGATTGCCAGAAAGACTTGGTGGGTGGGTATGTCTATGAGATCTGGTCAGGGCTCCGTCACAACTTTGTCAAAACCAAACGTCTTCTGCCAGACCCTTTTTTTTTTTTATGACACAGCAAATTCTTATGTAAAAATATTTCTCCAACACTTTTGTGGCGTAAGAAAGTGTGGCTGTATCTGAGGGTACTTGGGAGAGCACTCCCCATCAGGTGGACCGCTGTTGGATTTCCTCCATGGCAGTTCAGCTAGTTGCTTGTGCAGCATGGGGCGCAAGCCGTTGTCCTTTCCGCGCCCCCCTGGCTGGTAAGCTGCGCTCTGCAGGCTACAGTGGGCTCTGCTTCACTCAGCTGAGCACTAAACACGTGCTAAACAGAAGCACATGAGTCATTCTGCTGATATGAACTTGAGCTGATGAACAGCGAGTAGTGAAAAAGAAACAACAAATACTTTTGTTCATGCATGAAGCCCTTCGGTTGTGCAGGGGTAGTTATCTGTATGAATAATACCGTATCCACCAATGTTTGTCTGAATGCCTGGGCAAAAATGAGAAAAGGGCAGGGTACTGATACCACAGAATCATAGTTCTTGGAAATTTTACAAATAAGGGCACTGACAAATTTTTGTTTCTTGGTCATCTCTAGTGAGGACCACTGGTAACATTTTCTGGCAAGCCCAATGAGCTAATATTTCTTTAATTTTGCTGACCAAACTGGACTAAACCAAATTTCTACATTCACCTTCTTAACATTCTAAACGCACCCACAGTAGGTGGGTTTTTTTGGTGGCATAGCTAAACTGGACAAACTTTTCTAGGCAAGCCTCAGAGTGTTAGGGAGACTGTCATCCAGACATTCAGTGTTTGTCAGTCTGAACATCCTCAAGAAGAAATCAAACCCAAGTCTTCTAACTAACAACCTTAGTGTATTACCACCTTAGGAAAGCAATTGCTACCATGTTTGAAAAGAAGTGTCTCTTTTTGTTGAGATCCTGATTCCATGCTCCAAAGGAAGCCTAAGCGGATAAATGTCTACTTCCACGTGCCTCTTGGCATTACTGATACAATTTTGCAGGAAATAAAAAAAATGGATATGTAAAAAGAAATTTAGGCACATAGGGAATTTTGTAAAAAAATTAAGTCTCTAAGGAATGCATACTGCTCTTCAGTTAGGTGGCAACCAGGGGGAGAGAATTCAGAAGAGCATTTAGTGGAAGGGCAACTCAAGCCCCATTGTACATGCCTGCATCATTTCCTGTGTTTGGCCTGTGGGGACGTGCTTAATTTCATTTTGCAGTCATCCTTGTTTTCCTCTTCTCTTTCTGAGAATGATAATTTTTAGAAAGAACACTGGATATCGTATCCATTTGTGGTACATGGGATCTTAAAGGAGACAGACTGTGATGTGAACTCCTAAAAACTGGTTGTGATCCAAGCTCATGTTCTTTGCTTGTTTGATATTTTTACTGGTACCTATTTGGCTGCTGCTAGCTTGTGTGTTACTTTTTCTGCTCATTTCCATAAATAAAATGTTCTTTCTCTGCCATGTTGCTGTTCCCCCTGATTGTTTCCTGCTGTGGCCTTGGTGTAATAGTGTTTCTTCTTTTACTTAAAACAGCATGCAATTGCATTTTGAGTTAAGTTAATGGGGGATGGAAAGGATGTAGCCAAATCTCTACAGGACTCCCTGAGTCTCACCACAGCATCTCTACAAAACCTTTCTATGGGTCTGGCTCAGTTTCTCTGCTGAGTTCTGTTGGCTTTGTTTATTACCTACCAAAGTAGAATATTTTGTATGTCACTTGCTATGTGACATACAGATTTAATGAAATACGCTACAGTAAGCTGGATTTATAGTATTAGCTTCCAGGGAACCAGTAAGAGTCCAGTTATTGTTACTGCTATTTGGGCTGTGTTGGTTCTTTGCCATCATTAAAAGAATAAAGTATTACATCTGCTACCTTTGCATTACAAAGCAGCTACATAAAGCTCAATGTGAGCTTTATTATCTGTTGGACTTCCCATAATGTCTTGCATACAATACAGTGCACCTATTTAGCAAAAAGGTTCCTTCTGCAATTGAACCTTCTCTTAGAAATGGAAAAGGATTTTCAGGCTGTGAATCTGCAGGTAGTAATTTTAATAGCCACTAATGTGAATTAATAATTCTAATAGCCTCATTTCTGATGCATTATCAGAATACTGGAGACTGGGTTGCCATGGCTGCTATATTTTATCACTCACAGCTGTGTAAACTCTTTTAGACCAGTCTTTTTTTTTTTTTTTTTTTTTTTAATATATATAACTAAAAAAGCTTTCGTGTGACTTCTCACTGGGGTTGTTCTTAGAGTCCTCATTCAGCATGGACTAACACAGCTCCTAGGAAAGTATTTTTTTACCCTTCTGGGAGGCTGAACCATATTATTAGCAGCTTAGGAAAAATTCACTATCGAGGGAAACAGTCAAAGTAAAACCCGTTGTGATCATGCCGGCATATTTGTCGTTAGGAGTACATGATCAGCCCAATACTCTTCAAGAAATGTAATTGTCCAGTGAAATAACCAGTGAGACAGAAAAATATATTATCTGTTTTCTAGGACACAGCAGGCTCCAAGGAGCACAACACAAGTCTTGATTTGCAAAACTGTTATATGAGGATGGGACTTGCATGGATATAAATTTCAAATTTTGAATTATTTGTCTAATAGCATGACAAATTTTTAAGTAGATAAATAACCTCTTTCCAGCTTGGCAAAGCACTTGAGCACATGGAACTTAAGTTCTTGCTTAAAGTAAGCCCTTAGTTACTATTTGTATCAGTTGCTCATCTAAGGTAAAAAAGTAAAAGCTCAGGAGGCAGAACACTCAGTGCACGGGGCTTTTTATCTCTGATATTTTATTTATCAAAATAAAATAATCTATGTGCCATTTGTGGGCAACTCAGTGATAGTGTTGATTTAGGGAGCATCTTAATCATGTTGACTAACATCAAACCATCCATACTTATAAATATTTTGAAGTCAGTGTTGCAAACATTCATGTCAAGGAGACCCTACCAAATTTGTACGATAGTTATACTTCAGTGTACTTTAACATTCTAACCTGCTAATGGGTGGACCTTAGAGCAGAGATTTGCATCTGGTAATGAGACAAACTTTCAATTCCTTTTCTGAAGAACATCCTGATGTCTGCAGTCAGCAAAACATCTCCAAATCTCACAGCACTAGACTTTATAGAGATAACGATAGTATTTCCCAGAAGTGCAAGAATGGTCTTCCTAAAGAGTTTGAGCACTGCTGTTTCTGGCTCTGGATTCAAGAAATGAAAGGGAGGGACATTTAAAAAAAAATGTAACTCAGTGTCTTAAAAAACCCTTTCATTCTGTTTTGGTGCTACAAATAGGCCAAGGGAGTGGAAGGGGTTCACCTACACTCCTGTGCTTTCCGTACACTCAAACCTACTTTACGGCAAGATTTCTACTGAACACTTTTCAGGCAAATTCTATTCTACTGTGCTAGGAAGGACTGCAATACCTGCTTATCTGAGGATGAGATGCGTGCTTAGAAACCTCTCTGTAGCATTGCTGTTTTGGGGTGGTGGGAGGAAGACCTTTCTCTGCAGCTCGGGGCTCTGTGAGGCAGACTGTGCTGCCCTTCAGTGAATACTACAATTTGCTTCCCAGCCTCCCTGCTTTCATTTGCAGTGTATTCACCTTCACATGATGCCTCATTTGCTTTCACAGTTGTTAAGAGTCACTTCAGTTTTTGTACTTGCAGTTAATGTACGTTTTGTACCCTTAAAACCCTAAAAGGATGACCATAGCAAAGCAGGGATTAAAAATCTTTGATGGATGACAGTCTTCCTCTTCACAGAAAGCATTTTGTCTATTTAATATTAGGACAGTTAGACAAAATTACATCTCTTTAAATGTCCCAGAGTATGTCCTTTGTTATGATGAATCACACCAGCTATGTAAGGCAGGCAGCACAGCACTAAAAGGGATCCTCACATGGTAGATCTGACCCACAGTGTCCCCACTTACTTGGACTCAACAAGACTTTTTTATTTAATGTAGATATAATATACACAAATACACAGACATACACATATACAGTTAATTTGAAATATAAAGTAATATAAACATATGCTATTTTTAAACTATGGAACAATACTTAAGAATTTTTTTTTTTCTTAACTCATTCTGCTTCTTCAAAAAGAGTTGATAACGGAATCATTTTAGATTATGAAAAAGTATCTTTCTATAGCAAATATAGATACCCACACACTATCCCTCAAGAAATAAGTATATAATCGGATTAGAAGATATTTCAGATTTGGGCAACTCTAATTAAATTACTTCTAACTTTTACTGGCCTTTCTGGATCAATCTCTTTTTGACCTTCACAGTCTGTCAATATAGGACTGTGCAAAAAAGCAAAGGAAAAAAATCTTCTATCTCAAAAAACACCTTTTTTTTTTTGTTAAAAAAAAAAAAGCCTGTAGTTGCCGGATTTGCTTGCCACTTGACCTCGTCATGCATTACCATTAGCTTAAAAAACCACACTTATTTTTTCACACTATCTTTCTTCCACGGTACAAACCCCGTGTAAAGAAATTTCTTGTGCACTTTGGTTTTCCTTTGCATACATCATTTACCATCTTTCGAGGTAAGGAATTTAAATGTATGCTGATGCCTTTATCATCTCGACAGTTTAAGGATAAAAGTTCTGTCCAATGTGATGAACAAAAGACTTTTCCCTTTAAATATATAAAGTAGAAGACATTTTCTTTACATCTCTTAGAAGATTAAATGCTGTATATTATTTTGCATAACATTTAGGAACTCTTTTACTTGAGAAGCCTGGAGTATATGTCTTTGAGGTTCCATTCTGATCCTTTGCATTTACATAGTGTAATTGTAATCTGATCGCGCATCTCTTTACTTGCCACAGTAATGAATGAGGACATACTCTGCCGGAATTCTGTCCCTTTGATATAGACGATGTGCCTCAACAGTAGGCAATTTAAGGTGTCTGGAGGTAGAACTGCATATTTAGTTGCTTTGCTCCTGCAGTGCATACTATATGCTTAAAATTTTTGATGTTAGCATTTATATAGAACCAAAAAGAAATTAAATGTTTTAAAAATTATCTTTTGTGAATTAAATTTAATTACAGTGATGCCAGTATGCATTAAAGTGAAGGCTGCTGCTATGAAACCACACAGCCAGAATCAAAACAGTTTTCAGTCAACAATGTACAACCACCATATCAAATTCAATCTTGAAGTAAGCACAAGCCATCTCAATGAGAACCATGACATTCTGTGCATCTCAAGACTGATTTTTCCCACTAATTTTTGTGTAATTTAATGAGTGCATCTGGAAGAAAAATGCAGTCTAATGCTTTTATCCTATGTGTAGAAATGATTCATCATAAGCTTCATACTGTCACTGCTGAAGATAGTGCATTGACCTTGGATGACCCTGTTTCAGAAGGCTGACCCAGCCTCAAAAGTTGAGAATTGTTCATCATGTCACATTTAGGAATGTGCAAAATATTCTTTTGGACTATTAAAAAAAACTTAAAAGTTTCTATGAAGTTTTGGAACTTCACTGAGAACAAAAGCTACTTTTTCTGGTAAAAAAAAAATTAAAAATGTTTCTAAATATCTTTTTTTTTTTTTTTTTTTTTTTACTGCTCAGACAGAAGATGCTTGCCTGTAAAAATGAGACTTTTCACCAAAGTGCAAAGTCAGAGCATTTAATAATTTTATTTTAATTCACACTTATAACTTGTTGGAGACAAAATCTTTAGTTGCTAGGAGAAATATTACTGTCTTTCTTTGAAAAAAAAAAAGAACCTTCACAAAATGAAAAATGACAAATCAGGCAAACTCGAGGTTTGTCTTTCACAACAGAGACTTCACAAAGACATATAACTTGGAAAAATAGAAGATAAATAAATCATTCCTTCACTTCTGTTACTCACACTTCTTTTCTGCTTCTCTAAGTGCTTTTAGCTGTCTCTTTTTTTTCTCTAGATATTTTTTTCTCCTTTCTACTCTCTTCTTCCTCATCAAGCAATTGAAAACATCTTCACTTCTTGCCCAGAGGGAATTCAACCATTTAACGTAAAATTACGCAGGGATTCTCCAGATGGAATACATGAGACGTTTCCTAAAATATGAAGTGAATGTTTTCTGTGCATGGTGAGCTGAGAAAATAGTCAGTTTCTGATCAGTTCCAAAACTCATCCAGCTACAATATGATGGATATTAGGTAAGTGAAGCCTCAAATGCCTTCCTAACCACTTAGTCCTTAATCCTCCCTCTTCTTGGAGAGTCCTATGAGGACAGGCTGAGAGAGTTGGGGCTGTTCAGCCTGGAGAAGAGGAGGCTCTGGGGAGGCCTTATAGCGGTTTTCCAGTACCTCAAGGGGGCCTACAGGAAAGATGGGGAGAAACTCTTCAGTAGGTCCTGTTGAAACCATGGTTTCAAAGTAGAGGGAGGTAGATTTAGATTAGATATTAGGAAAAAAAATTTTACACTGAGGGTGGTGGAACACTGGAACAGGTTGCCCAGAGAGGTGTTGGATGCCCCATCCCTGGAAACAGTCAAGGCCAGGTTGGATGAGGCTCTGAGCAACCTGATCTAGTGGAAGATGTCCCTGTTCCTTGCAGGGGGGTTGGACTAGATGACCTTTGAAGGTCCCTTCCAACCCTAACCATTCTATGATTCTGTGATTCTATGATTACTTTTTTACCTAAATGGTCACTATCACTTTAAAACCTAACTACACACACCCCATCCTTTTGCTGTCTGCACCATGAATAATGAGGAACTATTCCTCATGAACCTTCTATTCTTCCTAATTTGAATCTTAGCAGGGCTAACACAAAAGGAGTTTCTCAGCAGTGACCATAATGACTGTTGACTTAACCTCCATGTAGATGGGCCTATCAGGTGCAGCCCAGCATTGCAGTGCATATGAGCTGGGGTTGTCCTGCATGCTGTCTCTTGGGCAGTCCTGCTACCAAGCCATATATCAGTCTGGGAATGTCACCAAATGTCTCTTCCTTTGCTTCAGAGACCCAATTTGTAAAGTATTCTCAATAAAATAATAGCAAACAGAGATGTGAGAGTAGTGGGAAAATCCGCTATAAAATTTCCATTAGTAAATGAAAGTGGCTGTCACCATCATGTGAGAAGTTCAAGGAGGCAATCTTGTTAAACAGCCATTTTGCATAGAGAAATTTATACTGCTATAGACCTTTTCAAATAACTTTGATGTTTTCCAGAACGATTTATGAATGCTGAGCTTTGGAAGAAGAAAGATCAATCCACCACAAAACAAAGTTGGCTAGCAATGGACATTTGGTCACAGCTCAGGCAACTCCATATTCATTTATAACACACTTCTATATAGCTCAGTAGGGATTTCTCTCTGCTGAAGAGCTCCACAAGCTTCTTTGATTCCATTTAATGTTAGGAGTTTTTTTTTTTTAAAACATCCCTGCAATCACACTAAATGCTCCAGCAACACAGTGTTCCTAATACAGATGACAAATTACTCTTAAATGAGTAGTCCCAAAGCCAATGGGCTCACCACAGCTAAAACAGTGTGTTTTCATTTGTATTGCCCTCTGAACCCTTCAAATTTGTCCTTGTCTTCAGGTGACCAGCCTTTTGAGGTTCATTCATACTTAGAACTCTGAATTTGTTGACCTACACAGCCTCAAAAACTACAAACTTCAAAGACAAAGGACAAACAAGCTGAGTTTTAATCTATCTCCTCAGCCAGTCATCTCCCATGCATCTAAATTTAACACCTAGTCCTGAAAAGCATAGAACCAAACCAGACCAAACACCAAAACACAGGTTCCTTTAAAGGTACTCTGCAGACAGTACTAACCCATGTAGCGGGCATGTGTGGCTCTGAAGCACAGGGTAAGGGCAATCAGTTGCTTTTGTTGCTGTCTTATAATTGACACACCTTAAAAACATCTCACATATGCTACTTACCTGTGCATATATATATACAATATTGTTTTCATTTATTCATAGGCATTTATCTCATCATTACAATGTCAAGGGGTTTGAATTTGGTTCTGTTCAGGTTACAACCATCTCTTCCTTTACAGGGACATATTCAGGTAACTGTGGTCTTGCAGTTCAGTTGGATAAATCGTACACACCCTGACCTGTGTTGGCTGGTTATTGCTACGTACCTGCTGACTGGACAGTGCCTTTTGAATACTTTGGTCTTGTCTCATCAGATGGTGACTTTTTGATAATTATTTGCAAATAACCTTGCTGTAATATACAAATGTTTTCAATAAACATTTAAATATTATAATGATACATAGCAGAATCTCAGTCTGTGTTATTAAGAATCCCATAAGTGAATGAAATAATACACACAATAGTTCAGATGCTGTGGAACTGTAAAATACACAGTGGTGTACTGTGGGGTGTTGGGTTGATGGTTGGACCTGATGATCTTAGATGTCTTTTCCAACCGTTATGATTTTATTAGTTTAAGATTCTATGACAATCCCATAAAAAATCACTATATATTGTTTCAAGTTGTGATGCCCATGTTGTGACATTTTCTGTACTTGTTCAATCTTCTTTTAATTTTTGCTGCAATTCTGTTATTGAATCATTCACTGTAGATGTAGGTATAAGATTTTTTTCCCTAATTTCTTCCATCCATTGGCTCTGTTGGAGTAAAGTTTTAAGTCAGTGTAAAGTCTGTGTGTTATTTTCAATTACTATAATGGCAGAATTGTATGTTTGATTATGTACTTGAATCCATCTGATTGAGTGCACAGAGCACCAAACATCTTTGGATAAAGTTTGGTTTTCAATTACAAAGTGTGTTCTAACTGCCAAGATACCACATGACAAAGTACATAAAGTGTATGCTTTTTCCAGACCAAAAAAAGATAACTTTTGCATTGAGTGATTCTTCATGGTGATGGATATTTGCTGCTGTTTTCCTGAAGAAGGAGAACAATTGTTGGACATCTCTAAAGCTACTTGATTAGCTCCTTGAAAACAAAAGAATCTTTCTACTAAATTGGTACATGCTTGTGTCTCATACAGATTTGGAGTGTTTTGATTATCAGTGTATCTCCACAGTTCGGGAATTTATGTCCTCTACCATTTCTTAGTATTTTCTTAAGACAAATGTGAGACCATTAACTTGTACATACTTGTTTTAAAATATTCCAAATATAACACTACACAAACCTCTTTCCCAATCATAATGCTGTAAAGCTGCATGTAAGGGTGTGCAATCTTCTGAAATAAAACTTAACAAAGCAGGCACTTCTGCATTTTCACTTCTTTTAAGCCTTGGAAAATTATATTTTGTAACAAGGTTTGCGTACGAGCACATCACACAGGCCAGGTAATGATCCAAATGGATCCTTCTACTGTTTTTGTAACACTTGAAACTGATGAAGAAGTGGATGTTAGAAAGAACATGGGTCTCCTTCGTTATGTTCTAGAATGTGTAAACTTCCATTTCCCTGTAGGAATGCTTTCATCATGTCGTTGCCCATCAATGATAAATACAAATACATTAGATATGGATCTGAGATGTATACTATTTAGTGTCCCATTCACTGCTCCTACACTTCAATAACGTACTTAGGTCTCTTTTCATTTTAGTAATATATTTTTTAATCTATTGTCTGCGTGCGTTTAGCCCAAGATATGTTTCAGCTCACCATTCAAAAATTAGTGTTCAAAGCAATATTTAAGTTGATTTGTGCAGTATGCAATTCTTTAAATTTGAAAAACTTTTCAACCTTTCCACTTTCCATGGTGGCTTCAAATATGTAGGCTTCTCTCCATGGATTTCACATCCCTTCAAGAATAACAATCAATAATTTAATTCCTCAGTCTATTCCTTTCCTCTTTCTCTTGCCATTCTGTGCTCTTGTCTGCAGTATCTTTTAGGACTAGGCTAACACTTTCACCCTGGTGGCTGGATACACAGTTGTTTCTATTACAGTCTTATGCATGAACCTGTTTACCTCTGATTTTTTTGACCCTGTAGTCATTGATTAGAGAAGGTTACCACTGCAATAGATTCCCCCCCGCCCCCCCCAACCCCAACCTTATTGTTCTGGTAGGTTTTTAACTCTCACATCCTTCTCATAAAATTTCTTCATCTCTTCAATTAATACCTACAAAATTTTCCAGTTTTGTGGTTGTTGGATTTGCTGGGCTTTAGTCATCATCTCAGTCTGGTTTGCTCTCCATATATGGCTATTTTATAACTCTTTTTATAAATATTTGCTAGTGTTCTCAGTCACTAACCTGGCTGCAGTGCATAGTAATTTCTTTTCTTGTGTATATCCCTTGGCCATTCTAATTTGCTCTTTTTTTTTTCTGCAGTGTGAAGCAACTTACCAACAATTTACCAGCACCTTAAATGAACTGTCAGACCTATAAAGTTCCTCTCCTTAATACATGTTTACCCTTTTGATCACTTTGTGTTTTTAAGTAAGTAAGGCCCAATTAAACTTTGTTAGGGTTGCTTGATCGTTTCAAGTTCGGTCTTCACTGTTTAGCCCTGGATATTCCCCCAGTGCTACTAGCCAATGTCTATGTTTTTCCTTTTTAAGGGTCCTAAGTCCTTTCTTGATTGTTCTAACACGACTGGTGTCCAGTTTTGTTTCAACAGTGATTTATTCACTTGCCCTTTTCTCCTTCTGGTTTGGAAACTAATTTGATGATGATTAGTTTTACCATCTATTATGCTTGTTTTAATGTTATTAATTTGGATTCTTTTCTTACTGAAGAGAGTGTATTATATTCTTGTGGACTCTCATTAAGTCCTACAAAATTTGGATCATACCAGACATCTGTATTCAAGTTAAGTTATGCCCCACTTGTACAGCTGTTGCAATATCTATTTTTGATTCTTATTTTTTAAAACTGGTATTTAAAAAAATGTTTTCAAACTGTCATATATTCTGGTAACAAAGCATGTGATCAGATTTCTCCTCTGATTCCTCTTTTTATTTTCCAGCACAACTTGAAAAAGTCGCCTGGGCTTCACTTAATTTTTGGTTTAGCTCTTACTTCCTCTTGTGGGAATTGATTACTGTTTTTTTTCCATATTATGTTCCTTTTTCTAGAAACATCAGCATTTCTGCTGCTCGGAATCGTTTTGTATTACATTACCTAGGTTCATTTTCTTTTACCTTCTGTTTTGACTCCCATAGTTCATCTTCTTTGCTTTTGTTCTAATTTTATTTAATCTTCTTTTGTTTAATTGTCAGCTTCTTTTATTCTACTTTTTTTTTTATTCTTTTAACTCATTTTTTGTTTCCTTGTCTTCTTTGGTTTTATTTTCAATGTCTTCTATCCTACCTCTGGTTTCTTCTGTTGTACACTGCAATAACTAAATGGCTTGTGTTTTGGACTCATTGGATTCTTGTAACTGAATTTCTCATTTTGTATTAACATTTAGACATCAACAATTCATTCTTCATTTTCTTATGACCCATGGAAAACATCCTCTGTCCATGGCTTTGGACTCTCTTGTGAGATCCGTGGTTCTAGTTCAGAATTCATTTTCCTGTGTCCTAGAGATGGTGAGAAAAAGATTGTGATCCTTTCAATCTATTGCTCAATTTTTTTTCTGGTACAGGTCTGGTTACTGCCTCTTGTCTAACTGATTACCAATTACATAGGCTGTTATCAGAAAATGGTGAAGGTGAAAAGACAAATGTTTCAGTTAGGTACTTAGGCTGTTGAGGCTGAATTGCAGCTTGATCATGAAAACAAGACAGAGGATGTTTCCTTCCTCATGGTGGATTTTCAGTAGTACTCAATTTTATAGATTGCCTACATCCTCCGTCAATTGCTGCATGCAGAATTAACAGCCAGCCCTCAAAAGGGCAGGTAACCAGATCCATCAAGCACAATCAGGTACTAAAGCGCAGTTATGTTTATGGGAGGGAGACAGTATTACCACAGTACCAAGTACTACCATGCTACTACCACAGCACCTAGGTGGGAGTTCAGGACAGGATCTGAGCCATAGGTTCTGCACACCTGATTCTGAAGTACAGGGTAAAGGCAATCAGTTGCTTTTGTGGCTGTCTTACAGACAGACCTTAAAGACACTCCACCTATGCTCTCTGTTATGGGCAGCTTCATTAGGCTGGTACACGTCTGTATTAATGACCATCCGTGTGTCTGTCTGCTGGCTCTCTGACCCCCTTCTCTTCCCGTATTTCCAAAGTCTTTGCTCCCCAGCTTTGTGGTTGCTTTCTGTTACACAAGCTCTTATCCAAGAGCCACTGGTAATTTACTCTGCCCAACCATGCTGTTTCAAAGCACATATGTATATGCATATGTAATACTGCCTTGACTTGTTATTGATATCTAATTCTGGTAATGTTATTATTATGGATTTGGATTTGGTTCTTTTCAGGTTGTAACACCCAGAAGAGTAAGTACAGAATATTTTCACTAAAAATGAACAGTGTGGAACTGTGACAGATGGGCATTAATCTGTCAGCAATTATATCGGACACAGAACAGAACAAAGTAGAGAAGCTGTAAGAAAACATGAACCCTATCTTTTTTAAAGGAAAAATGAACTGGACACAAATTGGCACCTCTAACCAGAATAAGTAGGTTGTAAATCCATGATTTTTTAAGGCAGGAACCCGAGACAAAGGGAAATAAAATGTGGAAGCCTACTAGTGAGAAAAGGCATTATCCTTGTTTGATTTCAGAGGGACTTTCCATGACACAGGGCCAAAAATCCAGGACTACAAATCGCTCATATAACTGTGAGACCATTGGTGGCGTTTTCAGAGAGTTTTTATGTAAGTCCCTTTGAGGGGACAGTTAATGGAGGCAGACAAATTTCATATGAAGAAATATGACTGGCTTCACCAAAGGGATATAGGAGAGGAGACAGTTAACAAATAGCAGCATCAGTACCAGTGGCTGTGGTAGTGCCAGGGTGTCTTTGGGGCAAAAAGATTAAAAAAAATCAAGAAGCTGGACCGTAAGAGACACTTTATTCCTGTGGATTTTGCCATACAGGATTAATGTTTCTAGCATGTGATCTAAGTGTAGTTTTATTTTACTTCCTTTTTTGAGATTTGGGAATGTCGTAATAGAATTGTCTCAAACATATCAAATCTACCTATCTACCTATCTGTTTCGAACGATGTTGTATTTCTAACACTTGCCTGGCATTTATTGCTCAGAGAAATGCAGGCTGAGATCCACCCAGCCTAGGACAGTGTGCCATGAGGTCTGAAAGCTAACAGGTGAGTATGGTTAATACGGCTCCTGAGCTCAGAGGAGAGCTAAGCTTACGAGGTTATAAAAGGACAAAACTCTATTTTGTCACACGTGCCAAACATATGATTCATACTTGCGATTGCCTGGATAATTACTTGCACTGATTTATCCCATATATTTGTTGGTTTTTTTTCTCGTATAAATGTAGGAGTATCCTTACACTTAACTGATAATTGTTTGTAGGCTCACTGAAAAACTCTGCCATTTTTACAGACAGAAGGAACTTCAGTGTAATTATCAGTTCACATAAAAACATAAACAGATGCCCCATAGCAACACATATTTTATTGATGAGAATGTAGATTTCGTAAAAATATCCAGAGACAGTGCTGTGAGTAAGCAAGACTTGCGTGACTGGCATTCCAGATGCCCTCATGATACGGGCACTGGATCTGATTTTCAGCAATAGTAAAGTTTCTACTGATTTTACAGGGAGAGTTGGGTACACTGGACTCCTAAAAACCCAGTCTGTTTCTTTTGTGGGTCAAAATGTGGCACAACAGAAAACTGTAAAAACTCTTCTGGGTGAAGCTTTTATTGCTGAACCAGTGCTGGGTATTACTTTAGGTGCAGCAGTCGGAGCGGTGCTGAGCTTCAGCTGGTCACGCAGCAGCGAGGCAGAGCTTATTACCTCAGGCATGGAACAACGCTAATGTAATTATACAGCTTTTAAGACTAGAGCTAATATTTCCAACAGAAATCAGAGCTGTGTTATACCAGATTGGCCAGGACTAGCTCAAGGATCTCTTTATGAAAGAGGATAAAGATTATCTCTTCTGATGGATATAGGGTGAGATACCGTCCTCTTCTGTGCCAACACCTGATGCTAGGCAATGATGCTACTGATACTGAAGCTGTCAGTAGATCTCGCTGCAAGTGTTAGACATGAGATAGAAATCTTTCTTTTGGAACTATGATGGCTAGAATAGAATATACTTTTTTTTTTTTTAAATTAAGGCTTAGATTGAAACTAACTTCATAATATGATTCTGAAAGCTAAGAATGGAGGCACATTGCTAGGCCTGAGTCAGTAAGAGCTAACTTCTGCAGGATCACTTTGGCAAGAAAGGTGCCCAATTACCTGCTAAAATCGTCATCAGAGACAGAGAGAAGGAACAAACAGGAAATCCCTGATGGGTAGAATACCTTCCTGAAAATGCTGGCTCTGGTTTATTTCCGTCATAGTGTATTCTCACACAACTTGTTCCACTGAAAAAAAAAGAAAAAGAGAGGAACAGCTGTTATGAGTAACATAGCAAGACAGAGTCGTTTAGCACAGGTAGCACAGCTGATTTCAGAGTTATCAGGCTGAACAATGTTCCTTTAACTATCAAACTCATTTTGTTGTGGACTTTGTACAATCATATCTCAATTATTTAGCTATTTCTGGAGGATGCATTTCAGTTACTGTCTGATATATTTTGTGCAATGCTTCCACTGCACCAAGAAATGTTTGCCGGGTCAAGCAACACATACTTTTTCCTGTCAAATAAACAGATGTGCCCATCTGCTCACCCTTTAAAGGCATACTTTGCCTGTTCTTTACCTGACGAATACTTGAGGCCTTGGAAACATTTTGGAGATAAGGAGTTAAATAAGAATTGAACTGTTATTTCGCCGGGACCTCACAGCCAGAGAGTGAACAGGCCTTCTGCTTCAGGTCACTTCTATTCTGCTCATGTCTGCATGGATAGAGTGCATCTCCATCTGTCCTTGCCGAAGTGGAAGTAGCAGAATATTTTGCCCTACTTTCTAAGCTACAGCCATAGAATTGCTATGTTTTACTGGGTACTCTTTAGCCACAGCATAGCTTTGCAGTGATAGGCAGGATCCTGGCATAGCAACTGAATAGTGCATAGGACTTTTTTTACAGATTCTATGTACATAAGATGCTTATATCTCCAGTGATGTTATCTACCTGATAAGGGACAGTGAAAATGTAGTAATACAAAAGCAATTTAAATTTATGTAACATCTTTCAATCACAGACCTATAGGGTCATAGCACTACAAAGCAGTGTGAAGTTTCACTTCCTCTGTCCCTGCCCAAAGACTACATTGACTATAGTTGCCATTCCAAGCAGCTGTCTTCTTCAAGAAGTCCAGTGATACAACACATTATCCCTAAGAAATCTGTTGCATTTCCCTTTTTGTGAACCACTAGAATATTGTTTACTTGCATGTAGCTTTAGACTCCTTTTCACTTTCGCCTGAAGCTAGTAACAAGCTAGTGATGACTGTGTGGCACCTCTTCTTTAGGCTGTACATCTCCTCTTCTGTCAATCTTTCCTGATCGATCATATTTTCTGCACCTCTGATTGTTTTTGTTGCTCTCCTCAGGGCTTTCCACAATTAATCACAGCTCTTTTTGGAGTGTAGTAGCCAAAACTAGAAGAAATACTTCTTCTAAGTCCCTCTCACTCCTGAAGAGAAGTGACATTACATTATGTATCCTACATTTCTTCTTTACGCATTCATATCCTGATAAAATACATAAAGTTTGTACAGATGAATTTATAGAACGTAATATGGAGCATTCATTAAACCATGCTACAGCTATGTGATGCATAACACCATTGCTGTTTTTATTTTGAAGTAATGTTGTTAAACATCTTCCTGAGTTGCTACACAACGAATCAATACCAGCAGCATCCCAAAAGTCTTGCTTCCTATTGCCCAAAGCTAGCCTTAGATCACACTACAAATGCCAAGTCTGATCATTATTAATTCTGAGCAACCTTCAGTCATACAACTAGTTCTCCTGGAGTTGGTGGGATTCTTCACACAAAGAAGATGACTACCATGAAGCTGGCCAAAGGATTAGCCCTATTTAATTTTGAACAAATATTGGGCTGTGTGAAAACTGAGGAAGAACAAATACCAGAATAAGCAGGGGTGGCAAATCATACAGCATGTTGTATATATTGTGCTGATATCTCCACACTTGTAACAGAAGATCAAGGATTTCACATGCACTGTCTTACTCAAACTTTCAAAGAACTTGATCGTAGCGCTACTCCCATTGGCTTTTAATGTGATTTGGGTCTCTAAGACAACACAGAGGTCCCTGCCCTGACTTGAGGTTTGGTGGTTATTGATAAGACATTAGGAGAGAGCAGACATTAATTATCTGTGCTTATAATTTAAATTCAGTTTTTTAAACACTGCAGCATCTTGTCATTAAAAATACGGATGCTGAATGATTGGAGTCTAGAGCCTCATAGAACTCATCAGCAGATTCCATGGTAGGTATTCCCTTTGGAATCAATTAAAAACATCTTCTACAAATCCATTTCGTCTTATCCTCATTTAAAAGGAATACACAAACAGCATATTTAGGCAAAGGAAAAAAGGCTTTAACATCAATTACATCAAATTAGGTAAAGATTCTTTAATAAATTGCTATGCTTGACACCATATGAACATATTTAATTGAAACCTTGACTTGATATATTCAGTGTTCACTGTGTGTCATGAAAATAATTTTAGTGGTTTTGCTGGTAAGCCTTTCACTATTTTAGGAATGAAAAAATAGACTTAATACTGAAATCACTCCTCCAGACCTATTCTTTATGCCATATTTAGAGGAGAGTATCAGCAAAATGTCTAATTCTGGAAGTGCTTGAGCATTTCAGCCTCTTAATTTCTGTGACTAATGGAACTCAAAGGTTATTTGTTTGCCTCGATGTTTACAGGCTCATATCTGTACAGACTGAGGTCATCAGGGCTGTTCTGAGCCTCGTGTACTTTAACTAAGTTGTAATTGTTCCTGGAGTACTAGTGATGAGTGAAATAGTAGTAATATTTCACTACTTTTTGCTTGAGAGACTAGAAATTATTTTTCTCTTGCAAGTGGCAATTTCTTCCATTGGCTGGAGGAAGGGCATGAAGGCCCATGTTCTGGGACAATCAAGGACTTCAGCAATGCCCTGGCAGCAATTAGCTTCTGCTCAGGTCCCAGGCAGTATCCAGGCAGTAGCCTCAGCATAACCAGGGTAGGCTGAGGGGGTAGATCAGATGTTGTCCCATTGGTTTTTATCCTACAGCCTCCCTTACTGGCTTTAATTTCAAGGTGACGGCTCTGAGTTCAGGGTAATGTGCCCCAAAGCATATCTGATTTCTATAAAACTGTCTTGGCTTTACGGAGTTGAAATCCAGGCTCTCAGTGAAGCCTACTCGAAAAGGAACAAAGTTTATCTTTGTTAGGGAATTAGGCTATGGAGCATAGAATTGAATAGATTATTCTCATAAAGAAAGAATTTATATTAATGAAGAACGGATATTATGGCAAAAAAAGATAAATGGAGAATTATAGAGCAACAAAATTATGTACTGAAAGCAATGTTGAAGCTCCAGGGTAATTGTCTCATCAAGTCAATGCATCTAAATAATTGCTAGCCTTACACACATTTGTGGAACAATTAAAAAATTACTGAAAAAAAATGCTTTTTAAGAAACGAAATATAAGCTAGGCCTGATAAATTTCATCCATTTATTAAATCAAGATTTATGATTAATATCAGGTTTTAGTATATTTCAGGACTAGGAAAAAGTCCTTCAGCACAAAAACTCCAAAACAGGTTTATTCTTAAAAAAACACCAAAACACAACCCCTTCAATATTCTTCTATTCAAAATTATCTTGGAGTAGACATGCTTCCCCCTTAACTCCCCTTTTCCTTTTCTCAAGGGTCTGCTGAAGACATTTTTTACTGTCTACACCCAGGATTAAGAAAATGACCTGGAAAGCAGTGACGCAGAAGACTCCCTCATGGGGAAAAGTGCTAGAAGAATCTCTAAAAAGTTTTGAGACTTAAATATATATGCCACAACGTATCAGCCAGTTTTGTCAAGATCTGAACCATTGATCCCAGCTCTAGACCTATGGGAATACTTTCAGTACTTCTCTTCTGCCTGCAGCCCAGGGCAAATTGTTGAAGATCAAATATATCTGTTTCACAGCTTCCACACTTGTACATGCTGAGATTTCTACTTGACTAGTAGGTCTCACAAGTCTTCTGGATGTATGAATGCAGAGAGTAGAGATTCATGGCAAAGGTAATTAACTGGCCAGTAAAATGGAGAAACTTGCTTCTTCTTGGAGCTGTGATAAAAGGCTTCCATATCTGGCAAAGTATAGAAACTGGTGTGAGAGGACATTTCACAGAGCCACCACTGACCAGAGCAAAGAGTAGGGAGTCAGGAGATTGAGGCCCTTCGTTAAATTTTATCAGTGAATCTGGGCAAATCACCTCACCTTCATATGCTTCAGTCCTTAATCTATAACATGAAGAAAAGACACCAAATGCTTTTAAAACTAGTTTGGGATTGAGTGGTAAGAAGTAGCTGGCTATTAGAATCAGGAGACAAGAAGATATACGAAGTGGTGTAATGTTTATAAATATCATGCAACCCACGAAAGATGGTTAGTGATTAAAATACAAATTAATCTTTTGTTTACATCTTCCCATGCTGTGACGATCATTCAGGTATTAAATACCAGACACTGTTCTCACACAAGCAAATGTATAGCCACTGATTATTTTTGCCAAAATAATTCCTTTTTTTTTTTTGTATTAGTTTCCAACACCTAGATTGCTTATTATTTGCTTTACTATTGAAAGTTGAGAAAAAGGATGCTTTTATTCAGTTCTGCACAGAGAGTCAATTAAAATTGTGTGTGCAGAACAGGGGAAATCAGACTACTGTAATTGTCTTGATTGCAGTTGTTGATGCAGATATTAAAAATCGTAAAATAGCATAGGCACACTGTACTTCTCATTGAGGTATTCCTCATGGCAAGATCAACCTGTCTAAACAGAGACGGACATTTGAGATCATCAGAGATGATGAGCCAAGATATTTTTAACTTTGAAAATATTTATAGGAAAGAGACCTGTAACACTTAAAATGACAAAGCTAACTCCAATCCTTCAATGGTTCTTGCCATATATTTCTTCTGTAAGGTGGAAGAAATATATATGACATATCTCAATTAACAACCCCTCCAATATGAATCCAAATCAAGGTCTCACAAAATGTGTTGTTAACAGCACATACAGGTGGTGTGTTCCTATTGCCTCAATTGTTTTAATGATAAATAACCCTTACAAAATGGAATGGTTTGTTGACAGACAGAAGCACAATCTAACAACAGACTATTTAGACTTGCAAATGACAGAACACTTAATTATTCCAAAATAACATTTCCCCGTTAGACTATGATCATTAAATCCATCATCCTTCAGTTTATATGCATGAAACATTTATCATATCTTCTACAAACAGGAGTCAGTCATCTAAATATAGATTTTTGGACCATCCATTTCATCATGGCATTTCATCGAAAGCCTAGGATTTCATTTATTTTCAGTTACAGAGATAAAGTGTTTGTAAACGATGTGATAAGACCATAAAGAAAAGTGAAGTGAAATTCAGCTCCATACAAAGATGATAAATACAATACCTACTTTGAACACTGGGATTATTGTGAGAGAAAAATGAGATATCGGAAGTCAGCAGCTATGTTTAAGATAAGAACTTTTTTTCTCCTATGAATTTTTCATTAAAGTCAGGGGCCAATAAAGACTTATCTGAATTATTTCATTTTTTAAAATGGCCATTACAGACATCAAATTAAAAAACCCCAAATGGAGAACAACTGGAACTAAAAGGAAGCAAATTTTGTAGTGCTGTACCTCTTGTGTTTTGGAATTACTAAAGGGCTGATTTTCAGTTACTGAAAAAGCCTGGAAACATTTCTATTGCATTAAAATGTGCTCTGGTCAGAAGACATGCAATTTTTAAATGCTCATTCAAGACAAGCAAATCAGAATCCTTCTCCTCAAACAATAACTAATATGGGTGTTTCTGGGTGTTTCCAGCAGAAGCCTGAGCTTTCATTTCAAGGCCTTATTTGGGCAGTTTGCTTACACACATTTGGGATATTCATAAGAGCATTTAATCTGTACCTCTGGGCATTTTGGCTTCACCTTCGCATGAGTTCACTTTGGCAGGATATATTTCTTCCCTTGCCCCCACCCCTTTCCTCTCTTTTTCTGTTTGGCAGAGTGGCAGCTTCTCTCCAAATCACTGCACCCAAGCCTATTTGAATGATTGTTTTTACTTTTGTAATGCAATCTAAATCATAACTATCATAATGAGAATGTGCTTGCGTAATTCCTGTGGGACTTATTTTGTACAGACTGCAGAGTGGAGAACATTCTTATTTTATTTGCCAAGGTAACAAAATTAGTTCTTTTCTATGCTTTTTCTTACTGTAACTATATAGCAGATGAACTTTTTTTTTTCCCTATTTCTGCTTGTTGTTGTTTTTTTTTTTTTCTTGATAAACAAGATCTAAAGGAGAAAACTAAATAAATAGCGGATGTACAGAATGTTCTTGGCTTCTGTATAAGCCTACAGGTGTCCTTTCATCATATTCATTTGGCTGGCAAAGTGGGAAAGTGCTTGCAACTGAGGGTTAGCTTGCATACAAAAGAAATGCATAAATATGTCACAGAAAGAGAAGAAAACACTAGGGTTTTTTTATATAGTCTTTCTAGATGGCCCTTTTAGGGGGGACATCTAGAGATTAAACACATATCTCTATCATACCAAGAACTATATTAAGAGAATATTAGGGTAACAGAATGGTTGAGGTTGGAGGGCACCTCTGGAGATCATCTCATCAAACCCTTTTAACAGAGACAAGGTTTTAAAAGTGAGGAAATACTAGATTTCAAGTAGTCTACATAACCTTAATTTGTCCTTCCCCTGAGTATACATTTAAACAGAGCTTTGATTACATGTGTTAAACTTATTTTTTCCATTTGGCCCTCATATTATTTAATGTAGTGGAATCAGAGAGCTTACAGAAGAGGAATTAGATGTTGATGGTTTTTTAAGCTGACTCAATTCCCTTTGTGATGTCTCTAAGCCTTTTGTTTTTAATACACACTACTCAAAGCTTTATCACCAACAAAATCATTACACTTCCTCCTGTGTGTTTATATCATGATCAGAGGGTGAGAGCCCATTGAGATACTTTAGCTTCTAGTTCTCGTTTTCAGTGGTTACCAAAGTGTAGATTTCTACCTTGCTCCTTCACACTGGGAATCCTGAAAGGACAATGTTAATTCAAGCACTTCCTCACTTTTGAACCCTTCAGAAGTTAATGACCCTTCTATATGTTTACTGCTCATCCTTTTTACTATGCAGTTCCTTAAACTTGTTTGTAAAGCACCCTGTGAGCAATATCCAATCCACCCAGAGGGTTTAACAAAGTTCAGGTCAAAGCAGTTGGCTGCTGTAGTCATGCAGACTAGTCAGGACATCCCCTGGCTGTGCTTGCGCATGTCCTCTTTAAGACACTAGGCATTTGATATCTTATGGGTTTGCTGTGAGATGAAGAGAAGTCTTGAGAATAGACTTAAACACACTGATTCACGATGTAGGTTCTTCCTGATCCTTCTGTCCTCATTGCTGTAACTAAAATAATCTACCTTGTCCTTGAGAAGAGCTAAACTCTACTACTACTGATAGATGGGTCTATAGGACTACCATGTCAGATTTATGCAATGTGTATGGATGACATTGTAAGCAGCATTGAACTATATATTTTTATCTCTCTCTATATATATGTATATCCGTGGATATTCTCCACAAAGAAGGCAAATATGCACTGTGCCCAAGATGTCATAGTTGTATGAGAAGACAGCATGCTTACTGCAAATAGAGTATTTGGAGAATTTACAGTTTAACAGAACATGAGCGTGTGAGAGTTTAGTTTTTAGGAGATTACAGCTGGATCAGATTGCCACAGGAGTGACAGAAGATAAGTCTTGACATCAAAGCAATTTCCTTACAGAATTTCAAACTTTAGCTCTAAAGCTTAGACACGCTAGGGTCTCTCAACTTGATGGTTGCAAGAGTTCTTAACATGACTAAAAGGATGTATTTTTACTAACAATGTTTTTGGAATTATCTGAGCCATTTTAGTGAAAACTTTCCAAAACCAATTCAGTGAGAGACAGACACCCGCCATGGAAAATTTAAGCTGTAATAGTTAAATTTTGGCAAACTGTGTAAGTAATTGAAAGTAAGTTCTTGTAAATAAGCATTAGCCAATCTTAGCTAAAGGCATTACTTCTCCTATTATGTATACATATACATGATTAACTAATACATTTACTCCTGCTATGCATGTACATACACATTACATATGCATACGTATAACAAGGAATTAGTGTAATAGTTTTTAATGCAGCTGGCAATCAGAAAGACACAGCTTTATGTAAAGTAGTAGCTCGTACTCTTTAGGCAAAATCCTGAGGTTAAACACTAACTTCTAAAGCCTCAAAATTTTTCACATAAATTTAGAATTCATGAAAAGTGTCAGCCCAACGCTTGTTAAGAAAGAAGTCCTTTGTTTGGGTACGGCACAGGGTGACACAAAGAGCAGCAGCCCAAGCTTCCTATGTGACTCTATCAGATGCCTCATCCCTGACCTGGAATAAGAGGGAGGTGAAAGGTTAGTCCATTCTTCATGCTCATTCAATACTTCACTTCTCTGTTGAGTGCCAGAAGAGTATCAATTACTGCCAGTTGTGTGTTGCTTTTTGTAATGTGGACTCTTGTCCATTAAGAATTGGACTGAGGCCACAAAACCATCTAATTGAGCCTGTTGGAAAGTCATCTTGATGGCGATGGCTCTTCCATCATTTCCACAATTGTTGGATTTGAAACAGGTACCTGGATTTAATGTACTTCATTACTTGAGTCATACAGCTTCCCAACTTTTCATTTGTGTTTGGAGAGGAGATGTCAGGGCAGGAATTCTCTCTGCTAATACTGATAAAATAGAACGGTAATTACAATCTTTCAGTACAGCCAAGATGCCTGGTAAATCTATGCTTTTCTAGTCAGGACCTTGTTGCAAGAAAGGTCATGAAACATTATTCAGATAAAATTGCTCTAGTCAGGCAGTGTATGCACATTCTTAATACTCCCTGCAACAATCTAATTTATGGGATACTGCACTGAGAAACAGGCTGCGATGGTGCTAGTATAACAGTATCTTAGCAGCAAATAAACACAGTGCGAGAAACTCTTCCTTTTAAAAACAATGTAAAAGAAAGACGTTCAGTCCCTTGGGCAATTTCTTTTCAAAGCATTTGCATTCTGCAATACTGGAGAGATTCTCAGTGCATCACATGGGGGATATGGAAAAATACCATCTCTAAGTTAATTAGTTTTGCACGTGCATTTCACAGACAACATTTCAGACACTTTGCCCTCACTATCACCACTTTTTGGTCTGTGTGCATGTAATTTACCCTAAAAATGCAGAGCTGCTTTTATGAATTACAACTTTATCGAAGCAAGAATGCCGTACTGATTTAACTGCAGCCGTTTTCTAACTGGATATAGTTACACTTTTGCAAAAAGCTACCACAGGTATCATAAAGCCCAGGATCCGAACCCTTCCAAGCACAGACTTTCTGCAGCCGTTCCTCTGCCTCTCTACGTTCTTCCCCATGACCCATATTTCAGACCTGCCTTTCTTAGCTCTCTCACATGCATATATAGCAGCATTGGGATTTCAGAAGCTCTCCCTTCCAGCTCTTTGCCTCAGGAGCAAGAGGAGCAGGAATAGCGATAGATAATTCAGAAAGGAGTGGCTGGTGCTAACAAAGAAAATTCTCTCTGCCAATGCAAAGACTCCACCCCAGTGTGCTGCTGAAGATGGGGAGGCTGTGCTGGCAAAGCACCACGAGTGTTGGCCCTGTTTCTGTACTCTTTTACAGGCAGAGACTCTAGGACAGCATCCGAGCCAGGATGCTCTGCTAGAGACCCTTTCGTTTTGACTCTGCTCAGCTGGTTTTGCTATCCTTACTGCTGGGTTACTGGACTGAAGATGCCAGCAGCAAATGCTGAGCCTCTTTGTAAACACAAACCCAGTTTGTGGTTAATGCACGGCACACCGTGAGAGGCTGAAACTAATTAGCACTAGTTCACTAATTAGCAAGGGCCTCAAATAGCAGGGCTCAAAATCTGGATCCAAACTCCTCTGGAGTTTCAAGTTATTCAGGTCTATGGTTTTGGCTCTGGCTCATCTGTCCTAAAAACAAAGTGAAGTTGACAAATGTCTCTCTCAGGCAGCTGCCCTGAAGGACTGAATATCATTACAAAAAAGACACTAAAATACAAAAGGCCTTAGTAATTTGTGTAGGGTCTAGTTTCCAGTAATGCTATAAGAAACCTGCCAGCATTTTGGTGAAAAGGGCCTGCAGCACAAATCTTATTAACCAAACTGAATGAGGAACAAAACACTCTCGTTTTGCACTCCCACTGAAGTCAATGGCAGAACTCCCACTGGCCATGGCGGTGCATGATCCAGCCTTTGCAGCATGGAATATGAGCACTTTCCATTAATTACCTGGTCAATTAGTTACCAAGGGCTTTTCATTCAAGAAAGTAACCCTGTTTAGTGCACCATTTATGCATCATGTTTAAGAGTTTAATATTATCTGAAACACAAACAGATTTAAACCTACTCTTTTGCCTGAACATGAACCTCTATAAATAGCAGTAAAAAGTATAATGAATTTAAAGCATAGTACAACCCAGGATCTGATCATCTTCATAAAAGACTAACCATAATGCATTCCAAAGTGAAAATTATAGAATACTTTCTATTTAGCACCAGGTCCTCATAAGGACATGGTGAAGCAAGTTTTACTCCTTTCTCAAAAGATAACAGCTACCTTGCATGTAGTGCTCACAAACTGCTGGATTCACTAAGATACTTAGGGGCCAAATTCTTTCTAGCCTCAGTGAACCTATGTGTAATAAGAGCATCCATGCAGAAAGTGAGCGAGATGTATCTGGTATGCTCTAAATTCATGACCTAGCTTACTCCTAGAAACATGATAGAGCAACATTACTGTTGATTTCATTGCACATCAAAGGCTGCAGGTAAGCACGAAATTCACTACTGTACAAGAGTGCACCATGGGCAGTGGACAAAGCTGGAGAGAACTCATTTTTTTCCCCAGGCTTCTCATAGATCATGCTGATTTAAAAAAAATAATGATAATTTATATTAACATTTTGACATTAATTAATTAATTAAATGAACATCCTGTACTGGATTCTGAGTTATTTTCATTTTTAAAATGTAATTTATGCTCTGCCAATGATTAATTTTTATTTATTTTGCTCTTTTTTAGTTCAATGATCTTGTAAAGCTTTTAATTCTCTCCTGTCTTCCTCCACTGCCAACATAGCTCAGTATAACCCAGACTTCTTAGCAAACATTGCTACACATGCCAGTATTCTGTCTAATTTTAACTAAACATTCAATAATGCTAAGCTATTTTAGTACCTTGGGCCCACATTCTCAAAGGTATTTAAGCACAGAACTCCTGTGAGGATCTTGGCTTTGTTGCCTTCTAAAAATGCTAGAATTCCCATACGTGCTAACATGGCAATGGTAAATGAACAACTAATACTACTGCTGTATTTATATAAACTATTATGAATTACATTATTTCAGTGTAGAACATGATTATTAATCATCCCATTCAGTTCTGTGTTATATGCAACTAAACGAGGAACACAGTGGACTCTTTGTAATTACTTACTCTAACTTCAGTTTTAAAGCCAAACGCCTTGTGACCTTATAATGATTTTGGGTTTATTAAAGAGACTCCTCTATTATATGAAAGAAAAGAGAAGAAAATATTTACATAAAATTTTTGACATTTATTAACCTCTCCAAAATCTCTCTCATACAGTAGTCAATAAAATGTGCAGTACGTACTTATGGGTATAGTAATTAGCACGTACGTCAGAGTAACAAATGAACTCTTTCCGTCAACTCAAAAAAGGCCGGGAGAAGAGTAAATCAAGATTATTCTCTACTCATGTGGAATCTAAATAATTCAAAAATAATCTGCTGTCCTTAAACGCTGCAAATTATTAAAAGCACTGAAATATTCAAGTCTATCCTCATGATTGTTTGTGCACAAAATTATTACCACACAAAGTCCTCAAACTGAAGACCCAGATCTCCCCTTCCACTGCCTGCTCCCCAAATCTGTTTCACTGCCGAATTTTCTCTTGCTTAATTAACACTGGCACTAAATTTAGAATTGTCAGAGCCTGAAAGGACAATTTACGATCTATGCATTCCTGTATTAGCACTAATGGAAATAGTGCTTGGGGAAATATTAATCTAAATTTGAACATTAGTTTAGGGTCATATTTTTCTCCATCCTGCTTGGTATATTTGCAAGCAGAGGATGTGCCCATACAGATAATAGAGTGCAGATAACAGACTTTTAGCCATAGGAACTCTAAAACTTTGGTTTGCATACAGAAATACCGCGCTTTGATCAGGTTAGTCAGGGGTATTTACAGCACTGCCTGCCAGTGGAATGCAGAAAGTTGCACTGCCCTAGAAAGACAAGCTGAGGCTTTTGGTGTTACACTTTCTGGAGGGGTGCGATACAGCTTCACAAAAGTTTTAACAGTTAAAGTCAAGACACCTGTACCTCCTCCACTACGGGGCTAGTTGAGATGGGAAGCAAGAGTGCAATCCCTCTGCCCCACACTGCAACCACCCAGCTGCAGGAGGTGAGCGACGCTGCTTCTGTATTCCTCCCACACTGCCTGCCTGAACACTGCTCTTGTGTAGTCTGGCCCATAAAACCCATTTCTTGAGACTCTGGCCCTGCATCTTGAGCTATCTTGAGAGAATCAAGACTTCTGAGGTTCAGCATCTAATAAATTCTGCCCCTAGGCAAGGAAGTGAATGGTCATTTCATCTTTTCTGCAGCTGCCCAGTGAATGTATGCAGAGAGGCATGTGGAGGGAGAGACAAGCACGAGAGGGAAATGATGATATAGAGAGAAGAGGGTTCATGCTCTTAAAATACTGGACCTAATGATGAGCTTGAAGATAGCTGTAGGCCTAAGAAGAAAGGGCCATCCAAATAGTAGGGGAGATTTGGATGCATGAGAGTCCTGGAGTCGTACAAGCATCTTGAAAAAAAAAGGAAGAGGGTGAGTATGTGGAAAAATGTGACAGAGAGGTAAAATCCTGAAAGCAGATTTAGAAATAGTGATATTACCAAGGAACCAATAGGACAAGCAGTGAGCAGAAGATTAAAAGTGAGGTGAACTGAGAAAGGCTGTGCACGATGCAGAGAGAAGTTGCTAAGGGAGGTAGAAAGAGGTTCCAGACAGGGAAATGCAGGGAGCACCACTGAGGATTGTATCTTGGGGGGCTTACTATGAGGCACAAAAGATGTAAATCTTTGGGGTTTTTTTTCTGATTTTCTAGTTGTTATTTCCTCTGACACAAGATAAGTTTCGTGACACGTAACTCTGAGGATTTCAACACCTTTCCATGGAAGACATCCCAATGATTCAAAGGAAAAGCTTTCAGAAAATGTAGAAAGTCTCCTGGTCTCCTGCTAGTGGTTCAAATGTTCTCCCAGGAACCACTTTTCATCTTAAAATAAAAGCTATGTTTCGAGTCTTGTCAAAAAGATAAGATGGCACCTATGGTGTTAGCCTGTTTAATTACCAGTGTACAACAGTTCTCATAGACTACATACAACTCTGTGTGGCTGGCAAGTCCACTCAAAAAACACTAGAAGAGAGAGGTATCTCAGATATCTCCGAGGTAAATTTGATGTATTCGTCCAGAGAGTGAGGTTTTGAAATTTGTATGGAGTTCATTAGCACAGCCTCTCACATAGAGGTTACTTGGACTGCAACAGCCAAGTAGATAAAAATAGTCTTCCTTAATACAAATTCAGAGAAATAATAGAAGTTAATTTCCCATTACAGTAAAAAAACCCACAAACAGTCTCCTATTACTGGACTGCTCCTTTTTTATGTATTTTCATTACTTATTATGCATGGAAAACATGTTCATGCTAAAAAAATCCCATTATCATCTGCTTTAATGGCCTGTGGTCAAATGTATTTAAAAAACCCAGTAATAATATATCATATCCTCTCTATTTTTGCCCTGAAAGGTAACCTTAGGCAGTGTTCCCAAACTATTTCAAATAATTTTGCCTTAAGAAAAAGCAACATTCATTGAGTAGTGTTGGCTAAACCTTTTAAAACCTCTCATTTGGGGAATACCACTGTTTCTCATTTTGCTGAGCCTGAGATAATACAACTTCATATTCCTTTGGTTTTCTCAGTCTGATAAAAGGTTTTGGATATTTCTTATGAATTTTTGATTCTGCATCTCAATCATCTAGTAGCTGAACAGTCAGAAGTTTGAAAGATTCCAACTATTACTCACCATGACTAATTTTTTTTTAAAAAGAGCTTTATGCCACATATGAGTGACTCCTTATCTGCAGTTTGCAGGGAAAAAAAAAAGTACAGGGAAATAAACATAGTGATCTGTTAAATTATGGATAAAGAATGCACTATTTTATGGCTATTTATAAAAATAATGAGCAAAGCATCAAAGAAACTTTGTTTTCAAATTCTAATGAAGGAGACAGATTATTTCCTCCAGTTTTCCCCTATCACAATGCACACAGACAGAGGGAAAATTTCTGAGGACAGAGAAAGCGAACCCATAAGTGCATGGTTTTTCAGAACTTCTCCACAAATTGACCCAGGAGTTGCTAGAAATGTTTGGATTTGTGTATGGAAACCAACAAGCATAGGATAGTAGGAATATAAACCATGCACAGAGAGGGAAATGCTCTTCTAAAAATGTTTTTATGATATGAAGGCAAATAGTGAAAATATTTTGCACTGATTTTTTCTTTTATTATTCCACTGGAAATGAATTTCTGCTTGAAAAGGGGTCTCTATATGTTCATCTCCATTTATTTTATAATTTCCTTTATAGTAGTTACTATACCACCTCTAAGTTTATGGGATTAGCAAGTACTTGTGGACAAGAAAGTAGATATTAGAAGTCCATACAAAGAGTATTTGGAAGCATGGAGACCCTCACAGTCTCATTGTGCACTAGCCCTACCACAACATTTTCACACTGCCTGCAGATAACAACTGTAGATGCAGTGGCTCAAACTGAATACATGCAAGACTGAAATAATGCTGGCTGAATGGGGTGGATGATTCGGGTAAGGAGCCAAAACAGATTATGTGCCTCAGTACATTACATTACTGTGTTTCTCTTACACATTAGTCACAGATACTTTGTATGGTCAATGGAAGGGAAAAACCTGTACTCCTCTACCTCTTCTTGCTACAGGTGGAGATCAGTGGCTTCTTCCCAGCTTAAAATTTGGCTGTGGCTGTGCATGTAATCAGCGTCTCGATCCGTTATTGGTGAAATTTCCTGTATCTGCGACAGCACATGAAAACACTTCAGAGACTTTTGATTATTCAGTTTATTGCTGCCATAGGCTACAAAGAGCACATTGCTGCAGCCTCAGCATTGCTCAGTGTTTCCCTCTGTCATGGTTTTGTTTAGTAGGGGGGGGCCTAAGGTGGCAGCTTCTGTAGGAAACTGCTAGAAGTCGCTCCCCTTTGTTCAGGGGACTTGGCTAGGCCTAGGGCGGACCCACTGCTGGCCAAGGCCGAGCCGATTGGTAGCAGAATGTCTCGTGATAACGCCTCTGCGATAACGTATTTAAGAATGGGAAAACAGAAAAAAAAGAGAGAGAAGAGAAGATGTGAAGAAGCTGAGCAGGGGCAGAGGCGCAGAGGGGGAGGCGCAGGCCTCATGGGCCTTGCAGGCCTCACCCTCTGGCCTCTCGCCAGGCAGCCGACTGGGCCCGACTCAGTCCAGCCCAGCTGCAAGAAGTGGAGAGGAGATGAGAAGTGAATGAGATGTAAAAAGGATCCTGAGAGACATCTACCAGCCTGTTGTGAGGAACGGCTGCAGACGCCAAGGTCAGTTCAGAAGGAGGGGGAGGAGTAATGCGGCTCCTGGCCAAGATTCCCCTGCAGCCTGTGGTGACGACCATGGTGGAGCAGGTTGTCCCCCTGCAGCCCATGGAGGCCCACGGAGGAGCAGAGATCCACTTGGAGCCCGTGAAGGACCCCGTACCGGGGGAGGTGGATGCCTGAAGGCAGCTGTGGCCCGTGGAGGGCCCGCTGGGACAGCTGTTCTGGAGAGACTGAACTCCGTGGAAGAGATCACCCACGCCGGAGCAGTTCCACAAAGGACTGTGGCCCGTGGGAGGGACCCCACGCTGGAGCAGGGGAGGAATGTGAGGAGTTCTTCCCCCGACCATGAAGAAGCGGCGTGAAACAACGTATGATGAACTGACCGCAACCCCCATTCCCTCTTCCCCCCTGTGCCACTCAGGAGGGGAAGGTAGTAGAGATAATGTTAAGCTTGGGAAGAGGGAGGGGTGGGGGGAGGTTATCTTGTTTTCGGTCTCATTCTCCTGCTGTTTGTAGTAATAAATGAATAGTTTTCCCCAAGTTGAGTCTGTTTTGCCCGTGACGGTAACTTTAAGGATTTCTCCCTGTCCTTATCTCAAACCTCGAGCCGTTTTTCCTTATATTTTCTCTCCCTGTTCTCTCGGAAGGTGGGGGGAGTGAGAGAGAGACTGCGTAGTCTGGTCCGATTGGGGCTGAACTACGACACCCTCCCTTGGCCCTGATCCCTGAAGCTGCTGACAGCCCTGGTCGCTGCTATCTCAGAGACTGTCTGCCTGTCCATAGTCCATGACATCCATGGGGATCGGATCCTGCAGCTTTGCAGACATTATCCAAGGAATGTCTGGCAAGTGATCATACAGGGGTTTCTTAATGTATATGCTGGTTTGGATAGTCATAACTGTTCTCATAGTATTGCTTTCTTTCCTTGACTGGACAGCCTACAAGCTGACCTTGGACAATCAAGCACCACAGCCATTTTCACATCTGACCTGAAGTCTGGCCTCTGTGAACACTAAGCAAAGCTCAGTCCCTAAAGCAATTATGGAAAGTGAAAGGATACAGAACACCTGAAGGTAGCCCATTAATGAAACTGCAAGGGTTGGGTGTTTTGGGTTTTTTTTGGCAGTGTTAGCTCCAGTCTCTATGATTTTGGCATAACATAAGAGAAATCCGAGATGTGAGATTTTTTTTCCCTTACAGCACAGGCAACCAGGTGGTTTCCCCAAGGCTCAGCATCCGTTGTGAAAGGGGCTGGCAGCGAATATCAATTTGATGGGGATAAGGGGCAGATGATTTCAGCCAATGCAACTGTGGCACACTAACATGATTGCCAGAGAACGGAGAGCTTTGATAAATCCATTGCTCATATGGCAAAATACACTGCTAAAAGATCCCAGCAATATTTAGAGTAGGAAGTTTATTTTTCCCAGAATTGCTTTTGTTTCCTTATTCCATTATTCTTATAATTTTTCTTCTGTTTCCTTTCAACATGATTGTTTTTCAAATCCTAAACAAAAGAGTAAGACAAATTATTCAGCAGCAGTATATGAGTTGGCATAGAGTAACAGAAGGAGCCATTATGATCTGTCAGACAACTACTTATTTAGGGACTTTTGAAACCACTGATAATTGACTTAGTAGAATAAAACAGCTTCTCTGGAACTGATGGAGTCTATTGTTTAAGTACTTACCACATTTGCTGCAAGTCATTTAAAAAATGTTATTGACCCTGGTAAAACTATTACAGACATAAAGGAATGGTGAAAGTGTGAGGTACAATGGTGCTATTTAATACAGTTTTACTAAACTGACTGCATAAATACAGATTTGAAGACTAAGGTGGGATGGGGTAGGGGGAGTTGGTCACAAATCTAAACCCCAGTGGCAAACACCATCAATAACAGAGGCAGCTGGAGACTGGAAGAAACAGATTATAATATGCAAGGCACTCGGCTGTGTCAGCCTGACAGCCTCTCTGTCTGCTCCACAGGACTCCTGTGAAGGTTGCCATGGGCTCAGATCCATGTGTCCCTGATGCATATTCAATACCAGACCCCATCTCACTCTCCAGATCAGGGTAAGTTGTGCAGACATACAAGACTGACACATGGACAAGCAGCCACATCAGCTGGAGCAGGGAACTGGACTCTTAGTGATATCCAGGGACCTAGGGGACTAGGGAAGCATAGAAATCCTGAGAAGGCATTTGTAAATCTAAATCTTAAAATCCAGGCACCTTGTCAAACTGCCCTGAACAGCCTGATCACAGGCTTCACATCATGAAGACAGATATGGACTTGCTTTAATATAACTACAGCATGGCTGTTGGATTAAGGAGCTCAGAGGGTCCTCATTTCTCATTCTATGGTTAGGACATCCTTCTGGGAGGTGAGAAATAGGAGTCTGAATAATTTTCATTTGAGAAAGGCACTGAACAGTCTCCCACATTGTGTGCCCCAGTCTCTGAGAAATCAGATGCAAAAGCTTGTATCCCTAGTAAGAACTGGCTGTCCTTTTTATTAGAAAGAGAGGATCAGTTCCCGGTGAGAGTCCATTGCTTTGCCTCCTTGGCAAGGGGGATGCAGATAAGGACTGGCTGGCACATTCTTTTCCAGGTTTTCTCAGACAGGATGAAGTACACAAGCCCAGTGGGACCTGGCAGCAGCTCATCTATGTGATTTCTCCTCATATGCTCCCACAGCAAGTCTGTATGTTTGCAAGAGGTGCAGTGCTATCTGGATTCTGAATGGACCATTCTCACTTTGCATCTGGCGGCATCTTGATGTCCATCTGTGGACATAGCCAGGATTTCCATACTGCTCTGTTGCTGCTCTGACTTGGTTGTTGGACATTGAGAAATCTTACTTCTAATCCGATTGTGTGTACAGTCCTCAAATTCCATTTGAGCAAAATTTCCAACTGGAAAGAAAAGATATATGTGGGTTTGAATAGTTCCTGTATCTGCCAAAATGTAGATTAAAAAAACCTCAAAAAACACTTATAAAGTTTTTGAAGAATTGTAACTTTTTCCTTGCAAAACCTTTGTGACTATTGCAATGGCGAGATATTTTAGAAGGCTAACTTAGCACACTGTGACATCTTCAAGTCGCAGCGCTAATATGGACGTTTTCTTACCTGAAGTATGGAAATGTTCATGGAGATGCGTGTGCTTGTTGAAGATGCTGTCAGCTCCCACTAAGGAAAACAGAGACCCATCTATCTTCTTTACGTTCATAGCATGGCATTGGGAATGGAAATGAAGAAATTATGAGGTCTGAATTTGCCTTTACGATGCTTGTACAAATCTGATTCACTTTGCTGGTTTCAGTGGAATTGCTCTAGATGTACACTGATAGAAGAAGATAATTTACCTTACTTAGATTTCTACCTACACAAAACAAAATAAATGCCAGTCTTCAGCTCTGGATGCCCTTGATTGTCTTTAAAGAACATTAAATAAAACTGACCGGCTCCGGCAACTATCTCCAGATCATGATACCTCAGTTGCAACATAAATATAACAAAAATTTAATTAGTCACACAAACAAAATCACTAACTTTGTTGCTTGCTGAAAGTGAAATAGCTCTCCTCTGTATGACAATGTCAATGTTGGGTTAAGCCTTGGATTCTAGTTGTAATGAAAGCAATATTTGTGGAAGAGGCCATTTATCAGCTATAGACAATAAAGGCCATGACTAAATTCATAGGCTTCTGAGACAGATAAAACAGTACTGTTATTATAAGCATCTTGGCAGCACTGTACAGATATATTGTGCTGACATTCCACAGATATATTTACCTACATGGAGGTAAATACACATCTATATCTTAAAATCAGATGTAAAGCAAAACAAACTGGTATTAAGAACATGAAGCTTGAAGACATGGTACTTTTTTTGACTGCCTTTTCCCATGAAGAAATCTGTGGAAAGGGACAAGAAACTGTTCCTCTGGTAAAGCATGTCACATCCCTGTTTTTGGGGAACAGTGTGAGTGATCCACCTCAAATCTTAAGGAAATAGACTTATCTGACAGGGTTATCTATGCTATAGTAAGCACCAACCACTGACCATTAAGCATAACCAACCTTCTTCAAAGCAGCTGCAGGTTTCCCTTAGGACATCAACACCTCCACCTCTGTTACGGGATCATCAAACATGTAAAGCAGTGGGTTACAGGGACACTGTATTACTTTCTCCCTCTGTATTACATTTCTATGTAATAAGCCACCAGTGCATGTTACTTTGGATCTGTTGTTTGCAGACTAAGCTCCAGTCCACATCTGCTTCACGGGCATCTTTCTGGAAAGTGCCCTTTCCCTGTAGGAGGAAGAAAGCCATGTTCAGAAGAGCCACTCACGTGCCGCTTTTAGGTCATGGTCTGGCCAGCTCTCTCTACAGATTGTTACAATGAGCTTTGCTTTTCTCAGATGCTGTTTTCTCTTCTCAGTATTCTGTGGTTACCCAGGAATGCCAAAATGTTCTCATGTTGAAATTGCAACAACTGCAATTGTTTCAAATAAAGGAGAGAGAATGAAACAGGAGGAAGAAGGTAAGAGAAGGAAAAAAGGAAATAGATAATAATAATAAAATTAAAGAAAATTTAATCATTGTTTTTATGAATTTGCTTTTTTTTTTGCTTTGTTTATTTGTTTGTTGTATTGTCCTGGAAGGAATGGTCACTTAAAGAAGAAGTTTGTGTGGAATTGGTGAATAATATTGAAAATCCATCAATCTCTAGTAACATACAGGTACATTTTAGTCCATTTTAAGTCACTAATGATTTGATCTGGAATAGAATGAGGGATATTCCTTATGGAATCATCCTCAGATTATCCAGCATTCATTTATAAATAAAATATTCAGTGAAAGAACATTCCATAAGATTTATAGGTAGCATAACTTTCTCTCTATCTTGTCTTACAATTTTTGTTGTTAAATGCAATCTTTGCCTCCTATTTTCAGTTAAGTCTTAAGAACAAGTATTGAGTTCTATTGTTTATTTGCTGGATAAGTGTATGTAAATGTATTTAAATGTGTATGCAAATTAAACTCAACCCTTAGGCTGTCAGAGTTGCAAATGTTGTATTTCGCAGCACAAAAGGCTAAGCACCTCTGGCCGAGAGTGAATTTTTATAGATGTGTGTTGAGAGGATACTAGCATTATCTTAAGTGGTGGCACTCTAATGTTGCTCATGACTGTTTCTTAGTATTAATTATGAAGGGATAAATTTGTTTGGAAAAATCACTAGTGTAAGTTGAAGCAGAAATCTTAACCTTCAGCTTCTATATTTGCCTCGATAAGAATCATTTTCTGACTCTACCTCCCACAATTGACTTACCCTCTGCCCCAGACATTTCTCTTGATATTAGACCCCTCTGTTGAAGGGCCTTAGCCAAAAAGGGAATCAGCTCTTGGCTAGCTGCCGATGTCCAATGTCATATGCACTGAGTGATCTAGGGCAAAAAAATATACGGGTTGAATGTTACTATCCAGACTTTGCAGCATCTGTTACTGTTGCACAGACAGTTTGGTAGGACAAAAATAAGAAGCTCAATGGGGTTTGTCTGAAGGAGTGTGTAGTTGAGGGTAAAAAAGAAGCCTCAAAAGAGGGTAGGAAGGGACTGGAAGAACCTACATGAGTCAGCCGAAATGCTTATTGAGTTTAGATTTGCATTAATAGCTGGTTGCAAGGTCAAAGACAAAATCAAAGATATGACAAAAGAACACAGATTAGTTCTTAAAGGTGGAGTAGAGAATCTTTGTGGGACAAGGACAATCTCCCTTGAGAGAGATATATGACGGAAGAGAAGAGGTAGTAGAACTAGAAAAAAACTGGGACAGTGTCAGGTAATCTTATGGTTTTTGCAAAACAAGATTGCTCAACCTTTTGAAGTTATCATCCCTAAAACTGATATGAATAATAACCATATGAAACGGAAAAAAAATCTCATTTAGTAGGCACTAATTAAAAAGTAGTATATTATTTGCTGCCTGCTAAATATTGCCAGAGATATAGGGAAACTATTAATCAGAGAATCCATTGTATCTGTTACTTATATTAATTCTACAGTTTTATCACATGTGAACTATCAGGCTGTAAATTATACAGAAAGTCATAAAAACCTGATTAGTTAAGTAGGCTTAGGTGAATGGGAAAATTAGGAATGAGTAAGGTCCCATTTTCTTAAAGCTAACAATCATGTGACATTAGAAATGGCTTGACCCGTAAGTTCCAACTCAGAGATTTGAGCATTGTTAGTGAGATTTTAAGACCACCTACTTTTAATTCATTTCCATAAATTTATTAAAGCCTTGCTTAAAGGTACTCCATTCATGCCTGAAGATATAAAGAATAAACCTGTTGCTCGTGTGTTCTTTGCTCAGCTAAAAACCCTAAAGGATCTCCTTTTTCTTGGAGAATTTGTATATATTCAAATTCCATCTGTGAGAGAGAAAGTTCTCCTGCACCTCCAAAATTTCTAAGCAAAGTGGAAGTTTTAAAAAAGGCAAATAAATGGAATGTTTTTAAAAGGAATTAATTTAAAAATAAAGAAGAAAGCTAGAGTAAAGGAAAAAGAAAGTAGAAGTGTATGGGTAAATTCTGGAATGTGTCTCAAAACCAAAAGTGAAAATTATGTCCGGGAAAGAGGGCTAGAAAGGACCACAATCATTGATAAGTTAAAATAAAAAAAAAATGCCCAAAAGATTTGAAGAAACCAATCTTCAGTGACACAGAAGCTGCTTGTTATTCAAACCTTTCGGAACAAGAAAGTTAGTCTAGTTCCAAGATATGGTTAAGAAATAATAGGAATATTTGTGTAATATATAGCTATTGCAGAGACTGACTGAATTGTTCCCATATCACAGTAACTCTTCAAAGGGAATGAGCCTTAGCGATTTTTTTCAGATTGATGTGACAACGAAAGAGTTTTAAAATAAGGTAATACACTTAAGAATAACAAATAACTAGAACTTAGTAACAATGCCTCTAGAATTCTAAAAAAAAAAAGCAAATACAAAATTGTTGAATTGCTAATTGACACTTGTGATTATTGTTTACTTCTGTCTTACTGTCAGAGGAAAGCACATGTGAAACATGGCACCAAACTTTGAAGAAAAGCTCCACTCATGATCCTGGGAAATATGAACCAGTAAATCTGATTTCCACAAAACAGTAGAAAAGAAAAAACTTGAAAATGAATAAATTTAGTAGTGCAGTCAGGAATATGAAGGGAATAGGCTTTTGATGAAAGCCATAGTTTATATTATAGTTGAGAAAAGAAAAAATGAACATATGGATATGGCTGATCTAAGGGATATAATGTGTTCTGATTTTCAAAAAGCATTTGACAAAATCTCTTTTAAGGAAACTAAGCACTCATGGGATAACAGAGGAATTTTTCTCATGGATTAACAGGTGATCAAAGAAAGTTAGAAACAAATGACATGTTTATGCAATGGAGAAATGGAGAAGTGCTAGGTACCCAAAAATTTGCAAAATCTTCTTAAGATCAGTACTGCGACATACGTAAGTTCAGCATAGGCTGGATCTGAAAAAGACGATGAAGATATTGTCAGTCACTGTTAAGTCTCTACATCCTACAGACATTTTTGTCACAGTCTGTTTTGAAGTTGACTCTGAAGAGCTACAAAAGGATCTCACAGTCATGAACAACCATAGAATAACTTATCATCTCAATACAAAAGTCAATGTCAGTGAAAGCAGTGAAGTGTACATAAAAAAACAAGTTTTGCTCCAGGTACACAGTCCTGGGTTATAAACATTTTTATGAGATACAATCATTGTGAGTAGTTCTCTGAACGTATCAACCATCATCACTCAATAATAATGAAAAAGGGAAATAGAAGATTGAGTAAAACAAGATTTGTGGGAAAAAGTTTCTTTGACCATCTAACATTTTTTTTTTAAAAGGAATAAAGGTATCAAGAACACTTCAGGTCACCTGCCCAAAAGATGGAAAAGTATCCTGCTTATTTAAAGAGATAAAGTACAGTGGAACAGAAGATGATCATTAGCTAATAATACCAGGTAATGATGGAAATGTACATATTGAACTGAGATAGGTATGTCCTTGCTTTCAAAAAATTTCTGCCCACCCATCATCATAGAATCACAGAATAGTTTGGGTTGGAAGGAATCTTTAAAGGTCATCTAGTTCAAACCCCCCTGCAAGGAGCAGGAACATCTCCAACCAGATCAGGTTGCTCAGAGCCTCATCCAACCTGGCCTTGAATGTTCCCAGGGATGGGGCATCTACTACCTCTCTGGACAACCTGTTACAATGTTCCACCACCCTCACTGTAAAAAATTTCTTCCTCCTATCTAGTCTGAATCTAACTCCCTCTAATTTAAAACCATTAGCCTTTGTCCTGTTGCAACAGGCCCTGCTAAAAAGTTTATCTGCATCTTTCTTTTAAGCCCCCTTTCAGTACTGAAAGGCCACAACAAGATGTCCCCAGAGCCTTCTCTTCTCCAGGCTGAAAAGCCCCAACTCTCTCAGTCTGTCTTCACAGGAGAGGTGCTCCAGCTCTCACTCCAACAGGTCCACGTCCTTCTTATGCTGGGGGCTCCAGAGCTGGACGTAGTACTCCAGGTGGGGTCTCACAAGAGCAGAATAGAGCAGAAGAATCACCTCCCTTGACCTGCTATCCATGCTTCTTTTGAAGCAGCCCAAGATGCAGTTGGCTTTCTGGACTGCAAGCACACATTTCTGGCTCATGTTGAGCTTCTCATCCACCAGCACTCCCAAGTCCTTCTCCTCAGGGCTGCTCTCAATCCATTCTCTGCCCAGCCTGTATTTGTGCTTGGGATTTCCCTGACCCATGTGCAGGACCTTGCACTTGGCCTTGTTGAACTTCATGAGGTTTGCATGGGCCCAAGATGTGTACTTTCTAATGTGCACTAAGGTTCTTTATCCATTTTCCAAAGTATTTCTCCAAATTCTAGTTGAAGACTGTCAGCATGTGAGAGTGTCTCTAGCCTGTGACTCCCACATCTAGAATGGGATGCCTGTAAATACTTCTTGCTGTCTTACAGCTGACACAAAGCAGAGTGCTGGCCCTTGGGTAGTCAGGACATTCATCCCCGCGTCTCCTTTCAGCTGATGCTCCACCTAGAAATATTTGTTCTAAAGACAACTGACAACACAATTATAATTTTAAATCCCTTTGTTTTCTGTAACAAGCAATCTTCTGTACCATCAGGGCCCTCAGGGCACCCATGGCCCTCAGTATCTTCTCCCCTAGCCCCACCTCAGCCCAACCTGGGGCCATCAGCCCCACCCCAGCCATGGGATGCTGTCTCCAGCCCTACCACAGCTATTTCTTGCCTGGCCTCCTGCCCTGGAGAGCCCCCACGGACTAATCTCGTGTCCAGCCTTGGCCACCTCCATCTCCAGGGAGGCTGTCCCCTGGCTAACCTAGTGGGATGGGCCCCAGTTGTCAGGTCCTTCCCTGTCTGCCCCAGTGACGCCCTGCAGTCCCTGGTTCCTCTCCAGGCAGGCCACAGCTCCCTGACACCATCATTTACTTTCTCAGCTATGTATACGAAACAAAGAGAGTTAGAGAAAATATGGTTAATATTACTACTCTGAGAAAAAAATCACATTCTCCAGCCTATGTCCTACTAGAAGTCCCACAGCAGCAGTAAGCTGTGACCATCTGGACCAGAACCTTATTTAGATGGAGGCAAAGAGGCAGCACAAAAGGGGCATAAAAGCAAGTTTTATTCATAGGTGGGAGTGTTGGGCCCCCCAGTTTTCTTGTTCTGCTGTGTAGCAGCATTGTGCCTTGCTGAACAGTAGCTTTGTCTTTACCCCAAAAGTGAGTATTATTTGTTGAACAGGACATAGTGATTTCTGTACAGGGGTGTGTATTTTTATGCAGCATTCTGAACTTTTGAAGTATTATCTTAATACATAGCAACTCATAAACATTTTGTCTTAGCAAATCCTGAATCTATCATTCATTCCTAAATTATAATTAAAATGAGGAAAAGTAACTGGCATTACCACTCCAGTTTTGTATTAGCATAACACAATTAAAGTTTAAAAGAGTTTCCCAAGTACGTGTCAGGACTAATGCTTCCTTTCCTTACAGGAAATACAGATACTCTTAAACTTTCCTGATTATTTCACTTTAAGATGACCAAATTGTAGAAAACTACTGACCCACCAAATAATTGTGTAAGGCACTTAAATGTTAAGTTTTGTAAAGAAATTTAATGTTTTGTAAATAGAGAGATCATCAAAGAGAGAATATACTGAATTCCAGAGTGGGAATCCCGCCACAGGTAGCAGAACAGTAACAAAAATACTGAGATAAGTAATTTCTATTAATATCTGAATGACACCCCAAAATTCAGAGGCATGTGTTCTAATTATGGATTTGGTTTCTAAATATTATTTCTTTAAAACAAAAGTCAACTTGGCAAAGTGGCTTGCAATGCATTGTGGCCTGTTTAATAAATATACACAGAATTCACTGATTGAAGATATTTAGTTAATTAGTGGAAAAGAGCTTTGACGAACGCCAGGAAATAATTTCACAGCCGAGACATCGTTCTATCTGTATTTCAAATAATTCATAGAAAATACTGCTCTAAAACGCCAAATATTTTATTCCTGGATAAAGCTGACTGCCTTATTGTCTACTTTGTGAGTCAGTTATAGATTATGTCTACTTTTTAATTCCCACAAGGAAATGACATGTTTTCATCCCATTAAAGATTAACATTCACTTTGACTCTGTACTTTAGGAAAATAAATTCAAAATGTTACATTTTTTTGGTAGCACTACAGCTCTAAATTTGCTGATTAATATCCATAGGGATAAGCAACTCAGGTTGTAAGCTAGTTAAAATAAAAAAGTGTTCCTTGTGCTCTGGTTGCAGCTCAAGGAATAGCAGGTGGTCACTGTTTACCCTGCTAAAGCAAGCCATTCGGTTAGAGAAAGCTCATTTTGGACCAAAGCTGAATGCCATGCCTGAGTGATTCTACTCCTAATAAAGCAGCCGAGAGTCTCATTCACATTGTTTCATTTGAATAAGAATTAGCTGCTGGCAATGGCATGTCCAGGAGCTGCTATTTTAAAATGGTTCTCCAGGCGTGCTTATTGATGACTCTCAGTCTAAGAATTTGGGAATAGTCTCTTAATGGGCCCACACTTTCCACATTTGACTTTGCTGGTGAGAGTGAAAGTCAAGCAAATGCATCAAAGAAAGGAACGGGGGGTGTGGGGAGGCAGCATCCTCTCTCCCTGACAGCCACCCTGAGTGCCTGGTGAGCACCACGGAGGCGGTGGGCCTATATGTTTTCATTATGAAAAGGAAATGTAAGTGCTCGGTGTACCAGGGAAACTAGACAGGAATCCATGCTCAGAGAGCACAATGTCAATGCAATCACAATGCACACTACTGTGACCGCTGCCAGATCTTGGGCAAAAGGCTGAAACAAGCTGAGATGTAAATGCTATTATTTTTGTAGGTAACAGATTCCCATACATGCGCTTGAAAAAACTGGAAAAAAACTGGAAAAGCTTGAAAAAGCGGTGGACCTTTGCAGATCAGGAGAACTTCACCCTACATCTCTCAGGCCTGGTTGTGTAACAACAGGATGTGAGATGTCTCTTTCCAGGTTTGCAGTATCTCAGAGCTCCTCAGAAAAAGCAATGCACATGCTTTAAATACTAGGGCCATATTTCTCTAACCAGTCCACAGCAAAATGAAAACTCTTGGTGTCTAATTTAAGCTTCAACACAGGCTACCAAAGAAAGCTAAAAATTCTGCATGCCTCATGAAGCCACATTTTAAATTTGAACTATTCATTTTTTATCTTTTGTAATTTTTTTTCTCTTGTAGAGAGTGCCATTTAAAATGTGAAATAAAGAATGGAAAGAACTTTCTATGATGCTTAGATTTTTGTAGTTGGTCAACTAGTAAGACTCTCTAAAGTTATTTACTGTGGGGAAATAGGAAAATGGTAAGACCTGGTTTTGGGGTTAATTCTAGGTACCTATGATATACAGACAATCAGAAATATATTATGTAGATTCTACCCATGCAAAGTTAAATAAATAGAAGGGATTTTAAAAATCCAACTCTCCTAGCAGATTTTACGAGGTTTAGTCAATATTTTAATCCAAAGTAGAGCCATTTTTTTAATTAACACGTGAGGATGATAAAGAGACTTGTATTTTGAGAACATTCCGGATTGTATGAAATCAATTAATGTTTGAAATGTTCTGAGAATTTATGAGATTTGCAGTTTTACAATCAGACTGTTGGTTAAAAGAAATGTAATTGAACCTTTAATGTATGGAATATTTGTCTAAAATGTTCTGAAACATTTGGAATTTTACTTTAAACAAGGTTTGGTTACTTCTCTCCTTGAATGTTTTTCTTTTCAAACATGTTTTCAATACTAAATTAATCTTATAATCTTTGCAGTTTGCTGCCATTTAAGAAACACATTTTAATCTCAGTTAACATGCTTATCGTTGCAAGAACAGCACAATCTAATCAACCAAAGGCAAATATGGAAACTCATTTGTGATTTTTCTTTGTGTCTAGATCACATGGCACTGTCCTCTGGCTCTTGAAATGTCTCATCAAACAAGACTCACTTCTTTTTTTTTTTAGATTTTTACTTCAATTTAATAGCAGCCAAAATACTGAACTCCTTAGTAAAGCAGTTTATGATCAAATGATGAAAAATGCTATGTGAGAACTAGGTTTTATTACTAAACCAAGATCCAAAATAATGACTGGTACAAAGAAACTCTAGCTTATTACGCTGTCAAACTTGAAATCCTTCCATTGACTTACAATGAAATTCTTTATTAACATTAAAAGTTTTCCTGATAACTCAGACACTTTCTTGGGTTCATATGTTTTAAAACTACTGGAGTGACACACTCCATTTTTCCCCTCTCTGATCTGCTGACTCATTCATTTCCTCTTACCAGTGAAGATAAGAGGAAGACTGCTGGGTTAGAGCTTTACTGTTCTTGTCCTATGCATCTGGCACTCCTTCCTTTAGAGATTAGACTATTTTCAGCTGGGGAGCTTTTAAAATAGTAAATTAAAATCTCTTTTTGCTTGATAAAGCATTTGATTACTGAAACATCAGGATGAGGTATAACCTCTAAAGTTATTGTAAAAGTTTTTTTTTTTCCCCTCCTTTAATATTTCTTTTTTATTCACCCTTGAAAGAAATGAAAATCATTTGTTTCCAGAATATATACACTGCCAAATTCCTTGATCTTCTTTGCTGCTCCCCTTCTGAAGATTTTTGCTTTCACAATTAGAAGTTGAGACACTTTCCGTTCTCATGGGTCTTTGTGACAACTTAAACATACAGCAGCAACAGAACTTTCAGCAGTGTATATATTCACAGAGTTTTTAACCTTCTTTGCAGATTAACAACTGACAAAAAAAAAAGACTTAAAAAAATACCGCCAACTGTGAAAAGTATTGAAGGGCTCTTTAAAATTATTGAAAGAATTGGGGATGTTCTGCAGTATTTTTCAGAGGGATGACTCACAGTTGGGTGGCAGTTGTTGGGTGGCCAGCTCTGCTGGCACACGAGTGCCATGTAGGAAGAAAAGAGCAGGATGCCAAGAGCACAGGAGGTAAGGCACAACTTGACAGGTGGCTAGGGACTCATTCAGTCTCTGCAGATGGGGAGCCACAGGAGAAGGGAGATATGAGTTGGGAAGCTTTCTGTTTCATTGCGTCACTACGGTACAGGGCTTTCTGGAAGCCAATGGTGTGAGGTAGCTGTTGTTTTGAGTCTGAAAATTCTTTGAGTTGTTTGACCAAAGATTAAGTTTAGACCCTGGTGTAGTTTTCTCTCTGGGCTGGTAATCAGAAATTTGGTCATGGCTCTACTGTCAGCACTGGACTCCTGTTTTGATGATTTGTTCTAAAAGACAGATGAAACTCATGTTTGGACTCTGAGGAAAATCCTCAGAGTGCTCCTCCCATGGGTACTCTATTGATGGATTTAGACTTGGAGTTGACTCCAAGATATGCCCCTTCACGACTTTGCCCTTGTAGATCACATTGACTGGGATCATCAAGAGCAGTTCCAGAGGCCCAGAAAGAAAGCAGAGCCCTCACTGGAGAATCATCAAGCAAAAGCCACCTGATCACAGCAAAAGTGTGGTAAAAACTCTAATACCACCAAAACATTGAAAGCAAATAAGAGATTTCTTGCCGATAGGATTTACCAAATCCCCCAGTTGCTTTAGGTTGCAGATATCTAGAAGTAAAATCCTACCTGTCTCTGCTCCATGACTGATATGAGATACTTGTGAGAAAAATCAGACTGCTTTCAGATGGACATTGTCTCTGCGGAGCTAGCACAGTATCTTCCCAGCAGAAATGCTACAATATTTCTACTTCATTTTTGTCCTTGTCATGCTCTGCAGAGCAGTGAAGAGATTGCTGATATTTGGGCCATGGCTTGGAGGCTGAAAACACGAGTTTCACAGCTACTAAATCCTAGCAGGAGGCACCAGGTCCTCTGTAAATGGAAGAGTTACTTCAAGACCCCAGGCCAGTAGCTTTGCTTAAAACAGCAGAGATATGGCTTGTGATAATGAGACACAGATGGGCAGGTTGGCCAGCTTTGGTTTTTGTTAGCTCTTTCATTTTTCATGAAGCTTATTGACAAAGTCAAAGTGAGACAAAAATTTCAGGTTTTATCTGTGTATACCCTCATATATACATATATATCATAGAAGCATAGAATAGTTTGGGTTGGAAGAAGTCTTTAAAGGTCATCTAGTCCAACCCCCTTTAGGTGAGTGGGGACATCTCCAATCAGATCAGGTTGCTCAGAGCCTCATTCAACCTGGCCTTGAATGTTCCCAGGGATAGGGCATCCACCACCTCTCTGGACAACCTGTTCCAGTGTTCCACCATCCTCATTGCAAAAAATTTCTTCCTTATATCATGTCTGAATCTACCCCTCTCTAGTTTAAAAACATTAACCCTTGTCCTATTGCAACAGGCCCTGCTAAAAATTTTGTCGCTATCTTTCTTATAAGCCCCCTTTCAGTATTGAAAGGCCACAACAAGGTCTCCCCAGAGCCTCCTCTTTTCCAGGCTGAACAGCCCCAACTCTCTCAGTCTGTCTTCACAGGAGAGGTGCTCCAGCCCTCACTCCAACAGGTCCACATCCTTCTTCTGGCTTTGTTGAACTTCATGAGGTTCTCATGGGCCCACCTCTTCAGCCTGTCAAGGTCATATATATAATTAAAGCTTCCAGTCACAGCATGATGTGAAGACTGACTTTGTTTAGCTAGCAGATGACTTTTCCTCTACTGATGGGTGAAATCAGAGCAGTTATGCGTATCCATTTGGCTATACATGGGACACTGTTAGAATACCTATAAACCTAAGTAGTATGCGCTGGTCTGCTCTTACTCTTTACCCAGAGAAAATCCTTCTGAGTCATGTCAGACAGCTGGTTTCTTTCCTGTAAGAACTACTTTTTTTTTTACAAGAGTTTATCCTGCTGTTTCTTTTGCTCAGCTTGAGAACAAGCTATTGAAGGTGCTTAGGAACACTTGGTTAGGCTGCCTTCAGCGAACAGACAGACATTAGCTTTATCTATTCTCTTCCTTGCTCCAAATGGCATGATTATATCCTTGTTCCTGGGTGTGGCTGGTATTGCCCCATAGATATATGGAAATTAATTTAGGCTTGTGTTGGATGGCATTTGCTTTACTGGTATCTTGACAGTTATGCATATCTTCCCTGAAGAGAGTGGCTGGGTGATGTGAGGCTTGGGGAAACATGAGATGGTTCCTCCTCATCAGGCTTATGAGTGTATTTGGACACAATGGGATGGAGCACAGGATGAACCTGGCAAAGGAACAGGGAGCTGGAGACTTGTGGTGTGGTACTGAGAGAAGCCAGCCAAGCCTTAGAAATAACTTGAAAATAACTTTCCCAGGACCCAAAGGGTAGAGGGAAGGGTTTGTTGCTATTACATAGTAAAGGAGTTGCCTGGAAGCAAGGAGGCAGTGGAAGAGGAAAAATATTTTGCATAATTTTTTTTTTTTGTCTCTGGTTACTTTAGTTTTTCCTATTTGAAAAGTTGCCTTTTTTTTTTCCCCCTCAAAATAAAAGCTGTTTATTTTCTCTTTGGTATTCTCTGAGGATTTCCCTATAGAGTAAAAGTTTGGACCCAATTCCACTGTAGCCAGTTTGGCATCCTGGCACAATGCCCAAGCCAGATAAAAATAAAAAACCTGGAATTCTTATGAGGAATGTATCTTTCTGTTGGATTGCAGATGTTTGTCAGCCATTTGTTTTTTTTTGTTTTACCAGTGAATAATCTGATCTGATTCTCAGTTATTCCTTGATTGTCTTAGAAGTAGCTGGAACAGCTTTCTTATCTTTGCATGTGGACAAGAAGGTGCAGTCTTCACGCATAGGTGCAAACTCACACTATAATGATTTATGTAAACTCTGCTTCTTAAATCTGTTGGAATAATTTTGTTGGTACAGAGAAAAGGATTCCAGCTGTTCACTGGAGGAATGTTGAGATGATTAAATTTTGGGTAGTCTGTGATCTATGTTGATTGCTTATTGATTTTTGGGTGGAGTTTACAGTGTTTGTTTGGATTTATGATATACTAACTGGCTTAATTTCTCCCTTGAGAAACTACTTTTTTTTCTTTGTGCTGTACTGATGCAGCAGAAATCTGTACAGATCCACGCTTTATCTTCTGAGCTTAATAAAAAAAGGAGCCTGCCAGTGAAAGATTGTGGTTTATGAAGGGCTCTGTCTTTAGAACTTACCCATCTTCTCCGAGAAGAGAAGGCCTCTAAGGAAACCTGATTTTAAGGTGCCCACACAAAGCCTGTCATTTTGGGGATGCTTTTCAGAATGAATTTATTCCTTGAGCAATAGCGTTGCACTTCAGTTTTTTGTGTTGGAAAGACTAACCTGCTTGTATTCAAACCTATGGTTCCAGTAAGTCTGAGTATTTCAAAGCTGAAGCTTAGCCGAGGCTCAGCAAACAGCATATAAAAATAAAACAGGCTCATTTGCTTAGTTTTTGAGATAAAAAAGAGGCTCAAGGTTATCAGAGAAGATAGTGGAAATTACGAGATACTCGTTGTTTGAATAATGTATTAGGAGTCCAGGACACAAATTACAAACAAATATCAGAAGGCAGGAACAGCAAAAAAGGTGAAGAATGGATACAAAGACATATAGGCATTATCAGGGCTCAGAAGGTAATACCATTTTATTTGATTTCTCCATTTCCCCTCTGAGATGGTAGCTGAAATGTGATTTGCTATATATTCATTTTCCATGCTTTTTTGCTATTTTCATTAAACACGTAAGTAAGCCATTACGCATACAGAAACAAGAAAGAAAAAAAGAGGAAACTTCAGAAATAAATGAACACAAAATAATGTTTAGGGGTGAAACAAAACATGAGAAATAAACTACTAGGTCTTGACAGAAGGCATAATATTTAAATGAAAATAATAGAAAAAATTATTTAAAGCATTGTAAAATTCTTGCTGAACAATAGGCTATTTTACAAGATAAGCTTTCTGGGTCTGGTTGTGGCTTCTGCTATTCTGTTGTACGGAAAAGACTAAAAAGCAGCCCTGGCTGGGCGGTTGCAGATTCTCTCAGCATACGGGTATGTCGTGACATCCAAGGGATTGCACTGGATGATGTGCTGCAGATACATTAGGAAAAGGAAGCCAGGCCAGCTGTGTAATTCTTCCTCGGGATATCTCAGTCCCAGACCAAATCAGAGTCCCTTGGGAGATACTTGTCTGTTCCCAGAATCGTACTGTATCCCTGTTGTATCCAGCTTTCCAGAGACATATATATAGCAGGATCCCTCATGTTCCTCTGACAATGAACCCATGTGCTGTTTGGCTGGATTCAAATATCATTTCCTTTATAATGCATTGTTATGGAGAATGTTTAAGGAGCCAAAAACATTTAGCTATTTTCTCATAATCAGTCTGCCTAAGCAGAGGAAAGGTTTAGTCTGAAAATATACAGCGGATTTCCAGCTGCTCTTTGCTGCAGCAATGTAGCCACTGGGAAGATAAAGTCTGTAATAAGGAGCAGGTAATCATGTCATCCTTGCCAGCATTCTGAAGCACTCTGTTATGGGCTTAGCTTTTCAAGGCCGATCTGTGGCTCGTTGCAAAAGGAATTCTATATCCCACAAGTGGGAATGCATAGAGGCCCTCAAGAAGAGCAGGTAATCCAAAATGAAAGTCATACTGACCCTTTAACTAGCAGTGGCATTGCCACACAGCTTGCTACAAATGAAGACTGACAAATTGTCTTAGCAGGATGCAGGCTTTCAATTTGCTGTGTTCTCACATCACAGCAAGTCCAAGCTACAAGGATGAAACATGCGTTTCACAGCTGTTGTGGATGGACCTGTCCAAGGCAGGTGTGGGTTCAGCTGGAGAAAGGGAAGAAATGAGGGCTCCTGAGTTTACCATTCACTAGCAATAGGAGTTTTGCACATTCCTTCTCCTGCTCTGGGGAAAGGCCAGGAAAGAGTTTGGGAAGCTGAGAGCACTGAGATGTTATAATTAGCATGAGTTCTTTTGCCAGACATTCAAATTCTAGAAAGAGAGCCCCTCCAGGTTGACTTGGAAAAGTTTGCAAACTCTTTTCTGTTTTTCTCTTAGATTCAAGGGGGAAAGTAGGTCTGAAAGCTGCCAGTACTTCTTTATTGGAATCAGCTGTTTTAGCTGAGGCTGAGCCCAGCCATATAAACAACGAGAGAGAAAGAAAAAGAGTTTTGTGGAGGCAGAACCAAAAATAGCTTGTTTGAAATATTCTTCTCTCCTTTTCTCTCTGCACTCTTAAGTTGATTTAGCTTAATTAGGATCTATTTGGTCTCACAGACCTTTTTTTTTTTTAAAGCAGACATGTGAGAGATCTTTTGCAATATTTGGCTTTGGTTTACCGAGTTTTGTTTGCCAAGATAAGCCTCAAGGGAGACAGCACCTCATTTTCACAAATATCCTCGGAGACAGCAGGTGCTTTCCAAAATGTCCACATTTGCATCTGGTGAGTTCAGATAGCCAAATTAGTCAAAGCAGTAGTTACCCACTGAATCAAACATCTAAGACCCTTTCCAGCCATGTCCCAGACCAGCAAATGTCATGGAAATGGACAGCTGTCCACTTGCAATTCCATTTGAAAGCATTGGCTGCGAGCCATGATTCCATGAATTGTGCCTTATCTTTTTCACTGCAATATGGGATACTTTCCTCAGTGTTTATGGGATATTTGGAGGTGGCTAATCAGAAATCTCCAAGATTAAGGGGCCAAGATGGAGATTTCTGAAACACTCAGTATACCAAACATTTGAGTCCTTTTCTGGGAGGATGATAGGAATCTGCCCAGAGATGGGAACGTAAACAGACACTTAACGAAGATGGCTCGCACTGATACTCTCTGTGGTCTGTTCAGGATGCAGAAAATAAAGGTGGATTTGTTGGAAGAGGTTGTACTGCAAACAACCAAGTTCAGATTCATCTCACTTAACCTTAGTTATTCAAAGAGCAGACAGCTGCAGCCAAACTGCTCACCCGAGGCTTCCATAAGAACTAGATATATTGACCAGATACCCACTATTAAGGGCAACCTGGGCAACAGTCACTACAAACGTCTGCATTTAGCAGAGAAATCCTGATAGTGATGGTGAGCATCATGGTTAAGAAGAGCTCCTTTATGTATGGAGTTAAGGCCAAAGCCCCACAGACTGGCTGGCGACATCTGCCAAGCAGCACAAGCTTTCTGAAAGCCATGATGCTTCCTATGACAAAATGTGGGTAGTAATAAAAAAAAAAAAAGAAAAGTAATATCTTTGCCTGTCAAAAAAATGGCCAATAAATTACAAAGAGCTTGGCACACATCTCTACTGGTTGTGGATGTCTTTTGTTGTTCTACCTCCCTTGTTAATCATAATTTTTAATTATTGATCTCTCCCTCTGTGAAATTTGTGTCTGCTGTAGGTGAACTCCTTTGATTGCCAGCAATCCAAGTACATTCTGTCTGTCTCCCACACATGGACAGGCCACTGCACGGAAACTCCATTCATCAATTGATTTCTGTAGGTGCTGGATGAAATGAGCAATAAACCTTCTGAATCATGAGAAAAGTACTTTTGCCTAGAACAAACTCAGACAATTAAAGCCCTTGGGCAGGGCTCTAAAATATAGGTGTAACACAAATACAAAAGGAAGGATTTAAATGCCCATTCCAGAGCAAAGAGAAGTGGGTACAATTTAGCTGAAAGGCAGAATAGCATTAGTTCTGACTGGTTGGGTTTTGGGATGTATCAGTGGTGGATGGATGGAGAGGAAAACCCTCTTCACCTGCTGCAAGTGCCAAGACCCTGAATGTTGAAACAGTAATTCTTCGAACATGTTTAGAAGTGAGATAGCCAGTGGCTGCTATTGTCCCTGCCTGCCACAGAGAAGCTGTGGTCTCACCACTGGTGTAGTATACCATTGTGTATAGCTGACATAATCTTAAGAGATTGTAGTCAAAGTAGGGACATTTTGTTTATTGAAGGTAGGACTACTAAATCTTTCTTCACAACACAGTGTAAAACACTTTTTTTTTTTCACCTTGCAATTTTACCCTCTAATTGGGTGCAGAACATCCTCTTGGGCCTCTCTATCTACCTTATTATGCTTTATCATGTTAGCTGAATGAGCTCAGCTAATGAAAATCCAGAGACTCATGATTCTCCTGTAAGCCTTGCCATTGCCTCTTGTGAAAAGACCACCAGGTCTTTCTGGAAAATATAGGTTGTGATGTTGGGAGTCTACAAGCTCTGGCTGGGCATTGTTTCTACTTGGCTTAAGGTGAGCAAGGTGCTCAGTGGCTGTGATCACCAACATACTTTAAGTTGCCAACCCTGGAAGGTAAGAAGTGTAACAAGTAGACATTTTTCTGTACTCTTTCAGTAGCCTGTGAGTGAAATTCTTGATCTCCCAACCATTTCCAGTTTGTCATATTCACAATTTTTTTTTTAATTTAGAAACTTGATGCCTGGGAGTTCTTTTATACTCTAACAGCTGGTGTTCTGGATAGGCACCTTGAGGCCCAGACATTTCTCAGTGTGGGATGCACACTGCTTTGTGAATGATGCTCTTGCATAGGAGGAAAAGAAGGGAGAGTTTCCAGGTGGTGGTGGATCATTAACAAGGGTAGTGTATGCAGGCTGACTGTATCAGCATCATACAGGTTGTACAGGACCACAGATAATTCCTATTATAAATGCCATGTCCTCAGTCAGTGTGGCAAAAGGGTGTCTTTAAAAAGATTTGCCCTGCATTAGTTAGACTGGTGCCACCAGTGCTCCTCAAGGGTTGAAAAAGGGATGTTACTAATTCAGGAACTGGGGACAGGCCAGGCATCCTCACAAACATTAAGCTTGGCCAGAGTACTTCCTGCATCTCAGCCTCCTCCTTATCTCCCAAGCAAACATGACCCAGGACTGTCAGATTACAAATGCTTATCTGCAGTGACTGGTGACTAACTGTGTTTTTACCCTCCTAAAAAAAGTTATTTTGGGCTTTGGCAGGGGAAAAGTCAGCAGCACATGTGCGTTCAGGTGCTGGCCTATGTTTGCTCTCTCCAGTGCTTATGGTGGTAAATGAGAAGGTTGGTTCTCATTGTCGTGACTCCTCCAGGAACCCTGGTGGGTATTGCTATGATAAATGATTGGACTCTGGATAACTGAAAACCCTGTTTTGGAGTTTAGCAGCCTGAGGAAGTCAGGGGGAGACTGGGAGGAGAAGGAATGCACAAAGCATGGCTGATTTCTTGCATGCATACTGAAAACTTTGGAGTCTGAAGGGACTTGGGTGTCTGCCTAAGCCAGATAACAACTCTGGGAGAAGGGAGGACAGTTTTGTATACAGGTTTGGCCAACAGCCTTTATGTGAGGAGGAGACCAGGGGAAAAGAAAATAAGAAGCAAAAGGAAGGTAAAAGAACATTTTCTGACCTCCAAGCACTATAAATGGCACCAGCTGTTTGTGTGTTGGCAGGATCAGGATGCTTGTGTGGTTCTGCAGGATCAGGATGCTAAAAAGACTCCTGGTTGGTGAAAAGTCCTGAATTCCTCAGGATCCCCACACATTGTTTTTCCCAGTCTTATCCAAGTCAGGTGCAGTATCTGCAGTAAAGTATGACTTGAGGTGATGCCTTTGCAGACTGTACCAGCTTCCTGTTTGAAAGCGGTTGTGGCACTTTTGTCACTGGAATGACGATTAATATCTCTCATCCACCTCCATACTCCTCAAAGTCCTTGCCCAAGGGCTTCTGGCATCTACCTGGAGTGCAATAGGCTTGTCATACTCCATGTTTTCAGGTGTGGTAGGCCTTTGCTTTTCTCCTCAGCACTGAGTTTGAAAATCTTTACGAGGCATCCTGAGGGGATAGATAGGAGACTCACTGTGATCAGAAAGCTAAAGGCACAGGTGGGATCCCAGAGTCTCCATTGCTGGAGTGTCTACGGAAATGGAAAATGTACTTCTGTGCCAGACTATAAAGTGGGTAATGACAGTTAGTCTCTGGGATGTCAGAGCAGTAGAGACCAGAAGGTGACCAGACAGGCCTGTCCTGAAACTACGCAAAGTGGTGGGGAAATTATTAAGGGAATCATTAGGTGAAGCAAAACGGAACGACATATAAACATGATAAAAAATACTGCATTTGAAAGTGGCAAATTTATTCCTGAACAACCAGGAATAAGTTTGCTACTATGGCATTATAGAATTTATTCACACCAATTTTGGTTTCCGATCACTTCCCTTTAAATGGACCATAAACCAACTTCCTAGGCAAGGACCTGAAGAAGCATCATTGTAACAGTCATGGTCACCAGGAACTTAGAAGCTAATGCTTACTTAGAGTTTGTCAATGACCAGAGGTAGGGGTTTCTCTCTGGAAAGTGGTGGGCAATGGAAATCCTCTGCCAGAGGGAGGCCTGGCCAGGCAACTGAGGCTAATCTTTTACTCTTTTACTGGTTTTTATAACTCAGTATTTCTGTATAACTAAGCTGATAATTTCAGTGTTAAAATTAGACTGCTTCACCTTGCAAAGCAACATATTAAAGACAAGGTTAAGTACTTGGCAACAACACTGTGACACTTTATCCCACAGCACTTATTCCTCACCCTGCACTGCAAGGGCCCTCTCCCCGCTTCTGTGGCTTCCGTGGTTGACGGGGTCTTGCCATGAACCAGATCAATGAGTGAATTCAGTTTCATCCACCTGATAAGAAATCTAGACTGGGTGGGATTTTCTTAGTTTCTTTTTTATTTTTTGTCCCCTCAGAATTACTTCCCTTGCTCAATTCTGTCTGCAGCTCCGTAGCCACGGGTAGGAGGAAGGATCCGGCCCACGTAGCGCAATGGAGCCCCAGAGGAGGGCTGATTACCGTGATCCGGCTGTGGTCTGTTAACTGAGGCATAGGCAGTCCTGCGGCCAGGCCTCTGTCCCTCTACAGTTTATACTCCTTTCCTGCTATTTACCACTCTTTACCGGTTTAATTTTGTCAGCACTAAGGGGCTTCCACGAGAGACCAGCCCTGAGGAAGGTATTTGAGTGGCAAGGTGCCCTCGGCGTGAAACCAGCGGGTACAAAATTCTGCAGACTTTTTGTTTCCAGGCAATGGGTCTTATTATCCTTTCCCTCAGATTAAAGAGACCTTTAGTGCCGAAAACCTTCTCTGCACAGGGATTCTAAACAAATCAGGGTGTAATGTTTGAAGGTGCTAATGGCCTGCCATTAAAGGTCACTGATGTATACACAGGCAGACCCTAATTAAAGGGACTGTGTAAGTTAAGACAGTCTCTTTTGTCTGACAATTAAGGCTCAGAGGTCCCTTTGTATTGCAAAGTGGCACAAGGGGAGAGCTGATACTCAACTCTCACCTTTGAAGGCCACAAGTTTCCAGCAGCTTTTAGGTGGGGGGCTTTTTACAAGGGGGACAGGAAGTTCTTGTCGAGGTCTGCGATTTAGTGTGAAACTTTAGAAGAGATAAGAAATCTCAGGCAGTTGCTTTTTGGGCAAACCGGTGAGGTCTGCGGTCTCTGTGAGCGGCAGACCGCCATTTGTTATCCCAGTTTGCAATCCACCCCTCCCCACTGGGAGGCTGGTGAATACTTTATAATAAACTAATCACATCACAAAAATAGCTGACATAAGCTGATCGTGTATTATTGCCTCAAACAGGACCCCGATTTACAAAGTATACTATTGTTTAGGAAAATTTACTATTGATCTACAAAGCAGTAACAGAATACTGTTAATAAACAGTACTGGAAGAAAATAAAAGGTATAAAACATTTCAATCTGCCCTTAGATGCAGCACAGGTTTTAGATGTAGCTTGAAGGTTTCCAGCTACTGTGGAGCTGAGAACAATTATCCTCATTTTAAAAGGTGGAATGCAGAGAGGCTGATTTCTAACTTTTGAAGGATAAAAGTGCAAAAAATGATGTGCTTAGGACTGTGTACAAAACTTGTCCAGACTGATTAAGCCTTAGAGCCTTACAAGGAAAGGCTTTCTCGCATGATTTATGAAACTTCCCACCTTTGCTGGACTTAAGTTTGGTGCCGTGTGAAATGATTCTTTAGATAATATATTGAGTGACTAATCAGGGAAAGGTGGATGAACATTGGAGAAAAAATAATTCAGTATGTTAGTAATCACAAGAGAGGAAAAAAATGAAAGCAAATTGGAAAGTATACAGTCCGTGTGCTTTACCACAAGGTTAAGATTATGATCATCTGCTGTCACAAGAACACATTTTAGAAAATCCGTTTGATTTGCTAATTTGATCAACTCTACATAAAGTGTACTATTCAGAGGATTTTCTTTTGAAGATTTTTATATTGTTCACTTGTCTTATAGTTTATTTTAAAAGCCCATAAAAAAGTAAAAAACTATATTAAACATATCAAACAATCCAAGTTCTGAGCCTTTCCTATCAGCTTGCAGAATAAGAAAAACAATAGCAGAATAAGGGAATGAGACCTAAATGCAAACATCCAACTGAGGAAAAACCTGGGAAAAAGTTTTGAAGGTAGAACATTCCAGCAGATATCCTCAAGTGAGGTGTTCCAGCCCTGATGCTGCTAAGCTGCTCAGAGACTCTGAATGAAGATAAACTCAGGCCTGATTTGCACATTTTAAGTCTCCTCGCTCAGCCTTTGCTCATAGGTGATTTTTATGTTGAAATTATTTTAAAAGCAAACCCACTGTGATGATGCCCTAACTTATCTTAGACTGGTATTACCTACCTTCATGCTGATACAAAGGAGAGTCGTCTCCTAAGAGCAAGTGAGATTGTAAAAGAGTTTGCTGCTATTGAAATGTTGATCTCCTCTCCACTCTCTTTCCATCCCCTGTGTAGAGCCCTAAGGCTCTACTTTCTCCTTTACACTTGTTCCGTCGTTTTCCAGATGTGTCCCTGGGCTGCTTTAACTCACTGAGGCAACAGAAATCTAACCCTCTCTCTTCCCTTTCTCCACCCTCCTTGAACTAGTTTTCTGCCAGAGTAGTGCGTTAAACCAGCACAGGAAAGAGAGAAGGGCTGTCCAAACATATGGCATAGCTAGCCCTAAATAGGAGGTGGTGTCTTGCAGTTGGGAAGGGTGGAGTAGAGTGGGACCTCCCATTTTCAGCAGCAGTGAACTCCACCTCATACTAGAGAACTATCTAGAAATTGTTTCACTGTTAAGAATTGTATGCTGCTGACTTCTGGTAAAGTAATAAGAAACATAAATTCTAATTGTATGTTTCTAATATCTCTCCCTCACCAGTTTGAACTACTCTTCATCCCCTTTTCCTTCCCCTTCCTCACTTGGTGACCACTGGCTGGATAATCCCTTCCACATGAACCGCGTACACAGTGGTCATTCATCTTGTCAGCTGGGAAAGAGGCAGAGCAAAATATGAAGTTGGACAAAGCAGGAGTTTGAGACTGTTGTTCTCAAGGACTGATCGGACTGCAGTCTGTGCCATTCCGATGGTATCGTGCAGATCCTGGCAAAGACCAGGCCTCAGCAGACCACTGTACTGTTCCTGAGCTGCCAGACCAAAATTCAGTTTGGGGTTAGTATATGATTTATAAATTGGCATAAAAGCAACACATGATAAGAGAAAATGGAATTGAACTGAACATTTCCCAAGCAGAAAATATGTGGAGTTAGAAAGCTGGGGGAGCAGTGGCTGTTGCAGCAAGGGAGAAGCAGTTTTCCTGGTGAAGGTTTCTTTGGCATTAGCTGTCCTTTCACCCTTCCCAGAGGTGGAGGAGCTAACAGCTACTTGAGAAGAATTGCTAAAAGTGTGGGTGAAAGTGTTCTGCTTTGCCTGTGATGTTCCCGTCTGTAGGAAATGATGGACCCTAATTATGCAGATTTCCTTAGTGAATCGTCTCCCTCCACTTTCTCTTGCAGGAAATAATAGAAGGTAACTGTTCATTAAGTATGTTGGGCTGCTATCCTTGGAGACTAGAATCTCCCTGGTGCGGCTCCTAAGGTATACACAGTGCAAGCCCTCATTAGTGTGCTTCAGTCCTCCACAATTCACTCTGGACAGGCACAGGAGAAAAGTGTAATTCAGCGTAAAAAAGTGCATGCATATTGTTCCAGGAAAACCCCATCTGCCCCTAGGGAAAAGAAAAAAACGCCAGAAAACTGCCCACATAATATAGCCCCTTGGCCTGCAGTGAAACTCTCTGAGCTCAAGGGGCTCCAGTCTGCATCGTTTTGCCCCAGAACAGCTACATATGTGTGTCTGCGCGTGTGTGTGCACAGTTGCTTTGCGATGGTTCCCCTCATGTTTTGCCAGGTGGTTTCCTGTCCTGGGATACCTCTGTCCATGGGGGTAAAACCACAGGAACACTTTGCCTTCCAGGACAAACAACTTTCACCTTCTGCCTTGGCTCCTCTTTTGCTCCATCCATCTGTCCTGGTACCTCAGCGCCTTGCTCTTTGCACTCCTGCAAACCTAAGCAGGTAAAAGAGATTGAAACGGCGTGGAAGGAGAGCAGGAAATCTCAGCAATGTAAGGGGATAGCTGTGCAAACCCTAGGCGTTGCTTGAGATCGTGGTAAACCTGCTGCTAGTGGGCCTGAGGGAAGCTGAGCTGCCTCCCCTCACCTCTTACACATCTCCCTAGCCTGTGAAACCATTTCTCTTACTGCTCTAATTGCTGAAAAAGTGCGAATTAGCCATGGCTGTTTTCTGATGTTGACCCACAAGCATGAGAGGCAGAAGAGGCACTGCCGGGGTCTCGGTGCAGAGGCAACAGATGAGCTGATCTGTAGGAAGTCACTGGATTTAAGTACCTGAACTGCTTGGTTTCTAAAAGCAAAGCTCTGCAGTGCACTGTAGAGCTTTTCTATATTTTGACTGAAGAGTAAGTGACAGTGGTGACATTTGCGGTCACATTGAAGGTTGAAGCTACGGCATGTTCAGGGAAGGGGAGCAGTATGCTGAGAGCTCAGTCTTGCATGAAACTTGAAGTTTCTATTTAGAATAATGGATTTAAAGTGTTGGCATGTTTTTGATCTCATAAATTCTGGTGTAGCATACTTACAATATCTAGAGAGAACGTCTGGAATTTGGATTGTTTTATGTAGTGTTTAATATAGTTGAGGTAGATGAGAAGCACTGCGGGACACCATAATTTTCCACATACTGGAGTATTGTTCCAGGATGCTTCTGAAACAATCTGGCTCCATCACCATCTTGTTAAATAGAAAATGTTAAAAAGAAACAGGTGATCACTCAGTGAGGGCAGGATTGGATAGCACTTTGCATTTTGACATGACGTCCAAAGAAGCGTATCCTGTTTTAGTGCTGCAAAGACTGTTAAGAGTATAAGTGTTTGTGACTCAAGTGAGGCTGGCATTAGTCCTCGAAGTCAGTGTTATCCATTCCAGGCTGTGAAACCACGTAGTAAACAGATGTGCCAGTGCATATGGACAATCCTTATGTGAAAATACAAACCACTTGTATTTGTTAGAGCAAGGCTCTGGTATTGGCGGTCTCCCTTTGCCTTAGACAGACAGTATTTCTAGATTAAAAGACATCTGCAAACCGTTTTTGTGGTGGTGGGGCAGGAAACATTTTATAGGCATTACGTAACTGTACAGTATGAATATTCAAGCTACATTTTATTAAAATACATAACTCCTCTGACCTAACTGGGCTATTTCTTCCTCTAAATTTAGCATACAGCAACACTGATTTGCTTGATAAGGAGCAATATTTCCTTTAAAGGTCTCATGATATTTACTTTGGGACCCAAATCTGTTTCTGTTGACTTCAGTGGAGATTGGGTCAAATTCTTCGTGAAAAAGAGATGGGAGCTCTCTCAGCATTTTTCCTTTCTGAATTAGAGAACATGTATCAAAAGATGACGTCCAAAAAGTGCTGAAGAAAGACTAAATGAGGAAGAGGCAACCTGGAGAGTAGATACTTTTACAATCACTATATAGAGTTTGTAGCCAGTTTTCCATTCTGAGCTTATTATGAGAGAGTTCCCAGAAGATAGAAACCAATTAACTCTTTATTTTGGCAGTGATCATTCTAGGTATTCTTTAATGGGCATTATTCCTGCTAAATTATGAATGAGCTTTATAGTAAGACAAATGCCATTATCAGAGTTATTTATTCATGGGCTGTCATCCGTAACATCCCCACACTAGTTTTTCTCAAAGTTTAGTATCGATCATTTGCTTTAATCAGATGCATCAAGGGACATTCAAAGAATCAGCAACTGCAGCTTTGAATATCAGCGTCTCTCTCTGGGTCTCTGCCAGGTCTAAGTCAGTACTGAGGCCGTGTCAAGCATTAGGTAACAAGGGCAGTAAGTGGGGGCTCTCCTCACATTAGGGTAAGTGTCTGTGTGTCCCCCAAACTCTGACTTGATGATTAATCAGCCTGCACTGACATGCCCATTACTCTGTTTTTCCACTTGATTCTGAGATCCCTCAGGGCTCTGTGGGGATAATGCCCTGAAGAATTGCTGGGAGTGCAGAAGGGTCTTGCTCACCCTAATGGTATTGACTGCTGTTCGCTCTGTCTTGCCAGGTAAAATCTTCTAAAGATGAGAGTAAATATTCTCTGCTCCATGGTAGCTAGGAGGCTCAAACCGAGTCTAAAATCAGCATTGCATTCGATGAGGCAATTTAAAATGATACAATGTCTATTACTGTTTATACTGCTTACAGAGCAGACAGCAGAAAAGCATGGTATCAGCATCTGGCGTGGCTCCGTGAGTGCTTGCTTCTGCATCAATCTACATGTGGCAGAGACTGCCTTATTTTCACTCTTTTTTTTTTTCTTTACACAGAGATTCAGCTTTACCAGATACTAACTCCAGGCACACACAAGAAATCTGCCTTCCTTTTTCTTTCTTCATTCATGTATAGGGGGTACCTGAAACACTCTGGTTAGCAGACATTTCGCTTCACTTTAGGCACAAGAAAGTTGAAGTTTAGGTCTGAGTTAGTCACCATAGAGATTTTCTAAATTCAGTGAGGGGAAATGGGCATCTCTAGGTGTCAGTTTATCTAAGAAGGGCATTTAAGAGGCAGTAGACAGGCTTAGATACTAAGACTATTTTTATACTACTAAACTGAGCCAGGCTATCACACAGCCCTGCGCACTGGTGCATGACCATCCATATGGTCAAATTGCGAGCACCATCAGCAGCATCCCAGCACTCTCCCAGACAGCGCCCACACACAGTTCAGGGCTCAGCATGGGCCTGACACATCCTCAATAAGCATATTAAATGTAGTCTGTCTGCTTTTGGGGCTGAGAAAGTTTAGTCATGTGGATGTGAAAAAGTTAGCCTAGAGTTGGAGAATGGGTCTGATCCCATGTTATTTTCTGATATAGTGTGAACTTTTAGACATCTGTAACCAAAGATGAGCTGAATCCTCTTGTAAGTGTAATTTTCTGGAAGACACTACGGCTTACTTGTCATATAGTGGGGGAACAAGTGACTTCCATCTCAGAGCAGTGTAAAATAATCCTAAAGCCCTGCAACATGCCTTTAGGATGCAGATTTGCTACACTGGGATCAGATCAATAAATTAAGGTGCGATGCTTATGGGTTTTTTTACAGTAAACAGGAAGTTGTCCTTTGAGGATAATTCTGTTTTCAGTTACCAGAGTGTAAGTCTAGAGCAGTTTCACTGAGGTCTAAGTAGTTACTCTGCTGTAAAAACTGGTGGAGACTCAGGCTTACTGACTTCAGGGTTTGACCGTTACACCAGCAAATGCCTTTCAGACTCAGAAATCTCGATGATAAATTTCAAATTCAGCTCCATACTTGGTCCTGATTTTTAAAGTAGGACGTTTCTCTATTTTTCACACAGTCCACTTGACTTGTCCAAAATATGAAAGAAAAAACATGTTTGTTCCTATTTAGATTTATTACCAGGATAATTATCCCTGTATAAATGATCTATAACATGGTACTTTAAAAAATATCTTCTACTGTTGCTATTCAAGATTTCAACGTATTTTAAAATCACAGTTTACCACAGCTCATTATATTTTAGCACAGCCTGACCTCCTTATCTTCCTGCTGGAAAAGATAGTAAGAGACAGAGTGTACATATTCCTTTTAAAATGAGATACACAATTCCCTTTTTCCCTCCCCACTAACACACTTTTTTTGAATTCCAAAGTCCCATAATTTTGCACAGACCCATCTGCTTCTATTTTGAGGCAACTATTCTTCTGGCTCTGGAGTGCTGGGTAGCACTCCTGTTAAAGTCTGTCACTGTCTCTGGTTAATCAGCTGGAGAAGCTGCTGCTGCTATCTCTGCAGCACTCGGTGCCCATGACAGCCTGGGGAACAAGAGGGTTGGAAGAGAACCTGTTTCTCCCACATGCTAGTGGAGAACAGATCACTTGGGCGCCAGCCTTTTTTTTTTCTTCCCTGCTTTGTGCCGTAGCAATAAATAGTCTTGGTAGAGACGCAGAGGAATTTAAGCTACAGCCAGTAAAATGGGTCGTGTATTAATTTTAAATAATTTAAATTGGAAACACCCAAGGTAAAACTAAGGCTTACTAGTAAAGTGGCAGAGGCATTTAGGAGGCAGGCTGCGTAGTTAATTAGTATAGTCATTTTGCTGGTTAAATTAACACATATTTTAAAAATACTTTCATGTACCCTTTATGTGCATGCGTGTAGAAATTCCATCAAAACAAAACTGTAAAGTTTTGAACTGGATAAATAATTTCATTCTCCAGTCTTTCTAGTGAAAGAAAAACACATTTGGGAAAGAAGACCAAGCAAGCTTCACGGTGAGTCACAGGCAGCAGGTCCGAGCGTGGAGGGCACAGGTCGAGCCAGGCTGCCACTGCCCCCAGCTCTCTGCCAGGCTGCCCTGCATGGATGGCTGCTCCTTTTTGGAGTCGGCCACCCGTCCGTGTCACAGCGGAGCCTGTGGTCAGGAGGAAGCCATCTCCAGTTCCAGTTTGCTTAACAACACTGCAGTGTCAAGCTTTGATTTACAAAGGGAGCAGCTGCCTCTGCACTTGAGGGGGAGCAGGCTGCTGAAGGCAGTAACCTCAGCCAGAGTTTTGTTCTTCATTTTTTTCATTCATACAAAAGCCCTTACCTGGATTCAGGAGAAGATCTAGTTGATCTGAAACTTTACTCTCTGGTGTACATCCATGACTTTTAGCATCTCCATCCTGTCACTCCATCCATGTTTAGAGTGACATAGGCCTCTAAACCACTTAAAAACAGAGCTTACGGTTCTGAAGTGGGTACAGCCTGTGGAAAATGTCACCCATATTCTTCAGCTGTGTCTTTTAAGATTCACCATGAATGGAGCCTTCTACCTCATCAGCCTCAAAATGGAAGCCTTGTATTTGCATAAAAAGGAATTGTCTCATTTTCAGTGGTAATTTTTATTGGTTTTTTTTTTTTCTTGATGGGCAGCAAAGTTGTTCTGTTTTATTTCATTTTCTGCTTGCTGAGCTTTGTCAGGGCTTAGAATACTTTTCTTGTATAGTGAAGATAACATTTGATGAATCAAATGTTTGACAACATTTTCTTGCTTGTCAGAAAAGGCATTCAGAGCGCTGTTTTTATAAGATTGAATCTGTACATTCTACAGCAGTAGCTGAACTTTTCTTTGTAACCTATGTATGATGTCTCTGCCTTCCTTCCTTCATTCTAATCCCTGGGCACATACAGTTGTGAAATGTCATGTATGCCATTTACACCTTTATTCTAAATGAGCTGCAAAAAACAACCTTATCACACTAATGTAATTTTCCTTTCAGAGCTTGAAATGCAATGTGTTAATTGCTAGCTATTACTTATTTATGATTACTGCACCAAATCTATGTCTGCTTTTTTTTTGTGGTTCTGAAATCATGCTCTGGACCATTACTGTTATTAATGCTATTACTGTTATTTATTGTTCTTATAATGGTGTGCATATGTAAATGATACTTTTCAACTAGAATTAAGACTCTTTTCTAATTTTGAAATATTTACGTAGTGCTGAATGGAATAATGGCAATAATAATTTAAAGACACACCCCTCCTCCCCCCAGAAAGACTGCTGACTGTGAAGTTTCATCAAAACATGGTTAGGGGAAAATTGTCAAGATACAAAGGGATTTATGCATGCATTTATTACTTGCACTAGTGGGAGTTCCACCAATAAATCCCTTGGGATGAATGTGAGCCTACATTCTTCAATGCTAGTGGAACAGACCTTATCTTCAGCAATCATTTTATTTCCACACTTTAATGTTCCCATTCTATAGTGCAGCTCTCTATAATTTTTCTAAAAGATTTTTTTATCAGCCTTGATCAAGTATGTTAGTTGATAAATGGTTGAGAGGTGCAGACTACAAGGAAAGATGCAATGAGTCATGCTGTCTCCTAGAAACCAGCCAGCAAATAGCTTTCAACAACTATTTCAGCCTTCCCAAGTACCCTCCACTCCAGTACTCTCTCTTGTAATACAGACTTCCACATTACCTGTATGTTCACCTACCCAGGAAAATTTGGGAAGCAGCTGTAATGAAACAAAGTTTAAGTGGAGTCCTTCAGTACCTACCCAGAGGAACAAGACTGATGGTAAAAAAAAAGGCAAGAGGATGATGACAAAATAGGTAGGTAAAGGAACTATTTTCTCAACTGTTTAGCCCAATCTGAGTGTGGGCTTCTGCCACAAGTAGCGATTCAGCTCTTCCTCTGTGCCTCTGACCACAGATTCCCTTTCCTTGGGGCCGTGCTAGCTGTCATATCATCAACCACATGAACAAGCTGATTTGTCTGAAAAATATACAGAAAAAAAAGATGAGTTTTCTGTGTTGTGAGACTATGCAATTGCTACTGCCAGCACAAGAGATGCATCAAGAACATAAGGCAGGAAGTGTGGGGGAAAGACTGCTTTAGGCTACAGAGAGGTCTAAGACTGCTCACTGAGAAACTACACCCTCAGCTCGAGTGGTTTATTTTGAAGGAACACATTTTTAATTTTACTAAATAGACAAGCTGAACCTAGAAGGGGCCTGAAGTAACATCTAACATGATGGAGAGTCAAGAGTAGCATTGCTGCAAGAGCAATTCCAGGGACCTCCCTCCTTCCCCCAGGTGCTGCCCATGGTGCAGAGGTATTGCACATGACGTAGGATACAAGATATTGCAGACTGACTCTAGTCAGATCCAGCATTTAATGAAGAGTAGGGATTTGCTGGGTGACACAGTTACTGCCCTGAGACAAGAATAGGGGAAGGTCCCTAGGCTGGGGATATGCAAAGACTCCTTAGGCCTGAGTCTGGAACAGAGATTGAACCTCATCGAAAAGTCACTCCCGAAAGCACTTGCATTGTCTTCTCCAGTTGCCTGTCCACACAAAATTAGACTTTCTCCGAGAATTTCAGTGAGATGAACTGGGATTTTTATTGCCACTTAGCAGGTAGGAAAACTTAGAAAAATAACATAAATAATTTGTCTAAAAAAAAATGGCGTAAACCTTCATAAGTATTAATGTTACTGGACCCAGGAGACTGAGACCCTCATTTCTGTGCCCTGATGATCTAGCCATGTCTCTCTAGATCCTGTAGCAATAGTTTCTATGGCAATGACCTACAAGATAAAAGTTATATTTGCATATGCCTTTACTGATCTCACATTTCCTTCAAATTCTATTCAAATAGATTAGTAGCAAAGGATAAACATTGGAAGAGCCTTGTGTGGAAATTAGGAAGGAGAGTACCAAACCACTTCTCCTTTACCAGCTGCAATACTCCTGAGAGCCCTGGTCTCAGCTCTGAAGCTGCAGTGACTCTCAGGGCTCTCAGTCAGCCATAGCGTAGGTGCACTGAACATCTTGAGACACTCTACTCTCTCTTACTGAAGCAAGTGTAAGGACCATGATACCACTGACACTTGTCTGTGACCCACTGGGTCCCTGAGCCACTCAAATGTTAGTGTCCTGCTTAGACAGTGTCTCCTGCAGCTGTTCCCATAGGGGACCCTTCCCATAAGTGTCCACAGTGATATGGCCAAAACCTTGTGGTATGTTATTCAAAGATGAAATTACAAAAATGAAGTAATTAATTGGGCAGATGATAGAGATTGAACTGAACTTTCCTTGGAGAGGCTCAGTTTATATACATATTCAATTATCACTAGTTTACCCTCAGTTTATATGCATGTTCGATTATCACTAGTTTAAACTATTTGGCAGGAATGTGTTATTATGCTGTCATCACAAACCAGATTTTTTTTTCTATATTTTGCCTAAGAACTTGTTCTAAAAGCCTATCTGCCTTGCATCCCTACCCAGCTTTTTGCAGGGGGATGTGAAGGGAGACTTCAGTAGGTTCTTGACACTGCAGATGAGGTTACTATGATACAGCAATTTGGAATCTCTTCTCAGGTTTCCACGACATGGGTAAGCCTGGTCTTGAAAGGTCTGGGAGGATGATCTATTCATCTTCCCTGAGGATGTTTTGTTTCTCACGGAACCAATATCTTCTTTCTGTTTGCTCCTACTTTGAGGTCGTAATCCTCTGTTTGTGATACCAGCAGGATTCCCACAGCAACAGATTATGATGTCACAAGCAGAGATTTATGAAGCCATAGGACAGAGAAGCAGGAAGAAGGGCTCTGTTGTGAGACAGCTCTGTCTGCAAACTCTTTTTGTAGTAATTGCCCAAATGGGAGGAAACCCATCTCACAGAAGTTATATTTTAACCATCTAAGTGGCTGGTTATCAAAGTGCAACTGAGCATGGATATTCAGCAGCAGGTTTTCTGCTTTAAAGCCCATTAATAAATCCTGACTGAATACACTAAAGTCTTTTGAGGTGATTCCACATATGTCACTAACAAAACAAAGAGAATGCCTTGGCATGGACAACAACTATATCAAGTGTCTCTGTAAAATGAAGGAAGAGACACCGGGAGCTGCAGAAGGCTGCTCAAGGGACATCCTAAGCAGTGAACATGCCTGAGGTGGCACCATCCCTTTCAGAGCCTCATAGCAAGCAGGGAAGTACAGAGACTGCACTTTTTCAGAAGAATCATTGGATCTCCATGAAAGCCAGCTGCATCCTGGGCTGCATCAAAAGAAGCGTGGCCAGCAGGTCGAGGAAGGTGATTCTCCCCCTCTACTCTGCTCTTGTGAGACCCCAGCCGGAGTACTGCGTCCAGCTCCGGGGCCCCCAATGTAAGAAGGATGTGGACCTGTTGGAATGAATCCAGAGGAAGGCCACAAAGATGATCAGAGGGCTGGAGCATCTCTCCTATGAGGACAGACTGAGAGAGTTGGGGCTGTTCAGCCTGGAGAAGAGAAATCTCCAGGGAGACCTTATAGCAGCCTTCCAATACTGAAAAGGGGCTTATAAGAAAGATGGCGAGGAACTTCTTAGCAGGGCCTGTTGTGATAGGACGAGGGGTAATGGTTTTAAACTTGAGGGAGGTAGATTCAGATGTGATATTAGGTGGTAGAACACTGGAACAGGTTATGCAGAGAGGTGGTAGATGCCCCATCCCTGGAAACATTCAAGGCCAGGTTGGACAGGGCTCTGAGCGACCTGATCTGGTTGGAGATGTCCCTGCTGCTTGCAGAGGAGTTGGACTAGATGACCTTTAAAGGTCCCTTCCAACCCAAACCATTTTATGATTCTAATACCTTCTTGACTCTGTCTTGACTGGGTTGCCTCATTTGGGGCAATACTCAGTGCCCATTGCAGATACATTCATGAGACAAGGAGCTCTGCATTATTTTCTCCCCTAACGGGTGAGCTGTAGAGCTTTAGGTCTCATGAGTGGTCAGCCACATGCTGTGGTGTTGGGCTCAGCTGACAAATTCACCCTCTTTGCTCATCGATCCCACCCTTGTGCTGAGCAGAGATGATAGTAGATTTGCCTGTCCAGCTGGGTCTAGCGCTTGGCTCACAAAACAGAAGAGTGGCTGTGGAGTGCTGTGGGGATGGAAGGGAACTGTTTGCCTGTGTACATTTGGGAACTCAATGTGTGGATTTTGCTCTGGGTGTGTGACCCTTAACTGGTGTGCACACTCTTCCATAACTTGTCCTTACCTCAAGGTGACCAGAATGTTGTTTTGAATCTAACTTGCACAGTAACTGGCAGGCTTTTGATCTGGCATTTTACTGAAATGCAACCAAATGTGACTTGTAGAAGAAAATCCTCAGCAAAGGCTGTGCCAATCCCGCTTGTGCTCTTTTAGTCCAAGTTCTGGACCTCAGCTTTCCCTATGGTTTAGCTTTGGATTGAATTCAAACCAGAAGCAGAACATTTTCCAGATCAAAATCGGGTGCCATAAAGAGTAGCTGAATTTCCACAAGAACATCTGAAATGCAAAATTGACTTTTTCTTGCATATGAGATTTCTACCAGGTCAATATAACCGAAACCTCCTCTGATTTAAAAAACATAAAAGAAAGTATTTTTCTTCCAGTTCTTTTCAAGAAAAAAAAGCCCTTATGAAAATCACATGGAAAACTATAAGTTGGTGTCAAGCAATCCGATTGTTGGAAGGTCATTGCTGATTTTCTCCATGGTCACAAACCGTACAGGAACAGATAAAAAGATAGGAGTGTTGTCGTCATACGAGTCACACAGACTACCCTTCATGAAAACAGGTTTTATTTTCTGCAGCAGACATAGACTGCAGCTTTACAGCGACATGAGTCAGTGATGTCACTACAAGGTCTCAGCATCCTTCTGCATCTGCTGTTCATCACGATCCTCCCACTGCTCTTTCTGTAATGCTGGCAAAACCATTCATGTGAACTCTCTTATGAACTTGATCAGAGAAGTGGTGACATAAAGGCAGGAACAGGCAGCCTACAGTGTAGGTGCAAGATCACTTTTGTTGGCATGAGTTCTGACTGATACTGACTTAAAGTGCCTATGAAGTGACAGTTATATTTGCATATCTGCATGTTGGATTAAATTTTCCTCATGCTGTTGCTTGTACAGATTATATATCTACAAAATGAAAATTTACTCAGAGTGTTTTACAGGCCTGTTCCAAAATACTAATCCTGGAACCAGCTGAGTCTTAGTTTCAGTCTCAGATCTTCTCTCCATATCCGCTCCAGTTTGGACATCATCTGAACATCCATCATTTGACCTAATGTCAGCCTTTGACCTTCATACATGCAGGATGAATGCTGGGTAGCAGAGCATTCAGGGGGTTTGGTGACTGCTGCTAGACTTTCAAGATAACTCTGATTATGATACTTGATTTACTATTTCTTATTGGAATTGTATAGACATTCTGATTATGAACACGCACTAAACAGCTGTCGCACTAAAAGAGATGGGCAGACACAGCAGGCAGAGGCAACACATGGTGCTTGATGTAATTCCCTAAGACTGTTACTGATATATGCTTTAGTGTCATTCACTTTAAGAAGGTCATTTAAAACAACACTATTTTAAAAAATGTACAGAATTGAGTAACAATTATACTGATAATTTTGGGGTTCCTCATTTCTTGAAAAATGAGTTGTCATGCTATTTTAAATTCATCACAAGCACAACCAGTAAGTAAAAAAGTCGTCCCCCCCCCTAAAGAATGTATTAATTTATGCTCAAATTTCCAAAGCTCATGGGTTTTTACTTTGCTTGTTTAAAACTTGTCCAACTTTTGTGAACTACTGCATCCTCAGTCACAGGAAAAAAACATACAGAAGTGTTAAGAACGGTTAGTCTCCACATATTTTGAATGCCAAGTGAGAAATGAATAATGAAACAAAGAAAGTGTGTTTCTTGAACATGACTTACATTAGGCTTACACCCACACTTTCCTTAAATAGCACTTGTAGTGGAACTCTAGCTATTTACTTTGTATATCACTCAGCCCACACTAATGATTCTTAGGACCCATAGACTCCTGCCTTTTGAGGATATGAATTGACTTTACAGACATGATTAGATCACAAGGGTAGGGAGGTTTCATGATCTCTATTTCAGAGATGTGGGTCCTGAGTCACAGAAGTTTAAGTGACATCCCCAAGGACACAGAGGAAGCCAATGAGAGAGATGAGAAGGTCAGAGTTCCTTACCTCTCTGTCCTGCTTACTAATCACAAAACCGCATGTCTTCCATGTACCTCAGAGATTTTTCCATTGCTGCTAGGGAACTGTCTGTTCAGAGGTGTCTCTGTACTTCGTCTTTCTGCAGAATTCCCTGTATAGTAAGTATCGTCTAACAAAGGTTTTAAGGTGAACAGTGAAAGGGCCAAAACTGAATTTATGCCCCTTTACCCTTAGGAAATGCAAGAGGTATGTTCCTGCTGGGTGGGTTCCTGGCAGATATTTGTCACAACATCACGTCTTCTTCCCTTTGGCAACAGCTCAGGATGTGTACCCAGAACAGATAAAGATCTCTTAAGGCTGAAGGACCTGGGCACTAGTACTAATTTTCTTGCTGAGCATAGGTAGGAGTTAGACTCTGTGTGCTTCAGTGATTACAGAAGTGCCAGAGCTAAGTAGCTTTTGACAAGCCACAAAGGATATGACCTCCTGGGAACCTATTCATTAAATTTACAGCAACCTTCAAGCTGCTTTAATTTTGTTTGTAAACAAAGACAAAGAATTAGAGGGTAATAAGAAACTCCCTTATATCGCTCTCCTGATTGAAAAAGGAAATAAGTCCATTACCTATGAAAGAAGATCCACACGAGACATCGAGACGAGAAGATCTACACGAGACATCGCTTATCTATATTCCAAAGACAATCCACCTACAGTCCTATATGTTCTCTGGGTTCTCTTGAATTCAGTTCAGGCCTAAGAAGAAAGATGCATTTCTTAAGTTTCCCAAAGTTCATTTCCTTTAGTTAGGTGTGACAGTTCTTCAGGGCTTTCTGACCCAGGTTTTCCCTGCGTGGTGCTACAGAACTTGTCTGGGCTCCTTGGTGATTACTACAGGGAGGTGAAAGAGTTGAAGTTCTCTCAAATAAATCCTTCCTTGTTTCTTTGCTATTTGTAATACTATTTTTTAGTTCTTCACTAGCACATATTGAATAAATGTAGCAAGTGACACCGCTTACAAAGGCAGAAGTGGGAAAAACCTCTTGGGATGATGAAGTCCTCTCAATCCCCTTTTTAACACAGGCAGTAGAATCATGTAATCCTTTTCATAAAGTTAAAACCTTTTAAAAACTCCTTATCCTTTTTTTTTATCTTACTAAAAAGATGATTCAGAACTTGGTAACTCTAATGGTTCTTTTAAATTTCTTCACTGCAGTCACTGTTGTTAACTTAGAGCAGTGTGAAAATACTTGAGCTAATTTTAAACAAGGAGTCTTTGAAACAATCTAGCTGGGCAGCGATGCTCAGCATGAGCTCTCTTGGTTTGCTTCTCAGCAAGTAGACATATTATCTAGCTGTGTCTACACTAGAAAGAAGCATGGTTTCCTGTGGCCAAATCTGTAGAATGAGACTTGGTGATGAGGAGTCCACATCCACGTTGCAAACACTTTGGGGATTTTAACTGCTCTGCTTGGTTGAGTCTAATCCCGTGGATTGAACTCCCATTAGTGGCTGGAGCTCACCAGGGGAACTTTTTTCACATACTCCAGATTAATTTCATCTGAAAGAAATCCATGTGGTGCCCTCTAAGACCATTCTGCAAGGTGAAGCAATCAAACCAGGAGATCTGCTTCAGAATTGATCTGAATCATAAAACTGACATAAACAGACCTTCTGCTTTCTTAGGCTAAACAAGCCACGTGCATCTGTGTATGTGTACAGACAAACCAAGATCACCCTTGCCATGCTCTGAATGGGCCAGATGTGACCCAGCTGTGGTATGAAAGTGGAGTGCTGTGATCTGGCTATTATACTCTAAGGAGAGCTTAAGTCTGTCTCTGTCCTCTCACTCAATCTTGTTCTCAGTCTCCTCTAAAATGAAATCTGTTCCCCATGCCAAACTGGGAGTAATTTTCTTGGCCTGTACCAATTTTAATATGTCTTTTGGAACAGGGATAAACAGAACTGGACATGCTACTCCAGATGAGCCTGGTGTTTGGAGCTTGTCATTTAGATTCTGCAAATGCTGGTAGACATCACTACATCAGTTACAGGCAGTTCCCATTTCAAGGCTATTTCAGCCATTGTATCAGATAGAAATTTAGCCATCAGCTACAAATAAGACAGGCAGACACTGCAGACTCGGAGTAAAAGAATTACAGTGTTCTATACTGCAACTATCCAGCCTACTCTGAGCAGCACCTAAACACAATTGTACAGATAGTTAGAACTGATCAGGACCATATGAAATAGCCAGGACATATTTTCTATGAGGTATAAGTGTATTCGTCTGAGAAAAGTTACAGAGGGAAATCTGCTGGGAAAAGCACATAGGTCTGGTGTTATGTCCTCTGTAAGATATTACTGGGGCAGATTTTAGAGTATTTTTCTCCCCAAATGCTTAGATCCCAACACTCCTGGAGTCTGAAATAGGCTGTTGACAGGCCAATTAGGACTGTGATGGGGTGATTAGGTTGATGAATGTTGATGTGCCAGGATTGAACTTTGACACCAAATTTACTAGATTCTGTTGTCCAATGGATCCTCCATCCCTGCCCACATAACCCATGATTTTGCATTTATGCACCACAGGCAGAAAACTTGACTATCAGTAGGAGAGAAGGCAGATGGGAGAGAATACGCCTAGTTGCAAAAGGAAAGATTGAAAGGACAGAGAATAATGGAAAAACTTCTATTTTTGACAGCTATACATATTAAATACATATAAGACTTAAAAGTTGGAAGGCAACATACTCCCAAACACTTCACAGTTGCTGTCATTGGGCACTTCATGTCAGAAATATGATTCTGACTGACATTTGTGGGAGTAGCGTTCACAAGAAGGATTGTACTGAAGAGTAGCTTTGATTTGGCATATCTATATTGTACCATACAGTTTACTATAGATATTCCCAAGCCAGCTTCTCGTCTGGTTTCAGGACAGTGTTTTATCTTTGATAACTAGCCCTGCTGAGAGACAGTTAATTTTGTTATGACCCTTGTGCTATGTAAATGTAGTTCTTCTGCCTCCAGGACTCAAGCTAGGATGCCAGTTTCAGGGTGCTTCTGCTTGTAATGGATTTGGGCAACAGCCAAAGGTCTAGCATTGCACTGGAAGGTGCAGATATGTCCTCAGCTGGTGATGCTGCGGGGAATGAGATGTTTATCTGCACCACTTTCTTCATGTCTTATCTTCCCATTTCTTCTTTCAACATAAGGAGGACCTTTGGTCTCTGAGTGGTTTTACCTAATTTTGAACCAACTTAAACACTTTGAGTTCAAAGGTTTAACTTCATTGTTACTGGTTTCGTATTCTACTAGGATGAGACTGGGGTAGAAGGCTCAGTAAGAATAATTTCCAATAAAAACAGAAAAAAAAAGAAAATAAAGAAAGGATGAGCAAGCATTTTGCAGAATTTTAAACAAATGTGGGGATGAGCAGAATGAAAAAAAAAAGAAAGAAAAAAGGTAATGGAGAAAAATAATACAATTAATATTTTTTATGTGGTCAAGGCAAGAGGCAATGTGGTTTTAAGGACAGTCTGCCCCGTGCTGGCTTTTTTTCCGCTTGAATTGTGTGTCATTGTGGGTTGTATCTTTTTTAATTGAGTAATTGAATCATTCTGAAAAAAAATAGGGAGGCTAGCAACATTATAGCTCTCAGCAAATAGTTTTAGAGCGTCACAAAAATCTCTGTTGTTCTTTCTTTGATTTCTAGCCACCTCTTAGAAACTTTATTCCCACACTGGTGATGGGGTGAGGACTTACATGCTCTATGTTGGACTCTGGCCAGTGGTATTCAAACTGCACATACTCTTTGCCAGATCTGCTGAGAACCTGTGATGACATTTTTGGAAGGGCAAGATGTCTCTCAGAGTTCAGGGAATGAGTGGATTATCTGTCACTGTAAGTGTGTATGTGATCTAAATAATTGCCTGGCTTCAGTTTCCCGTCTGGGCTGAGGTGCCGGTTCATTGCTCTGATCTCTGAACCAGTGAGTCCATCTCAAGAGCCTGGGACATGATCTGCTTCTGTCCACAGTATTTTTACAATTATTTTCTGAATTAAAGGGAAGTTCTTAAAAATAAAAATGTTTAGATGCTTTGTAGTTGTCTGTACCATAAAATGAACGGAACTTCCATGACCTCCTGGGTCTTATACAAGGACCCTACTTCAAGGCTCTTTGTCCCCCTGAGGAGTGGGTTAACTGGGCGGCTGCCCAGCATGCTTAAGACCAGAGTGCACGACTGAAATTCTAGGTTAATGTTTATCCCCAATCAATTAGCGTTTTGGAAAGGCATGAAATTCTGGCTTGCCCTGGGCACTGTTTGACTAAAGGCCAGCCATGGCTGGAGCCCCAGAAGGTTGCAGATCTTGGCTCTGTGGGAGGCCCGCCTATACAGCGGCAAACAAGCCTTCCTCCAAAGACCCTCAGTGCTCTGTTCAAAAGAATTTTTCATCCTCCACCTGTGGCCATGAAAGAGGGTTGACAGATGGGCTGTTGTAATGGGCTATTGTTAAATAGCATGCATTTAGCAGAAATGCTGAGGGTGTGTATTTACAGGGGACTTACACAGATTTTCATTGCAGATGAGGGGGACTCCAGAAGAGCTATGGCAAGCCTGCTGCATTAATTCCCTATGCAGTGCAAAGTATTTTCTTTTTCTTCATTAGCTTCTACTGGAAATACACCAATGCAGAGAGGGAGGGAAGGAGATGCTTTGAAATGACATTTGGCATGGATATTAATGGTCAGTTTTTAATAACCTGATCTCTCAAACCTTGGACTTGCAATGGCATTTGAACTCATGTACAAAGGTTCTGAGTGATTCTACCTCACCTCTCTGCTCCTCACATCCATATGTAGAATATTGAGGGAGTAGACTGGGAAATCAGGAGCAACAAAGTGGAGAGGATTGTCAAGTGTATATTGATAAGATGGAAGGAAAGGTGAAGTAATGTGTGGAGAAGAGCTGTAAAACTAGCTGCAGAGGATTCATGGGAACCTGAAGGTTGGAAGGGGAATCTGAGAAACAGCAGACAATATAGCAATAAAGAAAAGATGAGAGGAAAGAAAATACGTCATTTCAACAGAGCAGTGAGGAGTTGACAGGAAGAAGACAATCCCAGATAAAAATGAGCAGAAATAGAGATGAACTGGAGTCGCAGAAGTAATGGAGGGGCCAGTCTGAAGGACACTGATGAGAAAGCAGCAGAGGTGATGAGCGCTGGTCCTGGGGTGACCCAACAGGCAGGTGAGGGTGGCTGGCCATCCTTTCCACTGCTGGCCTCAGCAGTGTGTCAGCTGGCAGGGCCAGGAGCTGGCAATGTAGCACTGACAGGGGTATGAGCAGCACGTGGTTTCACTGGCAAAAGATAGCTGTTCCCAGGGGACTTCAAAAACTTTGATATATATAGAAGCAGGTCTGGCTCTCAGGCATAAGGCCAGCAAGTGAGAAAACAGTCAGTACACATGTCCATGTTAGTACTCCCTTCTAATGGGGACCCAGCCTCTGTGAAAAGTCACGTGCTCAGGTCTGCCTAGAGCTGCTCCTGATTGCCATCAAGCAAGTTCAGTGTGGAGCCACCAGAGATAAAAGTGTCCCTCATCTTTTCTCTGAATCCTGCAATAAGCCCACATTTCTTTTTACAGCTCAGTATGATATACTCCGGCTGACAGTACAGAACAATTGCAGCCAACCAGACAGCACCGTGACTGTCCACAGGGCTATTTTTGGAGGATGAGAAAGTTTGCTGGAATCTATACCAAATACCAGTGGGTTCAGCCAGCAGGGAAAGTTAGTGCCACTCATCTCAGGTGCATCAACTTTTCCAAGCCTTCACTGCTGATGTTTTGCATAGCAAAAGGTTGGCTCTGTGTGAAATATTTAGAGGGGGTGTTAATGTCCTTCTTGTGCTGTTGACCGTGCTGACAGCAGAAACAGCCCTGTTTCTGGAAAGATGGTAGAAGCCATGATTCTTGTAGTGGATCCTCCTTTCTTTCTCTCTGCGAAAGTAGAAGTCTTGTGAACTGGTGGGGGCAGTGAACTGTTTTTGACTGGATGAGGGATGAATCATCTCTTGAAATTGTAATCAAATTAGTGTGGAATCAGGATATCCAGGTCGCGTAGAGGAAGATGGCCTAAGGAAGAGGTCAGCTCAAGACTAGGTCTAAGGTTGCTTTCTTGGGCACTGGATTTCAGTTCTGTTGCAGCTCCCAAATGAAGAAGAAATGTACTCATTAAAGATAATTGTACTTCTGTGCAATTTAGTGAGCAATTTGTGCCTTCCAAACACACAAAAAAGAAGTACAGTCAGTTTTGTTGTTGATTTTTCTTTCCTGATTCCAGTCAATTGTTAATAATCATGTTGTCATTTTTTTTTAAAGAGTTGGCACCAAAACTTCATTCATTCCACTTAGAAAGAATCACCACCAACCTATTGCAAAACCTGTCATTATCTCACAAAGTCATATTCTTGACATCTGTTAAGTAAAGGTTTATTTTACACTTCAAAAGTCAATCTGCACAGCTGACTAAACTTCTTCAGAACTATACAGTCTGCTCCTGTCAAATATTTGGGAAAATAAAAGTTGTTTAAGAAAAATATTTGTTTTAGTTGGAAAATGAGTGGCCTTTTTTTTCTGTGTATGGAAAAACGTGACTTACTTTCCTTAAAAATTGAAGTACAGGGTGGAAAAAAGAAGATAAAGCATCTCCTGTGTACTGTATCTGATTTTATCAGTATCAGAAAATGACAGCTGAAATGAAATGTGTACATCTCTGTACATTTCATTTCAAGCTCTGCATTTTTCATTTTTTAGCTATAATATACTGGAAGTTTGATAGGGGTCAAGCTAGGCTCCTGGACAGTTTGCAAATAAAGTTCTTGAAACTACTTGATTCAGGGTATCTCTGATTTGCAACCAAGTCTACACTGCATCACAGTTTTGGCGTGGCCATCAGACTTGGTTACACCATTAACCCAGGTGCAAGAATCTAATGTGTATAATTATAGGCCTTGACAATGACGCTTAGAAACACAGAAGTGTGGGAAGAATCTTTCAGGTTTTCCAGCAGTTGATCCCACCCTATTTATTTCTCTTTATCACTAGCTCTGGCCATGCATGCATAGTATTTACTAGACAATCTTGTAACTATTGAGAGCAATGCTACAAGTTGTACTGCAGACTACTCAGATATTTTTTACCATCTCAGAACAAATCGTAACAACATGGTGGAATTTCTGATCCAGGTTTTACCCTTTTGACAGCCTTGGCCATACTGTGTCATTATTAGAGAAGAAAAAATGGTCTCTTGAATTAAAGAAATAGACACTATTTGGGAATGTTTTGTCAGATTAATCTATTAAATAGAAAACTGAATTTCCACAAAATAAAAAAAATTAATTTCAATTTTATCCCCGTCCTCCCAGGAAAATAAAATAAATCATAGATATTCTTGGAACTCCGGACATCTGGAGAATGGAAATTCTAGATATCTCTCATCTGTGCAGTCACTCTCTGAGGTCACTTGTCACAAGCCTATACTCAGGAAAGGAATCAATTTAGCAGTCAGTGGCCAGCAGTCAGAGCAGATACATTTCTGATGATCACTGAGATAAGATAAGGATACAGAAAATTCAGTTAATAAGTGGCTATCTTTACTTCAATACAAGGAAATTTTGATTGCTTCTAGCCAGGTAGTCTTGGACCTTATCTTTTGCCTTCAGGTCAACTTTGGGTCAACTATGTTGATAACTGGATTGGAGCTTAGTAAAGTACATTGGATCTGGCACAAATAAGCACACCTCATCAGTGGAGTTAAGCCCTGAAAATAATGTTTTCTTGGAAGTATGCTGGTGCAGTCAGAAGGAAAAGGACAGGAAAGCTGTGTGTGACAGAAAATAGGAGCCACACTTCATACATACTGCTGGACTTGCCAGGTGAATTCCAAAGGGATGATTTTGAATTTCTGTGAAAGAAATAAGCAAGATATTTTTTTTCTTCAGTCCAACCAAAAAGGATTGGGCCATAGCCAGAAGGAGTGTTAGATGTGATTGGTCATCTCAGGTACTCAGATCCACTAATTAGCTCCACAGGTCTTTCAGCAGTTGTCCCTTAAACCTGAAGTATATCTATAATTTCAAGAGTAGAGTTCATTTTGCTTTCATTGAGCCATTAAAAACGAGGTGTCCAATCTGAGTGGATTGTTTTGCCTCCTTCTATAGTCACTGGAGCAAAACAGGTATGTGTGCAAGGTATATGATAGCTGGAGTGACTTGCTCTCTCACAGAATCTATTTCTTCACATTCATTACAGAATGAACCAAGACAACTTAGATTAAACATGTTACATGTTAGTCAGCTCAAGTTTGGTGAGATTAATCCTCCCTTGTTGTCTTAAATTCCCACTCTAGGCAGACTCGAAAAACTGTTAAAGACCTGTCCTTGGCCTAAATCTTGCCAAAACTCACATGAATACATGGATACAAGAATCAGTGCCTTCTAGATCAAACCTAGCAGCTGATATGCCTCTAATAAAGCCAGGAAACAGGAATGCAGCAAATTACTTTTTTCATCAATGGACAGAACACCAATCCAGAACAGAAGTTCAGTTTCTTCCAATATCTAGGTGGATTTGAGCCTTCATCTTCTATCTCCTGGAATGTATTTTTGCCAGTAACCTGAGTGGAAAGGTGTGCACACCCTCATTCTCTCATCCTGAAGCTGTTATTTATATAGCCACCTAAAGCTTTCATTTGGAAAGAGAGACAGCAAGTACCAAGAAACAGAGGTTGGGCTAGGGAAGTCTCTCATTTATTATAATGTTTTATTATTACATATTGCTGTGAGGTATTTAAACCCTGGTATTTAGTGTCGTTCTCCCTTTTCTATTTCATTGTTGAAATGGGTCACATAAACTGTAAGAACTGCAGTATGTCGGAATAAGAACAGCCCTTCACAAGCCCCCTAAAGCTCTTCTTAATGACCATGGTGCTTTAGGGCGTCAGAAGAACGGGGCTTAAATTCATATGGCGGAGAAGGGAATTGAACCCAGAACTCCATATTCTAGACGAGTGCCCCAGCCCCTGGGAATTCTGGAAAACAGAGGTGAGGGATAATAGCATTTGCTTCTCCAGCTGTTTTTTTTTAAAAAAAACATTATAGAAACAGTTTTTTACCTAACTTTTGGAGAGAAATCAGTGCAGAAATGTGAGCAATGTATGCCCAGACCCTGGTGATCAAGAAAGGAGGATGTGGAACTCATGCTTTTATTGTCATTTTTTACTATCTAATTTAAGAAACTCCAGTTCAGCAGACCATGTTGTTTTAGGTAGAACTTACAGGATTATCCATCTCAATGCTTTCTGTATATAGTAAACCTGTATGCATGACTTAAAGACTAGATGCTAGAGTGTTCTAAAATATAATGCTCTTATTGATCTAATCTTAGGGTTATCGAACACCAGGAAAACCTAGGTAGTAACTTTCCATCAATTTATTTTTAATTGGATCATATGGTCTAAGTTGCCACACCATAGAGCTCACTACCAATTTCCAAACCTATTCTACACGAACTTTGGATGTTTTGACTACATTTCATGTTATTACACTTCAGTCCATTGCAGTTTAGGAATACTGATTATTATTTGTGTTGCCTTTATGAGGTTTTAGGGGTAAAGTGTTTTATGATAAATGATAGGAATTTTCTTTACCTACTAGTATAGTATTATCACTGGGACATAGACTTCGCATAAATCTAAGTGTTTTGGGTTTAAAGCATCCTTTTATATACTGACCTACATTATCATAATGTATTTAACATATTTTTAAAATAAACACACTCACATAGGCTGTAGATCAATTAATTTTTCTTACATGGGAAGACTGATTTTCTGGAAGCCTAAGGCTTAAATATGACTACCTGCTTCGTTTAATTTGTAGTGAAGTGTTTGCACTCTTACCCCAGTCATTTTGCTTGTGTAGGGCAGCCTTTTCTCAGTGATGGTTGCATTATAGTATATGACAAAAGTCTGAGATAGGTTTAATATAAGTTAGAATCAACTTAATACGAAATGACCCACAGAATTTCCACAGGGACAGAATGTAGTCTTTCAGCAGCTGACGGAATAATTCCTTATAAAATTATATCAATTGGGATAGTGCAACTTCCAAAAGAGCATGATATATTAAATGTCAATCAACATGAGTTTATGAAAATAGTTCTTGTCAAACCAACCAGATGTCTTTCTCTGTCGGGATTACAAGCTAGGTTAATAAAGGTAAATAGCATTGATACAATATACATAGATTTATGTCAGGCATTCATCGGAGCGCCCAGCAGACATTTCTTCAAGAAACTGTAATGACTAAAAATCAACACAGCACACATTGAGTTTATTAGAACTGGCTGACTGGTAGGTCTCAAAATGTAAACAGGGAATCATAACTGAACAAATACAGCTTTTGTGATCCTTGGAAGAGTAAGGAGGAGTTGGGATGTTATATCTTCTTTATATTTTGTATCTGTATGGCTGTGACTACATGAATAGGTTCAGTTCTGGGGTTCACCATCTTATGAAGTTATCTGCAAGGGATGGCAGAGGAGCAATTTGGGGGAGAAATACAGGAATGGTTAAAGGAAAAGAAAACAAGAATTGTAAATTCAATGAGTTCAATCTGTTTAGTTTATCAAAGGAAAGGTTAAGAGATGACATAATCACAGTTTATAAGCATTTCCATGGAGAAATACATTGGATAATCAGGAGTCTTTCAGTTCAAGATACAAAGACATAACAAGATGCAGTAGATGGACACTGAAGCTAGAAAAATTCAGATTTAAAGGAATTAGTTTTATAAAGAAGATGATTAACCTCTGGAACATTTTAACAAGGATTATGGAGAAACCTCTGTCTCTGGAAATCTGTAACTCAGAACAGGATGCCTTTCAGAAAGATTGGATTACATTAGCACAGTGGCTCCTCAGAGTTTTGTGATCTAAGAAACACTTGGGTAACAACTATTCAGTCTGCTAATGTTTAAATGGATATCTGCCGTTTGTATTTTTACTATTGTGTGCTGGCTCAAAAGCGGTAGCACGGACCAAAACCCCGCTTTCGGATGAGAATGTGTTTATATGGTGGTGCACTTTGTGGGTTGCCATAAAACTTAAACTACTCCTTTAAGTAGTTCAAAATGAAATACAGTCTCTGGCAGCAGTAGGATGTACACAGCTGTAGCATGTGTGCCTGTCATGTCATACCCCTAGCAAACATTCAGATCCTGGCATGCATTTTCTTAACATAAATAGTTTAGAGTACATGCTCATGCTCTGAGAGAGAAAAAAAATTGCTCAGTCTACTGTAGCAACCCTGACCAATGGGGATTTAATGCCCTCTTTAGAGAAACCATCTCAGTGACACAACTCTACTGGTTTAGTCTATCATTTAACAGCTCTCAGAAGCAGCTCAATGGCTTGGTCAAAATTTGGACTACAAGCTGCCCAAAGGTAGTACCAGACTGTGTGCCATGTGATGAGAATATGTAGTCTCTGTCTTTGAGAAGAATGGGATTTAAGAGTATATTTTAATCATAGAATTATATATATATATTAATGATTAAGGAAACTGGATTTGAGAGCCTCTTTGTTGGTGCTTCTCCTTTGTGATGATGCAACTATTATCAGCTCTGACACAAGGAAAGAAAGGGAGCCTCTTCCAGCCCACTGGCAGTGCTCATCCCTGTCTCCCCACATCAGCACAGCCTCACACCTGGATGCCTCCAACCTGTGCTTCGTTAGCTAGACTTCTGCCGTTCTTAATGCTGTCATATGGTTAAAAGAGAAAACATGTGTGTCACATTTTTTTTGAGATTATCCCTGGCCTCTTGGCCATATTCTAATTTACATCATTGCATTTTCCCTCTACGGTCTTCCTTGAGTTTCAGTTGGTTGCAGTATTTCTTCATATTTGCTTCTTAATAATACACAACTGCCATAACATGTAGAAAAAGAATGTTGATGTTTCAAAAGAAAGGATTAGCCATTATATGAATTATAAGGATAACTGTGGCTTCTCCAGGACATAAATCAATCCACATTCTTCAGGATATAAATCATACACTAAATGTCTGAGACTTAAAGGAGAAACTTCCCTCACCAACATGTTGTTGCATAATTGCCTATTATGGAAGTTTTATGTCTTCCTCTGAAGCATCTGGTACTGGTACCATTAGTTTGATCTGGAAAGGCAATTTCTGTGCGCCTTTGTGGAGCATTCCTGTGACAGTTCAGCAGCTGCTCGATTCCGTCTCGTACAGGGCAGCCAGATGTCCCTCTTCTTTAAGATGTCCCACTTTTCAGCATCCTATTCTGCTTCCTTTGCTTGCCTTAAGGAAGGCTAGCTAACCTGGTATTGTCACACACTTGTGCTATATAATTACTTTCACACTGGGACATAAAGCTACTTGCAATGTGATTGCGACACAGGAGGAAACTGGTCACAGGGAATTTTTAGAAATCTGGTACTCAGGAAAACATACAAAGAAAAAGTATTGCTCTCCAACTAATTTTGTGTTCTGTTTTATGTCTTTCTTACTGCAAGGAAAGATATGTGTTGTAAATTACAAACATGGCAACAGTGATCGCTATAATTAATTTTGTATAATGTTTTCCATTCCAATCCTTTGTTTTCAGTAGTTCATAACTTTCTAAAGCATTCACTTATTGATTTTGAATAAGAGAAGGAAATGAAAAACACTCCTGTATTTTTGTTTATTACGAAATAATTTTGATCACTGTACATTTTTAGTTTTTGAACTTTGCAGCATGTAAATAGCTCATAGTAGAAATGCTGAGTAAATTTTTCAGGAAATATATTGGGTTTAAGATGTTCAAAGTTTAGAGGTCCATATTAATTTTGATCCACATTTCTTCCGTCTTCTTCCTTATAAGATCCCTGGGTTAACATTTTTACAGAGTCCAGTTAGTCTCTTGCCTTTTTTTTTTTAAGCTGGAGTCTTTAATGATACATACATGAATAATGTTTAATCTAAGTAGGAAGTACCTTAAGCTTGGGCTAGTCAATACAGCTGCAGAAATAATTTAGACGTGATTTCCATTTTCACTTAGGTGGGATGCTCCATACACTTCAGTAAGGATGCTGATGAAGGAACTTCCATGGCACTCCTAAAGTTTCCCCTGATGGATGAACAAGTTCTTTGCCAGCTGCCACAACTAAATGGAACAAAGGTTCCAGAGCATTTTAGTCCAAAGAGACTGCCAGGCACACACTGGTGAAGACAGAAATTAAGATATAGCAACATGGTAAGGTTTTGCAGATTAACACCCGCTAGTATGTTCATTGCATTGTCTTCGTCGCTCCTTTTCCTCCCTTTACCTCCCTCCTCTTTATCTCTTCCTTCTCTCTCCTCTTCTGTAAGCTTTGCTATCTAATCTCTCACCATTACCACACAAAAAGACTTCGCAAACCCACAAAAAATCACCACACAGAACACAGAACTCACATACTTGTGCTTCTTTTCTCTATCCTTTGTCTTATCTGTCAGCTGGGGCATTACGTACAGTGGCCGTGATGGTTTTAAAGTGTGAGTTTTGCAGTCAAAGTCAGTGATTTAAAGATTAAGCTTGCTCATTCCCCTCACCATTTGGACAATGGAAGAATAAGCTTCCATGTTTGACAGCAGTATCAGCCTATGCTCTTCCTTCCCTCCCCATTTAAAAATAGCCCAGCAAAAAAATTACAGGTGATCCAGGTCACTGTGTTACCCCGGTCCAGGTCCCGGACAGCTATTCTAACCATGCTGAGGGTGTGCAGCAGGTACAAGCTGGTTAAAACAGCACTGCCTCAGAGAGAAATGTCAAAAATGACTTGAAAAAGAAAGTAGGCAGTAAGGTGAGAAAACTTGCTGATGATACAAAGTTATTCAGACTTGTAGGACAAGGGCACACTGTGAAGTACTACACAGACTGAGTGACTGGGCAATAAAATGATAGATGAAATCCAATCTAGATACATGTAAAGTGGTGCACACAAGGAAAAGCAGTCCCAGCTTTACTTGTAAAATAGTCTCTGAGGTGTATTAGGATTTGAAAAGTTCCAGAGAAGGGCAACAATGATGATATTTTTTTTTCTGAAATGGTTTCTGCACAAACAGCAACTGCATAGACTGGAGCTCCTTAACCTGGAGAAGAAACTTAGAGAGGATTTGGTAGATCTCAGTATAATTATAGTTGACGTGAAGACTGACAGCTCACTTTCTTTCCCCAAAATGAGAACTGGGGCAATGATGTGCACACGTAAGTGCTATGTTCAGAACAAACTAAAGAGAGTGGCTCTCCATATGTTGGGTGATGGACCTGTGGGGCAGCTTGCCAGAGAGCATTGTGAATAAAATTGGCATGATACCAATAGGCCCTGACAAATACTTGCATGAATCGTCCTCTGGAGATTACTAAATAGAAAAATCTCATCAAGATGAGGAAATACTTGAGCTGAAAAAAGTTTAAGTCTGAATATGTAAAGCATTACATATGCTTGCTCTTCCTTGGATTTTTACCTGTGGATACTGATGGACACAAGATACTCGGCTAGATGGACTGTTGACCTAAGCCAGAACAGCTGGTTTTGCATTCATCTAACGATGGTCTTGTGAATAGGAATTTTCCCTTTTGCTGTGTTTTGCAGTAGTCGCTCTGCTGGCTGTCATACAAATATGGAGTCAAGAGACAGTCCTTATCCCAGAAATCTTATCTTAATGGCAATATATAAGCTGTGTAGGGGTAGATGAGAAGAAGCCTAACCAAGGAACCAGCTCAGCAAGTTTTTCCATGCTTTGCCTTTACCATGCATAAATGTGTGAACAGGAGCCAGAAGATAATTAGGTGTTAGAGTGTTATCTATAGCTATGTTTTGTTGAAGAGCTCTTCATGAATTTATCACTTCTAATTTTTTTTTACCTCATTTTTAAACATCCCTATAAAGAATTTCATACTCCAAGAAATTTGTTGATAAGTTTGTGAATGCACTGAGATGAAAAAGCACTCTAACTAAAAGCAAATATGATCGCTTTCAGAAAATACATCACCTCCAGCTACACAGTAAGACTCTGAATTATTCTCAGAAACACTATATTCTGGTAGAAATAAACTGTGGAAATGATTAAAAAACAATGATGCTAGCCTAAAAGTTGTCAAGTTAGGTCAATGAATATGAATATGACGTGGTGTGTGCCAGATTATATATAACTTCATAGGATGAACAAGGAATGCAAAAATGTATGCCTGTACTAGTATGCCTGTATGACTATATGAATGTCTGCATGAGCTGATCTGTTTGCATATATTTAGGTATTATTTTTACACTGACAAAGAACGTACATGTGTGAGCACTCATGTCTTCCTACATATGGCTGAGCTATCCCATTTTCTATTTTCTTTCCTTCTGTTTCCTTCACATAATTTTTTTTAAAGCAAAAAACTTTTCTGTTTCACAAATCTTATAAGATGGTCTTTCGAGGACATTTTGGGAAAAATAATCAGCCAAAACATTCTATGCAATTTAAAACCCCCAATATCAAAATAAACGTGAAAGAAACTGAATGGGGAAGGAAAACAGTACTGCAACTTTTGTCCTCTGATCAGCATTTTTGCTGTTCAAGACTTCCTGAGTGGTAAAATAGCTCAGCCACCCATGCAGTCAAGTCAGAGGGCAGAAAATTTTTATATTACTCAGATTTCCTCAAGGGGATGACCACGCTGTGACCTCTTTGCATTCTGTAAAGCTCTGTGACTCAGAGACGTTATGATGCTTCTATTTTAAAGAGTTTCTCTAGTGAACATTCAAGTTTTCCTCTGTGACACTTTTCAACTCAAGGTGAGTAAAAGCATCTTGCCAGATTTGATGACCTAAGGTCATTCTTGGACTCCCAGTATTAACATTTGATTAGCTGTAATAGTCTATTTTACTGTCCAAACTGTGCTTTACTTATGTAACTTGACGCACTTGAGTAGCCCCACTCATTTCAAACTCTAATGCAAATGAATGACTCTACTTACAGAGTCATCCCATCTGTTTTTTTCTAGTACAAGCCTGGTAAGCCTTTTTTAATTAATCTGGAAAAAAAAAATCTTTTAAGGCCTGTAAAACAGCAACATGTTCCTGTTAAAAAAAAAAAAAAAGAGAGAGGAAAAAAAGCTGCATGGCTGGGATATAGCCACAGATATATTAAAAAAAGAAAACAAACAATAAAGTAGGTGAGCAAATCATTGATGTTAAATTCATCCCCATTTCCAGGACTGAAGATTAAAGCCTCCTAGGATTAAAATAATACATAAACAAATGTAAACGTGAATTTCAATGTGAGATTTCATTGTGACAAGTGCTGTAAGCTAAAATGAACAATTTTTCAGTATTGTCCTGATGTACTTCATTCTGTTGCCTTCTATTTTCATGGGTTTGTTACTTAACAAACATAGTTATACACATCAAAGAGAACATTTAGAAATATACAGCAGATTTTTCTTATAATCACACGCGTTTATATGTGGGTTGCAGAATAAACTATTCTCACAGTTTAAGAAGCAGGACAATGAATACAGCTTTTGCAGCTTGATGCCATATATAAAAGTCATGATGGAGTAGATTATGAGGAAATAGAAGTGGGTACTGTACACAGTGTATTAATAAATTGGGAAATATTTGATCAATCAACTCATTGTCACACTTTCCCCCACTTTGCATAGCTGCTTTACTGCTGCTTTCATTGTAGCTTGGCACAGGGAGCTGGTGAGGAAAACAAGAAACACTCAATATATGCAGAAAAACAAGTGAGAGAGGAGCAGTAAGGAGTAACCTGAGTGTCTCCCTTAACTTGCACATCCCAAAAGCTGTGGTTAGGTGGGAGACAGGTAGTCTCACATCCTTGTTTTCCCTGCACTCCAAAGAGGATAAAGCAGACAGGGAGTCAAGGCGGGATGATGCATTTCATTCACAGCTCTTGTACAGGCTGCAGATGCATTTTCTCCTGACTTTTCTGCCAGCCTCTGTTCCTGGGCTCTGTGAACTTGGTAGTGTGCACAGGTAAAGAGGCAACAGTGTGAATGTCATTAAAGTAAAAGAAGGAAGTTCACCATCTCATACTCTGAAACTGTGTGATCTTTTCATATTATCCTGGGTTATTTCTAAGAGGTAAATACAATTTCTGGGTTATTTATAAGAGGTAAATACAATCTCTAACATTTCCTAAGATGTGTTTTGGGTTTTAAATAAAAAAAAAACAAGTGAAATCTAGAACATGACATCTAAGTGGCATTGAGCATCTGACCAAAATACAGGTAAAAGCAAACATTTAAGAGTAGTTACTCAATACCAGTGCTAAAATGCTTCCTATGTAATGTAAAAGTTACAGCGATTGGCTTGCTTGTGTAGAGACACCTACTGCAATTTAATGTAATTTTCTGCAACTCAGGGTATGCAGGACACCAGTACAGGTATGGCACAGGACCTAGAAGAGACGCACACCTTTCTGGAGAGGCCTTTGAAGGACACATGGGATACCATGAGTTTCTTACACCACTCCATGTATCCCCCTTCATGTGTCTGCTAAAAGGTTCGTTGTCCAGTCTCGTACCACTGTCAGTCATCTCTCCTCTCCCAGGCAACTTAGTCTAGATGAATTTTCCCTCTTACCAGGTACTTAAATAGGCATGGATTTTCAGGTTTAATAAATGCAGTCATGCCTCAGTTTATTGCCAGTCAATGTGGTTCAAAAATACCTGGGGACTCAAGAAAGGGAAGACAATGGTTTGCAAAATGCTGTTAAGTTTAAAAGCATTGCTCAGCATCTCATACAAACTGAATTTTACAAGAAAAGAGCATGTTTTCCAGTCAGCTTTGATGGTGGAGCACAGAAAGAAAACGGTAATCAACATTTCTTGAGAGGAGAATCACAAATTCTGCTGAATTCTCTTTTATATATGACTGATTGAATTATCCATTGCAAATAGCATTTGTTGCTAATTTGGCCGTTTTGCAGTTCATGAATCATTCTGGAAACAATCCTGATTTCTACAAACAGATTTGTTATTTGTAAGTATTCACTGAACAGTTTTATGTGAACAGATTTCAGCCTATTTTTTGTTCTCTAATTGTTAGTGTCATCTATTCACTATTTGAAGTGTTTGACTGGTCAACCAAATCACATACTATTGTCTGTGCTCTCTGATTGGGTAACTGAAACTTATAAATACAAGTATAATGAATAGCAAATAATGAATAGCAAATAGGGTGTAACAAATATTGGATTGTCTGAAATTTCATACAAGAAATACATAATTCATGTAACTTTTAGGACTCCAGCATTTCCCTGAATACCTGGCAGCTTCAAGAAGATCCTAGAACTATAAGTAATATATGTCAGGAATATCAGCAATTATAGTCTCCATTTTATTAGCATAACATTCAAGAATGTTCTGTGGGTAAAGAAATGTTGAACACACCGGCAAGAGTGCATTTATTTGCATTTATGAATGTGTAGATGTGATTCATTATCATTTTCCACCAATATTCTAAATATATTATTAAAGTGCAAATGTATGAACCTAGTATGTGACGATTTTCAACCAATAACAGGACATGGCTTCTTCACATATACCAAAATGGAATAGAGGAAATGAGCAGAGACAGGGAACGTGTTTTAAGTTGAGATTTGATGAGGCAGAAGAAAACAGTTCCAGATTGCAGGATCTTCATGAAAGGAGATTTTCAACTAACAGCCTGTTTTAATATTGTTTATAAATACTTGTTTTCTTTTTGAATTCTTGTGTTTCATTTTTAATGTCTTGATTATTTTCAATTAAAATAATAAAAATGTCTGGATTTCTGTTCATTTGTTCTTTATGTCTTTAGACATGAAGTTGTCACATATTTATAAAACCACTGTGGCGCAGTGAAGTTCAGTAACTATCTAATTATTAATGCTACCAATATTTATTTTGAAGGAGAAAAGTTAGTTAAAAAGAAGAAAACAGTGATGGTTGGTTAGTTAGTTATCTAACAATTCTCCATGGTTTGGATCCAGAACGTCAATGTACATAACGCCTTGAGCCAGTGTCCAGGAGGATGTTTTGGCTGGTCCAGATGCAGCAAAGGTAGGGACTGACCCTCCACCTCTTGTGCATCCTTCTGCATCATTGCCTCTAACTTCGCCATGCAGATACATCTTATCAAAGAGAGGGATTCTTGGACAAAAGCAGACTGGGCAAAGACAGGAAGGGACTTGGGCTTATAAACCCTTTGAGTCCATCTGGGGATCAGCCAGCCAGACCTCCAGGAAGCAGGTACCATCTAACCTATTTCCTAATGGGATCAGATAGCAAAAAGTAGCCAGGACATCCTGGCAAAAACTGCAGGAGGCCCGCATGGATGAACAAAGAGCTCCTGGACCAAATGAAAAACAAAAATGAAGCCTACAGAGGGTGGAAGTAAGGACACGTAGCTGGGGAAGACGACAAAGAGATTGTCCAAGTGGCCAGGGATCAGGCAAGGAAGGCTAAAGCCCTGACAGAATCAAATCTGACCAGGCACATCAAAGACAAACAAGAAAAGTTCTTTAGGTACGTCAGGGATGAAAGGAAGACTAGGGAGAATGTGGGCCCTCTCTGGAAGGAAACAGGAGACCTGGTTACCTGGGGCATGGAGCAGGCTGAGGTACTCAAAGACTTTTTTTGCCTCAGTCTTCACTGGTGAGAGCTTGAGCTACATCACTCAAGTCACAGAAGGCAAAAACAGGGACTAGTAGAATGAAGAACTGCCCACTGTAGGAGAAAAGCAGGTTCAAGAACATTTAAGGAACCTGAAGGTGCACAAGTCCATGGGACCTGATGAGATGCATCTGAAGGTCCTGAGGGAACTGGTGGATGAAGTTGCCAAGTTTCTGTCCATCATATTTGAGAAGTTGTGGCACTCTGGTGAGGTTCCTGCTGACTGGAAAAGGGGTAAAATAACACCTATTTTTAAAAAGGGAAACAAGGAAGACCCAGGGAACTACAGGCCGGTCAGTCTCACCTCTGTGCCTGGCAAGATCATGGAGCATATTCTAGAAACTATGCTAAGGCACGTGGAAAATAAGGAGGCGATTGGTGACAGATGACACGACTAAGAACAAACTGTGCCTGACCAATTTGGTGGCCTTCTTTGATGGGGTTACAGCATTAGTGGGCAAGGGATGATAACTGATGTAATCTAGTTGGACTTGTGCAAAGCATTTGACACTGTCCCGCACAACATCTTGTCTCTAAATTGGAGAGACATGGGTTTGACGGACAGACCATTCAATGAATAAGGACTTGGTTGGATGGCCGCACCCAAAGAGTTGTGATCAGCAGCTTGATGTCCAAGTGGAGACCAGCGACGAGTGGCGTTCATCAGGGGTCTGTATTGGGACCAATGCTGTTTAACATCTCTGTTGGCGACATGGACAGTGGGATAGAGTGCATGCTCAGCAAGTTCGCCGATGACACCAAGCTGTGTGGTGCGATAGACACACCAGAGAGAAGGGACGCCATCCAGAGTGATCTTGACAGGCTGGAGAGGTGTGACAATGCAAACCTCATTAAGTTCAACACGGCCAAGTGCAAGGTCCTGCATATGGATCAGGGCAATCCCAAGCACAGATATAGACTGGGCACAGAATGGATTGAGAACAGCCCTGAGGAGAAGGAATTGGGAGTGCTAGTGGACGAGAAGCTCAACATGAGCTGGCAATGTGTGCTTGCAGCCCAGAAAGCCAACTGCATCCTGGGCTACATCAAAATAAGAGTGGCCAGCACGTCGAGGGAGGTGAGACCCCACCTGGAGTACTGCATCCAGCTCTGAAGCCCCCAACATAAGAAGGACATGGACCTGTTGTAGTGAATCTAGAGGAGGGCCACAAAGATGATCAGAGGGCTGGAGCACCTCTCCTATGAGGCCAGGCTGAGACCTCTCCTATGAGGCCAGGCTGTTCAGCCTGGAGAAGAGAAATCTCCAGGGAGATCTTATAGCGGTCTTCCAGTACTGAAAGGGGGCTTATAAGAAAGATGGGGAGGGCCTGTTGTGATAGGATGAGGGGTAATGGTTTTAAACTTGAGGGAGGTAGATTCAGATGTGACATAAGGAAGAATTTTTTTTGCAAAAATGGTGGTGAAACACTGGAACAGGTTACGCAGAGAGGTGGTAGATGCCCCATCCCTGGAAACATTCAAGGCCAGGCTGGATGAGGCTCTGAGCAACCTGATCTGTTTGGAGATGTCCCTGCTCTTTGCAGGGGGGTTGGACTGGATGGACCTTAAAGGTCCCTTCCAACCCAAACTATTCTATGATTCTATGACAACCTGTCATTGGTATTTGTAGAGGCCAAGAAACAAGTTCTGTGGGAGATGCAGCATTGTCCTTTTCAGCTTTTTTTTCCTCTCTCTCTTTTTTTTCTTTACTGCAGCATTAGCACCTAGCATTCCTTTTTATGCAGAATAAGGGCAATGACACCCCCAAAACCAAATGGTTCCAGTGAAGTAAGACATGTCAAGTCCAGCCCACAAATGTAACAGACATGGAAGTAGGCTTTGGGACATCAAGTGATGGCTAGGACTAGTGCTCATCTGGAAAGATCTACATGGGGCAGGAGAAGAACTTGGTAAGAGAAACTGCCATGGATAGCTTGAGGAAACTCAGTCTCCTCTCTTGAGAGCCCCAGGAGGTTGGTGAAAGGGTGTGTCCATGCTATATATAACTGGATGTTGTATATGTAATGTAGATATAAGCAAAACTGCAATCTGATATTTCAATCCCTCTTCCAGTGTTTGGGTCCTCATTTGCCTTTGGTCGGATCCAATCTTGTGTGGGAGAAAAATATTTTCTCTAATTATATGAAAGCAAGGCATGGAGCGTAACTAAAGATACAAATATGTGGAAAAAATAATTTATACATAACTATAAATACTTGGGTATGTTTGTTAGTTTATCCTCTTCATTTTGAAAGACAACACATCACAGGGTCTTTTCTGGAGCTCATTAGCTACTGCTAAGAAATCCTCAGCCTTTCTCTCTACTGAGTTCCATGACAAAGCAATGTTTTCTCCATTTTCTTTGGCCATGACAATGACTACTTGTATCACTTTGATGGCTTTATGCTCACTTCTACTACTGCAACACTTGTCCATAGCTTGCCATGCCAGCTTTATATGCCTGCAGTTATAACCAGTCAACCTCTCAGGCCACAGGTAACAGCTTTTGATTAAGCCTTGCTTTGTGATCCAATGCCTTGGGCAATGGCATCTGTTGTTTCTAGGAATCTCACTAAATGTAGTTTAATTACTCCTTTCCTTAAGGCTGAGTGATGGTTGTTTAGCATGACCATTGCTTAAGTCGGTTCAATAATTGTCTGGAGACCAAAAAGTCACTTGAGAGCAGTCATTCATTTTTTTTCCAGTATAACAATATTATTATTTCCTGGTCTTGCCATATGGGCTACACAGAAGTGGGACACATAGCCAATTAACTGAGACAAAAGTTTAACTTAAAGCAATAATGGTAGCGCATTTAGTGCACTTTGGAGCCATGGTTATCATTACTGAATTATAAATATTAATAACAGTTAAACACATTGTCAATGGTGCAGCCATTAAACATCTGCTACCTCTGCTACATGGTGCTTTTTAGCTTGAGTGAAATCTCTACTTTGGGGTATAGGCAAGTGCAGTGATATTTGTGACTTAATGTAACCCAAAGTTCTGGTCTCTCTGTAATGGGATTTTGACTTCAATATGGCTAATATAACAGATATACTTTTCAAGTGTGTCTGTTTTTTCCAGACTGTTGATAAGGATTGTTGTTATCAATGAGTATATAAACAGAAGACAAGATCCACTGATGCTTGCACTGCAGGCTCAGGGCTGCAGGCACAAGGGCTGTGCCAAGATGATTTGGGCACAGAACTCCATCATAGGTGCTCCATAGGAATGCAACAATTACCTCCTCCTCATCACAGATATGCAGAAATCATATCTGTGCCCCACTGTGGCCAACAAATGAGTTCCTTTCATGAAAACAATAGTTATCTAATTTTTATCTAATAACATGTTGCAGGATGTACCAGTCTTTTCCCAAGATCTGATTTTCTTGATATCCACCAAGATGTCCTGAGTAAAAATTGTCAAATACAGATTATTTTGAGAGGGATAATTTATTTATAATCACTCCTTAGGAGTGAACACTAGAAATATATATTTTTTTTAATCTCTGAGCACATAAAGAACATGTAACGGTGCCTAACCCTTAGGAAGCTGAACAACTTTACTCTAGCAAACTTTAAGAGTTTCATTTGGTTCTTTTATCACAGGTAAATGTACCTTGACAATATGCCAGAGAAAGAAAGAAAATAATTTCATCTGCCAGATCTTTTTCCCAGAATTACTTTGTTCCAAATCTAAAGCCCAGTGGGGAAGAGGTGATTAACTCCCAAAGTCATTTAAACATCAAACTGTACTTCAGGTAAGAAAAAGCCCTCTCAGAAAGAACAACCAATGATGTCATGATTTTCAAAGCAGATGTAATCAGAATTTTGTAAAAGCAGGAAGAAAGTAAACAGGAAAAGAAAGGAGGAAGGAAGAAGAGTGTGAAAACCAGAGCATGTTAATATCTGCATTCCTCCTAATTTCATAGGAGGCAGAGAACAAACCAGGCTCCAGTCCATAGGCAAGACATTACGTGAACAGATATTGCATTGGATTGGCTTTAGATCCAGAAAGAACAGTATATTCTGTTGATCAAGTAAAAAGTTAAGAGGTAGCTTGGTCTAAAAGGGAGAGGCTATCTTATAGCAAATTCTTAAATTCAGCAGATGAAGTCCCAGTAAGAAAAGACCAGAGGCTGGGAAATGTTAGCTAAATGTTAGCATATTTTTAATATGCAATGGAAAAAGCTACTGTAACAACTACCAACTACCAGAATACAAAATCTTTATTAAAAAAAAAATCAAGTAACCATGCAATAGTTTTATACTGATGACTTAAAGAAAGTTTTGTTGAGTTGAATTTAAGCTCAAACTTGTGTTGGATTCAGCTTTGAATCACCCTGTAACTCAATTCTGCTACAAGCATTACATCTTTAGTGAATTTCCAAGGACTTTCGGAGGTAAAAATATTTATATATCTCTAATATTTTAGTTCTTGATTTACATCAAAATCCTGTGTGGCTAGTTCCCATGCATATTAAACAAAAAAAAGAAGGCTAAAATTCAATATGCAATATTCATTCAGAGTGTAATTGAATTAATGATATTAACAGTACAGGATAATTTAGCCACTATAGAATTATGTATAAAAATATATTTAGCAGAAGCAATAAAATGGTAATTTAACATATTAAAGGGTAGCTAGCAATTTGACATAAATAAAATAGAGACAAAAGCAGATTCCAGCAGAAGCAGAAAGTGGAAATTAAGTAAACTGTCTAGTTAAACAAGACTATCACTATGCAACAACATTATACATTGCCAACTTAGAGCTCAGTTTAAGGTGTCACAGTGTAAATGTCAGGTCTAAAAAGAATGTTGTATAATTTAGAAATCCATTGCAGTGGCATCAAGCAATTTCACAAAAACTGATGGAGAGTTGTAAGCGTGGATACCACCCAGACAAGGGTAAGCATTCTTACTTCAATGGAGGTAGATGACATGGGAATATTAGCTTAGACTTTGAATGTTTTCTAAGTATGTTTGGTTGCTTTTTGCAATGATTTCTGTTTAGGACACAGGGGAATAAGATCACTTACTCTGGATGAATCTTTATTTTCTAATTTCTAATACAAAAAAAAAAAAAAAAGGGAAAATAAGTGAAGGATTCTGTCTCGAATTTACCAAAACATTCTTGGTATTTAGGTAAACTGTGTTACTATTTAACACCCATTATGATTTACAGTTCACATTAGATGTTTCTTTGTACACTATTTTGCAGATGCCAACATCTGAAAGCCAAAACCAGCAATTGTTTTTGGCTAGAAAATAAGAACATACCTCTGTATGTACTGGGTTAGGTGAGCTTGTTGGCAGGGTAGGATGGTGAACTGCTCCTATGAGTACACACCTGGGATGGCTGGCACACGCTGATTGCTGCCCTTGCTTTGTCTTGAACTAGAAATTGCTGCACCATAGGTATCAAGGTTAAAAAAAAAATGCCATATTTTCACTTTGTTAATAAGAAGCATTACTCTGCGGTACTTGCTAAAGGATGTAGTGCCACTAAATTCAGTCCAAAACTAGCTTGAGGATAATCTGATAAAGTTAAATTCATCCAATTTATAAACATTTGCATGTTATTTATTCATATTGTTTACATGTGTTTGCCCTGATAACGCGAGCCTATGTGAAACAGCTGTGAGCAGCCACCAGAATCTGCATGTTCACTGCTTTTTGCTGGAAGCCAAAAACAACTGCCCAGGCTCCATGAATACATGCGGTTCATTTATCCCAATTAGATACTAATTTCAGGCAAGTGCCACTAACCAAGAACAATGTGACACAGAACAAGAGAAATGATCTACAGCAGTGCAGTAAAAGAATAAAGAATATGAATAGAGAAAGTGGCTTCTTTCTGTCAAGTTACAGATAATGTGTCTTTCTGATACTGAGGTTTCTATTATCTGTGAAGACACACCAGGCTCAAATTTTGAATTGAGTTGAGGTGTCTGTCTCTGAGTTTGCAAAACTCAGATGAGAATCTTGCATGAAAAGTTTTCCTGTCTACCTGCAGTCATAAGTACTGCAGGAACAGCCCTCTTCACAGCCTGCTGACGTGCCTACCTTCTGTGCTTGGCCAATAAGTCTAAAACACTTAAAACTTTTACAATCACAAAATGTTCCAGTTTGGGCTGAGATTCTGGGAGGGCTCTTCCTCACTTGATGGCTGCTGCTCATCTCTAAGCTAAACTCAAGTGCCTCCATGCGCCTGATCCATGGTTCTACCAACTGTGATTTCCCTTTTATTCATTCTTTTTAACACTGACCATACTTTTTCACACTTGAGTGTCTTGTGTCATACATTGAAAAGTCCACGATTGTCCAGTCACTTATGCAGACATGTGAATAAAGTGGATGATGAAGCACAAACTTGATTGATAGTCACCACCATTTTATCAACACTCAAATTTTCCTGTCAGGTCGGCGTGAGTTCTACATTACTTTCCATTGTCTTCATTTTTATTTATTTAGAATTTTGCGTTAAATGTTAGCAGCAGCAGTGTAGAATTTTGGTATATAATATGAAAACAGAGCAAAATACTTCATTTCACGTATTTTCTAAAATAACTATAAAGAGCTATTAATCGATTCTAATTGAAATGCATTGTCTTTTCAGGAACACAATGTCACCCATATGTGTCATAATGGAAGTATTTGATGCTTAAAGTTTCATTACAATGCACACTCTACTCTAGTAGATAAGTTATTCAAGGTATTAATTAAAGTAACAGTACTTTTATTAATATTAAAATAGGTAGCAAAAGGATATTGAAAATATAATCAAACTCCTAATTTGTACACTATTTGACTTATTCTCTAAATGAAACTGTTTTTTTTTTTTGTCAACCATTTCATTATAGGATAAACAGGAGATTCTAATCTGGAAAAGATGTTTTAAGTTTAATAAATGTGAGCATGGCTCTTACTTATTTTAAAAATAACATACTAAGAAATTATGATATGCCATACTATGATACCGTAAACTCAGTAAATATAATCAAAGAACATTAAAAGAAAGTAAAATTCTCTTTTTACTTTGTTTATTTTGTGTACTGTTGTTTTGGAATTCTGTTTTGTAGAACATTTGCTGTTGTTCTGATTTGAAATGAAAAATAATCAAGATCTCAAAAACTCATTAAAGATGGATTTCCAAATGATGACCACATCCAGTGATAAAGTGTGCAAATCCTATTAGAAATAGTCATTATCTGTGGGAAAAACAAACAGAATTTGAATAAATTTCCATTAGCTTTTCAGCGCAAAAATTTGAGACAAATAAGATTACAGCAGGCAAGGTAGTTGCCACTAGACGATCAACAAAGGGAGATTAAACTGTACTCATGAGACCTTCAAACGAGCGTCCTGCTTCACAAGCACAGTTTGACTTTCAAACGACACAAACTAAGTAGATGCTACAGATCACTGCACTTGCTTGTCAGTGTTACCTGTGATGCTTAACAATTAGTTTTGGGACTTCAATTTGCAGGAAGAGATAATTGTGTAAAATAAAACTTAGGAATCCTCGTTTGACAACGATGGTACGAGTGAAATACTTTTCCAGGTACTGAGGCACAAGTTTTGTCCATGTATGTCCCTCCCTCCCTTCCTCCCTTTCTTCCTTCCTTCTTTCCTGTTCCCTTCTTCTCTCCCTTTTCTCCTCTCTCCCCCCTTTTTCCTTTTTTTCCCTTTTTCTGAAGTTTCCTTTTTTTTTTTTTTTTTTTTTTTCATATCAGGATGCCTCACAAGCTTTTATGTTAAGACAACTGGAAAGCAAAGTTAAACACTTCTGTAACCCTAAATATGCGACACTACATCAGCTCTATACAACATTTAATCAATTCACTTGGTTATTTTAAAATATGCTTTGTATTTTGGAAGTGAGTACCTCACACATGCATTAGGGCCAAAACTAGGTTGGTCTCTTCTGTTGAAATGATTTATCTAATATCTTTTTTTCAGTTATGTAAGTATTCATATATAATGAATGATGTATAATTTCAAAACAATTTTGTAGCTCACTACTGACACAGAAAATACAGATGGCCTGTGTTAAATATGCTTCTTTTTATTATGCATGAGTTTTATATAAAAAATCTTCAGCTGTGTCAGAATTAAACTTGAACCAAATTTTTTAGTTTTAGAATAGCTTCTTGTTGTGAGCAATACATTCTGTTTACTGGTTTAGACATAGGACACTAAGGTAAAGACAAAAGTATTTTATTATTTGCTTGGCTGCTGTAAAAGAGTTGGAAAAAACAAGTAGAAAAAGATGTTACAAGCTGCGGTACCACATCACCATGTTAGTCTTAGGGACAGGAATTAGCATTACCTCTGATTAATAACCTTCCCTTATATTTCCTCCAGCGTCCTCTGGCCATCAAATCCTGGCACTTTAACTTGAGACTTTTTTTTTTAAATACTATGGGCATCAAAAATAACAAAATAGACTTCAATTTTTATTACTAAGATTTTGGAAGAAGAAGTTCATGTTCCATGAAAACTGCACCAGTGGCTTCATTAATTACCTTTTGTTTACACATCAAGGTCACATTGGAGAATCATTTCTTTACTTTAAAAAGTGTAACATATGTAGTGTTGATTGTTCAGATAGGATTGGCTTCTAAGTTCAATTTCAGATGCATTCTTACATGACTGAGCACAGTACTCCAAGCCTCTGCTCTTGTCATCATAAGTTTATGAACGTTTTGCAGTGAGATTTCTGTTAACCCTGAGGCTGTCAAGAGTATTTAAGACAAAGCAGCACCTAATCACCATTGATCATTTGACTACTTATAAAGAAGAAAAGAGAATATGCTAAGGAATGAACAACAACAACAAAAGTAAAATAATTAACAACTACTTCGTTCCCACACAGCTAAAACGAGATGGGAACTCATCAGTTCTTTATGTCTGCATATGCTTTTAAAGTGTGTTTTTTTTTTTTTTTTTTAAACAGCTATCCCCATCAGAACATGTTCTACAGTTGTAAATCAGTGCCAGTGAATTAAATCTTGCTCAGGGCATTGTGTACAATTACAACATGGCTATTAATATAGGGAAAATAAACAAGGATGAAATGTTTAACATGACATAGGATCTGACTTATTAACTGATTCAGTATAAATGAACGTCAAGGAAATAACGACAGTCCCAGGGTCCATCCAACATCCAGTTGTTTGAAAAACTATTTCACCAATGGCTTAGAATATGTTATTCTTTCATTCTGTTGTCTGTGCTTCCAAGTGAGGGAAACATAGTTTCAGTTAAAAAAAAAAGAAAGAAAAAAGAAACACACCACTTCAAGTAAAAATTATTGCATAAAAGAGAATTTCTATATTAGAAGGTCAGGGTAAAGACAGTCATTAACAGAAGAGAATATATGACCAAAGAAAAGAAAAACTTCCTTCTAAAAAAGCAATTGCTAAAGACAAGAAGAATGAAAAGCCCATTGCTATGGTGCTGGATGTGTTGTTGTTTCTTTCCGACCTCACCTTGTCCAGTCAAGATGACTAAAAGCCTTACTTTGTTATTTACTAGCTTTCAAGCATATGGTTTTTGACAGTCTTCATTATTCTTTAATACGTTTCTTTTGTAGTGGAACTCACCCTTTAGAAACTCAGTTAAGGAATTGAATTGAACGTTTCATCTAGAGCAGGTTCATTTTAATTCATTTAAATATGTAAAGACATTCTGTTTTGTTTTGTGGGGTTTTTTTTTAAATACCCGTGGGCTTGCAGGCAGAAAGGTATACAGCCTTATCTCTGAGTGAAAAGTCAGGTTTCAGTTCTCTGCAAACTTTTCTGTGTTCCAATTAGGGCATCTCAATGCAAGAGCTTGTTAAAGTTTCATGTTATAAAGGATGGGTTTGCCTTGGCAGATTAATGTACCAGCAGGAAAATCTACTTCTGTTTTTCCTAATGCCAGGTTTTAAAGCTTGCTTACTTTGTGGGTGGTGGGATTCAAGAGGAAGCAAGGTAGCCACAGGCATGAGATCAGAGCTTCGTCCTTATGCACATAATCAGGTGTGTGGGTGTGAGAGAAAAGAAGATGCGAGGGCTCTATCCTTCCTCCTTGCATCCAAATAACTCTCCCCGGCGTCCCGAGGCACTGTGTGTGTTTGTGACAGAACGCACTGGGCCAGTGCATTCTGACATTTTGACAGGGCTGGGAAACTTGGAAACTTGCAAACATATTCTTACATTTGAAATGAGAGGAGAGGGAGGAAGCCATGTGCGCAGGTCTTACAGCGCTAAGGAGGGTTTCACAAAGCCCAAAGCAAATTCCACCGTGCAACGCTGTGACTGCAAACAGGGGCAGCAGGGCTCCCACACAGACCAGCCAGACCAGCACTTCCGGAAGAACAGCTGCAGAAAGATCCAGAAGCCAAATGGTTTCCCAAAAGACCAATGTCGCAGTTGACCCACACAGCAAACTAGGCCTTTTCCCATGCACACCTATTTGGAAAGAGCTGTCAAGTTAAAAGGAGGACTTTTATATATGTTGACGCTAATGGTTAGCGTCATTTACAACATGAGCCATGTGGAACCATGGAGCAGGAGTCTGTGGGCTTCTCCCTAGTTGGTTTTCATATAGGTGTAATGATCAAAGGATCATATAATTTAATGCATGAACATTTGCAGGCCTGGCCAGCCATTGATACAACCAAGCAAATCCCATGGACGCTGACAGGAATCAGAGCACCTTCACCCATCACAGAGAAAACTGGCTTTCATTTGGAACAGGATTTTGCAGTTTTAACTACATAACACAGTGTGAACTTGCTCCAGGCATATACTCAGGAAACACTTTAAAGTTGCTGCAGGTCCTGCAGACCTAGCCGGACAAAATTTTAAATAAGCTCTAGTGCGTTTACTCGTTAGAGTCCACTCTGAAGGTGGCCCTGTGCTGGGCCAGCTGCCCTCAGCTCGGCCACTCGAAAGGCACCTGGCATGCCTCTAGGTGTGTTGCAGCATGGAAACACTCAGAGATATTACTTCAGATCTTACTATCTCACTTCTACCTTGCCCTAAGGTTACTGGAGACAAACACTAGGTACTTTGGTACTTTGTAGAGTGCCTGGTTTGACAATTTAATGATCCTTGTTTGGGGCTTGTGGTCACTATCAAATTTGAAATCATGAACCTGCATATTGATATTTCTAGCCATGACACTCGGGAAGAGGACAGAGACTCTGTCCTAGCTCTGGAGACTGAGAGACAGCAAGAAATATGGCCAGGAAAGCTGTGAGGCCTATTTGCTGTAAGAAGAAGCTGTAAGACTCCATTTACAGCTTTGGCAAGGGAAAAAGTCAGAGTCAGAATACAGTCTTTACTGTCTGGCTTAGATCACAATTTTCTGCTGTTTGCCAAAGTAGGACCAAGTTGGAATACTGAGAGTAAGACTTGTCTTCTGGTTGCCTTTGCACAGCCTGTAACCTCATAACTATACTGCTTTTGCACTCAGTTCTCTTTAATTAGTTTTCTTAAGAAGCAGTTTCTCTCCAAAAATATTGATACAGGAATGCAGGGAGGACAGCTGAGAACCTTCTCAGTGTGTCCTTCTCCACTAGCCTGTACCATAAGCCGTTCTGCAGCTCAGAGGCTGATGTTTTTCCTCACCTTTTCTATCTTCCTCTTAATGGTCTAACTTCAGCCCCTGCACCTGCTACTGCAGGATATTGCCATCTCTGGCTTTCCAACACTTCATATTCTGATGAATAGTTGGCTTCTTGTTGCTTTGGAGAAAGTTCCCAACTGTTCCTGAATTTTCTCTCCAAGTTCAGAACAGAACAGAAGGGGCCTTTATTTACCTTAATGGGCTCTGAAGATTAATGCTGCAGACAGTCAGGTGCCTGGTCTCCTCACGCTGATTTCTGCCTTGGGTTTCATGATTTCTGGCTGATGAAGGAGAATTTCTGCCCAAGGTGCTCAGATCTGTAAAGCATGATGTTCTTGGCTAACTGCAATACTTATATATTAGGAGATGCCATAGGAAAACAAACTGTCCTGTGTCTTATATAGATGTAATTTACAAACTCTTTCAATAGACTTCTATAGTGACAGAGTAAAATGAACATACTTTAAAGCAACAGAGCTTTCCATAGCAATAAGCTTAAAAATTAACTTGAAATAAATAAATAAATTTAAAACTCCACAACAAAAACCCAACTGCTTTCAAACACAGTCCACAACTTTATTACTGTAAGTTCTCTTTTTTTTTTTTTTTTCTGGAGAATTTACAGGTTGCTGTGGTAATACTATACAGCATTCCTTTATGGCTTAAGCACATACATTTTAAAAGTTGATAACATTTTTTTCCGTTAGAAAAGCTTAAGTCCTTTTATGTTATGTTAAGGGATCACATTTCACAAATTCAGTTTTCAAGTAAAGTCTGATGTCCTAGTACCACAAAGCTTAATGAGTGAACTTTTGCCTCACTAAGGCCTGGAAGATAAGAAGAGATGAATACTTTAAAATAAAGGCAAACATTTGCTTCAACATGTACATGTAATTGTTCAGACTGTAAATTAAATTCAATTAAGTTCAGAGAGTAGTATCTTAAGCCTTTTGCTAATTATACTTGTAAGTTTCAACTCATTAAACTCAGATAGTACTTTTAAGAAAAGGGAATCTGCTAGGAAACTGCCCATTACATGGGCTAGTTATCTTGTTTCCGTTAAAGCATCACTAAAACTTTGAGACTTGCCTCCAAGATACTCCACAGGAGAAGGGAAAAAGAGAAAAGAGAATCATGGGTACTTTCACCAATTGCAGCAAAAGAAGATGAGCTGCAGAAATGAATTTGTATTTACTGGGCATGTAAAACCTATAGCTGCACATCCAAGAATATCCTTATTCAGTATCTGGGTGCTGCTGTGCTCAGAAGGCAGTTACTTGCAATGCTGCTCACCTTGACAGACTCCCTGGGACTGGCTGATGTCTCTTTGGTTAGCAGCACACCCTCGCTTGAAAAAGAAAGCTCATGTAAAGAAACTAAACCTCTCAGCAATTTAATGCCAAATAAACACTCCCTTTTGTGATAACTACTAGCCTGGCCAGAACTTCAAGGCGTGATTTGGGTGTCATTTGAACTAAAAACATGAAGGAGACTATGGCAAGGAGCAGGAAAAAAGAGGGAGAACCAGGGTCAAACTGAAACTCTGATATGGGCAAAGAATGGGCATGAGAAATATAACTGAGGGAAACATAGTCAAAACAGCATGAAGAGGGGATGGGGGAGTCCAGGAGCAAGTATGAATTGGGACCCTACAAGTTCCCTAATTGGCCGAGAAAATAGCATAAAGAGGAAGGAAACTGAAGCTTTATCAACTCCCTGGCATGAAGGAGCAAGAAGGAGGCATTGCAGGCAACTAGAGAAGTAAAAATCAACAGGAGGTTGACACGTCGTGAGAGAGACAGGGAAGACTGCAGCCCCTGGAGACTAAGCCAAGAACATGGCTTACAGAAGCTACAAAATGTGCAACCAAGTGTTTTTATAGAGGGACTAGCTAGTGTTGGCACAAGACAGCAAGTGTTAGCACTGGGAGACAGAAGAAGTGCTCAGTGTGTGACAGTGATGAAGTCCCACGCAGCCCTGTGAAAGTATGTCTGAGATGCATAAAACCGAGGCGCTTGCTTTGAGCTAGTTAGCCAAGCCTCAGAAGCAGTCTGTGCATGTTAACATTGCTTTAATTAATTTAACCAGCCTAATACCCCTAATTTGTTGGAGGTATCTGTAAACTGCACTTTGCAGGGTTAAGCAGACTCAGTGTATCTTTGTTAGAAAAAGTCGCTCCAGAGACAGCAAAACAGGTCAGTCCTTTCCAAACCCATTCAAACCCTTAATTTTCCTACTGTGTGTCCTTGGTCAGTGATTGTGAACACCAGAGCAATAGGCACTGAGGAGGGACTGCCAACAAGCCGAGGCCGCTGAATAACTGCCCCCTCTTAATTACTGCCAAAGCTAACAACCATGGCGATGTTCATACCAGGTGGTCTCCCTTTAAGAACCAGGCTCTTTCACTTTCCTTCTCCTTTTCTTAAAAAACATTTTGTTGTAAAATAGAAAAAAGTTGCCCAAAAGCACACTGACTACTTGCAGCGGGAAAAGAAGTGCTGCTCACACGATTTTTCTGTGTTGTGTTTTCTTACAGCTCTGAACTTTCTGCTGGGTTTGAACTCCTGCCAGCATTTTAGCATAGCAACTTGCTTTCTTCAGGACATTCAGCAAGTGGTTTTGCCTCCTGAAAGGCCTGGACTGCAACCCAGGGAGAATTTTGCATTGTGAAAGAATGGAAAGTCGGTTACAGCAGGAGCAGCAAAAGCTACACACCTCCTTCCCTCTGACCGCAGACTCGCGCAGCACGCCGTCTCTATGGTCTGGGTATGTGATATTATGGCTGTGATCATGTGGGACCCAACTCTTGCAGCAGGGAGGGGAATGTACCTTGTTCTGCGGAGCAGAGGCTGGCCATGGGGCTCCTGCGGGCTTGCTGCTACATGCATGGTTTTAATATGCTCGTGCTTACGTGACTGACTTTGCACACATTGTAGAGTCAAAGAACACGAGTAGGAACCAGACATCCCTGAAAAAATGGGAAGCCAGGCCGGCACACCTTCCTCTGCAGGAATCCAGCCTGCCTGCTCCCAGCTGCCCTCTTTCCAAATCACCATCACATGATAGGAAGGGAACATTTTCCCAGGGAAAGAAGGAGGTTTGGGGCAGGCCATGACATAGATGAATCATCCTAGCAACCTGCGCGTGGCCTGCAGAGGCTGAGCATTTCTGATTTGCACAAACACTGTGAGAGCCAAACCGCGCTGAAACCAACAGAAAGCTTTCCATTGGCTTTAGTGAACATCGGATCAAGCAGTTAAGGTGTAGATAGGCAAAAATGCAAATAGGAGATCTCTGTGGGTTGTTGGCACAGTGACTGTGAATACAATTGGAACAGAAAGGTACCCTGAGGCTCCACGACCATTGCCGTCCAGTGACTGGCGTTTATTCGTTCCCTGCCTCAGTGGAGCTACTCTGCACCACAGGGAAAATCTGGTCCATGTACTCTGCTCAGGAATGTTTAAGTCCAGGTGTTTTTAGCACTGGGCACAGGGTGCTCACCCTGCAGATTATACCAGGTGTCAGACACGAAGTAACTTTAGGTAGTTGTACCAGCATGCAGAATAAAGGACAGCATACTCGTAACATAGGCTGGACAAAGTTGAAACCTCTGTTCCTGAGCCGGAAAGACAGATTCCTCTTCCCATAGGTGATTTCCTGTCTCCTAAACTCAATGAAATTCTGCTTGCAGGGAGGAATGTGCATGTGACTTGCTCCTGCACTGCTTTAGGCAGATTATTATTTTGTTCCTTCCTGTAATCATCAGCTAGAGACAGGTTAATGATGGTTTTAGTACCACCACTTGTTGGGCATGGCATGTTAATTTATGGGGATTTTTTAATTTATATTTTTTAAAAATTAAAGCTACTTGTTGATAGTAGGTCTTGTAAATTAATAAAACAAGCAATAAGAGATGGAGTAACAATAATGACAAATGTTGGATTAAAAAAAGCCATGCTGTATATCAATAATGATGAAGAGCAGCAAAGAGACATCATCTCCTTGTTTATTATTCTGGGTCAAAAAACATCATCGCAGCTGGGGAACTTGTCCTAGAAGCCTCATGCCTTGCACATGTAGATCCAATAGCCCAGAGAAACCCCTAAAACCCATGTAACTCAGCAAATTTGCCTGGGAGGGATCAAGTCTACCTTTGTAACAGCACAAGGCACCTGCATTTCAGTGCTCTACCTCCTTCTTTCTTGTGCTTTCAGATACACAGCCAGGTCACTGGAACAGTGTGACTTGTCTCAGGCTCATGCCTTAAGTCCCACCTTTCCAACCAGGCATTCACAGCTGTGGGCAGGCAGGTGAAAGCATGAAGTCTCAGTTTTGAAGGACTTGAAGGGCTACTTTCAAATCCTGCTGTACACCAGGTACAGCAGGACAGAGAATTCAGACTTCTGCTTCTTTTGGTGTTTGTATTCCCACCGAATTCCCAAGAATTTCTTGCCCACACTTCTCTATCTACATAAAAAGCTAACATTAACCTGGTTTAAATAAATAAACTAAAAGAGCCATCCATCTTAATAGTCTATTCCTTCCCTTGTGTTCACTGTGTAAGAGCAAAATTGCAAGCTTCACCCAAGGCCTACGGTGATAAATCTCAAGAGGGGCAGGACCTTCCATTATGAATAGAAAGATGGCTTTAATATAAAAAAAAAATCAATGTATTATTTTCAATCATTAGAATCTTGTGCCAGTTGCAAAATCAATCTTTTTCTTATTGAAGTGCTTACCTTCACAGCAAAATATTCTATGACATAGAATCCCCATTATGAAAGAGCTGGACTATGCTCTCAGGAAGCCAGCAACTTGCATTGTAATCACAGATTTTGCATAATAAATGAAATCCTCAGTTTTAATTCTGGGAATTCCTTTCAAAGGAGTAGTGGACTTGTAACTTGGATCACCTTCAGGAAGACTGGGAGTGAGGGCAGTTGTATACAATGAAAATTGGAGCTAGGACATGTAATTAAGATGTTCCCAGGCCAAAATAGAAAGTCATTTAATGCCTCTTGGCAAAGTCTGTCATAACAAAGAAATGAGATTCTGCAGAGGGCAAGGGACAACCTGACCAGATTTACTCTGATCAGGCATGCGTAGTGATGAAAAAGGAAGGTAGGGAGTAAAATAAAATGTCAAGAATTTGGTTTACACCAGAGTTTTGGTTTGTTCTTATCTCTAGTGAAAGTGACTGCTCTATTTAGTTTTGAATAATTGCTCTGCAAGTTGGATTAAATTTTCTTCTCTCCTTTGGTTTAATGCTGCAGCAGAGACAGTGTATACTATACACTGGCATAACATATGCCTTTTAGAAAAAACCCTGGCAACGTGAAATTCCCATAGGTGCTATGCTCACAAAACATTAGCATAATGATGTTAGGGAGAGATCTTTGCTCTTATAGAAGCTGTTTATATCTGCTGGAGTCTTCTATGTAGACTATTGCAAACACTGTGGAAATGAAAAACCAAACTAAGACACAGTAAAATTTTGTCAGTGATTGAGCAAAAGCAGAGTTTGAAACTGAGAGATGAAATGCCTTCCATTAGAATAGCTGTATTTTTACTATGGTAAAGCAGAACTAAAGAAAGCATCAGAAAACAGAGCTGGAAATTATAAACTAGTGCCATGTTAGTATGGTACTTTAAGGGCTGATTCAAATCCCTCTGAAGTCAGTGCTATGTCTAACACTCCTAATAGTAATAATAATAATAGTAATAATGGTTGTTCTTCATAATTAAGGATGATTACGAGGCACTTAGGGTAATGCAGCTATTTCTTTCACCACCCGTGTATTTGCTTGTGTGAGAACAGATTCAACTGTGATGAACAGCTATGGTTGTGCATGTTCAGTTTTGAGGACTGGAAAGTGCTAATTGATTTTCCTTGAAGCTTTTTTGGTGCATTTCATAGAAACATAGAATCTTTAAGGTTGGAAAAGACCTCCAAGATCATCAAGTCCAACCATCATTCATTAAGCATTTTCCCTCATAGGCTGACTTGACCGTCATATGTCGGGTATCTTGATCTAAAGACCTTTTCCCCACTTTTTGAAAAAAAACTTGCAAGCTTTAAGGGATGATTTCAGCAAGCCCTTCAAACTGGATTTTAGCTGTTCTTTTGCCATAGGCAAGGAAGATCTTCTCCAAGGATCAAGAGCATCTGTCCTGCCTGCCTGTCCAGCTCTGCACTGACCAAGACTTTACCAAGAGACCTACAGCATGGATGGCTGTTTGGAGGATGAAGCCCTGGGTCTCTTATCTGGCCATGCTCAGATCCAGTGTAGGCAGAACCGTGCTGTTCTCAAATACAGCATCTGCGCAAATGCAGATCCCGTCAAAAACTGTGGGCATTACAACAGCCTGATAAAGGGCAGTTGCTGTGCTAAGAAGAAGTCACAAGCTAAATACAAGAGCAGATGTAGAGGACAGAGAGGACTGTCACCTGCCAAGAACAAAGAATCAGGATGAAGGCATCTTGGAAAGGACTGATTTTTTTTTTTCCCTTTGATCAAATGATATTGCCATGTTCCTGTAGACTGGCATGAGCTTTAGTGTACACAATGAAAGTGGCGACTGGAGGAAGAGGGCCAGGAAAAGCAAGATTAATCAATCACTTGCAGATTAGTACTATGAAGCTCATTTTAAATGTTGAACCACCAGCATCCATCTAGAGAAGACATCCTGGTCTGAAATGAATGTTACATCCTGAGTAGTTGGGGAAGAGATAGAGACATTCTTCTACAACTAATATTCCCAGTGGATTTCCAACAGGAAACTCAGAAGGTTTATAAGGAAGGTTTGCTCTGGGTCCAAGCTTAATGGAAAATTTTGGTCCCAGGGTTTATTCACTGAGGACTTCCCACAGTGTCTAGGTAAGAGGCAAAGCTCTAAGATCAACCAGTTCTACTTCTTTCTATGAGTTGCTACTCACAGAAGAGAGGAGAGATATGGGCTTCAGTGATTGTGAAATAATTCTTTGCTTTGTAGTTGAGTTTTCTTTTTAATTCATTCAGGTTGTGAAGAATAAAATTAAAGGTGACTTAGTATTTAAAGCATTTAAACATCTTCTAAAATGTGAATAAATTAAACAAGAAGTTATGGAAACAAATTAATAAAAAAGAAATCTTCCCTGAGCTGAGCTTTACTTGATGAGCTTCAGGAGTGTGTGGCTTTTGCTACTGAGAAGGAAGACCCTGAGAAAAGGTGCCTGGAAGCACGGAAGCCCTTATCCAGGCACAGGTACTGCAATGCCATAAGCTTTTATTGTAATTCCTGTCATCCCTAGCAGATCCCTTTAAAAACTGTAACAAATCAAGCCTTCATAAGGTAGCCTTATATCTTAATCCAAAGTATATTATATTCATAAACAATTTCCATCCTTCCATCTTCTTCTTTGTTTTGAGACAGAATAATGAACTACTAAAAATAGGGTTTTTGCTTTCCAGTCGAGAAAGTTAGTAGTGAGAAAATAGGTAGTTCCCTTCATTACCAAAGTCTCAGAGGAATGCAAACAGAGAAGGAGTAAACATAAAACCTATTTCCAAGGTGTTCTGCAGTAATGGGTCAGCCTCTGATCTTCAGATACACATCAGTAAATCCAGACTTTGATCTACAAAAGCACTTAAGTACTTGCATAACTTTGAGCATATGAGTAGCCTCTTCACTTGAGATTAGCATGTGGTTGGGTGCTTTTCTGGACTGTGGCTTTTAAAAGGAGTGTTAGGATTAGTTATGTATTTTGTATTGCAGGAAGGAGTACAAAGAAGGAAGGAAGGGAGGAAGGAAGGAAGGGAGGAAGGGAGGAAGGGAGGAAGGGAGGGAGAAAGGAAGGGAGGAAGGGAGGGAAGGAGGGAGGAAGGAAGGGAGGGAGGAAGGACGGAAGGGAGGGAGGGAGGGAGGAAGGAAGGAAGGCAGGAAGGAAGGAAGGAAGGAAGGAAGGAAAGAAAGAAATCTGGCTTAGGTTAGAAAACAACAAATCCAAATAGAGCTTCCTAGTAGATGATAAGACTTCTGATTGACACCAAAAAGAAATTAGGATCTATAATATATTGCAGAAACAATTCAGTATCTGTTGGCCTTATATTAAAATCACTGCACTGAAAAATCCAGGAAATTTACACTTTTACAAGGAAAAAAGGATGACTACTGAGAACTTAGAACTTCAGGACTATGTGAGATCAATTTTATTCACATGTCTTCCTTGATTTGCCCTGCTTCCTCAGCCTCTGTATAGAAAACCGTGTCCCTTATAGCATTCAGATGAGATGATTATATGAGATGTAGCTTCTCTGTTTTGGTCAAAACAATCTGAACTCATTTAAATTGAATATCTGAGCTTATTCTTTTTTTTTTTTAATTGAATAGGATAGGGATGATCAGCTCATATGCTCAGCTTATAGGTTATGCCCGACTTATATGAGTAGTGAATTGGCACACTGGAAGCAGAGGTGGCCATGCAAAAACTGCCCGTAGATAAGGATATAGGAGTTTCATGTTTTACGGTTAATTAGGCAGGGCCAGGGGACGTTCCCAGGCAGTGGAGCTTGATTATTTATACTATGAAATTGTTAGGATGATGCCTGGCATGTTTTTGGCTAAGGTACAAACACCCCAGTTAACAACTGCCAAGCAATTCCCAAGAACAGCATGGGGAACGAGTCCTTCTCCGTAGGCAGTTTGCATTCAGTCACCCTGTTCTGGAGGGTAAACTGATTCAATAGTACGGACGCAGGCTGTTCTGCATCAGTTTGCCTCAGTGCCAGCAAATGTTCCTGGGCATGCTTAATTTACTAATACGGATGTAGCCATAGGTCCTATTCATGGACACAGTGCTGATTCAGTTGACTTACCAGTCTATTAAAATCTAGATAGAGCTTGATTCATTGTAAGCAAAATAAATACTTGGAAATGAAGTAAAGGTGAAACCAGCAGGAGCCTGGGAAAAAGTGCAGCTGCAGGAGGATCTGCTTTGAGAATAAACTGTAATAAAAATACACTGGCTATAGACGTAAGGTCATATAAGGAAACAAAATGAGAATATGTTGAGCTGGCACAAGAAAAAAATATGTTGGCAAGGCCTAGCATTAATGAAGTCTAATTTGCTACGATTTACGTATCTCAGTTGATTGATTTTGGTTTTTAAGGAGATTTATCTAAAGCTTATTTGTATCTTAGGTATATATTCATATGGTCTCTCTTCTGCTTGGATTCTCTGAAGTCTGACCACATGTGCATATATAACGTTCCTTTCCTTCAGACAAGTGACTTAGAAGATCTTTCTATATGTGGCAATTTGTTTTATTGAAGCTTGTAGGAACTTGGTTATCTTTCAGACTTCTATGTCTCTGTCAAAATCAGTCAACAGGTTCAAAATTCAGAGGAGTACAAGCCCAAGAGCTGACTGCAGAAGCCTTGTTTTCATAGGAAATGGGGCTGCAGATCCATGGTGCATTAGGAGACTGCTCATACACTCAGCATAGAAACAAAGAGACAGCATGAAAACTCAAGCGGGGAATATGCCAAAACCAATACATGCCAACTTAGTTAACAGCATTCATTAATATATGTTGGTTTTTTTTTTAAAGCTAAGACAATTAACTAATTTCAAACCACTGTTTCCTTATTTTCTTATTTGTTAACTCCTAGAAGCACCCATACTGTTCAAAACATCCCTCTGAATATACTGCTGAGCTCTTGAAAAGATTTATTTTCAGCAACACCAGAAAAATAAAAAGATCTGGAAGAATAATAAAAAATGGATTAAAGCGAACAGAAATAATTTATCAACTGCAGACATACAGGAATGGAAAAAGATGACTACAAAAGATTCCTCCAAAAAAATCAAGGGAAAAAAAAAAAGGAATTAAGCACAACTACTTTACACTAACAATACATCTGTGCATGTTTGTCATTGCTGCCGACAACTTGCCTACCTGCCTGTTGGTACAAGGCATTACACGACATAAGAATTATAAGGTATTGGAAACATGTATGATTTTTTTTCAGGTCAAGTATCTAGCAGGGCTGAATTCCTCTCATTTACACTGGATGAATCAGGAATAGCTTAATTTCAGTATTTCAAAACCTGAAGAAGCAGAAAGAAAATGAATATGTTAGCTATTTATAAGCTTGTACTTCTGTGCAGGAAAGGTATAGGAGGACAACAGACCTGATAAGTGACCCTTGGGACAGAGGTACATTTGACTTACCCAAACCCCTCTTATACTACTCTGTATATGCTTTTCTAAAATCAGTCTCCCATTTCTACATATTAATTTCTATTTTCCCTGCTTACTGTTTCCCAACATTAGGTTTCCAATTTGTACTGGAATAAGAATGATGTGCCTGTCAGAGCACCGTTGTCCACTATTGTTTTACGTTAGAGAAGTAAATTGATTATCTGAGGCTATGCAGAGAGTTGTTGAAAGAATTTAAAGTTAAACTCAGGCTTTACGCTTAAGCCATTAGACTTCGCTGACTTGAATAGCATTTCTCCCAAATAAGAAGTTAAAATTCTGCTTCTTGGCAAATAGTGGAGATGGAGGCTGATCTCAGACTGTTCCCTTTGTAGACACGTCACTTAACCTCTTCAGTCTCAGCTTCTTCCGCTTTAAGGCTGAATTACAATGTAATTACCTTGGATAGTAATGTTTATGTAGCTTTTTTTATGAGATGAAGCACAAAATGTATATCAAGAACCCTCAGCTGAATGTGAGGGAACCCAAGTCTGCTCTTCCTTCCATCAGACAGAGGCCTAGCTTGCTGTAATGCTCCTGGGCTTATATTTATCCTGGTCAGACTTGTCTGGGAATGAACAGGAGCAACTGCGCTCTCCTGTGGGAAGGCCTCTTTTGAGACAGCAATGTATTGGCCCTGTGTATATAAGATCACAGTATTTCTCAGCCTATGGAATATATTCTACATGGTGGAAGAGATTTGGTCAAGCTTAAGATGATGCAGTTCCCACAGATCCATCTATTTTCTTGCTTAACATCCTTTCTCATCTGTACACCCAGTTGTTTCTCTACAATATGACCATGGCACTATGGACTACAGGTATAGAGGGCAAGAAAACTAAACCTTCTGCCATAGCAGCATCCTGCTTCAGTCAGCCAGTTTAACTCACTGAACTGTTAGAAGACTATTCACTGTTTTCCCACCACTTTCAAGGTTGTGTAGCCAGGTTATTTCAGGTCAAATGAACACTAGAACAACCAACGGGGAAACAGTGGGATGCTGGTAGCCTGGAGAAGACGAGTAGGACTGACCCTTGAGTGGCAGCAAGTTTAGCAGACAGATGCGGTTGCCTGGGCAGGGGACTGGTGCAGGTCTCCTCATCAGTGAGAGTCGGTCTGGTGTCACCCAGCAGGTGAAGAGATGCAAATAGTGATAGCAGCAGGAAGAAGGAGACAAGAAGAAGGGAAGTCTCACTGAGACAAAAATAAGAAATATGAACTGGAAGGAAGAAGGAAGCCAAGGGGAAACAGATTGAGAGTTGCAGGAGTTCAGTGCCAACAGATGTTCAAAATCGGATGGGCTGAGGGAGCTCCACAGGGAAATGAGGGTTGGAAGGGAAATGCATAGGAGAACGGCAGGAACCCAGAGGAAATTGCTGCCAGGTTAGAAAAGGGAGCAGGTTGTGCTGACAGGCTCCTCTTAAGCTGCTTTTCTCTAATTCTGTCAGTCTGATTTGTTTATTTTGCCCCTGCAATTTCCAAGTCATTCTACTGTGAGGTTTAAAGCACAGAAAAGCGATAAGCTTGTGCAGACCCATGTGTTTGTTCCTCAGCTCAGGATACATGCAGGTAAAAGTTGTTGCACCTGTGCATCTATAATTTTACAGATATTTTGTAATTTTTTAATAGATATTCTGTACATCATTTGGAAAATACCAGTGAGCCCTTAAACCTGGTAAAGCAACGGCTGAAAGGACTAAACCAGACAGACCCTTCAGTAAGTTCTAAGCATGGAAAGTAGCCTAAATGGCAGCTGCAGAGCAGCCTTCAGCCACTTTATACAACAGTAAGACCAGAAGGAAAGGAATTTAATTTGTTTTGAAACCTCCAGGCTGGTGCAACGTGTTTTTAGGGAGGGGAAATGTACTTCCTTGCCTTTGTTTCACTGATAAACATGCAGATTGTGCAAGGTGGAAGCTCACTTAATCATCCTTTCTCACACACTGGAGGGGCTGGAAACCTCCTCTGCTTTGAGGTTTTCCTTCTATCAAACTCCATCTGGTATTGCATGATAATAAGGTTGAACAGCCCATGTCCCGTGCTTGAACCATGCAGATCTGAGTGAAGAGAGCTGTGGAATCCAAAGATTTTGGAAGAATGAATCCAGTAGCAAATTTTCAAATACAAATTTATAACTTTTATTGTAAAATAAAATTTATCAACTATTTGGAAGTATTACCCCTCCTTCTATGAGACATGCGTTACATAGCTCAGTTGTTTCAAGAATATTGTGGCAACTTCAGCTTCATGTTTAAACCTTCTTCAGATTAAAAGGAGAGAGACAGAGAAATATATGTTCTTTCTTTCTTTCTTTCTTCTTTACTCTTGGGTCTTAAAAATGAAACAAATTTTCCCATTCTGCATACGTGATACTTGAATACAACTTGAATTGTACTATCACATCATGTTATGAGAGGGCTTTAGGCACAGAACTTCTCAGATTATTTGTGTCAACTACATTTGATAGGCTGACAAAAGAGGTCATTTAAAATGACATGACAACTAGTGGAAAAAAAAATTAAAGGGTTACTTTATTTTGAAAAAAAGAAAAAAATTAATCAACGTGATAGTGAGCCGATCTTAATAAAATGAGTAATGTGGAATTTATTTCCCTGCTATGACAAATCTGTGGGCAGATACCCTTGTCCCAGACAATGTGGAATTATGTTCAAATTCTGTCCGAAGATCAGAAACGCTGAGAAAGATCTAGGATCAAAGCAAGTTATGCTGTTTAGACCCTCCAAATTTACACATTCTTAAAAGCAAGGCTGAAACGAACATTTCTCTTGAGCTCTTTTCATTTACAGGATAGATGTAACCCAGGCAGATACTAATTTTCACACTACAGGGAAATTATGATCAACTACATCTTTCATGAGGAGTTTCTCTAATGAATTAGTCACAAACATGTTTTTATTCCTCAGTACTTTGTATCTCTTGTGCCCATTACATGAATCTCAGATTCCATCACTTCTGTATTTTTAAAGGAGTACTGGAATGATTATTCACATTCTAGAAGTTATATCAGTAACAAGTGAGACAACTTTACTGCATCCCAATTGAAAATCAAACTCTGATGAATTCTGGGAATCTCAAGACATTTTTTTTGTGATTTTCATTTGGGAACAAAACTAAACCCAAGGATCCTGTTTCATCAAAAGAAAAACACTGGTCAAGAATAAGATTGTTCCTGTGCATTAGACAATGAAGAGGTCTGACTTTGCCACAAATTTTTTAAGTGCCCTTGAAAAAGACCTCAAAAGTGTCCAAACTTTGGTCTTCCATTGCTAAAGTAAGAATGATACTGCTTTACTTCTCCCGTTCTTAACCTTTCTGGCCTGTTTTGAATATAAATCATCAAGAAGTGGGAAAACTGCCTTACCGAATTAAAGACATCAAACGCAGTACCTTCCCTCTGGCAGTGACTAAGAGCATATCTTCAGAAGACAGTAAAAGATACTCTGGGGAAAGGAGCGGTAGCATAATCTACCCTTATGAAATATTCACTCTAATCCCTAGAAATTAGAGATTGTCCTAAACCATGAAGCATGAAGTTTTCTATCTGGACAAATTTATTTCAGCTATTCTAAGCCACGCTTGTTATTCATATCCATAACAAATCCTCTTCTAAATGCTGCTAAATAATGTGGGAATGCATTCTGCTGGGTGATCCTTAATGTCTGTTTGAATTATATCTGTGCTATGGGGTATAATTGTAGCTGGGACTTTTGGTTATTCACATAAAGATAAATAGTGGTAAGGAAGCAAATGGGCAGGGGAAGGAGAAAAGGGAGTTATTTCATATAGTTTTAAACCTCCTTTCCTTTGTTTGCTGACAAGTATTTAGTAATGAAATAAAATGTTGAGTTGTGCGTTTTGCAGTGGAGCTCTTTGCTGAACTGTATCAAACAAATGAGTCGGCTCTTTTATATCCTCTTTCTAATTTGAGATGACTTAAGCAGCTTTGCTTTCGGAAAAACAGGAAGCTTGGGGATTCCTTTCCTCCAGATTTGATATTTTTCAGTTTATAAAACAGGCTGGATGAAGGATACGACACCACTGTCTCCCTGTGTGACTTTGCTCTGCCCTCATTTGGTCTGGGCAAGCACCCAGGGTCAGTGCCAGGACTCCTAATTACTCGCCCTGCACCTGGGACTGCGACTTGGGCATCTTTCTGGGTACAAATCTCAAGTGAGATGGGCAGGTCTAACCTTTTCACTCCCTCAGACAGGGTTAAGCAAATTGAAGCCTTGCTTTCTTTCAAGAATTGGGCCTCTTCAAACAGCTGCCTATGTGTGTAAAGGCTGCTTGGGTTTTTTGCCTTCTCTCCCCTGGAAAGAGCCAGGAGCAGGTTTACCCACTGGCAAACACAGCCTGCACCGGGGTGCCAGCAGAGCCCATGGCCGCTGTGCCTTAGTGCTGTGGTGGCTGCTGCAACCCCCACACACAGCACGGGGAGGGGGCTGCGCTCCCCGCTGCCACATGCCGAGATGAGGAAAAGCAATTTCAATCCACGGCATAAGGCTTACAGAATAAATTGCTCTGCACCACCCCAGATAATTTGCAGGGTATTAAATGGAATCCTTTTAACAGGAAACGCTCGCATCCAAGAAAAGGGCAGCAAAGTGAGGCTGCCAAACTGAGGGAATTGCCAGCCTTGCTTAGGAATACCGCAGGGCAAAGATAAACTTTAAATGGATTCGACAATTGAAATGAGGGCCATGCGAAAGCACCACTGAGAGAAGGATGGTTTCTTACACCCTTCTCCTATTGAGCATTCATGCAGGCCCCAATTTATTCCTCATTACACTATCTGGAAGAGGACTGCCTGAAAGAGCAGTGGCAGCCTGAATGTCGGTGCTGCTCAGCTGGCTCCAGCCATTCTCCCATTCGCCCCAGTCGTGCGTTTCGCATGGCAGCACGGCAAACTGGGAAGTGGCTCTCACTGTGCACATTGTTGGGGCCAGGCAGAGGGGGATGTCACTGTCAAGGGAGGCAGAGGGAAAAAATAAGTATGTCAGGGCTCTTTGCTACAAGCCAAGGGCAGTGAAGAACGGAGAGGTGGGGCAATTGCCCTGGGAAGGGTAGCTGGCAGTTTTACATGATGATACTGGATTAATTTGCTGAAATGAGATGAAATACCTAAATATTCCAAGAGCCAGGGGAAACGAGAGGAGGAGTAATGATATATCACAGAATTGGCTATGGTGGGAAGGCACCTTTGGACATCAAGAGCAGGGTGGCCTGACAACACTGCTAGAATATCTGAGGAGGCTTTCAACAGGCTGTGCTGGGTAGTGTTGCAGTGCACTGCGTAAATATCCTGGCTATTAATATTCCAAAAGTTGGCTCATCCGGGCTTATATGGACCTCAGTGGTTGCTGCTTAGAAACATCCTGGAGGGTCTTTGGTCTGTTACGGACAGGCCAGGGCCATTGCCTCCATCAGGAGCCTGGTAATGTTACAGGCAAAGTGGGCGCAAGAACGAAAAACTTTTCCAGAACGGTATTTCAAAAACAGCCTTTTGGATTTGGCTTGGTGTATTGCAAAACATTACTAATTCTTATGGTTTGTTCAAAACACTATGCATAAACACTATTACAAAGTCTTATATTTATCTTGTTTCTATAGATATTATAATCTACAATCCAAACATGTAAAATCAAAAGCAGTGTTCAAAATAAGTTATTGAAATATTTTACATTTCCTTAATGTCAGTTTTAATGAAACTGGCATAATTCTGTAACAGGTGAAGATTTGAATAAAGATGCTTCTGTTTAAAAGTGCTTAGCAAACTGTAGTTCCATTTTAGTCCTGAGTGGGAAAAATCTCCCGCAAAGAACAGGGTTGCATTTCCATTAATATCTTAAAATTCAATCTTATGTTCTTCGGTCAGGCTAAATTCACTCATATTTCATTTGGATTTCTTCCTGAATGAAAGGTGTAAGATCTAAGTTCAGCTTCGATTTTGGAAAAGAGTTTTAAAAAGCATAAGTATAGATGGGTGCAGCAGCTCTTTCTCCCATGAGAAAAAGAAATAAAATAGTTCAGTGAATATCTTTCCCATGCGCATTAAAAGGAAGATGTATGTAAAACTGCTTTCAGTATGAAAACTCATAAATTCTAAAGGAAATTATTAGGAATCTGAGCAGCCTTCACACATATTGATTTCAATAAACATTTAAAATACTCAAGGAAAGCACCATCATGCCCTTAAATACACTGTTTTAAAACTTCTTCAGCTTCTATTCTGAGCACAGCTCAGGACATTTTATATGGGATGTGGAACTGGGACTGTGTCTGCTGCTAGCATCCTACTGTTAGAGGCTGGCTAGTAGTGCTAAACTACATCACACAAAACCACCCTGGGATAGCTGTAGTGTTCACTTTTTAGGGCAAAAAAGCTATAAAGCCTCCACCCTGGTATCTTTCCAACCTTTTCTGCAGCTATTCACAGAGTAGCCCATTCATACTGGTAGAATTCAGGATTATTAGACTAATACCTATGTAAAGGGTAAGAGAAAACACATCTTTTAATTTCCTTTATTGCAAGCTCTCCACGCAGAGCTTACATGCAACACAAGAGGTTAAAGATCCTTAGAGAAAATATCTTTGTCATCTAGCTACTTTGCTAAGAGATAAGGTTACTAAGACAAATAGGACTATACCAACCACACATTAAGGATGTGATGCTCAATGGCCTTAGTAAACTTAAGCAAATCCTTTTCAGCAATCTGACACCATAAATGAAGTGTTTGAGATGGTATCTCCAGCATTTGAAAGAGCAACCCTGACACATACTTTGATTAGGGAAGCTGACATTTCTGTTAAAGTTCAGCAAGGCACAAAATCCTCTTAACATATGGCCAAAGATTAGAATGTTCTCTTCTGGAAAAGGTGAGCGTGATTGCAGATCTCATAACTTTCAAAGTTAGAACTGAAACTTACTGCATCTGCTTCACTTTTTCATTCACAGCAAAACAAACAAAGATGGGGAGATAGATAAAATACCAAGAATACTGCTAATAATAAATCCCTCACATGCTTTGAAGGTGTAGAAAAGACAAGAAAGCAATGTAAATTTTGCTATTATACAAATATTATGGTACTGAAATTGCTGAGAGAGAAGTTGAAGAATATTTTGTATGATATTATCACTATTCTGGTTTGATGACAAACAAGCCTCAAACCTAAAGATGGGACTCAAGCCATAGTGTGAGATTCAGCAGCCAATTTTGCCCAAAGCTCTGATTACCTCTCTTCATATCTTGAGATTTGGAGGTCCAAAGAAACATCTGCAAATTTAGAACATACAGAGTAGAAAGTAGGCTAGAGATCCTGCCACAACAGAGCCTCCTGAAAGGTTGCAGCATTGCTAGGTTGTGACCGGATCGGTAAACTGACAGATTAATCTTCACAGGACTGGATTAAACCAGAAAGTGGAAGAATGCAAACTCTTTTATGTAAACACGTAAAAGGATTTCGATTTTATTCAGTTCAAGGTCTGGGTAAAGGATCTGGTCAGTTCTTATTTATTCAAAGCAATTTACCCAGTGCTCTTGTTTTGTTCTTCATCTATCTAACAATATAAAGAAGATCTCCATAGGAAATAAAAAGAAGCATTGAAGTGTATCATAAACAGTACGTATTTAGGTAGGGCTAGCAAATGGCATAGCTTGAAGAGGAGGATGCTCCATTTATGTTATCCACTAACAGTTGATGCAAGCTCACTGTATAACTGCACATCCTAAAGCAAGATAATAAGGACCAATCTTCAGAATTGTTTTAAATGTTTACAGCTACTTTCATTGAAATAAATGTACTGGAAACAAAAGAATCAGGAAACGGTGTGAAGGCTATAAAGTTTGCATAAAGAAACAATTATGAAGGTGTGCCAATAGAAAAATTGTTTGATGTTGCATTACAAAGATATATTTTTTCTTTTTTTTTTTTTTTGTTTTAAGATTCAGTTTATCCAGTGGTTTTTGCATTTAAAGAACAAAATGCAGGAATTATCTCCTGAGATGCAAAGTGGAAACTTTGAAAGAAATACTAAAGATCTAATCAAGATTAGATGTCAGTTTAAGATGTGGCTGGCTTCTTTTATTGGGATTTACCTTTGTTCTTTGCCATCTCAGCTGTACTACCAGAATTACTTCTCATAATGTTTTTATTTTACGTACCAGATGGAACCTGGAAATCTATAACAACATAAAAACTAGAACAAAGCACCCTGAAATTAAAGATTTCTGATGATTTCAGATTAAGAAAAAAGGCCTGTCCTTTTTTATGGTGACTGTTAAGCCACAGCGTCCATCAGGACCTAGGACTTGGAGGAAGACTGCCCTGGTAGTCTAGTAATGGAGCCAGAGCTCCATTGCACAAATGTTTTACAAATATTTGTTATTTTCTGGAGAACTCAGAGCTGTGTCCCGTCCTAAGCCCTTGGGCTACTTCAGCAAAATTTATTAGGTGGATGTTGTAAATACTAACCAGGAAGATACCTGGCATTTTTGCCCCTGTTCTTTCTGTTTCCCAGTGTCAGTATTCCCATTGGAGAACCTGAGACTGGATCTTGGACAAGGCAGAAAGGGGAGCCAGAAAGGCAAAGAGTCTCTTCTCCTTTCCCTTGTGCACACACCCACAGAGCATCCTTTAACAAGAAGATAAAGTTTCAGCATTCAGGGGAAACAAAAGCTGCCTGTAACTTACCCAGAGAAACAACTAACTGTCTGCAAACATGTGAAATGGAATGATAACATCTTTTGATCATCACACCACAAAGCATAAAATACCTTGTACTCCCTGTAATTTATTACCTTTGGATTTTTTAGGAAACAAGTGTTCTTACTGGTGAAAGATCCTAGACTGGCAATCCTTCAAAGAAAATTCTCAACACGGGAGTCATGGCTCACCCCCTCATTTCCCCTCCCAGGCCTTGACGCCAGTTGTCCCCGTGGCTTTTCTAACAAAAATGCTCTCAGGGAAGGGGCAAGGCGAGGAATTAACACTCAGCCTCAGCAGGGGCACTGGTGATGCTTCTGATGAGGGCTGTGACTTGTTCCTTGGGTAAACAAAGAATGTCATCCAAAAGCCATGGGCTTACCTTCCTGAAGTTCTTCACAGAACATGACACGTCTGAAGGGTTTTGTAAAAGAACTTCAACTGCCTCTGAAGATTGGGGCTAATGACAATACTTAAATTTCTTTCCTAGAAATGTTCAGTGTCATACTGATTTTGACTCTTCAAATTATTTTTGTAAGTTCAGATGTTGAACAGTTTCTCCAAGGCAAGTTCAGAGCCATGGCTCTGGAGGGCTCTGGAGGGCCAGCAGCTGAAGGCTGGAATCCCAGCTCTGCTCACTTGTGCTTTGAGGAATCCTAGGGAGCAAATGAGGCTATCAACCGATCCTGATTCTTCAGCATCTGGGATGGACACTTTGAATGGGATAACAATGCAGTCATGGAGGATTGCTGGAGCACAAAGGGAATGCAAATGCAGGATATGTTTGTGGGAAGGGTCACTGCATGAAGCACTCAGCTTCCTTTAATTAGCGTTTAGCTTCAATTCCAAATAGCATTTGCCTCCATAGTAGTCTCCTGATGGTGATTCCTAAGCATATTTCATACAAGATGCAATGCAGTTAACCATGTGTTCTAATGGCTTTGATTTTAACCTCTTTGTTCTACCAGAGATCTGTGGGACATTCTTGGCAAAGGCTATCTGGCTGGTGTCCTATGGGCAGGCTGAAGATCTTTCTCAAGTTCTCTATTGGCAAATGGACTGATTCTGAAGCTGGTGATATCACAAGAATCTTTCCCTTGACTTCCTCGAGCTTTGGACTAAGTCCATGCAACCACTTCTTCCAGTTCTCAGATGCTATTTCAGACTAACGCATACAGGGAGATTAACTTCCTCCATTAGCTTTGTACACACAGAGGAATGTGAGCAAGAAAATTGTGTGGAAATAGACATATTATTTTTGAGAACCACGCAAAAGGGTCTGGGAGCACGTCCTCTGCTCACAGAAGTGTGGTCAGGATGGGGTGACTCCAGCACTGAATTTTACGGTGCCTTAAGCTGAGAGGATTTTCAAGGGCAAGGTAAAGAAGGCCAAAATAATAGGCCAAGGTCTTATTCAGAGGAAGCTCCCCCTGAGCTCAGTGGGAGTTTCCCTCGAGAAAGGGCGGCAAGGTTTGGCTCAAACTCTGCATGCAGATTTAGGAAAAAAGTGATTTGTCTTTTCAGACTGGAGAAAAAAAAAGTCTGTTCTCTTATGAGCAAACTATACATATGGACCTTGTTAATTACTGAGGGTTCCATAGTATTTATCTGTTCACCAGTATATTTGTTTCCCCTAAAATCTCATGTACCTTTGACCTTTAATATAGTATCAACATTAAACAAACAAACCAATAAACCAACATGGTTACCAGAACTTATGAGTTTCTCTTGTATTGTCGAAATACTCTTTGCAGTCTCACTCATTTCCTGTCAGGAGAGTTTGGCACTCGGTCTCCAGTACATAAACAAGCCCAGGAGCTGGCCCAAGCCAGACGTTTTGCACAGCTAACTGCAGAAGATGCTTTAGAATGAGGAAAAAGTAATTGTCCCCAAAGGACCTGATCTTTTTTGGGTGTCCTGTATCCCTCTGCCTGGCTTTTAAAACATCTCTCTCGACCCTTCTGGAGAAACAGCCAGACAAAAGCAATGAGAAATCTTACTATTCTGTGCTGCATTTCTAATGTCATTTTCAGTTGACCCTAAAGGCAGTTTCCTGATACATGTGTGATTGTTCCTGATGCAAATGAGAGCCACTGGAATTGTCCCTCTTTTGCAGGCAGTGAAAGGAGGTTATAGTTGCAGCTCCTTGGGGGAAAATATGCGTTAACTCGGGTAGTGAGGAAAACCCTACGTGGAGCACTGTCATCTCCGAATTAATCTTGGCCATTAGGAGAACATTGCATCTATATTGCCTGGGGATCTGAGGTAGGTCTTGCAGGGAGAACTTGTGAACCTCTGCTCCACAGCACAGCATTTTGCCTTGTGGACAAGCCCGTGCCAGTGTCTGAGACTGATTAAAAAAAAAAAAAAAAAGAATTTTGCTCCAATAGCTTTTTTTTTCTTGAGACTTTGCCACAGAATAATCTTTTCTTCCCTGCAAACTTTTATCTTTAATAGCCTTTTTGGGACTCTTATCCATCTACTTGGTATTCTTCATGTGAAATAATTCCGCTTTTAACTTCTATGTTGCACCTCAGACCTACAGTTTTAAAATACCCCCCTTTGCCTTGTTTTCTCGGTCGGTCTTTAAGTGATATGAGTTTAATGCTGATACTGCATTAGTGATCAATCAAACCTTTGCCAAGAGCACACACAACATAAATAAATAAATAAACCCTCCAGTATATTTTGATGTGCCTTTGAAAGGAGGAAAATTCCTTTCACATGGCCTCTTGTCCCCAGAAATTTACAAGTTTCTTTGTCTTGGCAAAAGGCCAAGCAGCACAACGATGGACCATTTTTCTTGGCCAGTGTTTTTAGGTCTTTTGAAACCAGACCAAGTGTTCACATGGTATTTCTTCATTTAACAGCTGCAAGACAGTGACCGCAGCTGCATGTGCCATGAAACACAGCTTCCATCTATAGTAAGGGACGCTGTGTTTTTGTTTTTCTGAGATAGCTGACTAAACAAATTCAAACTGAGGGCTGATACAAGCAATGCTGCAGCTTCCTATGAAGCCATTTTACTTTACCTATAAACAATTGTGCTTCAGAAAGCAGAGCCAGAGAGGGGCCTTTGCAGGGTGAATGTGTATATGCATGCTAATTTTCTACGTGCGCAGGACCAAATTCACATCTCCCTAGGTGAATGCCATGCGAGTGGTCTGAAGTCGAACATCTGTAGCCCACCTGGCAGCAATTTTTGCAAGCCCACACTGCTTGGTGCCTCCCTGCAACCCAATCCAAGTCCCTTGAGGTTACAGACTTGGCAGCCTGCTTAAATTGACCCTGTTTGGAGTGATCCCTTACATCATTTCATTTCATAAGCTGTTAACTAAACTATTTGTGAGATTGGCCCTAGTTGCCTGCTGACAAATTGCAACGATGCTTGTAAAAAGGGGGGCAAAAAGGGAAGGGGTAAAAACTGTCAAAATATGGTTCATGTGTAAGGCAAAGTCAGCCAGGAAATATTTATGGTGGGTCTTGAATGATCAGATGTTCTGGAAGTGGAATGGAGGAATAAATGTTTCCCTGTCTGCTTGTTAGGGGTTTTTGTGGTGTTCCAGTGAAGAGTGGTGAGGTTTTTGTGAGGTTAAGATATCTGAAACTAAGCCTGGCAGGATGGAAAGATTCTGCCCATACTTAAAAAGAGACTATGCATCTATGCACTAAAACATGCTGTTTTAAGACCATAATAATAATACTATTAACTAGTCGTTGGTGGTTTAAACATGAACTGAGAGTGGACCAAACCCAGTTTAAAAGCCATAATAGGAATAGTACTTCATAACATCTTAGGAAAAATTCCCATGGAGTTTAATGTTTTTGTCAAGACTAGAGAACTGGGGCACTGGTCAGTTAGGCGAATGTGGCTCCCTGCTAGATTTACTTAGATACAAGGATGTGTGTTAGTTTTTTATCCATTTGTTTGGCAATTGCAGTGCCGCATTGTGAAAACAGGATTCCTGCCCAAGAGGTCACCTAATCTACACACAATAAGAAGTAGATAGATGGGACAAATGTGGCATGAGATAATGGCCACGGTTAGCAAAGTAACTACACTTTTCCTGTTCTCCAATTATTTTTCCTTTTTGTTCTTATAGAACAGCAGTGGCTTGAGGCTTGCAAGCAGCTGAAATGTGGCTTCCCTACCGGGGTTAAACCTGGGCAAAATGGGGCAATGGGGCTACGCAGGCAGGATGGTGTGGGAGCTCTACTCTGCTGTGCAAGGCGAAGCACTGACAGTGACAGGCAAGGCGACTGAAATTACCATTGAGGAGTGGTCACCGGGGAACTGTGCAGAGCGGTCACTGCAGACCACCCTGGCCTGGGCTGTGACGGCAGGGCTCTGGGGAGAAGTTAGTATTTCCTGCCTCTGAAACTCTCTTGGAGGTCCCTTTCCTTCAGGGTCTCTGAGGTGTGTGTCTCATGGCTCTCAGCCACACAAAGATCTGGGCACGTGGCTTGTAAGGTCGAGAGGAATGGCCACCCTTGTAGGAAAAATGAAGCTCCTCTGTGTTTATTTAATTCTTTCGGCATGTTTTTACTGAGGAGAAGCCATCTCACCCCGTCTGCTCTCCCAGCGCAGAGCACAGCACACTTGTCTAAGCCCTCCTGAAAACATGCAGTATCCCACTCTGCTGGTTGTTTTTGCACTTACGCCTTTGCAACCTGGTCTTATGCTGCATTTTAATGTTTAAAAGCAATGGATTGATAAAATGAAAGGAAAAAGGATTACACTTTCTACTAAGGATTTACTTAAAAATTACATTCAAAGATTTGCTAACATCTTCATAGATATTTAAGAAAGGTGTAAGCAGTCCAGTGGGTCAACAGGTTGCATTTATCCATGGTTCATCACTAGCAAGAGTACCTCATACCGGCATCCTCACATCCAGCGGGGGCATAGCCCTTTGTGCCTATTATATATTCAGACATTATTAATAATTGATTAACCCTTTACAAACCACTTAGATGTGGACTCTCTCTTTAAAGTGGAAGCAAGAGCTGATCAGACAAGAGCTTGTCAAGGAAGCTATTAGGCAACCTCCTTCCTGTCTGAAAAAAAACCACATTAATAATCTAACACGTGCATTCAGGTAAATTCTACTCCATTTTTATCTGGAGATTCCTTTTCTGAATTCAATTACTTCTTCAGCTCTTTCTCTGTTTACTAAAAAAAAATTTCAAGTACTCTAGGGGATTTGGGCTGTATTTTCTGTGAAAGGGCTTTCTACCTATGTCATTTATTAATTTACCAATCCTACATGACTTGGTCTCCTCATGACATACCAGGAATTATGCACATGCACTCAGGGGTGAGTGGGCTGTAAGGATGTCCCCACGTAAGGGTGCCAATATGTTTGTTGTTGAAATGTGCTACTATACAACAAAGCTGGGAGAAAAACGTATGTGTAAGTGGGATAAGTGGCTTTTTTTTTAAAATCCTGTAGCCACAGACCAACTGAATCTGTATTATGGGTTTATAGAATCATAAAATCACAGAATGGTTTGGGTTGGAAGGGACCTTTAAAGATAATTTAGTTCCAACCCCTTCACCCTTGCCATGGGCAGGGACATCTTTAACTATACCAGGATGCTCAAAGCTCCATCCAAGCTGATCTTGAACACTTCTAGGGATGGGGCACTCACAACTTCCCTGGGGATCAGTGTCTCACCACCCTCATAGTTAAGAATTTCTTCCTTATATCTAACCTAAATCTACCCTCTTTTACTTCAAAACTGTTACCCCTTGTCCTATCACTGCAGGCCCCAGTAAAAAGCCTCTCTCAATCTTTCTTATGAGCCCCTTTAAGTGTTGAAAGGCCGCAATAAGGTGTCCTTAGAGCCTTTTCTTCTCCAGGGTGAAAAACCCCAGCTCTCTCAGCCTGTCTTCATACAAAAGGTGCTCCAGCCCTCTGATCATCTTTGTGGCTCTTCTCTGGACCTACTTTAACAGGTCCATTTCTTTCTGGACATCATAGAAGTCACAGGTGTGTCTGCCAGTGACCAGGGCGTTGGTTTCATCATCCATGCTGAACCCAGGGAGGCTATAATTCTTCAGAAGTGTGAAGCACACGTGTCCTCCAATGGAAGACCTCCTCCTCTCCCAGGCACCATGCCATAGCCTGCCAATGGCAGAGAAGAGATAAGCACACATGATTTACAGTAACTTTTAATGGAATTCGCTTTATGGCTTAAAAGCTTTCTATATAATAATATTAGTTCCTACTGACTCCTAAATAAGCTTTTTTTTCTAGTTAAAAAACACAAGCTTGTGAACTGGGAGGCACCAGAGGGACTTGATTTGACAACGGAGGCTGAGTTGCACAATTGAAAGGTAGTGCTGGCAGCATGCTCAGGGGATTCACTATGGAGGTTTCATAAATTTAAAACAAAGAACCTGCTTCTATGTTGAGTCCTTCTCTATTTCTGTGCTACTGAATGCTCTTTTGAAACCAAAGATATTGATATATTCTATGCTGCAGGGAAATCAATAAGAACTTTAATCACAAAATTAAATAAAACCAAAGCTACTGACATTACATGGTAGCACTTTCGGAAGGAGCAACATGAAGTTTTATGGTTCTCCTGCAACTAGGCTTATTATTTAAAAAAAAAAATCAATAGCTTCTTCAGAGCTATTGGGATGGAGAATAAGGGCCTTCCCATCATTTTGAGTTGACATCTTGCTGGGCTTTAGTGCAGTTACAGAGGAATAACAAGGCATATGTTCTTCAGTGATTTAAGTGGTTTCGACAGAAGGAATTTGTTAGCTCTTAGATCCGACTTTGTCACAGTCTCTGAACTTCCTTAAAAAGTTTGTGCCACCATCCTATCTGTTTCGTCATCTATACTTTTTCTGGGCCTAATTGTGAAAAAGTAGCAATGTGAAGGTAGTGACACACCTGTGAAGTAGCAAGGTATGCAGTATAGTAAAAAGGCACACGTGAATCACATACACATGGCAGCACATGGTATCAAGCAAAATTCATGTAGAAATTCATTTTGGGAAATTCTCAGGTAGAACTGTGCAGAATGATATCAAGTAGACATAAAACTACATTAAAAATCCTTATTTGTACAAAACCTTAAAAATCCTTGTATGTGTAAAAAGTTTAAAGCTAAGAGTTTCTTCACAATACCTGTTTTTAGATTAATCAATTTCCCTGAAAATGTATTGTAAAAGTGAATAATTAAGTCCTTTTACATATTAACATTAAGACATTTTCTGAGAATAATTAGGGTGAAATATAAAGGAAGCTTCCCAAGTGCAAAGCCATGAAAATTCTTCATTTTTTTGTCAAAAATAAAAATTCTACATCCAGGTTCTTCCTAGAACTTTCTAGAAAAATTTCACTTCAGGATTTCCTCTTTCCAGGGGAGATGTTTTAAAATGTGAAATATTTCTTCACAAAATTGAAAAATAAATAAAAGATGCATTTGTACACAATTCTACTATAGCCACTATAGATATTAATTTCAAATTTTGCAAGAAGTCAAGGACTTTATTTATTAAAAAAAAGAAAAATTTCCATTTATAATCTTAATATTTCTTGCTATTATGGTCATTATTTGCAACAGAAGAAAAAAATTTCAATTAATGTGAAGACGGTTAGGAGTTTTATACCTCAGGTGCCATATATCATCTACAACAACAAAAGCATATAACCAGGATTCTATGAGTTTATAGTAATTCTTCCCACTTCTGATCTAATGGAAACCTGTGGAAAAGGAATGAAGGGTAGAGAAATTTACCTATATAACAAGCAGAAGCAGATCTTTTTTCCCCCTTAAATTAATAGATGTATTCAGATTTTGTGGTAGGTTGACCTTGGCTGGCTGCCAGGTGCCCACCAAGCTGCTCTATCTCAACAGGACAGGGGGAGAAAATCATGAAGCTAGTTAGATTGGGTCGAGATAAGGACTGGAAGATTACTTATCACTTACCATTGTGGCCAAACCAGACTTGACTTATGTTTGGACTTGATGATCTTGGAGGTCTTTTCCAACATTAAAGATTCTATGATACTATGACTGAAGGAAATTAATTTAATTTATTGCCAATTAAACAGAATAGGACAATGAGAAATAAGAACAAATCTAAAAACACCTTCTCCCACCCCTCTCTTCTTCCCAGGCCCAAGTTCACTCCCAGCTCTTCTACTTCTTCCCTCCCAAGTGGAGCAGGGGGATGGGGAATGGGGGTTGTGGTCAGTTCATAATGCTTCATCTCTGCTGCTCTTCCTTCTCACTCTATTCGCTGCTCCAGTGTGGGGTCCCTCCTGTGGGATACAGTCCTTCATAAACTACTGTAATGTAGGTCCTTCCCATGGGCTTCAGTTCTTCAGGAACTGCTCCAGCATGGGTTGTTTCCATAGGGTAGAGTCCTTCAGGAACCAACTGCTCCAGCGTGGGTCCTCTGTATGGTCACAGGTCCTGCCAGAAAACCTGCTCTGCATGGACTCCTCTCCATGGGCTGCAGTTCCTGCCAGGAGACTGCTCCTGCATGAGCTCTCTGTAAGCTTCCTTCAGGGCATATCTCCCTGCTCTGCTGTGGGGTCTTCCACAGGCTGCAGGTTGGATATCTGCTCCACTGTGGACTTGCATGGTCTGCAGGGTGACAACTTACATCATCACACTCTCCTCCAAGGGCTGCAGGGGAAACTGTGCTCTGAGACCTGTGGCAACCCTCCTTCTTCAGTGACTTTAGTGTCTGCAGGGTTGTTTTTCTTGTATATTCTCACTCCTCTGTCCCAGCTGTTGTGCAGCGTTTTTTTACCCCATCTTAAATATGTCATCACTGAGGCAATACCAACATCGCTGGTCAGCTCACCTTTCGCTAGCAGGCAGGTCTATCTCAGAGTCGGCTGGAGCAAGCTGTGTCTGACATTGCAGCAGCTTCTGGTGTCTTCTCACAGAAGCCACCCCTGAAGCCTCCCCAATACCAAAACCCTGACACAGAAATCTGATACAAATATGCACACAAATCTACAGGTATATGCTGCTAGAAGAGTAAAAGAAGAGACTGTTTTCTATTTAAGACTATTTAATATTGAGATACAAGCAAACCATGACATCATAGAATCATAGACCTTAGAGGTCTTTATGATCTTCAAGGTCCCTTCCAATTCAAACCATTCGATGATTCTATGATTAAAGATCATCTCATTCCAATCCCATTGCCATGGGCAGGGACACCTTCCACTCGACCAGGTTGCTCAAAGCTCCATCCAACCTGGCCTTGAGCACTTCCAGGGACTGGAGGGATGGGGCATCCACAACTCCTCTGAGCAACCTGTTCCAGTGCCTTTCCACCCTCATAGTGAAGAATTTCTTCTTTATATCTATTCTAAATATACCCTCTTCCAGTTTAAGGCCATTACCCCTGGTCCTATCACTACATGCCCTTCTCAAAAATCCCTCTCCAGCTTTCTTGTAGGCCCCCTTTAGGTACTGGAAGGTACTGCTATAAGATCTCCATGGAGGCTTCTCTTCTCCAGGTTGAACAATCCCAATTCTCTCAGCTTGTCTGTTCATTCTAAATCAAAGCAGGCTTTTTACTACTTTGATAATGACTTAAAAAATATGAACAGACAAATTCATCAACAATGACAGTGGATATCTTTATAGATTTCATAACAGGGGAGGAACAGGGACTGGAGGATATAAGTCTTTGTTCTAAATCAGTTTTGGATTTATTCTGGAAGGATGGACAGTTCCTTAGTTTTCGGCAAGGATGAGACCTTTAACACCAAGTCCTGTTCATAAGCAAAGGCAGAAGAAGAGCAGTGCAACAATTCTAGATAAGCTTACTTATGTCTCATTCACTTCAATTTATTCTGAATATGTTCAGAGATATTATTCTCTTTTCAAAATTACTGCAATACTCTGGAAAGGGTTGCTCTGTAGGGCTTACTTTGAATTCAGGGACAAAGAACAGGAATCACCTGTTGAGAGAAGTGTCCATGTTCCCATTTACAGAATGCCGACTAGCTTCTTGAATGTTGCTTTTCATGGAAGTAACCTTAAGGACACAATTTATATAAGAATCCATTAGGGACAGACACAATTGGATCTATCATAGCATATAATGACTTTCTGGGCCACATGTCACTTAGCTTTGCATCTTGCACCCAATTTATGAATGGCAGTTGGTGAGACAAGATCTGCTATATATATTTTCCTGCAGAATATTGAACATGACACAATAAAGTCTAATTTTAATCTCAAGTTAAATAATAAAAAATAACATAGAAAAGCTGTTAGTAAATACCGCAAAAGGAAGTGCTTGAGGATGTTTTCTGATAGTGTAGTTATTTATAAACCTCTCCTTTCCACATGCTAAAAGACTCATTAAGAATGGGGATTCTAGATAAGAGCAACAGAGTGTATCGTGCAGTGGGTAACATGAAGTAAATATTCAATAGGCACTGGAGAGTCCTTGTTCAGGGACCAAGCTCGGGAAGTGATGTAAACTGTTCACAGAGCACTTAATTTGATTTTATCAGAGATTTATTTCAGCATGTGATTGATGGAAACTGACTAAGTGGTAGTGTGGCAAAAGTACAAAATCTATTGAACTTTTAATGTTATTTATAAGGACAGGACTAACTGTGATAAGCAAGGACCAATACGGAATGTTTGCTTGCTTATTTGGAGTGAAAATTCTTCCTTTGTGAGGAGCCAGCATGATTGTACAGGCTTAACGGAAGCTTAAGACAAGTGCAGACCTACCAGAGTCAGCAGAGGCTCAGCTCCAAGCTGCATGGTGATGCGGAAAGCAGGTTAGGGCTGAGAGTTTTTGCAACAGATTTTGGAAGCACTTTGGTCAAAAAAACATAAACACAAAGGTGTTGAACTTCCTTGGATTCAGAAAATGTTGCTCTTTGTCTCTGACCTGTCAGTTGCACTGGGCTTTGGCATTTCATCTCTCTTGTTAAGGACAGCAGAAATGGGTAAGCAAAGTGGAGAAGCAATCAGTATTCTTTGTATTTGACAACTATTTAATCTTCCAAAGAAATCACCCCTTTCTTGGGTCTACATTTCCTGAGTGCTTGGAAACCACGACAATATAAATATATGCCAATCAAGTGGTTAGCATAATAGCATATTGTGAAATTATATGTAAACATCAAACTACATTGATTGGGCAATTTCCTATCCAGTTATTCTTGAATTACCACTTCTCTGAATATGTCTTATAGGAATGTCTCAGCTAGAAAGCAGTCTGCAATGTTTTATTCTCTTTAGACCTAATTTATCCAAAATATTCCAACTCCCACGTACTGGTCAATATGTTGCAGGCTGCTGGGCCAGCAATAGCAACCCAAGTGATTGACCAACTACAGAACACAAGAAGGAATATGGGTAATTGATCCATAAATATTTGTATGAAATAATTCAAGAACCTCTTGCTTGTGATTTACTGCATGAGCTCAATCTCTAACCCATTTAATACTGTTTCCCTGAACTCAAGCAGAGGAATCAGACTTTCCAGCATTCCAGTACAGGAATCCCCATAATACCATTTAATTGAAGGAGAAAGGAAGGGTTAAAGTCACAGGTGGCCTTGCAATTCTTGGGAAAGGTCCCACTTGACATTCAGGTCTCCTCAGCAACTAAGCAAAGCCAACCAATGTGTCAATCAAAATGTAGTGAGTAGAAGTCAGTCCAAACATCTGCCTTTCTTGTCTGGTTTCCCTGGGTGTGCTGCTTGGATTTTGTTGCATTGAAATACTGACATGAAAGCATTTGCTCACTTCACAGAGAAAGGCACAGCAGCTTCTTGGACTTCTGTCTTATTTGCTTTAGCCAGCTGGTCATCTGCATGACAGAGAACATTTTTTAATTTGATGCTATTGCACTGATTAACAGTGCAGGTCCCTTTACAGGTATATATTTCTTAGACTTGCCAATCAGCAAGATTAAACAGTGAGCTTGTAGTAATTTACTTATAAAAAGTGAGCAGGTGACAGCCTCATATCAGCTAATGTTGGCATATTATCTACTAAAAGAAAAATGAAACCAAATACTTTGTCTCCTCAGAATCAAAGTAGGAAAGAACAGGAGGAATGTGTGGCATTTCTCCCCAGTGCATCAGGCAGTCATTTCCCAGATAATAATTAGGTCTCTTTCCTTTATTGACATTGTAGGCAGGATTTATGCAGAAAATAAAGTATTTGAAGTAATATGATATCCATGATCTGCTTTCAAGTTTATTCAAAGTTCATAGAGGCCAAGGAGAGTTTTGTCTTAACAGAGCTTTGAATCAGGAATTGTTTTGCTCCATGAAGCCTCCACTTTTCAGTTATCTGCAATATTTACGTGATTTTTTTTTTTTTCTTGTGAGAACAGGAATTCTGATAGTTCTTCTGAGTCACCGGGTTAAAATAACACCAAAATATCTTCCAATTGGCTAGGTCCTAATTCTGACCAGAATCGGGATGTATATTTCACACATATTTTACCCATATTTTTTTTCAGAAGCGTCCACACAAACAATATTTGGTTTGTGGTTTAGGCCCCAAATTATCTCATCTGTCTCATTGCAACCACATACCCTCAAGGATCTCTAGAAATTAGGGAAAACACTTATGATAGAAGGATCTCTAAACAGAAGAAGTCCAGGTGAGCATAGAATTAGTACTGCCCCTCCACTAGGTCTGTATGTCTAGATCCCAATTGACAGCTGGGACACTGTGATCTTTTGGCCATGTCTGCTCCGTCAGAAGACTGAAATGGTAACTAGACAAAGGCATCATGGTTATGCTCCTTCCTTCCTGATTCTTGGCTTTAACTGGGTTATCAGCTAACCTCAGTGGGGCTACACAGTGACTGAGCTGAGATCAGACTCCCTGCTGCTGGGCTGCACTGGACATGTCCAGCCCTGCCCATATCCACCCAGCATATGAACATGAGTAAGAACCTTGCTAGTCACCAACCCGCTTGGGCTTAGCCAGAGCAGTCCCAGCAGCTCAAAAGGACAGCATCCACAGGGAGGCTTGGTGTGGGACCAACAGGTATGTGACAGTGTGGACATTTGGCTGTGTCTCTACTGACAATTAACAGCCACTGAGCACAAGATCAAGACCTGGCCAATGGTTGTCCCTTCTCTTTGCTGCTACAGGCTCCCTGGTGCTGCTTGGAGCTGCACAACAGCAAGAACGGGTCAGGCACTGGTACCGTCCAGGATGTCTGTCCTGCAGGTGGATGGAAAAGGACATCTGGCTTTGTGGAAGAAGCTCTCTCTTCCTTGTTTTATATCCTGTTCCTGTAGCTCAAGATAACTCCTGTTACTGTTTATGTACACACATGCAGTAAAACTTTATCACATGGTGTCTGAAATATTGGTTTGATGCTAATTTTTCTTGTCTGGTCCATATATTAATTTGACCAGGCATATTTTCCCCCTTGAAATCAAACCATCTTGAGTGTTTGTTATAGTGATGAAAGATCTCATATGCCCTGCCAGAAATGGTCACGTTCCCATTGTTGAGTGATTACAGGCAAGCTGAGTCATAGTGACACTCAAAAAAAAACCCCAAACAAACCAAACCAAACCAAATCTCATGTCTTTAACATTTCAGGTAAAGCAGGAATGTAATTCAGAAAGGTAAATCATAACAATATAGTTGGTCAAAAATAGCTCCCTCACTAAGCTTCTTAAGCTGAGATCTGCACTCAGACTAAACTTCTATCTAGGGTATCCAAACTCAGAAGATTTGACAGGAGTGCCGTGATGATTGAACAATAAGTGAACTGGAAGAATATGAGATAAGGATGATGGACTTGTCTTAGGCCTTTAAGGTAGCTATTCTTTATCCTTTTATGAAAAATGTGCATTATTTTCTTCAGATCCTGGAGTCTGTGTGTTGTTTGTTGGACATTGCAGCTCCTGCCCCTATCCTGGATTTTTAATTTTTCTAATTGGTGAGGCAATAACATAGGAAAGATGGAATGTGCTATGCAAGTGCAAAGCACAAGTCAGGCTCATTGATTTTAGTGGAAATTAAGGCCTACATCTATATTTTATGCTTATACAGCACATTCCATCTTCCACACTTTTCCATTTATGGGATAACGTCGTTGCTGGAGAGAACACATCACATTCACTTCTGTATTATTTAGTCATGTAATGTGATAGTGATAAGATCAAGATGTTTGGCACTAAAATCCCAACTGTTTCAGCAAGTGCTTCATGGTTGCTTGGGGTGTCATATCTGTTAACAAGCTTGTTAATCATCTTTGCTTTTTCCTTGTGAAACAGGTAATGAGTGGTAACTTGTGTATCTCTTTCTCTGGTCATCCAGTGCCCTGTTACAGCAACAATTGTCCTCGTTAAATAAGTGTAAATCTTTCCTTACCTTTTGGGTTTGAGGGTTTTTTTCATTTGTTGGGTTTTTTTGTTTTGGTTTTTTTTTTCCCTTCATGTTAAAATTTATAGACTAATTCACACAGATTTTTATGCAGAGCTGAAAAACCTGAAATGAAGAACTGTCTGGTGCTTAAATACAGGACAGCTGGGAATCCCTGGTCTGACACAGACTAATATAATCACAGATCATTCACTTTACCAGTCTCTTCTTCCATTTTTCTGTCTCAACAAATGGAACAATCTAACATTTACCCTCCTTGCGGTAACATTGTGTGACTCGGGAAATGTTTATAGAATAACACTGTTATTAGCATAGCATTGTTTACTCCTGCAAATGTTGATTAAGGACACTGAAATTATCGAGATGATAACAGTAAGGTACAAAAGGAAATGAAAATGAGGCTTTAATCACTCTCTCAGTGTATACAGGAACATAGATAAGGCCATTCCCAACCACAAGCTATAAACAGGACATTACCTAGTGGGTACAATTTTGTCACACATTTTCTCTCTGGGGATTGCATCTCGGCAAAACCTTGTCTTTGCTGCCTGTTGCCACAGGCCGCTAGCCTGGAACCAAGCTCTGAAACATAATGAAAAGGATAAAGACAAGGAAATTTAATGGCTGCAACATCTCATACGGGTCTCGCTTTCACAGATTGGGTAACCTTGTATAGAGCTGCTTTCATTACATACAATGGCATGCTGTGGCTTCAATTACATGGGTGCTGCTGTGTTACTGCTTTGCCTACTGACACTAAGATATTGCCTGGATAAATATTGCCTCCTGAAGGGCCGCACTGAGTCAACTGCATGTATGAAGCTGAGAGTGATGAAAATTTCTTCTAGATGAGACAAGTTAACATTGTTCTTGCTGAGTTAAGCAGTGGGAGAATCCTTTGCAATTCACTTCTAGAAATGCTGCTTTTGTCTAAATGTCTGCAACTCTTCCCCTGCTCAGGAGGCACAGCCCCAGCTCTCTGCTTCTCCTAGTTTGGTTGGTGTCTACCTCAGCTTGCTGTGATGCTCGCACATCAACCCATGCATGTCTTGCCCTTGCTGAGAAACTCTTGCAGACTACATGACATGCCAAATTCCAGCCACTGTCTCCACTTTCATTTACTTCTTGACAAACCCCAAAATTCTCAGAAATGTCAAGAAATCATAGCTAATCTGAAAAAAAAAATATGGAAAGCTGGATGCAGTATCTATGATACCTACAAGAGTCTTGTAAAAATCATATATTTATTTCACTGATTATTTTAAAACTTGTCAATTCATCACTGTTTCCTTCAAAAGCTGGATTTTTCCCCCATCTCCTTCTTGTTAGATTTTTGACCTTTGCATGCCTTGCAAGTGCATACTAGCAGTGTGCACATAACATAGGCTTTCTGCAGCGCAGATGCATCAGTATGAAGTACAGATGAGAAAGCAGCTTTAAGTGAGTACCAAATATCTCATTCAGAGTCTGCCTTCATCAGCTTTTCTCTTCTTGGAGCTCAGGAAGAGCAGAGGCAAGAAAGAGGTTTGTCATGGTCTCTCCATTACTTTCCTACTCAAATTTCCAGTTATTATTCTAGATCTCTGCCAAAATTATTCTTTTTACTCCACAGTGCCAAATCTAGGATGACCATAATCTATCACAGGATTAACAGTCTCTAGCCCCGTGAAATATAAACCACTTGTCTATGTAGGCTTCAGCAGTATGTCTACTGGAGCTGGTAACTGAATCTGGTTTTCCTCCCCTGGTTCTCATTCCCCTAACCCTTCCTGGGACTCTGCGGCTACAGCTATGCCAGTAAACTGAGTACGGTCAGGGCATGTCCCCAGTACTGGCACACTACTATCCGTATTGTAAAACCCTTAACAAGGTATATGATGTGTTGTCTTCGGACCAGGCAATCCAACACGCTTCCAGACAAGTGGTGGACATGGCTCAGGGATCAACACGAGTTAGAAACTGCCGCTAATTCACAGTTTAGGTATAGTTGCCCTGCCTCAGAGCTAGAGAGAGAGACATTGGGTAGACATGAACTGTTGTCGTAGTTCAGCCCTGATCAGGACCAGACTACACAGTCTCTCTCTCACTCCCCCCACCTTCCGAGAGAACAGGGAGAGAAAATATAAGGAAAAACGGCTCGAGGTTTGACATAAGGATGGGGAGAAATCCTTAAAGTTACCGTCACGGGCAAAACAGACTCGACTTGGGGAAAACTATTCATTTATTACTACAAAGAGCAGGATAATGAGACAGAGAACAAGATAACCTCCATCCACCCCTCCCTCTTCCCAAGCTTAACATTATCTCTACTACCTTCCCCACCCTGAGCGGCACAGGGAGGGAAGAGGGAATGGGGGTTGCAGTCAGTTCATCATACGTTGTTTTACGCCGCTGCTTCATGGTCGGGGGAAGAACTCCTCACATTCCTCCCCTGCTCCAGCGTGGGGTCCCTCCCACAGGCCACAGTCCTTCGTGGAACTGCTCCGGCGTGGGTCATCTCTTCCATGGGTGCAGTCCCTCCAGAACAGCTGTCCCAGCGGGCCCTCCACGGGCCACAGCTGCCTTCAGGCATCCACCTCCCCCGGTACGGGGTCCTTCACGGGCTCCAAGTGGATCTCTGCTCCTCCGTGGACCTCCATGGGCTGCAGGGGGACAACCTGCTCCACCATGGTCGTCACCACAGGCTGCAGGGGAATCTTGGCCAGGAGCCGCATTACTCCTCCCCCTCCTTCTGAACTGACCTTGGCGTCTGCAGCCGTTCCTCACAACAGGCTGGTAGATGTCTCTCAGGATCTTTTTTACATCTTATTCACTTCTCATCTCCTCTCCACTTCTTGCAGCCGGGCCGGACCGAGTTGGGCCCAGTTGGCCGCCTGGCGAGAGGCCAGAGGGTGAGGCCTGCAAGGCCCATGAGGCCTGCGCCTCCCCCTCTGCGCCTCTGCCCCCGCTCAGCTTCTTCACATCTTCTCTCTTTTTTTTTTCTGTTTTCCCCTTCTTAAATACGTTATCGCAGAGGCGTTATCACGGAACATTCTGCTACCAATCGGCTTGGCCTTGGCCAGCAGTGGGTCCGCCCTAGGCCTGGCCAAGTCCACTGAACAAAGGGGAGCAACTTCTAGCAGTTTCCTACAGAAGCTACCACCTTAGACCCCCCTCACTAACAAAACCACGACAACTGTGCTGTATCAATTGGCTACAGGTTCATCCACATCAGTGTCTTAGTTCAGATCTGACATATGTATTAGAAGCTAATTTCCTGATTGGTTCCCAGTTGCCACAACACTATCCTGAATAAAATACAGGGTGCAAACATTCTCTGTCACCCAGTACTTCACCATGAAATAAAATTATTGCAAGTGTGCTACTGTACCATAATTCTCAAGATACTATGTAAGGTATATGATAAAACAAAACAAAATGTTCCTGTTTAAAAAAGTATTTGAGTCTTGATGCACCTTTGAACATTGGAGGTAACCTTCATTACCACATTGGACCTTGAGGCTTGAATATGACATTGGATATTCCTTTTTCCTCATGTTCATGTAACAGTACTATCCTATGTAAGACAGCCTAGATTGTAATGGAGCCATCTAAAGACTCAAAGTTCAATGTAGTAAACCTTTGTGCCCAAAACACATTGTAACTTACCAACAAGAAAAAGCTGTCCTAGGTTAGTTCTGCAAAAGGTACAGCAGGACCGGAATAAAACATCATGTAACAGATGGACCATAATTCTCACTCAGCCACAAAGACCACACTATCTTGAATGGTAAGTCTGCAATGATTTTGTGGTCCTCGTTGATATTTCTCATAGTATAGCTTCCTTTTCTCTAATCATGTATTTGAGGGATCTATTGTTTAGAGAAAAAATTCAAAGGAGAATTGCAAAAGGTATTTCTCCAGATGATTCTTCCAATTTACCCAATTATCTGAAGCCCCATGCAATCTCTGCAAGGTTGTAAGACTTTTTCATTGAAATGTTGGTGCGATATTTTGCAGAATGGACAACAACAGCCTTAAATTCAGAGACTTACTGATTGAAAAAGGAAGCCTTTTCCAAGGAGGACTTGAGGAATTTATATCTACCAAAAGCTTTGGTTATTTTAAGGACGTGTATCATGCTTTTCCTATGCAGAGCATAGGTAAAACATCAATGAAAAGGCATATCTTGGAGATGCCAATGCAGAGCTTTCCAGGGTGATCTGGATTGATATTAAGATCACCGAGATTGTGCCAAATGCTCTGTAACAAATGGTGTCCATCTTCCACATTTCTACAGTTCTTTTTTTGACACTCATGTACCCTCACAAAGGAGATCAGACATCCAAATGGAAGTATGAAAACAAGTACTAGAAGATAAGAGATATTTAATCCAATAGAACTAGAAAAAAAAATTGCCTTGAACATGTTTAGAAAACAAGTTATTGTTTTGTTTTGTGCAAGGATTTGATATCTTCTTGGTATAATCTGTACTCTGAGGAATTATCACTTAGCTTCAGCCCTGGATCATACTTAAATGAGACTATGAGAAACTCCACTCTAGCTGTCCATCTGCCCAGCAGATGGACATGATAGATCTGGCTTTTTTCTTTCTTTCATTTTTTTTTTTCTTCTCTCTTCCCAAATCCAGTTGGCGGATCTTGTAATTTGCTGGGCTGACCCTTCCAAGGGCTTGATATTGAACCTACCATCTGGCTAATAATAAGGCCAGCTGGACACTAACACCAAGACTCAGTCCCAGACTCACATTTTCTTCATCTGGATCCTTTTCTATCTGTTTGTTCTTGCTCTGTCTGGACCCAATGGATATCATGTTGTGCAAAGTCACATCAAGTTCTCAGCCAACCTTTTAGATTCTGAGTATTCTTTATGATGGCAGGGGTGCTATTTTCCTGTCCCCTCAGGCAACATTTTGTTGTTGGATGTGGACCATATAGGATGCCAAAAAGAGAAAAACCTGATGAAATGACTGTGACTGTTAATAAGCAGCAATATCTTCTGGTTGCAGCAATAGGGTCAGATAAATCACTTGATCATTTCCCTCAGAGTTTAATTGAACCACTGCTCCAACTCACCAGTTTGATTGATGTGACAGTGTAAACAGATTCTTGATTCATAAGAAGTAAACAGTTTTCTGTTGTTAAATTAGAGATCATCCTCTAGGACATTCAGAACAATTGAATCTGACAAAGACTCTTGGTACACTGGATGCTATTGGATCCACCTAAGTTGCTGAGTAGGGAGGCTGACTGTTAAAGACAAATATTTGTATTCTGCACAAGCTTGCTAAGGGACCCCACCATGTCTGCCCCTGTCTTGTCACTGCTATCAAAGAAATGAGAGTTAGAGGATCTAGGTGTCTTTGCTAGACACAAATAACTTATTGTGCAGACAAAAGGAGTGGACTGCTCTGTAAGGGAAGGTGAGTCAGCAGCTGGGCAGAGCAGTAAAGCAGGCAGGGCACAGGTCTCACCAGTACAGCCCCATAGTGCCCCAGCAACATGAGCAAGACAGGTCCAGGGACAGGAGCTGGCTTCAGCCTAGAGTCAAGATTGCCAGACAAGTCTGTAGTGATGAGGCAGGTCTAAAGCCAAGCCAGAAGACCAAGTTTGCCTGTCAGGGTCAGAACTTACATCAAGGGGGTATATGGCCAGGCATAGGCATAACTGAAAAATCGATGAGACAAGGACCAAGGCTTTTGTGCAACAGATTTAATGGTTCCTGTCAAAGTATATAGGGTGAGAAGAATCAGATCTATTATCCTTTGGAAGTTTAGTTTTATTAATGTGACATAACAGATGTCTCACTTTCAGATATAAAAATATGAAATAGCTATCTTTTTTTTTCATGAATATACTAAAAGGCATCCTCTCCATGGACAAGTGTTTCTCTTTATTAACGTGATTTTGCAGACACTTTATCCATGAGAGACTGTAAAGTCAATGTCCAAGCTGTGAGAGTTTCCCTACTCCTATCCAATAACATGCCAGTGCCATATCTTCACGGAAGAAAGAGATTGTTCTCCCTCAAGGGGAGAATCTTGTTCAACATCTGTTCTATGTCTTCTGCAACTCCTGCTGTTGCCTCTAACACAGACAGGGCCACTCTCGAGTGTATTTTCAAAGTGATCGGTTTCTTGCCAGCTGTTAAATGAAGTACATAGCAAGGACAATCCTTCATATGTCCATGGAGATAAGTTAATGATACTATGCTAATCAGGTGCGTGTTGTCCCCATTTAGCAAGTCTTACTGCATATATACCAAGGTCTGTTCACCCTGAATCCTCTGAAGCTTGTTGTGGCAGACCATTGATTTATGCTCCTGTTGTTGTTGCCTTAGAAAGCACAGAAGGGTTCATATTGCTGGGGATGTGGGATCAATCCTGTAATTACAGTCCATTAGCAAGGAAGGCACTGTTAGGGCTCTCTTGCATTAGAAATAGACCATCATTTCCAAAACTGACTAAAACAATGAAGTCTATGAAAATAGCTCCCAGTTGTGAGGAAGAGGCTTGTACAATCAGCTGGAGAGGTAATTGCATTGGATAACAGGTCAGCATGGAGGGGAGATGGTCCTTGTCTCAGTGCATTAAAGGGAAGACACTATGGCTATGGCAGGCTCCCTTAATTTCAGAGTGATTTTCAAGGCTGCATTTTAAAGCAATCTACCTCCAGGTGATTTTCTCCAGAAAGATTTCCCACCAGATTTCTACTTAGTTCTTTGCCTTACCTGTCTCCATCTGTGATGTGAGTTTTGAGTCAATGTGTAGCCACTCATCTCTCCTCCTAACAAAATTTCTGTTAATGAATCTACTGTTGGTATTTCCCACTATTTAATTCGAAAAGGTGAAGTATGGCTGTAACTGAACGTAGTGCTATTCATGGTCACATTGTCAAGAGCCAACTGCTGTTCCAAACTGTAATATACTACTTGTATTACTTTTGTGAGAACAGGTGCCAGCCAGCTGACACAGGGTGCTAGGTACTTGCAAACTCAAACAGCCAGGTTATTAAAATACTGTTAAGAAAAAACATTGGCTGTCAGTTGTAAACTTGGCTGTTGTTGGCTGCCATTGGCTGCCTGGCATCGCCAGACACTCAGAATACTAAGTTGGAGATATTACTCTTGGTAAATTATATAGCTCTAATTATATCACCTCTAATCTCTGTCGACAACTGCCAAGTATTTGCATTTTCTTTGTTCTACTGCTGCTCCATCCAGAGAAACAGTGGATTGAAGACCCTCTCTGTTGCTGTTGTTCCAAGGTTCCAAATCTTGTTAACAGGCCAACAGTAAGATCATGTCCTACATTTGCCAAATTTGATCTTTTTCATACAACCTCCTATTCCGTGTATTGACTGAAACATAACACCATTCCTATGAATGTATGCTCAAGGTTTCCTTCACCACCTGCTTTGGTCTCATTTCTGGAGAAAGTGTCTCCTGGACAGAAATATAACGATTATTAATAATGGGTTGTTCTCTTGATTTCCTTTTGCTCTGCGTAATCATTTAGCCATGACTCCACTGATCTGATCAGGCCAATCTATCTTTTCTTCTGCTGGTTCCCTGTCCAAGTGTCAGCAGTCCCGGGTACGGTGGTGCTCAAGCCCCCAGGGTAGGTGGGCCTTAGCAGTGTATCCTCTGTTACTGGAATAGTTTATGCCAATGCAGCTCACTGGATTTCAGCCCAAAGACTTCACATAAAATAACTGAAATCAGCACTTCCTAGTCTCTAATTCCTAGCTTAGTCTCTACACACTTATTGAAATCTTCCTGGGCTGTCTGGGCAGTTCTTCTAAAGGAAGGGCAATCTCACTCGCTGACCTATAGCTTTTTTCTCTTTCAGCTAGGTCAGCAAGCAGCTCTAGCCAAGAAAGTGTTTAACCCCTTAACAGCAAGGATTGCACTGGGTGACATTTCCCTGGCTCTTCTACAAGAATAATGTCAATGATCATTAAGATCACCATTAATGATCATTTGTTTAAAAATTGAATAATGTGGATTTCTTGGCATGAAAGTACAGCTTAGGCCTTTGGGAAATTCAGATCCACTTGCAGAACTTCATCCGTGCAGCCTCCCAGTAATCTAACAAATAGATTTAGGGAAGTTTGGGATTTTTTGCAGTTTTCAATCCAAACTTCACAACTGGAGCCTATTTCAATCTCTACATTGAACGATACCTGAGCAGTACCTTCAGGAGCACTGGCTCCTTGAAGCATTGTAGGGTACTCACAGCAGCTTCCCACTTTGCCCCATACATTGCACTTTGTAGTTAAAATATTTCTTTTCCCTAGTCATGGTACAAAAGAATATTAAGATAAAAATCTGAAGAACCAGGAAGCTGTTCTTCTGTCAAGTTAGCAACTATTCCTCATTTTGTTGCTTCTGTCACCCTCTATGTAAAAAACTTGCTCAGTTACTCTGTAAATAATTGCATTTGATTCCTCTCACATGTTCCCCTTCTTGTCTCAAGTGACCTGTTTGATTCTTGGCTCTTTTTCAAAAAAAGAAAAATCTACACAAAGTATCAGTGACAGTCAATATTTAAAGAACATGTTCAAATATCCCATAGTGCTGCACGCGGGTTCATAAAGACAGGGGAAGGATGTGCTGAGATGCAGCTGAGGCTGTGGTTCAGAGGAGGTCCCTCCAGGGACTCATTCCCCAGCTGGACCCACAGCCGCCTTTCCCATCAGATGACTGCAGAGTACAGAAGGATCACTGTCATAGGGGCATGGAGTATCTGTTCTCCCAGACACCAGGAAAGGAGATGACTGATGGAGAGACATTGGTGTAGGAAGCTGAGTGGGTAACAAAATGGTGGTCAGGGCAGAGTAGGTTGATGCTATGTGACAGTGGGCAGCCACTCAGGTCTGAGGGGACATCAGGGTGTTAAATCCACCCCTCTGCAGCACAGCTGAGTCTGTCCCTCCTGCACTCTGCACACTTCACAGGAGCACGAGCACAAAGGGAGCAGGACTTACTACTTCTCCAGGCACAGAACACACCCAAGCACTTTTGCTTCTGTTCCCTGTGCTCTCTTGGCTCTTGCTGTGCTCTGCAGGTGACCGGGCCAACAAAAATACACCTGGAGGGACCCTGCACACTCACCTGCCACAGTGGGTCACAGGAAAGCGAGCCTGAAGTGTTAGCACACCAAGCCCATGCCATACAGCCCCAGCAGAAGGGGAGCTACAGCCATCAGTCTGTATAGGTGCTGCTGCAACCTCCCTTCAGGCCAGGAGGCTTTTCACTCAGCTCTGATGTGGCACGTGTAAACAGGAATGTAGTGTTGCAGCTAAATACCTCCTTTCAACCAGGGAAAAGTCCAATTTTGAATCCCTCAGACACAGGCAGAAATTTTCAAAAGTGACTTACAGCAATCACAGGAGAATCTTTGCTAATATTCCTCTTCACTGGCTGCTGCAGAAGCATAGAGAGAGCCCCATCTTAAAGTGCTTCCTCTCCAAGAGAAAAAGACAATAAGTAGGTACAAAGCTATCTAGGAATTACAAGGAAACAGCTAGAAAACTGGTCAGCAGGACAAACCCTAGTTTCAGAGCAGCAGCAGCCTGCCAATTGTCACATCTTTTGCAGCCATCACAGCAAGAGAGAATTTTTTAAATGGATTTGAAGGAGGGGCAGCAACTGCAGAGGTGCTTGTTTGAAAAATAAGAAATGGAAGGAATAAAAAAACCAGACAATAACTGAAGTCCAGAATGACATTGAGTGGTCTTGGCTTTGTTTTTTTTGAGACTGAGCTGTTTGGGGTTACTGTTGGATTTTTTTTTGGGTGGGGGAGAGACAGAATCTTTTCTAGTATGCAAAAACACACATGCACACATGCACACAAAACATTTCCCTGTAACACGCTTTCATTGCCTGCATCTCAGAGCCTTTGTTACGGGCACATTTGGTTCTCATTTAATCTGTGCTGCCCCCCTTGTTCCTCTGTCTTGCATCCCTCTATTGTTTAGCGGAGGCTTCTTTCAAGCTGCTCTCCTCACAGTGCCACCGAGGCTTTGTGCCAGTCTTTCTCTTCTTTCCCTCCTAGCATTGTTTCTATCTATCTTTTCAGCATTCCCAGCATTCACTCTTATTTTAAGCCTCTGTTTTTCCATTATTGGGATTCTTTGCCCCACTATTTTTCCTTGTCATTCTCCCTCTGTCTCTTTTTCTGTCATTTTCTTCTCCCCTGCATTAAGCATGCCCTTTACCTTTATTTATCCTCTAGATCAATTCCAGTCTGTGTCTTTTTTTTTTTTTCCTCCCCTTCTGGTTGTTTCATTCCCCTTCTCTCTTTTTGATCCTCTTTTTCACGCAATCCTTTCTGCCGGGAGCCTGTTGGTATTTAAGCAACTCTTCAGTGTATGATTTTTGTTTATTTTAAGACTGAGATTCAAACTCCACCTTGACAAAAAAGATATCTCCACTGACTTTAGCGGGTCTGCCTGAGCGCTGTAACTTGTAGCATCATTTGTTTTCATCCAAAAATTGAGTTTCTGAAGGCTTTGATTACAAACAGAACTATTTACATATTAAACATATTTGTGGCCAAAATTTGAACTCCATGTACTACACAGGGATCACTTAAGTCACAACAAATATCTTTTTCCTGCTACCTCTTTATTTCTTATTAAAAACATGTGAAATTGTGTTGCAGAAACATGGTCCAAGTTGAGGAGAAGTTGAGAGATTCTTTCTGTTTTAGAGGAACAGACTTTCCTAATGCAAGTGATGCTACGGCAGCTCTGTGCTTGTGAATCAGTAGTTGCTCTCAACATGAAAAAAAAAAATGATGTTAGCTTTTGGGATATTCTAGAGTCTGTCTGCCATGATGCTCTGCCTTCATCTTCACTGAGTGAAAACACTGGGATATTTGAGTTTTATTCCATCAAACAGAAAAATGTAAATCATTTCTAAAGACACTATTTAAGTATCTTCCTGTCTTCTGCAGTTTAAATAGTTTTTTTTTTTTGTTATGTATTTCTGTTAGGGTTTTTTTTTCCCATGCTGAAGTACCGATCCAGAAGAAGACAGATGTGTTGAATATGTGGGAAGCAGTCAGAGTGATCTTAATGTGAAAGGTTAGAAATGCTCTTTATTAGCCACATGAGTTTTATGGGTTGTAAAAGGAACCATCAAATTCAAGTCAGGTTCCTTGAATTGCAGGAACTATGCCTTTTTCCCATTCTGGATGGTAAAACAAAATGAAAAACATGAAAAAATTCACATGTAGGACAGTCAGAGCAGTTATTCAGTTTAATATGTTTTTAATTAAATCCCAGCACTTGATGTGAATATCCATCCTGCATGTGAGAGACATTGGAAAATTTTTAGTGCTATCACACTTTGGTCAAGTTCCTGCCTATTTCTGACAGGTCATCTATTTCCCTGTTAAAAAATGTTCATCATCTTTCCCCTCTTGCTACTTTCACAATGTTATTTCTTCCCAGCATCTTTGCCTTTTCAGTCACAACCAGACAAATTCCTTCTCACAGCTACATAAGTGTTTCCCTCTTTCACTTTCATCTCTCATGTTGCAAGAACCATTTCCTCTTCCACTGCCATTATCTCAAATGGGCTTCTCCATATCAGTGACTCTTTCATCTCCTTTCAAACATCAAGAACATCATTCAGTGTCTCCCTTGTATAGCCTGCTTAAGCCTCCTGTCACTTTTACATTGAAATTATAGTTTAAATTATAGCCTCATTGTGTAAGCATTTAGTGGCTAACATTTGCACAGATGACTACAATAAGGCAGACTAGTTTCATCTTATAAAGCAGCCAAAGTGCACAGGTTGCAGACATGTTTAGCCCATATCTCAGCCTGATTTGCAAAAAAAAATTAAAATTTGGAAGATGTCTCAGAAAGGTGAGTCGGTGACCTGCCACTTGTGGGAAGGGTGCTGCTGGTGCAGAACCACCCCCCGCCCCCGCCTTGCTTTTGAGATCCCACCAAATCATCTTACCATTTGAAGCTCAGTCTTCCTAGCCTGCCTCTACAGCCAAATCAGAAATCAAGGCACCAGATCTGAATTGACAGATAACCTCTGAAGCTCCCTTCATCAATGATATAGCTTAGGACAGCACACTTAAAAGCCTCAGGTGCCTAAAATGCAGTGAGATGGATCTGGAGCTCAGCCCTTTGCCTAAGGTTTTGATTATTTAGAAAAGGTCACTAAAATATCGACAAGGTTTCCTTCTCCACAAAGACCAGGCCAAAACCACAGTAGCAGCTTCAATATGAGAGCATCCACATGAGGTGCAGATGACCTGTGTGAACGATGGGTGAAATTCATCCACACAGAGCAGGGCCTTTGCACCACTGGAGTCCAGCAAACATCTAGCGATGGCCACAGCCTAATGCATTTTCTGCAGAACTATCTGGGGGGTGTTGTGCCCAAGCCTGAGCTCTGTGGCAGCAATGCTTCAAGTTAAAACATTACTGTGTACTGGAAATCTCTGGCACAGCACTCTGCTCTGCCTTTCTTGCCTGATTCTTCCTCTCAGCTGTTGCAGCTCTTACAGGCAGAACAGAGTCCAAAGGATGAGTGTGTGAAGTTGCAAGAACAGGTAAGACACACCTTATATACCCATCAGACAGGCTTGAAATTAAAATCTCGTATAACAGACAACTATTCTCAGATCTAGCTGCAAACGGTAAATAAATCCAGCTTGTAATGTAATGATCCTTGTGTTTGCAACCAGCAGTGAAAACTGCCTGGGGAGCAAAAGCTGGAACTGTATGTGGAAGACAGAATGAAGTCATTGGCAATCATATACAGAAAGCACCTGGATTTTATAATTTCAACCTGCAGATACAGTCATGTTAGTTCTGGCCAGAAATCCCCCAGTTAGTGAGGGCTGAGCTTCAGGATCTGTCCCCGGGATATTAGATCTGTGCTGCTGCTCATTTCACATTCATACCCCACATTAGACACCCTGCACTGCGGAGAGGCTTCATTACCCTGCCAGTCCGTCCTGCTCCCCCTTCCCACAGCTCGGACTGAAATCATCTGCCTTTCTTGGAATTCATTTCAAAACAGATTCATGTGGTGCCTGCTATTCCCCAACAAACAAATAAATTAGCTGCTGTGATATGGAAATTTGCATGATTCGCTGTACTTAAAAACTGTTAGCTGTGAACTTATTAATTGAAAACCACAGGATGATAATAAGTGTGTCCTTCAGTCTGAACATGAGTCCCTTGTTATAATGAATTTGTGAAGCAATAAAGATGTGTTTTTCAAGGAAAACACCACTGCCTCAGGACAGTTGAGGCCCAGTCATGCCTCGCAGGAGACAGAGGTCCTTTCAGGGAGGGAAGCGCAGGGCCCCCCCCCCGCCAAGGCCGTGATGTCCCGGCTGCGGGGCATGGGCAAGGCAGAGGGGTCCCCAGGGGCAGCCACACTAGCTCTGCATCTCCCACCCCTCTCCAGCAATCCTGCCTTCGCCTTCGGGATGCTTTCCCTGACTCCTTCCCCACAGCCTCCCTCCTGCACAGCTGCCCTGGGGGCTCTCCCTGCTCTGCCCCCACTCTGGTGTCCCCACATGGGTGGGGGGACCTTTCAGCTGACTCTGCTTTCCTTGCAGAATATTGCACCTATTGATTTATTCGCTCCGTTATGGTCCTATGTACTCACATAGGTTTCCTTGTGCCTTGCATTTATTGCAGAGAAACTGTTTCTCCCCTCTTTTTTTTTTCAGAAAACTCTTAAGCAAATTGCATTTATTTTGCAAATCTGATGCAAAGGCTAAAAACTAGCAAGCCTACGTTTTCTTTAGTGTGTGTATGTGAGGTAACTCCCATATATAACAAGTTCCCCGTATGCATTTGCACTTCTAACACATGGAGTGTGGGCCCGCTTCCACCCTGACCCATGATCTGCAGTCCCAGTGAAGCCAACAGTAATTGCTGGTCTGCATTAGAATATTGTACCATATATTTTCATACACATTTCAAACAAGAAACCATTAGTTAAACCTGCATTGACAAAGCATGGCGATATTTGGTATGAATCCTGGCAGAATCACCCATTGCTTTGTTTGCTGTATTTTTCCTTCTTCTCTGTTTTCCTTCATTTATTCAGAAGGAAAGAAAGAGATTGCTTCTAGTGCTTGAATTTTAATTCTTTGCTGCACTGTCCTTGGGCAGAACTGAGTGTTTCTAAGAGATGTAGCACATTGCACAGCAAAAGTATGAATGTAGTGCCAACGGTTCTAATGCCAGGATTCATTGCTGCTTTCGTTATAAATGGCTGTTATATATTATTTTTTAAATACATTGAAAAATACTGATATTTAATCTAACTTGAAAATTACAGCCTTCAGAAAAACAGGGAAACAACTGTCAAAGAACCATAGCATTTGTGGGATTTAATTCAAACACACATTTATACTTCTGTTGTTCTTGATGACAATAGTAAACTACTGCATGCATTGCAAAGGCAGGGGTTTATTTTTTCAGAAACATACAGTAGCCATGTGAACCTCATGCTAATATTGTCTCAAAAAGGCAACCCATACAAAAGGGGGAAGATACTGTTTTGTGAAAGATCCAGTTTATTGGGTAGGACAAGGGCACGAGGCAAGGAACTAAAACTTTTATTTGCAGAAATAGCTGAAAAAATATAACTCATTTTAGAAATAAATAATTCCTTTATCTGCTGTATGAAACCAAACTGTTCTTGCCCTACCCTCAGCCTTTTCTCATTTACCTGTTGTTTCTCAATCCAATATTTTACACCACTGTTATATTTGATCTAGTGTTAATGTTGACAAATGACTGCAGTGGTCCAGCCAGCAAAGCCAGGTCTGCGAGGGGGTTCAGCAGATGTGCATCATCCAGGGATCCTGCTTCAAAGGGGACTCCAGATCACAAGATTCTTGCTGGTGTTTGTAAGGTCACAGCTACCTCCATTACTTATTTTCAGCAAAGTAAAATGAAATCAGAATAACATTTCAGGCTAATTAAAACATTATTTTCCAGCTTACTCTTAACTTTAAATCCCTTAGCCATTTTGCATCTTGTATCAAAACTACAAACTTGGTATTTGAAAGCTCACTCACTCTCACTAATCCTTCACAGAGTGGAATTATGATATTTTTTTTTCTCTGAAATGTAGAACAGAGTATCTTCAACAGATCTAGCCACTGGGTAAAAACACTACAGCTCAAAACTCGCTGTAGAAACAATTGATTTCAACTTGTAGTCCATCAAGTCATCATAAGAACATTATAAAAAAAACAAGCTCATATACACTAACTTCCTCTTTAAAAATCATCAAAATCCAACTCAAAAGAAGTCAGGAGCATGGCAATCAAATTTCCAAGAAAAAATGTGCTAGTCTGTCTATAAAATTTTGGTTCTTGTTAACAGAGACTGCTGTTTGTCTAAAGGACACCTTTTAAAAAGGCATAATTTAACTAGAAAGGCAGGAAAATTATCTGAGCTCACTAAATGAATACACATGACTAAAACACGAAAAAATCAAGCTTGACATTCAAGATACGTCTGAAGTTAAAGGGCAAGAAAATCTAATAAATCAGAAGAACATTTTTATATCAGAAAAGCACAAAAATCTCTTCCATGTCTTTCAGAGTCACAGAAGCATGGCTCATGTTATGATTTTCTATTTATTTTAAACTAAGTAATATCTCACAGTTATCTCATACAGTTTAGAGAAAATTGGCAATGTGAGACTTATGGGCAAGAACATGAACTGCCCAACTCTTAAGACACCTTTATTAGATGATCCTTAATGCCTGATTCTAGTTACTTCAGGCAAATTAAAGAACGTCTTAATGAAACAGGAAGGCAAGCCAGGCAATGAATAGATAAAAAAATGAATCTGGAGAGACACTATCCTAGATTCATATCAAACCCATCAATATTAAAATAACATCTCTTTTTGAAGCATTTTACCTCATCAGCATTATCCTGTTTTATCATTCCAAATGGCCTATCTGATTTTGCATTAATGTATCAACAATATGTATCAATACTTTTAAGAAGTTATAAAATCATCAGAAAAAAAAAAGAATCAAAACAAAGAGTCAAAATGTGGCCCTTATAGATCCATCTCTCAGGCAAGCTGCAAGGGAGTATTTTTTTTTCTATTACAAAGACATAGAAATGTTAGCTTTTGTATCTGTCAAAACCATGTTCTTACACTACCTTCCCTTACCAACTCCAGTATTGTTAGGAAGTGTATTTTAATAACAGTCCTTCTTAAGAATTTCTTAAGTGATATAAGGGAAACAACTAACTAAATAGAAAGGAATTAAATTCAATTAAAAAAAAAATCCTTCTCAGATCATTTAACATGTCAGAATTAAATGGCTGTAACATGACCAAGATCCCCTCGGATTCATCTGGGTACATACGCAGGGGTCTAATATTCACTTTATGAATCAAATTTTGAAGCTGCAATTTTAATTCTCAGTAGGAAAGAAGCTGTAATATTTTCCTCTCAGAAATGTTAAGGACATGCCCTTTAGTCTTGGCATGGCAAAAGCTGTAACCGAACAAGTCATAGAGGAGATGGACATGAGCATCACGTGTTCTTCAGTGCTGGAGAGAAAGCAAAGATGACCTCATTGTCCCACTCAGATAGACTGTCACTGACAACTCCTTAAGTTAAATATAGTCATTTCAGATTGAATGTCTGCTGTGCCGCAGCTGCAGCTAAACACCGTTTCCCCAAATTGGGCGCGCAATCCACATGTCACTTCTCTGAGCTAGGCCGCAGCCAGCTGTGGGAACGACTCTCCCCAACCCTGAAGGCACTGGGGATGTGACACATGCATGCATCTCTTTGCAGCTGGGCTAAGGCATGGTGATTTGTCACTTCACAACTATTTGCTCAGTGGAAGTCACTACATGCAAACTAAGAAAATTTGTGTGTGTGTGACCAGTAAAGCAGCAATTGAACTTTCAGAGAAAACTTACACCACCATCCTACTCAGCATAGTTGTTTTAAAATCACTGAGCTACATCAGTAGCAAGAGGTCTCCTTGCAAGTGTGAGTCATGTACTTTTTGAGACTTGTGGGCTTCCTTTCTTCTGAATCACGGCAAGTTTATCATGGGATAGGGCATACCCCTCCCTACAGGGACCAAAAATGAGTGAAGGAAGGAGAAAAGTGGCTTAGATTAAGACAACAAATCTCTGAAAACAGATGAGGAGGTCAATGACCTTTGTTCCTTTTTTCTTTCCTCCCAAAATTTAAGAAGCTGAGTGGAGAAATTTCAGTGCATCTGCTAAAGAGAGTTTACAAATTGCACCCCACATCCTATACAGAGAGTGTTGCACTTTTGGAAATGGAAGCCATCCTCTGGTTCTCTCTCAGATCAGCTTGGCACATCTTCATCACCTGCATATTTAATATCTGAAAATAAGTTGCAATACGTGAACAGCAAGAAGCAAGAAGTTCTGCTTTGTTTAAACTGAAAATTGCTATATGCTTATCCAAACCTTATCTCCATCCTCCTACAAATATGTGAACTTCTGGGCATGAGAAATATTTAGACACCTGCTGCTGAAATTAATGGGAACTGCAAGCACAGAGTTCCCAGGATAATCAGGTATCTTAAGTCTACAAAATTAGGTTGAAAATCTCCCAGGAACAATTTTTCTCTCTCATCGTATTTACTACTTCCCACCAGGCAGGAAATATTTGAAGCACAGGCTCACTTGCAGTATGCTGGCAATTCTGAATTTTTTAATGGGAAGGAACTAGGAGACAGGGCAGGGCATTATACATGGGGGAAAAAAAAATCCTTTAAAGTAACTGAAAAGATTCAATGTCTGAAAACGTTCAATTTGGGATTGTCTCAAGATTCTGGGTGGATTTTCAGTTGGTTGTAATTTTCATCCCAACAGATTAAGCGCTCTTTAATAATAGATAAAACCTCTGGAAAGCACAAGGAAAATGGCTTCCTAGGCCCCTTCTTATAATGTAAAACACATGGGCATGTTGCCTTTCCGCATTGAATGGATCCCTTTGCAGATGCAAGAGTTTTGGGAAAGAATGAGGACTGCAGCTTTCAGCCTGGTAGGATCAGGATAGCATTTTACACACTCTAAATCAAGAGAAGAGGGTTCTTTTCCATTTAAGTACTACCTTCAGGAAAAATGGCTTTAGGACGACTTCTGCAGTTTCTAAAGCTTAAAATAATCCTCTGGAGAAAAAGGATACAGTTATGAGGAAGAATAGGTACTGTAAAACATCTTACTGCAAAGGTCCTTAGCAGATGAGAGAAACTGGCTGGTTTACTTGTAATTCTGCTTTTTTTTGGCTTATGACTTCAGTTGCACTTTAAAAAATAGAGCCAAATTTGTGGTCTCATTTGCTATTTCCAGCGCTGAACAAATATTGCAAGATATGAAAGTGCACACACATTTTAGTGGAATGAAAATAAATCCAGTCACACTGAATACCTTCTTCATAGTCCTCCTCCACAAGCATTCATGTGAAGTCTTTTTTTTTTTTTCCTCTATAGAAAAAATGTGGTACATTGATTGCAGTCACATCTCACACAACTGATGATAGTGCTGAGCGCACACGGTCCACGCAACTCATAGTTACAAAGATGGGCCTGTGCTTTGCCAGAGTAATGTTGGTGTGTTACAGTTCTTACAAGTTTGTGGGTTGCTGCCTATTTGGTGAGATGCCACCGAGTGATCTAGGCAATGATCGTTGGTGCAAAGATGCATGGGGCTACAGAGCCGAAGTGAGTCCATAGCAGCTCTCTCCTCCCATCCTGCCCTTTAGCCCCAGGGTACCAAATGTGGTCCAAAATGTAACATCTCTTTCACAGAGATACAGACAATTAAAAATGTGGCCCCTCATTTTATAAGCCTGTATGAAGCATCTTGAACACCATCTGTTGAACCCAAAAGTTGAGATGAACCTCAGTTCGTCCTGTAGAAAAACTCGGGCAGTTGAAAACCCAGCAGTTGAAATTCAAACATTGGAAGTTGTGGCTGAGGAAATTAACCACAGTCTTTCTAAATGCCACTCCTGGAGGGTTATGTAGCATATCCTGTCCCAGCCTCTGCAGAGGCTGTGTGGGCTAGAAATGGCTTTGAGGAAATTAGTTAGTTGCCTCTGTAGTTATGACAGTCTCCCCAGGAATGTTCCTGTGGTGCTAGCATTTGGGAACTGTGCAGGATCATCTGTGTCTCCCTTATTGCCCTCCATGTGCCTCCACCAGAGCCACTTGAACTCAAACTAGTGTGAGTAGGTGGCTTGGAATAAGCTTTCATGTGCCCCTACCCTCTGAATCTTATGGAGTCCTGCCTACGTGGTAGGTACAGAAAAAGAGAGATACCCAAAGCAACCTTTCTGCTTTGGCATCACATGAATTCGGAGCACAGGTATCCATCTGCCATTGTAATCTGGTTGGTAATCAGCTGAATATCCCCTAAGGTTCCCTTTTTTTTTAACTATCGGGGGTTTCGTTTCTCAAAAAGCCTTCTGCAGCAACAACAATGGCTTTGAATTCTTCACCAAATCAGTCCCCTCGCAAGAATGTCTTAAGAATAAGTGAGATTCTTTGCTGTCCTCACATCTGCAGTAGATCAAGAGTCTGACCTTCAGTATACGTGCAAAATGGCTGGATATTTCATGAGCATGGTGACATCAGATCCTTCTTATAGCACATAGTTAAGCTATGGAATGCAGAGTCGTAGGCTGTTGTGGGTGACAGACGTTTCTAGGCTTAAAAAAATTTTTAGGAAAGTACTTAGTAGGCAACATCAAGGACTATCAAAAAGGAAGAAACCTCTTTTGTTTCAGGAGTGCTCTGATCTACAGATTGCTGGAGAGGAAAAATATACTAGGGAAGTGTCGCTATAGACTCGCCTTTGCCTAACATTTTCATCTCTGTTGGCTCTCAGCCATTGACCACATGATAACTGGGCAAAACAGACATTTAACTTGATTTTTTTTTTAGCCATGCTTACTTTCTTTCTCTTTTGACTAGCTTTGCTTAGTGTATTTTTATATAGAGAGAGGATGGGGCTGGAGGGTGACAGTCAACAGAGCTCTTTCAGATGGGCTGGGTTATGGGACCAAGTTGTAAGACAGGACCATGCTTGAATCCATTTTGAAAAGCTGTTGTTCAAGAAGTAGAAGGTATTTCTGCTACAGGCCAAACTTTTCTCAGATTTTCAGGTTTTATACAGAGGTGGGCATGAGTCAAAATCTCAGGTCTGAAAAGCCCGAAGTTGAGATTTGAGATTTCATGGGCCTATGGTGCATATAATCATTTTCTCATACTGCCTTCAGGAAGGCTTGTTAGAGAGGAGGATTTTCATTTTCTTCCAGTACAGCTCCAAAAAGGCATTTGGCAGTTTGTAAATTAGCTGATGTAGCTAACCCTTTAGCTCCACTGTCCACTACATTCACCTCACAAGCTAGAAAATTCCTGCTGAGGCTCTGCCACATCTTGTTGAGCCAGAGAGATGCTATGCTAACATATATATACGCTGGATGTAATAAGCTCCAGTTTCCATGTGCTGATAATGCTAGAAGTGCTCGTAAGTGTGCATAATAATGTATATAAGTATATGGGGTGGGTAGACATAAGAAAGAAGATGCTTTTACCTATTAAGTGTAAGATGTGTGGGAGGTCTGAATTGGCTTTCTGTAATATAAAGGTAGGCTCCTGTTTCCCATTTTAAAAATGAGTTTAATAAAGTGAACGATAGAGCCAAATTAATTTTGGTTTCATCTGTAGATATTATACCAGTAGGAAATGCCATCTGATAAAGGGTCTGATTCAGCTACCAATCTTTCTTGAAAAGGCATAATAGAATAAAAGCTATCTTCAAAGGACATTGATGTATTTATGTACTGAAATTAAAAAGTAGACACTTCTGTCTTTGCTAAAGTTGACTGAGTTTATGCCACATTTCTCCAGCAATCCAGTGTCTTGGCTTGGCGTGAACAGTGTTCTGTTTTTGTGTCTAAGGGTCAGTGGCCTTGACTGTTATTCTTGGAGCCTTTTTTTTTTTATGTAATAAGCTAACTATGTGAGTTACCAGATCTCAGTTCTGCATAAGGAGATGAGCGTTGTTCACGTGGAGAGAAGAGACTGTTTTGAAGCTGAAGAAGTAAAAGGCAGTGAAGTTTCTTTATTTTCATTCTAGTCTAGCAAATCTCAGTGCTGACATGCTCAAATCTAGGTGGAATATCTACCTTTGACAGTCTTGGGATATCAGCAAAATTAAAACTCTGAGCACAGAGAGTTTTTCTTTTAATTTGGCTTACTGCCTCCACTAACAAATTGCAAGCATACACTGAACATAGATGTAAACAAAAACCTGCATGTAGAACCCCTTGTTCAAATAGACACCAAACAAACTTCTCAGCATAAATGCTCTTTCTGCACTACCCCCTGCACTCTCTTTACATATATACAAATATATAAACAATCCCATGTATTTCCATTTGCTTTTTGGTAGCCTTAGAAAATATGGGCATTTATCCCCACCAGACTGTTTATAACAATGCTCTAGGTTGAGCTGCATGTCCCCTTTGGCTTTTCTCCTGAAGCAGAGAAACATTTGCGCAGAGCACACCAGGTGTTACTTTCATATCCTCAGACATCCTGGAATATATGAACACAAACACTAAATAAAAACACAGCAAAATTAATGATCACTGCTAGGCTAGAGAAACCAAACTCCTTATTACCAAACAAGACTTGTGTGTATTGTTTCTGTTATCTTAGTTCCTAGATTATTATAAAATCAGATACCAATAGCTAATTAGCTGCTCTAATTATTGGTCTGAGTTTGCATAAATTATGCTGAAATGCCCAACCTTCTTTTGCTTTAATGAATATAATATGTCAGAAGGTTGCTTGGGGTTGTCAGATAATGAGATAACTAAAGCAGTATCCAGTGCACTTCATTATTGCAGACTTCAGCCAAAAGGAATATCAGTATTTTCAAATTATCCCCACTTAAAGCATGCAATCTGAAGTCTACTGCTCATCAGGCAACTGCTCGTCAGCCTTGTTTCTCTTGTAACTACTGCCTGACAATGAGACTAGCAAATAAAATGTAGATTGAATAATGCAATTGGTTGTAGCTTTTCCAAAACCCTCAAACTCTTGAAGAATACAAACTGCACCATCGTTTCAATATATGGATTTAATCCTTGTCTGGATTGGCCTCTTGAGAGGAACATGTAATCCTCTGAGGGCACAATTTTGGCCAAAACTAACTCTCATTCAGCCAGGACGCTCCTGCAATCCAAGTTCACTTCCAGGGCACTGTAACCTGCTCTTGCTTGTAATGCTAATACTTTAATGCAGGGGTTACTTCTATAAGCACTATGGTAATTTAAAAATGAAGTAAATTATTTAATTTCCTAAAAAGCTGATATCTCGCTCTTTCGTCTGCTGCTTTAAAGCCCATAATTATGAACTGATTCAAAATATTTTATTATAAAATACAATTTTATGTAGTAATGACATAAGTGGAGAATCAAGACAAATATCACTGCAGTGAAAGAGATGGAAACAGGCACAGTGAAAGTGAGCTTTATTGCTCATGTATTTTTACATGATAATCCTCATAGTGTTAGGGAACACTAGCTATTCAGCTGTACAAACAAGAAAACTATTCATCCCAAATCCTCCCAAATTACTTAAATATCCAAAGGATGTTTTCAGTGGAAACTGGGCATGTAAATCCAAAAATGTGATTCTCAAAATGCATTATTTGCATTTGTGCCAATAAAGTTCCCTAAGAGACAAGGGCTTTGCAGGTGTTCCCAACCCTTCCCACCTTGGCCATCATAAGTAGTCTGTCACTTAGGTCGTGCTTAAACTCATTCAAGGTCTATCATTAAGCATTGCCCAACTAGATTCTAAAGGGAGTGATTCCATTGCCATGTACTGATCACACACTGGAAGAACCATGCACTCCACATAATATAGAGGCACTGACTATGGATGTCATCTGTTAAGATTAGGATGAAATTAAGACCCAACTAGAAAAGAGAGGGGAAAAAAGACGAAGAACGAGTCTTTTGGTAAGAGTCATTTAGTTGTGAAATTTTTGAGGACTTCACTACTACACACCAGAATCCTACTGCCTTTCCTTTGCCCTTTCTGTTGGCTCTCTGAGGTAAGCCTTTACTCAGCATCTGGTTGTTTTGAATTCCACTAAAAGGCTCCCATCCCTGCCCCAGAAGCAACACAAGTCCAACTTGATCATTGGACTCTATACAAAGAATGGAGTATTTATAGTGGTTGTGGTGACAGAAAACAACAAAAAAAACCAGTGGGTACAATCCTAATTAAACCCTGGATTCTGAATGATATTTTGTCATCAGACGGGACCAAGGACTAGCATGCAAGTCAAGATCAAAATTTCACACCTGCTATGTATTTACTTAGGGCAAGATTTTCCTCATATATTTCTCATTCTACTAAGCCATTAAAATGAGAAGAGCCTGGGAAGGTGGAAATAAGGATCCATATTTAAAATTTACGATTGAATTTTTCCAGTAACATGAGAGCATTTACTTTTCAAAATAATCAATTATGCCTTTGCTTTTAAAATGAATGGAAATTGAAGGTATTCAGAACCTCAAGAAGATCAAGGGATGGGATATGGTCCTGATTGACAGCAGAACTGAAAATAATCTTATCCTTTAAAGGAGTACAATGGAAATAGTTTCTGCATAACACCTTCAGCTGTGACCTTGAAGAGCAATCCTTCTGGATTCAAAGGCCACTCTTTCTCAATTAAAAAGCTGGAGAGTGTTATGGTAAACTATGGAAGAGCACAAATATAAGAACCAAGATTGGTATGGGTGCTCTGAGGGAAAGCCTGGGTCTTTTTTTAAAAGGAGGTGAGGACACTGTTGAAGCAAACACATTAATTAGTGCTTCGTCGTGGGGCTCATGGAGGGGGTTGGGTGGCAGATGTCAGAAACACATGGACATCTCCCAAGTGAGGAGGAAGAGATATTAAAAAAGAAAAACAATTGAGGGTCATAACCTGACAGGTAATCAAGAAATTGAAATGTCTGAAGAATGAGGGAACTTTGAGGCCAGATGGGATCCAGCATGCTGGAAAAATATGGCATTCAGAGACATGGGGAAAAGAGTAATCACTTTAGTGCCCTGCAGATTTATAATGTACATCCATAATGGCAGCACCTGTGTATACAAGTGTACTGTATGCATCCATTTCATCATTTATGACTTCTGAGTGCATAGCAAATCTACTTTGCTTTTATTTTTGTTTCCAGCCAAAAAACCACTTACATTATTTGGAATTTTTTAGGTTGTTTTTCTTCCACTGGCTCCTCATCATCTCAGTCTGAACTTTGTTGCCTTCCTCTTTTGTCCTGACTGCCACTTCACAATTGAACAGCAAATGAATCCACTTACTGCCTCTTTATGTCTTTGTTCGTACAGAAAGTGAACAAAAGTGATCCTATCACTTACCATTATCCCCCTCCCCGAGTTGCAGCCCTCCATGGTAAATTGTTCCCATTAAAAATGTCTGTCATGGCACCCAGACTAATTCTTTGTTCTTAAGCACCCAAATAATTTCCTAACCCATTTGTTTGATGAACAACACCTTCATGTGTTTCAGTAAAAAGCCTAGTCTCTTTGGAACAGGCTTGCAGGATATATAAGTAGCAACTGTGACATTAAAATCAGAAGAGAATAAAACAAAGGAAACTTCTTGTGTACCATGCAGCATATGCAAGGTTGAATGCATCTGAGATATGGGATAAGGACGAGGATTTTGCAGCTGCTCCCTCATTACAGGATCAGAAATACATACTGTGCTAGCCAATGCTGATAAGGAAGGTATGGTCTCTTTTGCCCATGCCTGACAAATTCACTCCTTGTACACGTTAAAATTTTGAGTTGGAGAAGAGAGATAGAATCCAGGATTCTCTGCATAGAGCACTTTCAGGTGTCCTCTGAAAAAGTCACAATTTTACCTCAATTCAACCCGCCCATCTGCAAAATAGACATAATAATGTTATGCATTGCTACTGAAGGAATCTATTTTTTTTCTGGTGGTTTTTTTTGTTTTGTTTTTTTTTTCAGAAAGGAGCTGGAGACAGGGTGTCCTGCCAGAGGAATGCTAGCTGTAGGGTGAGTGGATGAGTGAATGTGATACAACAGCAGGCATGAGGTGGGCTTTTTTTTTTTTTGCCTTCTTTTTTCTTCTACAGTCAGAGCTCTTTTTTTTTTGCTGTCACAGTATTGTGCAGCTTTCTGAAAAATAGCCAGGGAGGTAGTGTGGGTCCTCAGCTTGAAAGGGAAAGGCACTTGCTCCATCCTGCTCCAGAGGCTGGTGAGGAGGGAGCAGGAGCCAGCGCCCAGAGGATGTGGGAACTGCACCCCAACAGAGAGTGGTGCCCACCAGTAGTCCCCTGCTCAGCTCAGATGCTGCAGCCGCAGACATATCTCTGCAAAGACATTTTTCAGTTATAATGGAGCTCTCTTTAAAGAGGGTGGACCCACTGGTAAAGCCAATCGATGTAAAATTTGGCCTGGTGCCTCAAAAGTATTCGTTCAGATGTCTGATTCCTGTTGTAGTTGGATGCCCACCACCTTTGAGGAGTTACATCTTCAACTAAGATCATTTGATAAAGAAACACCATATTGTCATGAAAATAATTTAATTATTTTTTTTCATACATCTCAGTGCCTCACACCTATCTGAATGATAGGAAATTACTATTCTTGCTCAGAAATGTGGCAGTAGGACATATAGTAGGTTAGATGCATTGCCTGAATTTACAATGAGAACTTGCATCTGAGCTAGGGTTTAGAGTCAAATGCCCTGAGTCCCAGCCCGGTGCAATGGGCTATCTTTCTCCTCTGGAAAGGTGACTGGAAAGCCTCTGAAGCAAGAGACCTGCATTGCTTGTCTAACTGCAGCTGTAGGAAAAAATTTAAATACTAGTCAGGGTCAGGCTTGGGGAAATTACGATTTAATTATGAAAAGTCAGCATGAATTCAGAAAAGCAAGCTTGTGCTTAACAATCCACTAATGGGATTTTTTCAGAGTGGATAATAAAAATATCTAATAACAGGAATCCATACATTATGTTTAACTAGATTTTTACGTAGTAAAGTCAGGTTCTTTGTGTTATATGTCTGCCTTTGGAGAGTGAAGGGATGCAAAAGAAATCCCCTTTTAACACCTGCCTATGACAGCTTTCCGTTAAAAACTACAAAGACTTTTCTCTCACATCAGAGATGGGTATGAGAAGACGGCTTTAAACCTCCAGGAGCTTCAAAATATGATCAGAAACATCAGAAAGAGGGCTCATGGGGCTGTTCACACTGGGACTCACGAAGGAGATGCAAGCCTGTTAGTGGCGGCTGGCAGTCCCAGACCATAATCCACATCAGCCCCTGCACCCCACGGGCAGTTTGCCCTTGGCTGGGGGGTGCCTGCAGCCGCAGGAGGGCTGGAAACCCCTGTTCAACTCCTGCCCCATGGGGAAAGACCGATGGCTTCCAGGTATCCCCCTCTTCTCCCTATTCTGTTTTGTTGTATTTGCAGTCTCAGCCTTCTCAAGATATCAGATTTCAATAAGCTATGAACTAGCTCAAATATTTTTTTAAGAAGTAACTATGTATGCTAACAGTTTAAGATGTAAGGATGTGACTAAAAGAGAATCACAAGGATTAGTGTGAGGATCAATTTTCTTCACTTGATATATCAATGACCTGGAAGAAATAAGATGCAGTAAGTGGATTACATTTGCTGATGATATAATGTGAAGGGGCAGTCAAAACAAAGAATGAGGGCAACAAAATTCAGAATATATGGTCTAGGAGCTAGAGACAGATAAGTAGCTTATGAGTTTCAAAGTATGTAAGGTAATGAGTCTGAGAACAAAAAAACAAGAAGAGAGAATATCCACTCAGTAGCCACACGTTACAAGACATTACAGAAGTGCAGTATATGGGGTTAGTGGCAGATAAAGCTCTAACATCATAAGCAAAATGCTGAACAGCAGCAAGAAACTGGAAAAAATCTCTAAATTGTAAGATAGAGAATTGCAAATGAGGCTGGTTTTGTGACAAAATATTGCATATTTCTAACCAGTTATGAAAAATATGTTGTTGAAAAAAAAAAAGGTAGAATAGGCCTCTGCCAGAAACTGACAGCTGTTGAAATATCTTGATTATCCAGGGACTGGAGATGAAATCCAGGTTTGTATGGCTGAGAAGATTAAAAGGAGGCCTTTGCTGCAGTGCATGCAATTCTAAGGGGAAAAGAGAGCAGGAACGATACAAAGCTCTTGGAGCTGGTGACACTGGTGAGGACAGGCAGGCATGGACGTCAGCAGAGGGCAGGTGCCAGCGGGGCCGGGGAGGACCCCTCTGCATGAGGAACGAATCACCTAAGAGACCAAGGGCAATGGCAGAGACAAGAAGAATAATTTTAAGATAATTTTAAAAAGTTGTTTGACATGTATTCATAGGGCAGGGCCAGTTACGGGGTACACCTCTAACCCCTGGAGGGGGTCAGTCACATGAGCGCGTGGCTCCTTTCCCCCACAGTTGTCCTCAGGCTCTTCAGGCCTTACTGGGAGCCCACGGAGATGAACAGGGATCATTGTGTTGACCAGAGTGAGGGCTAGATCAGATCCCATATGAAGAGTGTCTTTTCTATCACTCTGTTTTTCTTTCCAGCAGCTGCTAATGAGCTTGCTCACTTGTGCCCCTTTGCCAGTTGCTCTGTGGTGCCGAGGCTGGGGGAGCTGCCTGCAGCCGCTTCGGAAGCCCACTGCCCCGGCCGCCCCCAGTGCTCCTCTTTCTTTTCCTCTCTCTGGGATCTGCACTTGCTGCTCATTTGTCACAGCCATTAAGCTGTCTCATTCCTCTCTCTGCTGCTGGCAGTGTTCCCCTCCCCAGGACCCTCTCTGCCATGGCAGCAGCCATGTCCCTGTCTCCCCTCCTCTGCAGATGCCTGAGCACAGCCCAGACCAAGCCGGCCTCTTTTTGCTCCACTGCCCATTTGCTGGCATTTTTGTGGTCTCACAGTCCCCTCTGGGTACTTGCTCTCTCTGAACGGGACCTTCTGGGCCACCTCAGACACACATCGCACTTGGGTGACTCTTGAAGCCTGTTGTCAAGTGCCTCCAAAGCTGCTGCTCCATTACTGCCATGTCGTTTGATTTGCCGGCCCAGGGTAAGGCAGGCTAGGAGGGTAAATGTGTGCACACTCTCTCACACACTGCTTCTAAAGAGAAAGACCTTGCTACATGGTTTTCATTATTTTTTTTTGTCCTAGCAGAATTTCCTGAGCCCACAGTATCTGAGTGGACTGGAAATTTCCATAGTGTTTTCCTCTCAGCCTTGAAATAAATGTTAACTGAACTGTGAAAAGCAAACCATTGACCACATTTGTCAGAACAGATTCGTATAAACAGCATTCAACCTTGTACTATCACCTCGTGTTTCATCTTTGCATCAAAACCTTTTGGATTCAAGTCCTTTAGCTGACACTTCACAATCAATTTTGCTTTCCCAGGTCTTAATAATTCCAAGCCAATAGATCTGTTCTGTAGTACGAATGCCCATCCACAGTTCTCACCACAACCAGCCCAGTGAAATCAAGCCTTCCCACGGGCTTGCAGGGAAGTCTCGGAAACCTGACGGTGTCCTATGCAAAGCAAAAAGGACCAGTCGGGGAGTCCTGATCCTTAGCAAAGCTCAGGTGCAGACCCAGCTTTCTCCCTTCCAGCATCTTCTGGGTCAGCCTGAATTCATCACGGACCATGGAGTCACAAACTGCATTTGATTAGTTATAACACTAAAATAAATGGAATAATTTAGGTTGTGTGACTTTCCTTATGACAGATAAAGCCAGAAACAGCAAATTTCCTAGTGGGTATATATGATTAATGTATGACGAACTTATAAAAATGTTTGCTTTTGACAGATATTTGGAAGAAGTTGGGACCTGGTCTACTACTACTCTTTCTAAGTAAAATTCCACTTTTACATTTTTCTGTCAGCAAACTTGCTGATAAGTCAGAAGAGATCTGAGAAATAGATACATTTGGGAGAAGATTTTACATTATTGTTGAGTCTTTGTTCCAAGCAATTTCTGCATCTTAGGGATCAAGGTAAGCCTCCCATAATGCACCTGCTAGTAAGCAAGTATTAAAAGAAAGTCTTTCTAGGCATTTATCTTTGAGATATCAGACTGTAAGATGAAAAGATGACCCAGGGATTTGCTGACCATCACAGACAATGGCTTGCTATGATTAAAGCTATGTATGTTACCTGGACAAAACTACATCAAAGTGCTAATTAGGGAACATGTACTCCTGACTGGTTGCCTCTGGGGCTAATATGCTTTCATTTGTGTTAAAAACCCTAGCTGATGCAGAGAATCAATGTGAGCTAGAAAGATATATCTATATAATGGACAGTATTACTGCACCCTACCATCTTTTTTGAGAAATTCTCTTTATGCAGAGAAACAAAATTTTTGTTTATCTCACAGTGCTGAGACATCCAATCAAAGAGCCTTGTCCTACAAAATCATGAAAATAAAAATGAAAGAAAATTGGTCTGATTCATTTATTCCTGATAAGTACTTAACTATCAGTTTTCAGGAGCTTATAATCCTATAATATTCCCAAAAGGCTTGCTGTAATTGGGATAGACCATACTTATACGAAGAAGGAAAAAACATCATTCACATGTTTTACGTGAATAAAGATGGGTTTTTTTAAAAAAATTCCAAAGGCAAGCAATTGATATGCAACAGATCGAGCAGTGCACAGAACAAATATATATATTGGTAATAAAGCAGTCAAGATACAGAGCGTGCTGTATGTTAGAGATGCTGCCTGGTTTGCAGCACCACGCACTCTGAATGCCCCTTTGGTTCTGGAGGGTCTGTCGGGAACAAAGTGGTGCCTCTTCCTGGGGGAATATTGTCCTTTCCAAAACTGAGACATTAACAGAGAGTGGCACAACAAACCAAGTCATACTGAAGTAGGGAGGACATTATTCACGCTCAAGAAAACAGCATCCAGTTATTCTCCTACTGAGTGAAAAAACTGCATACACTTAAATGTTTAAAGAAACCAGACCTATCTCTACGAGTCAGACTGGTTTTGATACTCTTTTATCTAAGAAACAACAAAACCCCATTGTTTTTCAGTTGAACATGGACCATTTGGAGGCCATATGGACATCCAGGTTTTATTGCACATGCAAAAGATATTTTGCAGCAACAAGTCTATACTCTCAATGCTTCTTCATAGGATGAGGCTGCAGGGAGATCAAGTAGGTTTTTCTTTAAAGAATAAAACAAAACAGTAGGACTAATGCTACTAAGTGCATTACATTTAGTGTTCCACTTAATCTGGTATAAAAGTAGGCAAGGGTAGCAAAGGTCTATTGAAAATGACTGCAAAGGTGCAGACCCTCCGGAAACTCAGCAGCTTTCATTTATTGCTTACTTGAAGTAGTAATTAGGGTTCTTACTTCTTGGCTAATGCCTCCTAATGGTCACTTTATTCTTGAAAATTGTACAGTACTGTAACGGTCGGAAGGTAAAGTAATTCTGTAAAAAGGTTTATCGGGCATGGCCCCATAAAAATCTAAGGGGAAAAAATATTTTCTCTCAGATTATGAGGGTTTACACCCTTTTTTTTTTTCCTGGAAAGAGGTAGAATAGAATAATTTGTTTCATAGTGTCCAGGCAATACAGGCAATGGGAATACATAATTCAGACCAAGCACTGTGAATGTGAAAGGCCAGTCTTCTGGCCAAACAAGGCTCTGCTGATATGAGCTCCTGCTTCTCCTTTGGATGTTTCCGTTGGAGAGCAGTTTCCTTCATCCTTTACACAAAGTAGTTTCATTTTGTATTTGAGAAAACTAGAGGTAGCACTCTCTCAGTTGTTTTATTCTACTTACCCACCCACGTACTATTTACTCGCGTCCTGCTTCCGCTGCAGAGGTGTTAGTCGAAGACCCGGGTGAGTGAACCGCTCTGGAGTGCCCAGCCCTGGGGGGATGCACACAGATCTCCCAGAGGTGCCAGGACTGTGGGGCTTGTGGGGAGGGCAGTGGTTCTTCTTTTGTCAGTAAAAGCTCAACTGGATTGAAGCCGTACTGGCCTGGCTAAGCAAGGAATTATAGCTGAGGAAGGGTTTCAGTACCTGGCCCATCATTTGTTTAATGAAAATCTCATTGTAATCAGAAATGCATCATTTCCAGCAGGTTTATCAGAAATCTTTGATTTGTCTATTTTGGCTGATTCCCTGCTTTCAGTGACAAAGCAAATGGAGACTTTCAATCCACAGACTCCTGACTCAGCATCATCAATAATCGAGCTGTTAAATCAGTTCCTTCTTGCTGAATGGCACTTTGTTCATAACTAGAGCCTGTTGCATGAAGACCATCTTGCTTTTAAAAACTAGGCTGTCCTGTACTAAAATTCCCCCAACATAAACATGCTTTTCAAACCTCTTATTGGCTTTGTCAGTGTGTAAAATCCCATTTTTTCCACATATTCACAATAATTCAAACTTAGGTGTCAATCACTTTTTCATTCCCACAAAACAATTTTGTACCATGGAATGTACTTCATTCCTGTCACGGCACAAAGTGAACTATTTGAAAAGGATAAATAACACTTAAGGAAATCTATTTTTCCCTGCTTCTGCAGTACGGCTTTTAAAATTCTGTTTCCTATTGTATTTTCTCCTACAACCTGGCTTTGTGATGCTGCTGTTTGCATGCAAAAGCTATTTAAGTGGAACATTGCACCTCACTTGTTCAGAGCTTATAATGAAGAAAAATGTGCAAAAGCATTACTTTGCAAAAACAGATAAGTAAGCATACTGCCTGTCAAATGATGTCACCCATGCCTGGCAGACAAAAAATAAATGACTACATAAGCCTGGTACAAGAGTCTGCAATCCAAAGAGCATAAAATGTCTTGGGGACTAAGAGTCTGTATTCTGCATTTCTTCATACGTCTTACCAATTTTCTGTTTCTTTTACTAGGCTGCAGAATCTGCAGTGTACTGCAAAACACTGTCTGCGAGGCCCCTTAAATGTATCTGGGATCAATCCCTTATGAGATATTATCTCATTAAGACTGGCCAAACCCCAACTTGCTCGGTGATATTTAGATTACTACATTGAGTTAACAGAATACAAAGAGTCATTACACCAAGGTACTCAGCACAGAGTGTGCATTGCTCCATAAAGAAAGGGGTGGGGGAGGCTGGGGGCGGGGGGGGGGCTTTTTTAGCTTAACTGCTCTCATAAACATCCAGAGGTAAGAAAACCTCTATTAAAACTATTAAGCTCCTTTCACCCGGTATCTGACGCTAGTTCTCTGTGTTACTTGTGGCATCTGGCAGTGTTTTCACATAACACAGGGTTGCTGTTTGCTTTTCTTGCCAGCTCTGCAATCCATATCTGCTTTTGTTTGGGGAAAGTGAGACTATTCGGTGATGCTTCTGACAGAAAGACAATAAGCAGTTTGTATGCATCCCATGTATGTGGGCTCCCTTCTCCGCTGTGCCTGGCTAATGGCGCTGCACTGCAGTGGGAAAGGCAGCACAGTGCCCGTGCCATGCAGTCGTTCCCGAAATGCTGATACCAGGGCACAGGCTGCCCCGTGCTCTAGGCTGAACCTCCAAAAAGGTTGCGCAGTGACATTTTCTACCAGCCAAAAGTCACCGAGAGTGCTGGCTCCTCTGGCTTTGCCCTCTCCTGATCTGACATATCCCCTGTGTCCAGAGGTGGGGAAAAGGTGGCTTAAAGCACAAAAGGGGAAATCTGAACCTAAAGTCTTATTTAAAGGAGAAGTTGATTTGCAGTGTGGTGGGAAACAGCAACACTATCCTCCTTTGGAGGGATCAGAGTGGGGGCAGGGATGTGTGTGAGATATTTCACTTAGAAAAAGAAGCAATTATTCTGAGTAACAGGGCAAATCATAGCTACAGCTCCAGAGCTCCCTCCCTACCTGGCCATGGAGGAACAGAAGTGAGAAGCTTGTGAATCATGAAGATAGGTATGATGCAGAGCAATATATTTGACCAAATATTTCCTCAAAACCCATCTAAATGCAGTGATAAGTTCTCCCTTCCCATGCCTCTCTGAGCAAGAGATGTGACAGCCCCAGAGTGAGAAGAGATAACAGAAAGTGTAGAAAATAAAATAATCCAGTTCTAACCATACGAAAGTATACAAAGCACAGAGCAGAGCTTGAAAAGAAGAGCATTTTGCTTTGTAAATTCAAATCAGAGGAGCAGATTTTTTCTGCTTTCAAGAACATTGCAACACCACTCGTCTCCCACAGCAGGCTGAAAATTGGCATGAGGGGAGGAAGTGAGGACCAAAAGTAAAACGAAAGCTTGTGCATCCAGGTGCTTAGGAGTGAGAAATTTGCCTTTGGTTATGAAGTTACTACTATAACTTATGTAATAAAAAATGTTGCTTTGTTAAAAAAAATAGCTAGTTTTACATGCCATTCTTTCCCAGATTTGTCCTTCCAACATTAACCACATTCCCTGAAAAAAAGCTCAAGGTTTTTGTGGACTATTTTCAAGTGTTCTGAAAACTAGGATGTCCGATATCATATTTTAGACTAGATAATAGTTGTCTGCTTTAAAATATGCTTCTACTTGTGGCAACTTCCCATGACTAGAGTTAAGAATCAAATAAATCCATAAATATATGAAAATAGGAGTGTTTTCTTCTTTTGCTAGTTGAATTTTAGTTAACTAACCTCAGGAAAAAAATAGTATCATATTTAGAGGTGCTCCTTTCCTCATGATCTTCATAGACGTTACTTGCAGGTGCAGAATGGAGATTATATCCTAACAATCTCCCATGCTATGGTGTGCTATAGCATCTATCCCTGAACTGCTTGTGGGGATATCAAATATTGTAAGGAAAAAAAAGACCAGAGTTCTGCCATTATGCCTTTATGTGATATACCTATGGGAGAGAATGAGGAATATTAGCTGTGCTGGATGGAACAACTCAGTTAATCACCAATTTGCTAAAAAAAATTTCATCTTTCTCCAATCATATAAAGTTCTTGAAAGATTTTCCTTGTGGGTCAACATTACATACTGCATAGTTTGTGCTAATATTCCTTTGCTGCTTAATTGTAAGCAATATGTTGTTAATATTGAATAGTCAACATTTTTTTCCTAGCAATGTTATGTGCTATTTGCTTAAAAGCAAAGTTTAAGAGCTTGTTTTGATGAAATTGCCTTCCAGGAAACTCATTTGTACATGCCTTCCGAAAAATGAGCAACATGCTCTGACATAGATAATGTCATAAAGGTGGATGTGAATGTGAACATTTGCACATACAAATATAACTAAAATGTTAGAAACTGCAAATATATCTCCCCAATGACTGAAAAATGTATTATAGGTTATAGGTTCGCTGTATCACCAAGCAGGTGTCTTTCTGTATGTAAGACTGGTTTTCACCAGCAGAAGAGCTTTGCAATGCAACAGGCTGAGTCCTGGGGAAATTTCCCTTCATTTCATCCAATTTTCCCCACAAGTGTACGAGTGAGATAACTTTACTTAATGATGTCATTTCAGTGCCAGCCTCTTCAGTGGCAATTACCGACAGGGAAAAAAAATAAAAGAATGAATTCCCTGGGTGCTTTTGTTAGTTCTTCATTATTTTCTCTTTGAAAATTATTCTTCCATACTTCATCTTGAGCTGCCTTTTTCAAAGCTGAATAGCCATCTTGCTTCTGCTGAATACACGGACATGACCACCCACACTTAGAAAAATCTTACCTCTTGCTGAGCTTCTCTGAAATGGTAGGCAGCAGGGCTCATGCAGCAATAAAACTTCATGATCACAGGGGAAGGAAATAGTGCAAGGCTAGGAATACTCCTGCTGTTTCCATATGATTTCCTAATTTCAAAATAGGCTGAGAAATAATAGGAGGGAAATATATTGCGAGAGTTTCCTCTGTATTCTTCTGCAATTTCCCACCTAGCCTGTTGTGTGTGCGAGGAACTCTATTAAACTGCTACCCCAAAAGCAGCAGCTTGGCAGTCAGTTTAACAAGCAGCAAAAGTTTATTCTCCAGTATTTTAAAAGGAAGCTTTCCTCTTGAACCAAGGAAGTGGAATCATAGCGGGTTATTCTCTCTGGCTTCTGGATTTTTTCCTGCCCTCCAACAGGAACGAGATCTTGATTTGGAGCATGCAAAAGGTTACGGTTGTTTACACTTAGCGCTCAGTTTGGTCCAATATTAAGGTGACATCCAGCTGTGATGAGTTTGAAACGTGTCCATACAGACGGTCAGAACAACCCTGGCAGTTTGAGGATTGGGATGTGGACACTGAGTGCTGGTTTATCACTAAGAACATCTACCAGGCACCCCCTTTCAAACTGGAAGAAGACATCTTGAGGCTGCAGCAGTTCATTTTACTCTTATGCTTTCCTTCCCCATAAGCCCTTTTCTATAAAGGGTCAACCTGTCCATTGATACCTCAACCTAAAAGACCATATTTTCAATCAGAGTTTAATGCAGAATAGTAATTTTAGGGATACAAAATGAAAGCTAGGCAGAGTTTGTTCCACACTGCAAATACCATGTTGGTGGCAGTTGTCTATTAAAAAAAATATCTTGCATGTCAGTTTTTTAAAAAATAGCTAAAATAAAAAGTGTTATAAAATGTATTGATTATAAAAACCAAGGCAAGCTGAGATTTACTCCTCCATCCAGAGAACTGCCAACTACACTGCATTATGAACTACCACAGCAAAATCAACCAAGTACTAAATTACCAGGTCTGTCATACAGACATTTGAAATATCTCTATTCCAATGTACCATTTTCCACACCTCAGTATAGTGAACTCTCACAAGCCATTCCATCAGCCACAAATCACTTCTTGGTTGTTTTTATTTTTTTTTTTTTTAACTTCAGAACAGTGTATTAGCATTATCTGAACGTGCATTTTTTGTGGTTTCCTTTTCCTTTCTGTGTCTCTAAATTGTTTAAAGAATAACCTGCTGAAGGAAGTGAATGAAAACTGACATCATACTGTGTCAGATGATTAAGCATTCCAGAATTTTTATTTTAAATATATAGTGGATTATTGTCCCTTTAGACAGTGGATTTTTACTGTGTTACCACCTAATGAGAACACATGTGGTCTTCAGAGCTGAAGTCACAGAGGGGCACTGCTTTTAAATCCCATGAATTGTCTAGTAGACTTGTTATTTGCTTTTCCCTCTCCCTCCCCAGAGTTTCATAGCCTTTGAACACCTCAGAAGAAGTGCTAACGCTTTACTTCACAGAAAATGTCCTAGATACAAACTGGCCTGCTACAACAACAGCCAGAGTCCCATTGCTCTCTGGTACCAGTCTTGCTTCACTATTTATTTTAAGCCTGTTATGAGAGCAGGGAGGCAGCAAAAGGTCAGGAGAATGGTGAAAATATGTACTTAGAGGAGTCACTACTGCTGGGAAGTGGAGCTCAGCTACACCATGCTCCCTCCGCCACCTCTCCCGGTACTACGGTTTCTCACTCTCTGGGTAGGTTGGACTCTCCCACCGTACGTTTGCACAGGCTGAATCCCATCGTGGGACTGTTGCTCAGCAACAGCAAGAACAATTTGTTTTTGGACTATTCGGAAGATGATTACGTTTGCGGCATGTTCCCCCCCCCCCGCCCCGATACCTATTCCTGGATATTGTAAATATTCATCTGAGTTTTGCATATACAGTAGTTTCCCCTCTAGGTAAAAAACATACCATCCAAATGAGCTTTTAAGAGTACTTTACTGTGATGCATGCCTACATTTCCTCTCATTCAGTAGATATAATGTTGCACATGAAATGGCATTGTTGGTCTTCTGGGGGTTTTGTTTTGTTTTGTCTATGTCAGTCGGAGCAGGGCTGAGCTCTTTATGACAGCGCTGCTTCATTGCTTTGTTTGAGGCACATAAAACAAGTGAAGGATTTAAATAGTTGTGAACACCTGAATGACTTTAAAGCATTTGAGTAAAAGATAGGTTCAGATCTCCAGATTTCCAATTTCCTTCCTAATCGTTTCTTTATCTACACATCTTTCAGCATCCCATTAGAGAAACATTCCCATGCTCTCAACTTGAAAGAATTTGTCTAAGGACTATAATGCAATATTTAAATCTTTGTCATACATTTCCCCGTGCTTTCATTTCCAGTATAATTTATTCTGAATCTTCCAGCTTTCCTTTCAGTGTCATATACAAAACACAGATGCAAGGGTAACTTTCCAGGCTTGCCATCCTGATTTGCCACATTTTTGGCAAAGCCTTCTTCCATTGCTGGAGAGCAGATAAAACACTCCTGGTCCTTTTGTCTTTAGGTGCCTCCTTCGTGCCCTGCAGACCAGTGTACAGATATTCATTCATCCATGTCACGCTCAGTGAAGCTAAATTGGATATCATATTTACAAACATCATGTTCAATCTTCCCCTTCTTTCTTTCCTCCAGACATGATGGAATACAAGAAGGGAGGGAGAGAAAAGGGAGAGACAAAAAAAAAAAAAGATTCAGAAATTAAGTATTACCTGCTAAAAACCAATATGGATGTGTGTGTGTGTTTGTATTCAGGGACACTGGGTCCCAGTCTACTGAGGCACATCGACGTGTTACTAATTTAAATATGTAAGCTCAGCAGCTCCATTACTGTGCTTTTAGTGAGGTACGTGCTTGCGTATCTCAGTCTGTGTACTGATTCAGTCAAGTGTAGTTTGTTCTCTGCTGGTGTAGATATACTACAGGAATGAGGCATTTTAGCAGAACCCTTGCTACGCATTTCCTCTCTCGGATTATTTCTGCCCTTGACACCTCTCTGCAGCAATGAAGTGACCCCCTCTGGGCTGCCAGCTTACAGGGAGGGGAAAAGGAAGAAGGTAGCAAATTTGGCATTTCTCTCAGCTTTTCTAGGGCATTTTGTTTTGCCTTAGAGGTATCCTCGCGCTGCAGGCTACCCGTTCAGCAGCAGATCGGGTGGTCTGGCAGAGGTGCTGGTAGGCACAGTGGCACCCACCCGCCAGCCAGCAGCCCCAAGCCCCTGCGCTGTGTCCGAGACTCCAGCTAATCCCTCTCCAGAGCACAGCACGGCTCCTCGCTCGTGTAGTCTTGCCCTGAAACCTCTGACAGGGACCTGCACCGCACAGGAGAAACCTTTCCCACATCACAGCCTGCAAGACATGTCTGTACAATGCAGGAAGGAGACGGGCAGATAGCACACGCACACACAAAGTCAAACAGCGCTCGGATAAGAAGCTCTGCTTCAGACTCCCCTTTATGCATGCCCAATAACAAAAGCAATTTTTCCTTCCTAATCAGCTGTGTTAGAGCAAACACTAATACAACCTTGACCTAAACACAAAATCGTACTTTTTCTTCCATTCCTCGGTGCAAGATATATTTAGCCTATAAGTGTACATTTTCGTTTCTTAAACATTTTTTCCTTTTAAAATGCAGGTTAAATGTTAATCAATGAGGCAATCTTCATAAAAATTACTAGATATCGATGTTCAGTTCAAACTAGATATTTCCTCATTGTTTTGAAGGAACAAATTATCAACTCCTGCTGCAGTGAACTCCTTGATACAACATGCATTTATCCAGGCCCCACGGGGGTCATTACAATGAGATTCACCTCTGTGTGTGCGCATGTATATATTTTAAAATAACCCTCTCAAATCTCTCCTTTGGTCTTTCAGCAAGGAACATATCACACAGCAACAGTGAATCTTATACACACATCAATATCATGCTACCATAGTTCAGTTTCACTGAACCCGATGCCAAATTAACTTTCACAGGGCAATTACAAAATCTTATAATCATGCAAATTAGTAGTAAGCAGCTTACATCTTCCAATTAAATTGCCACCTGCTATTCTAAGATCCAAGTTAGCCATGGTAAACTTTTCCTCTTTCCTTTTTAAAGAGAGACTCTTTACATAGTGGTTCACCAATGTATGGATTAGCCTTCCCAGGGATGGGGAGTTGGAGTGAGCACAGGCAGGTTATTTCAGCGAAACGCAGACAACCATATGTCATACTTTGAAGAGAAAAGGGCATTAGCCCCAGAGTTATGATCAAGTTTGCGTGTCCAGGTGCACTCCTGGGCTCAGGGTCATGGCCTGGCTGCAGTGTAAGTCCATACCAGGCAAGACCCAGGCAGCATCTGCCCCGTCTCTCCTTCTCCCTCCCTCTCCCTCCCTGTGTGAAGCAGAAAAGTGGTTTCTGCTTGGGCCAGGGTTGGCCTCTGACTCCTGGACATCAGCACAGTGTCCCCTTGCACAGTAACCTTCTCTCTGCTTAGTTCACAAACAACATGTACTGTGCAGTCTTCCTTACAGAAGGAACACGTGGCACATTTCAAAGCTTTCTCCCAGCTCCCTGGAAGGTAGGTGGTGGGATGGAGTGACCAGTGGATGTAATTCACGTTAAGGTAAGGCAGTAAGGTGAGGCCTCTTAATGAATTTGCAGGAACAAAATAGGCTTTTAAGAGTCGAAGTCCTAAGTTTAGCAAAGAAAAAGTGTCAGGTTTTATTACTTATGAAGTACAGATTTTGTAGAAAAGGAGGGATTTTTCTTGCTTAAATCAGACAGAGGAAGAATGCACTGCTTGGGCTCCTAAAACAGCAAAGATGCCAAAGCATACTGTGCCCTACAGAATTAACTATGATGATGCAAATCGAACATCTCAGAAGAAAAGTCAGGCAGGAAACATAGCAGATAATGAGAACCAGTGTCAACTCTGGAAAATGTTACAGAATTAAATTCTTCTTTCTCTCCCTTCTTCTCTCCTCCTTACTTCCCTGCCTCTCAAAGGCCACGCACAAGACTTGACTTGCACAGCTGGAACAGGATCTGTGCACGAGTAAGGTGCTGCCTTCATTTTCAAAGAGGTCACTTATCAAAGGTTTGTAGTCAACAGCGCTGTTCTTCAAAGTCGGTTTAGCTAACATCCATCCTGATGAGATTCATACAGTTTTGACAGAAAGCTGTACTTGTCCAGAGGACTGCAGCTTCTTAAATTTTCAAGAAGTTATTAGCAACTGGTAGCCAGCAGCCCAGGTTCTTCTCAGGGGCAGCTTTTCAAGCTAAATTGGCAGATCTCCCCAGGTACTGAGTACTCCCTGGGCCAGGCTCCAATCTCGTGCGTGTTGCCCTCATGACAATGTGAGTTTGATGGCTTTTCTGGAATGATTCCTTACTTATTCAGCCCAGTATAACAGTTCTTTCCTGACATACAGCTCATAAAGTTGCTTGTAACTAAAAGGAATTGGGATTTTCTTTTGTTATTTTAAGTGAAAACTAAACTTCTGAAGAGAAAAAATAAACAGCTACTGAGCTGTAAAAATGAACTCTTATTACTTCTGCCACCCGCCTCACTGCAGCTGTTCGTAACCACAGCCATACAGCATCGGTCTAGCATGAAAACTAAGTATATTCCTGCAAAAGATAATAGAAACTATAGATATCTTCATTCAGAGTAGGAACTCTACTGGCTTCTGTCTTCTGAGACATGACAAATGCAGCAACATCAGAGGATATGTGGATTAGACCTTTTGTCTTTGGATGCATCAATTTTTGAAAACTCTGTTTGAATATTTTAAAGCATCACATTCTCAAGGATTTGCCAATGGAGTTCCAGCCTGACAGAGATTTTGCTTCACGGCTGAAAACAGGAATTTTTTGTTGTTGTTATACAGCTAGTTTGGAATGAAGATCAGAATGCAAAATGATTACAGAAATTCCTATCTTACTTTACAGCCCAGCATTTCTATGGATAAGCCAATATATTTGCAATCAGTAGCAGTTGTTGTTTGTTTACAAGCAGTGCATCAAAACACCTTTTTCATACATGGAAATGGGGGAGAGAAAAAAACCCACGCTTCTTGTGCCAGATAGATGTGAAAGATTACACAGCTGCAGTGTCTTGAGGTTACGAAACTGCCAGTTTAACAAGCAAGATAAGCAGCAATGCTGATGTATTTATAGGAGTTTAGACATTTATATTGCTTTTTAAAAGAAATGTAATGAACCAATCCATAAACAGCATGGGGATCATAGGCTTATTGCTGCCTTAGTGTAATGGAAGCTTACAATATAAAACCAGTGTAATAAGAAACTTCTGTGATAATGGCATTGGCAATAAGCTTCTTTGGGCAGGGACTGCCTTTTCGGTGTGTGTGCGTGGGCAGAGGCTAGTGCAACGTAGCACTCGTCTGGCCAAGACCTTGAGCTGCCGTTGTAATCTAAATATTAGAAAATAACAACAAGAGATCTGAAAGCTACAGCACTCTGTGACAGGAAACAGGTCATTATCTCGAACAACAAAAATATGTTCAATTAATATTTGTTTAATAGTTGGGGCCTAATCTGAAGGTCTTGTACGCATTTCGATAGATTTTGGAGCAGGTCCTTGGACACGGCAGATGACAAATGTGCCGGATGAAGTAGTTCAAGTCTATAAGCTACTCTGCAGGAAAAGCAGGAAACCACAAGGATCTACTGGCTCACTAGACCTTAAGGTAATGACGCATTTTCTTATTTAATTTAAGAAAAGGTGTGTCAAGCAATGAATTAAATTCTTGCTTCTCAATATGTACATCCTAAAAGCAATTTGCTCTATCTGCTTTACCATTGATTGGCAAAAAAATAAAGATGTAAATATGTAAATTTTACCACTGAAAAATCCTTTTACTGTCCCTAGTCATATGTAAATGGCAAACATTTTCATTTTGTAGTGCTGTCATAGGTTACCAAGTGGGGCAAATTTGCCTTTTCCTACAGGCCAAAATGGCTTTGCACCATTTCTGTGATAAGGGGAGTGCTGCGATAACTGAGCTGTCATCACTGAATTCTCACCCCTCTCTATGTCACATAGTTCTGTTCCAGGATGAAGCTGTTGACTTTCCCCCTTGACCAGCCTGGGCCTTTACAGTGCACATGAACAACATATAAGGGGTTAAAAGTAATTTCCCTGCCAAGAACAATTTTCTGACTAGGGACTTCCTTTCGAAAATTCTGGCTCCAAAAGGAAAGTAGAAGAGGGTATGCTAAATACTTTACTACATAATTTTGAAAATATCAGGATGATGCTCTCCAAAATAAATACTGGAGAGGTTCTTAAGCAATATATGCATTGGACTGTAGCTGTAGGCTGGCACTCAGCCATGGTTAGGTGGTGTTTGGTTCTGGTTTCCCAGCCAACCTCTCATGAGTTAAGTGTTAAAATGTGAGGTGAAAGAGCGATGAGGGAGAAGTTGAGATTACCTCTCTGTCACAAATTGCCCTGCTAAGGTCAAGGTAAATATTATTAGAAGGAAACACTGATCAGAATTCAGTACTAAATGTAACCCAATGACATGAAGTTTCCTCTTTCAAACTTTCAAGCCTGCACTGAGATGAGTGACGTCCCTTCTAAAGTGCTCTTGTTCATACTCTGTCTAAATCCACTGCTCCTCAGACATCACCTCCTCATGATGGAAGCTCCTATTTTTAACTTCTGAGTCCTTTGATTTTCTACAAAGTTGGGGAAAGCCTCTTTCCCCACAGCTCCTGCCTGGTACAACTTGCACAATTATGCAAGGCTCTCGCTCAGCATTGCTGCTTCTTGTCACTTCCATCTCTGAACACAAACCTGGGATCCCTGAGATGCCACTACTGTTACATCTGGCATGGGACTTTTAGATTGCTGTACATCAGTGCACATGTGTTTGTTTTCAAAGTCAACAACAAATGTAACATTAAACACCCTTGACTGCTCCACTGAACAGCCTTGTCTGCTTCATGTTGCAAAACAGACCTAATTCTTATTGTAGCTGGTTTGTGATTGAACTAATGGTGCATGCAGAATCATAATTCAGCAAAGTGAATTAAATTATCAAAGAATCTTTTACACTCAACATTTATCGCTGCTTATACAAAAACCAAATAGTGTACTTGTGGGAGGGCAAATTTTTTCACATAGCTTAGGGGGAGGTGGATGGCCAGCTGTGGGCAAAGAGGAGGTAGTGATAGCAATTCACAGAAGAGTTGAGGGGCTGGAAATATGCAAATGACAAATCTAAACAAATCAGCAACCCTCTAAAGGAGAAACATCAGTAGATTGTAGGAATAATTTCCTCTTGCAAATCCCATTTGTAAGGCACTGACTGTCATTCATTATCCATACAGTTTAATAAGGGGCATGAATTATTTATTTGGGATTATCTTCCTCTTTCGAGAGGAGGGTCCTTAAGTAGTTCCTGGCTCTTTCAGACCAAGGTAAAATGTGTCACTTAATTCTTTTCCCAATGAGAACCTGACTGAGGATCTCTGCATCGCAATAGAAATTTTTCTTTCAACTCTGAAGGAGGCAGATCCAGCGTCCCCAGAGTACTCCAAACCAGCTTGTACTGTCACCTGCTCCAAATAACATCATGGGAATGTAGCTCCAGTTTACCTGACTTACCAGATCACACACCTTCACTTGACCAAGGCAAACTGTCAACTCTCAGGAACATGCAGAAAAGCATGTTTACGGAGTCTTTTCTTTCTCTTCTGAGGAAGCTATTTGAAGATTGCTGTGATTGTTTGGCTGGGTTATTTTGTCTTGCTTGGTAGGGAAGTTATTTTCTTTACAGGATGCACTTTGACTAATCTTTAGGGCAAGAACACATCCTAGAGGATGCACAACTAACCCATCCCAAATAAGACCCTGAGTCCAAGACAAGCACTAATCTACTATGGTCTTTGTGTAGCAAAGGAGAGTTCTGCCTTAGCAGATGTTATCTCTTACAGGAAGTCAGATCTGGAAAGTGTCTAGCCAATCCTTCTATTTTTATAGGCCTAAAAAGTTGTTGATTTTCTCAGCAAAAGAGGCATCTCTGGATCTTGGTTAAGTATGGAAACATAAGACCCAAGAAAGGAAGATGCCCCTCTTCCCTTCTACCTCTGCAGTGCTTGAGACAATCTCAGATTATCCTCTTTGTGAAATATTAATTAACTTCATGTATTTTCTGTTTCTTTTTAAAGATGTTTTGGACTGGACCTGAAGCGCACCGATTGTTTGCAATTTCACTGCAGGAAAGTTGCTATTTGGGAGTGTTGCTGAGATCATGGCCATGTTACACCAACTTAGAAGGATCAAAGAGTTGGAGACTCCCACAGCAAGATCAGTTCTAACTGTCCTATCTGAAAGCTATTTGTTCCCCTTGTTTTTAAAGATCTGTACAGCTGGAAATTTCAGTGCCTCAGCAGATTATCTATTTCTTTCCTGTCTGTACAAATTGAGAGTTTTTCCAAATGTCTAGTCCCATTTTTTTCTTGTAGTAATTCAACCTATTACTTCATGTCCAAAGCACAAAACTGTATTAATTTCTCCCAGCACTAGCATTTTACATGCCTAGGAGACTGTTACTGTGTTCTCCCCTCCATTATCTCTTATTCACACTAGATATCATCTGGTCCTTCAGTCAACGCGACCAGTTGGATTTTCTAGATCTCTGATCATTCTCAGTTCCTCTCCTCTGGACTCTCTCCCTTTTCACAACATCCGTCTCAAAGTGCCCCAGAATGGCAAGTCTGCTGCTGAGTCCAAATATGGCTGCTTGGAGCAGAAAGACAGATTTACCTGTCTTTCCAGTATGCTTGCTTGTATATCCCTGCAAAGAAGAAGAACATGGGACAACAGACTGAAATTATTGACTTACGTTCACATGCTGATCCACTACAATCTTCTGCTCTACACTTCTGCCCGGTCTGTGTTATGTATTTATGCAGATAATTAGCTCTGCCTAAGAGTAATACCCAGGACTTCCGCCAGACAAATAACACACTGGCCTCCAGCTTGTCACGACTGTTTTGAATTCAAAGGTTGCCCTGCAGTAAATATTCTTGCAGTCCCTTCTGGGTTTCTATCATCTGTATAATCTCTATTCCATCATCTGTTAATGAAAATACCAAGCCAAGAACAGCCCCTGTGGAGCCCCATTTGATGCGTCCTTCCATTTTTAGCCTGCCTGTGGGATTCAGGTCTGATCAGTGTTTTGTTGACCCAGTGCTGATGCTTGGGCAGGAGAGAACAATTTTACATAAAATTCTGACACAACCCCTATTCTTTTCTGCTTCTATTGTGTCCTATAATACAACTAATAATAAGGCAATGAAATCATTGCCTCCAGCTGTTTCCCAGTGGAATTTACCAAAAGGGTAGTGAAATGATCTCATTTAAATCCCTTTCCACACAAAGCATTGAACCGTACCAGCCAACACCAACACTGGTTCCAGTGTGGTCGTAGCGCAATTTCCTTGGCAGTCCTGGACAGTTTCAAGGAGATTACAGATGGATGGGGCCCATTTGGTTCCAGCTGGACTGGAGTGCAGATGGATCCCAAATGTCAGAAAATGGATCCTCACAGTTGAAATACTTGTGGATACTCAAATTCCCTAGGAAAGTGACAGTTCTGGAAATAACATTTTCAGTACCAGTAAATTAGTCCCAGAATGGCATTTCCTGGCACGTCCACAGTCTGGATGTGGTTAGCTTGAAAGAGATGCAGAAAAAATATTGAGGCGAAGATACTATTGTGCTAAGAGGTGCCCCATGGGAAAATATCTAGGCTTGTTCTCTCACATTTTAAAGCTCTTCCTTTTTATTTAAATAGTGTTAAGATTGATACAGGTAATGAAACTCAGGAAGGCTGTTGGCTTATATGAAAACTAGGACAGTTATTTGGATGTGTTAAAGCAAATCAGACAGACAGCTAACATAATCTACTGTGAATATTTTGTTTCCTCACTGTGGAAGGATAAGTCTATCTGGACAAAGCTGTTCAGCCTCCAACTCCAGTGGTGACACACAGCAGGAGTACTGCAAAGGCTTAATTGTCCAGCTAAAGCCCTGTGACGGCCAACAGTGCTCAGCACCTTGCAGTATTGGACAACAGCTAGTAGGAAAAATGTTTTAAATTGAAGTGTTAAGATTTTAAGAAGATAATCAAGTATGTTTTCATAACAAACAGAGCTCAAATGCTCTGAAGGACCTGAAGCCAGCATTACTGCCAGGACAGACAACAGCAGCAGGCTGAGAAACCTGCTTTCCCTGGGATGCTCCTGAGCACCTACAAAACACCCAGCAGATTCCAGCACTGACAAAAGCAGCCATAAGCACAGCAGGTTCAAGCGCAAGGATTTTCTCCATGCAGGTAGAGAAGAAAGAAAGCTCTGCTAAAATTCCCGCTGATATCAAAGGAAGATCCGCAGAGATTTCTGCCAGTTAGGTCGTTCTGTGCTGTCCCTTTCTATAATGGAGCCAGGAACAGACATATACATCAAGTACAGACCAACTGCTCAGAAGTACATGCAGATACCAATATTTTAATCACTTTTATAGGTAATGCTTTATGTTAGTTCCCAGTAGGGGCTATAGCCTGGACTGTAATTTTGAATGAAAGACCTCAAATTCAAGATTAGTTTTGAATGTGTGTGGGAGAGAAAGTGAGAAATCTCCTTTATGTGCTGTCCAAATTGTTTATATTTGGACTGAATGATGTGCAGAGCAGATGGCTAAATAATTTCCAGGCTCCCCATAGGAGGCTGAATTCTCTGTGTTTGCAGGTATGCACATATAGATACAGTATGTCTCCCTCTACCCTTGTACTTACTGTGAGATGCTTCAGTAGGCCTACAGGCTGCACACAGGGCATTTTTGCATCCTGCCTACCTGGGTACAGGAGCCTTCCCTGGGTCTTCTGCACAATAAACAGAGCAGTGAAATTGTTTACTACACAGAAAATCAAAATATGCCGGCCTAAATATCGATATATGTTACCTGATATGATATATGAGCTGTGGTAATCCAAGATGTGATGCATGCTTTGCTTTAAGTTTGTACAAATGTCAGTGGATATTTAACAGATTTAACTTTTTTTTTTCTTTAAACTGCATGAAAGAAATGCTTTTCTTCCTTCTCATTTTAAATATAAGCATTGAGTGACATTTCCTCCAATTTGGAAAAAAAATATGGCAGTACCATTACTCAATCTGTGCATGAGAAAATTGATGCCTTGCTCCTGTTACAGAGGTAAAGGATGGCTGTTGGACCATCCCAGTAATAAGCTATAAAAAGAATAGAACCCTACTGAAGTAATTTGCTTACATCTTTCTGTTTTGTTTTGTTTTTTTTTTTTCCCATGACTGCTGCTACAACACTGAAAAGCAATGAAACTGGTAAAAATCACTGTTTTCTCTACTTATCTCTCATCTGGTGATTAGACTGGGCAAGACCTGGCATTTTTTTATAGCACCAGAACCTTCTTGTTTATAAATGGGCCTCATTGCATGTGAGATGGTCATGCTCTTGGATTTCAGAATTTGGGAAATCCTGCACTGGATCAATCCTACAGTCTTTTTACAGCAGCAGTTTGCCAACCATCCCAGTACTCACCAAAGCTAAACCTGTTTTACAAGAGGCATTTTAATATTTAACATTCAAACTGCCTTATTGAGAATGTATGTTGACTCATCATTTTTTACTATTAATCTTTGTATTTTTCTTGCTGCTAGAAGGGATTATTTGCAGATGTTAACATATTTATTTTTCCTGAAATCTTCAAAGAGCTGACTCTGGGTTTAGTATTAATTTTTTTTTTTTAACCTGAAATTCCATGGCTAATTCCATGAACATGACTGCCACAATATGCACTCCCGTTTTAGCTGCTTGTTTTCTTTTAAGACTGTCATTAATACAGCATCTCCATCTTATAGAAATGAAGTGTCCTCCTCAGACCTTTCATAACCTGAACTGTATCCCATCCGAGAGCACTTCTCTACACTTTTATGTCTCTAGAAACATCATCCATGTTATAAATGTCAATAAAACTGGAAGGAAATAACATTGAAATCTCCAAGACAACACACAAAGATACAACAAATCAAAGGCAAAATAGTAATGGTTCTATTAGACTTTTAAATGGGATATTAAAATGAGATTTGTAGTTAAATACAATTGTGTCTCTGAATTTGGCAGGGAAATCATTAACCAAATGATGTTAAATTTGCACAGATTGTTGAACAAATGAGTAAGACTTGCTTTACATGGCAGCAAACCAGCCAGGAAACATACATACAAAGAACTGCTAACATGGCACATGAACAAATAACTTACATGAGGATAAGAGTATTTTTTAAAGATCAGTAACTGAATAGTTACTGTTATCATTAACTGGTCCTCCACATGGAGTAGCCCTCCTATAGTCCGTACAAGTAGGGGAGTAAGCGGGGTATGGACACATGTTCCTGTGTAATAATCTAAGGTTTCTTGCTTGTTTAAATAATGGGTACTGTATTGATATTAACCAAAGTTTATAGCTGTATATTCAAGACATGTAAAAGCTACATAATTTTAAATATTCATCTTGTTATTTTGATATAGGTGCTTTCTCTGCCTGCTTCCTAGTATATATCCAGAGAATGCAGGTATCTGGATGCACAAATATGAAAAATGCAGAGATTTTTCTGAAAAATTGAATAATCCAAACAGAACTTTTGCAGCTCAATTTATGATTTGGCTTTAGCTACTGCTAGCAATAAATATTCAGAATATTTTTAATAAACTGAGCTGTGATTTCTTTCTTTAATGAAAAACTTACTTTCTAAAATCCATCAACTTCTGGTTATTCATCACCTGGAGCTATATTTTAATATACAGTAAGTGTGTGTGAGAAAGCCAGAACAAACAACATCAAGGTATAACCTTTCTTCTAAAGGTGAAATGCAATTTTAATTACGACTTAAAATTAGGATTATTTGTTATCAAGTATTATATCAGTACTCATTTGATTAACATTGTACTAAAAGCAGGGAAAAAGGCAGTCCTTCATCATAGCACGTGCAGCCTACAGCTGAAATGAGAACCCAGTTCTCATCTCAGTGGTTACTTATGGAATAGTCTCAGTCTAAGTCATCATTTCTCAGTCAGAACAGGAAAATTGTAATCAGACACTCTAGAATTTACTAATCAGCTACATCTCTACTAATATATCAAACAGGTCAGCTTGTGTGGACATAGAAGAACTCCATCCTCCTTGAAACTGTTGTTTGACCCTTACTGCCCACTGGGAACCATCTCCATCCCACGCTGTCCCCTAAATCCCCATGTGCAAGAGTGGTGGCTGGTGTGGCAGAAGCAGCCTAATAATTAAGCCATATCAACAACTGTGGATGAGTTCTTGAGCTTTATTCACTGGTACAGACATGGGTAAAATAGGCAGAAGTGGAGATCATAGTGGCAGATAAGCATGAGTTTAAGTTGAGACCTGAAATGAGAGACCTTGGTGGTAGACTGGCGAACATATGTGTATACAGTGGTCTGTGGGGAAGTAGTTTTCATTTGGAAACTGGAAAACCAAAGAGAAGTGTGAGCTAAAGCTAGAGTTGTCTGAGAGGAGGGGAGGGAAGAGAGTCCAAGTAGCTGAAGGCCAGGTTGGAACTTGGAGGTGGGTGGGAAGTATAGCACAGAAACACATTTAAAATAACAAAGTAATTCTCAGAAGTGATTTCCCCCAAGTATTTTGAGCAATGAAATAACAACACTGGTCAATGCCTATGATGTGATCTCATTCCCAAAAGTACAGTTTCAGTTTCAAATACCCTCGTAAAGTGGTTATGTCATAGAGATTCTTCCAATTTTACAATTGAAATAGACTCAAAGAACAGCCTCTCTACCAGCATAGGCTAATGAAGCATATTGGAGAAAAAACCCTCCCCACTTATTAATAAAACTAACATAATGCCTCTAGAGGAATTAAAAGAGTTTGGGGTTATATTTAAAGTTGTGCTATATTGAAAGGCATTGATATTTCCACTCCAAGGACCACAGCACATCCACTTACAATATCTAGGTTCACAAGGCAACTCAATAAAGCAGTTCAACTCCAGTGAGTTCAGTGGAGTTGTGCCAATCACGGATTTGGCCTCCTGGTTGTAAAATACAGTCTGTTAGGGTGTGAATGATATGAAGTTTCAGAACCAAGTAAATATCAGACAACAGTAACTATATTCCATTTATTTCAGAGTTCACCTGGAGACATTGTAAGAAGCGAAATCCTGTTTCCATCGGAACAATACTGGGATGATTGTAACATCTTAAAATTAAAAAGAAAGAAAAGAGGCAAATAAAATGCTAAATGGCAAAAGAGAGAAAAGACAAACGATACCAGGAAAATGGCACACAATGGGCCAAATTTATTGAACAATACACAATTGTATGGGAATCTGATATTTATTTTCAGTGTTGAATATGCAGGATACATTTAATATGCTTAAGATGCATTATTCACTCTGCAGCAGCTGTCTTTGTACAGAATTCTGCAGAAGAATCAAAAGGAGCAACATACAATAAAACAGCCACACTAGGCACCTTGCTATGTCCCCTGCTAACTGTCACAACACTCCTTCCTTCTATTCAAATGCAGCACATAGCTGAGATTTTTCCCAAATAGCAGTGTTAAGTGTTTCACAGGAAAAGAAAGATAAGCAAAGGAGAGTAACCCTTTTGTGTGAAATGATCTGTACCCACCAACATTTCCACAAGAAGAAATAACTATTTGTTCTTAAACTATCAATTCAAAACAATGAAACCTCAAGGATTCAAACCTCAGTGAATTGTTAAGTATTTTCCCCAAGAAGCTGGATCCATTTCAGAATTAGATCTGCACTGACACCCTACTTCTGGAAAGCATCATTATTCATTTATGTTTTGCCTTCCTGCAACAGGAACGGATGTAAGCCTGAGTTTCTGTGACTTAGAAGAATAAACTGTTGTCACACAGACCATAAAAAAGTAGAAAAAAAGGGAAAAAGTGCTGTTGCTTCTGGCCATTTAGTCACTAAATCTGCTCTTGGTTGCAATCACTTTGCATCTGAGGATGAACAGCAACATTTTCAATCCTTAATTTCTATTAGTGCCCTCATACTGCCCTATCCATATGACATCCTTGCCATTTGTTACATTTCTGCCTTTATCTTATTAGTTCAGCTCTGCCTCCTCTAGTCCCATTAGACGTATATACTCCCATCTGTCCCATTTTAAAGTCAGAAAACATGAACCAGTGGTCAGAGCATGTGTTAGATTTTCCAGGTGGCTTTCTTCTACTCCTGTCACCATGCTACTGTATTTCTCTGCTATATATATGTTCATCACTGCTAAAGATGTTGTTAAACTGAAACACAATGCTTGTTTGCAGGGAGATATGCAGGAAAATTAGACCCAGGCCACAGATCTCTGTGGTCAAAGCCACAGAGATCCACTTCTAGAGGAAGCGGTGCAGATGTTGCACCTCCTAAAGTCTCCCAATTGGTCATCAGAAATAACTATCCTGCCCAGGGAAAGTGTGGTGTGAAGGCTGTCTAACCCATCTGAATGTAGATCAGTTGGGTTTTCTCACCCTCAGGAACATGTCATCCTTCCCACAGCATCTGATTCAGGGAGCACAAAACCAAGAGTCCTGGTTGGGGGTCCTGAAAGGCAACAGGTATTAAAGACAGATTGTAATTGGGTTTTATAGTGAAATCAAGCCACCACTGGACCACAGTTGGTGGAATGAGCTTATTGACTTCTCCCTTGGCGATGCAAGCTTACTGTGAGGACCTCTTTTGTTCTTCACGGGCACCGTATGTTAATGTATGCCAGGTTTCTTTCAGCAGAGAGTACCGCAGAAGCCTCCTTGCTTCTTTTGCTCTGGCTCAAAAGCAACCTTGAAGAAGAGAGAGGCCCTGCCCTCTGGGAAAACAACAGAGTGTGGTGGGGTGCAGGAAATGGCGTGTTTCTTGAGCACAGGGTGGAAGTGAGGGACACAGCAAGGGAGGATGGAGCCTTAAGTACTGAGAGACCATTGAGAAGTGCAGGGAACACAGGTTCAACAGAGATTACAGAAAGAAAGATTTTTGGTGTAGTAACCAAAACAGACCATAAGTGTTTTTGCAACCTGGAGTAATGCTGAGTTGCTGAAGTTCAGAGCAGTCCTGTCAGAATTCCCCCACCTTGCCAGGACACAGTGCAGAAGGAAGTTCATTTACAAACTCTCACTTTACTACATTTCATTCTAGACTTCCTCCATGGTAAGTATTTTCCTTCAGCTTTTACTCAAATAAAACCTAGTTTTCAAGTTTTAAAAGTGCTTTTGGTCTACTGAGCTGCTTACTGCACTGTTGTGCAGGATGCAAAGCTCTGGTGAACCTGCAATACATTCACCCCTGAGTGACTTTGGACTGAATTTAGAAGTGTAGTCAAACCTTTTGGCTGGCAGATGAGGAGCAGTAGAGAGCTGAGGGAGCGATCATCTTCAGTTGTCAGAGCTGCCTGCAATGAACACTTCTCTGTGACCTAAATTGCTTTCAACTCCTGTGTGGACTTTCTCATTTAGAGATAAAGTCTAAAAGATCAGAGCACCACCTGGGCACCGGTGACATGCTAAGATAGCACACTTAGAGCTTGCTCGCTTCCGGGTATGTTGTAGCAAGCATCACATCTGCTCCTGCATGCACTGCAGTTGGAGTTCGCAGATACGCACGTGTGGCCAGGACAGCCCCAAAACAAGGTGCTGCCCAAACTGCTGCCTTGCCCCTGGTCACCAGGCACCGCATTCAAAATCCACGTGGGCCAGGTAAATTAGGATGAATAATGTCGCATCTGCTCTAATGTTGAATTAGTGTACCCGTGCAGTAGTTTAGTGTTTAGAGCATTAGCTAATCCTCTGGGGTTTTTTGATTGTTGGGGTTTTATTGGTTTTGGTTAGTTTTGATTAATTGCTTTGTACTTTTATTTATTGTGGGTAAAAGTAAAACAAGCAGAAGTTTGAATTCTTTTTATATATCTATATATATGTATTTTTGAAAAGGCAATTTTGTTTTCAGGTCTTGCAAAACCAACACAGATAAAATCACATTTCTGCAGCATTTTCACTTATTTCTAATGAATTTCATCTGGTACCTTTTTATACAGCAAAGCAGAGACAGAAAATGCAACATTTCATCCTTCTACAAATTGGGAGGAAAAAAATTACCAAAGTAACTTAGATTTGCTGAAGCTCTAGCTTTTATAACACATAAATGACTGATACTGTAAAAGGAGACTGCACAAAGTTTCACTGAGTTTCGGCAGAAGGACAGATTTATCCCTGGCATAACTCAAGCAAAGTTAAGGGAAGAGTCTGGCTTGGAGACTTTGAGTGGATTTCTACAATTTATGGTTTACAAATCCACCCTAATCCTTGTCCTTCCTATCCGTTATGGGCTACTCACAGGCAATAAGTATCTGTCACATTGCCAAAGAACAGTTGTTTATCTAGTTTTAAGTGAGTTTGGGAGTCCATTTGTTTGTTTTTACAGGAGGTATGATGGATGCAATTACAGGGGCAATAATATGCATGGTTACAGTGCAACTGCTCTGCGGATCAGACAACAGTGAAACCATCCATCTTCCATGTGTACAACCACCATGGCTCTTACCTTCAAGGGAATGAGATCTCTCCAAAAATGTGCAGAAATTTATCTTTACAAAAGTTTAGGGTCAAACCAGATTAAATCATACCCCAGAGTGCCTGTGGTATTAGTGTGGCAGGAAGGGAGACTCAATTTCTACTTAACTATGGAATGATTTATGTCTGGGGAACTCCCTCAACTCCCCCCTTCTCCGTTCGGGCACGAACATTTGGTATTATTATCAGTACCGGATCTCTGTCTGGGTGAAGGATGCTGCTTTCCTCCTTCATGAAGAGACTCAATATTTAAGCAATATCAGAGCCGTTCCTTCTGAATCAAGCAACAACTTTATTTTGATCTTATTTCTGCACACTCACTATACACGCAGAAGATAAATTTCCCCCCTGCATCTCCCTCCCCTACATGATGTGCTCTACTGGGCTCTTTCACTAGAAGTGTGCAAATCCTGATTTGGCTTCTCTTCACTGACATAATCTCTCTCCCAGCACTTTTAGGGCCTGCAACCTTTTCTCCTGTCTGGGCTCTATCATTTGATTTATTCCCCAATTTGATTTCATCTCTGATTTAATAGCCCTCTCACTTGCACCTGCCCTTTTATTTTGTTATTTTTTTCTCACCTCTTTACTATTTGACCTTTCCTAGACCTTATTTAAAAGACGTATATTGCCCTTTCTATTGCTATATTGTTCTTTCTGGTCTTTTTCCCCACCCTCTCTTCGACCTCATAGTTCTCTCATAGAAGGAAAGTGAGGGTAAGGCAAAGCTGACACTGATTTCCATGAGACTTGATTTTGGCCCACCACAGTCTTGAAAAATAACTGAAAGTTATTTGGGCACCAGTCCTGCAAAATCTGGGAAACTGTGAGAGGTCACAAAATCCTGGGATCATACCCCAAGAGTATTGCGGTGTGTGTATTCATAATCACCTTTATATTATTCTCATATTATCTGATCAACTTTTAAGGTTCTTCTGAGTTACAATATACTATATAATACCATGTATTTATTGAGTGAGGGCTGAAAACATAAGACTTAACATAGAAAGTAAGGATGGATGTCAGGATCTGGCCCATCATCGAAAAGGAAGGGATTTTTACAATCAAAAAATAACTTTCACCCTGAAGCAGTTCCACCACATTTAGGAAATTCCTATTTTCAGTGTTAGCCCCGCTAGCGCAGCAGAGTGGCATGAATGGAGCAGCCTGCCACAGACAAGAACAGTATTGTATACAGTATTGTATATAAAAATGGAAAAAAGTTCTGTTACCGTGATAGATTTAGTAGTTACAGCCAAAGATGATAAATTTCACAAGTTGGTCAGGGTTAAATTGGTAAATCATGCAGTCAGTTATGGGTTAAATATTAACAGAAGATACTCTCCAAAAAAAAAAAGGACAAAGTTGATTACATTCTTTCAAATGACTCCCAGATGTTAAAACGTGCTTTCCAATGAAAATAATTATATAATCTGCAAACCTGAACACCATGTTAAAGGAATGGTAGTGAAAATTACTGAGTTAAGAATCTAGGCCCATGGCCATTTTGTCTCGCTCAAGACAAACAAGAAAACTTCACATGTCCTGAGAGCTGTTGAAGTGAAAAATTCTGAATGTAACAGATTTCATACTTAATACATAAACGATAATCTTTTCACTGTAGGCTAAAACACAGTCATTTTTGCACTTTTTGTGACACTGTGATTTATAAGAAGTGTTTCCTTTTCCTATGGTTTCCAATTTATCCCTTGGAACTGAGAAGCAGGCTCTCAAAGCCATTTAACTCCGTAACTGCAAATGTCAATGTCAATGAGGCACATTTAGTATACACACCTTACTTGCATGTTCCTGTAGAGCAGTTTGTGCCTGTTTAATACACCCTTCTCCTTCAGTCATTTAGATTGGATATTAGGAAACACTTCCTTACTGAAAGAGTGATCAGGCACTGAAACAAGCTGCCCAGGGAAGTGGTGGAATCGCCATCCCTGGAGATGTTCAAGGAACGTGTAGGCATGGCACTTCAGGACATGGTTTAGTAGGCATGGTGGTGTTAGGTTGATGGTTGGACTTGATGATCTTGGAGCTCTTTTGCAACCTTAAAAATTCTATGATTGTATGATTATTTTTTATTTTTCTTTGAAGAACTGACAGCTCCAGGTGCCCAAAAACATTTGGGTTACCAGTTCATCCTTCATATTCTAGATATGGTTTATAAACTGTTAGACTAAAAATAAAATTTTTATTTAACTTGTATAATTTAGAATTCTTGGGATGCCTCTCCTGGTTTCAGTCCTTCCCGTTGTTTTCCGAATTAGATATGAAAATCTCATCTAATCCCAAGCTAAGATTTTCAGAAAAACATTAAATTAATGGAGCATCTGGGAACTGGTAGCATCATAACTCCTTCAAAATCAAATTAAAATAGACACATTGCCATTCAATAGCTTCCATATTAAAGCTGTGAGAATTACTTTTGAACTGCTGGTTAACTAATTAATAGACTCATAGGTAAATGTTTGTCCAACAGTTAATTCCTTGATTACTTTTCTTTTTTTTTGCTTGTAACAGTTATATGAATCTCTGAGTGACTTCTCAATAATGAAATTTGCTGGCAAATGTGCTTCTTAATTAGATGTCTGAGATAGACATACTGATCACATCTCAGATAGGGACCCCACTCTGCGGCTGAGCATATGCAAAGTTTTGATGGGTGTTCAAAATTGTTATGAAAAGAATGAGGGAATTAGACTTCTGAAAACATTTATTAATCATATGTAGTAATTAATAGTCTTATCAATAGTGCAGACCAGATTTCAACCACAAGACAACCATAAGACAAAGAACACCACACAGGATTTTCATGTCTAAAAAAATTTCCTCCTCTGTTTTTTGTCCTATTAGACAATCCTTGATGACATGGTTGTTGCAACAGTTTAATGCCAAGAATAAGTCAAGAAAAGAGAGAGAAGTATAAACTGTGTTTTAAAATATAAGATTGCTCTTCTCAGAAATGTGGTTTGCTAAGGAATCACGTGTCTTACAAATACTTCATACTGACCATAGACTAGACCATCTGACTTCAAATATTGAAAATTTACCTATCCAGGTCAATGCTAGTGACTTCGTGCCATCTTTACCGTCACTGAAGAAAAATAGGCCTTATCAGACAGCGATTCATCAAACTTGGCTTTGGTGTTTACGATGCCTCAGGTCTTAGGGATCCAGGAGTGACCTGAGTCTCCCCTTGAGGTGGCTTTTCTTCCCCTTATCGGTGAAAGGCACCTATGATAATTAGATCATGTCATTTTTTATGCATACATTAGAGAAAATTATCCAAGATCCCGTCTGGAACTACAGAGAAAAGCTCTATGCCTGCCTAGAGCTTTGGAGGCCACAGGAATACCCCTAAGGCCAGGGAGTCTCTGATGCTGCTGGAAGGTTACTGGAGAACTGGTGTCCATCAGAGCCTGAGAGCCCCGTGGAGAAATTCTTGGCAGCTAAAAATCCCACCAACTTCATCTTGCAGTGAGGAACGTGTTGTGTTCAAACTGATGCATCCAAATGAACAAATAAATTAGTGGTGGTGCTTTTGAAGTGGTATAGTCTTCACCAATCTTAAAAATCCTGTTAGTTACCTGACAGGGCAGCTCATATTTTTCTTTAAGTGCTGACAAATATATTTTCTAACTGAGATCAAAATGATATTATTTTCCCTTGAGTGCACTAATGTTTTATTTATACATATATATTTTTTTTTAAATCTTTCTGATATTTAAGGAGTTCATGATTTTTGCTTTGGGTTTGTTTTTTTCTTAGTAAAGGTTTATTTTAATCAAATGTGAGTATTAACTATTTATTAGCTATGGTCAAAAATAAACTTTTGGATCTGGAGGGCAAACACATTGTAAAGCTCTCACAGTTTAATCCTGGATTATGCAAACACTCGAATACAGGGAAGCTCATTTAAGTCAGCGGAGCAGCAGGCCTGGGAGGGCTCGGGGCAGCACTCCCTCAGCTCTGTTCCCAGGCACCTGCAAATCTGGATCTGTGCTTAGGCCATGGGTGCCCAACGTTTCGCAGACCAAGAGCCAAGAAAATAAAATACACAAAGAGCCTCTGTCAGCAGCAGTGGTACCATCACTGGCAGAAGTGCTGGGTTTTTGTGCCAGAATGAGGGATCTCTGCTCCAAGTGTTTCCAGTGTCACACATCTTTGTCTTCCATTGGATGTGTTCACTCCCCCAATGCAGATCCCTCCTCCCCTTCCCTCTTGCACCCCACTGCCTCCTGCCTCACCCACACTGTGTTTTTTTTCCAGCCAGAATGGCAGTTTTCGACACTGTTCTTACCAAGTAGCCACAAAGATGTCTAGGGACCCAAATTACTGCACTTCCAGAAAAAAAAAAAAGCAGTAAACACCTGTGTTGAAAACCTTGCTGTGCTTCAGAAGGAAGCTTCATTAACCAGTAACAAATGGTGTGGAGGAACATCAGGTCAGCGCTCACGCAAGGGCTGCAGCAGCCTGGGAGCTGCACAGTGGTGCCCCAGTTCGTATCCCTGCTTTCCTTGCCTCCCTTTTTGCAGGTCCATCACCTGGTTGCTGCAAATTCAAACACTGAGACACATTATAGCAGGACTCACATTCTCCAATTTAAATGCCAGAAAGTAACTGGTGGGTTTGGCTCCTGTTAATTTGAGTTCAGCTTGAGGTACCTTAAAGAGATCTGATTTTCAGAAAGTGCTAATGACACATTTATAGGGTGTCTCAAATCTAACATTCAAATGCAAGAACAAATGAAATCTTTTGGTTTCAAAAATTTTGGCTTTAGTGTTTGAGGTTGGATGTCTCCAGTGTTTACATCTACGAAAACATCTGGAAAAGGTATGGCTATTTGTGGCTGCAGTGGCCGTCTGTGGACTCAGATGTTTCCCTAGCTTATTTTTAAAGCAAGTTAGATTTTTTCTCACTGTAACTTTTAAAGGAGCTTGCAGGAATGTGATAAAATGTTCAATTTTTCTTTACTTTTAAATGGACATAACTATTGAAGAGTATATTGTTCATGGTTGCCAACACCAGTACAGGAAAGGAAAGCAGAATGTCATTCTCCATAAATGCAGGCTGAAGTGAAAAATAAACTTTCAGTGATAGTGATCCAGACCATAAAAATGCAAGACAAGAGACTGTCATTGAAAAAAGTGGTCTATTAAATTAAGATGCTACTAGGTGTCATTGTGACTCTGTGGGTAGCATGTCTGTCTCACAGCCAACTACTTGTGGGTTCAAGTCCCATAGTGGGACTTTGGCTCCCATCCAGTGTACTGCAGCAATAAGCAGCTTGTGGGACTTTTAGAGGTGTCATCCTTCAGAGGAAATGTTAAGCCTACTGTCCTTCTGCCAGCTCTCCAGTTGGAAATTAAAGATCCTCCTAATACCCTTTGAATACAGTGAGTAATAACTGTGGGGCCCTGGCCAAATTTCCACTCTCAATAAAAGAATTTGTAATGGACAGGGCACATTTCACAAAATAGAAGTCATACAAACCTATGGAAAAGCCTCATTAAAAATGTCATGGTTCCTTTATGTATTTTTTAACATAGCAAGTCACCTTTTTGACTGTTACAAGAGCATTTTTAAGCAGCTGCCATAAATTGCCCATACAGGGACATTTAAAAGTACAAAGAACAACTACACATCTCTGGGAAACAGCTGACTCCCATAGACATCTTTGAAAACTCAGCCCAGGTTCAGGAAAGGTCCATGAAAAATGTTTAACAAGACTGCATTTCAGAGTAACCGCAGCAACATTCCTGGCCTGTTAAGTGTGAAGATGCTGAGGAGTCTGTCAGCAGCTTCATGTGCTACTCCACTCCCTAAGTACCAAGAGCTGATACACTCACATTCCCAAATTTATTCTTGCACTGAGGACTGTTAACATGCTAGTATTTGCATGTCATTAAATCTGCTTTTGAGGCATTTTTCACATAGCAGATATCATAGCAAAGTTATTTAATGGCAATGGGCAAATATCCTGCCGGTGGCATATGTATATAGTTGTGGAAGAGATTTTAAGCATCCTTCACGCGGGTCGAGTGAAGCAGGACACAAAGTGCTCTGAGCTAAACCCTCTATCCTCCACCTGCCCAGGAAAGGTTACCTGAAATACTGTAGTTTACTGTGCCAGGAAACTGTAAACTATTTGGGAAGACCTGGAAAACACCCATCTCTCCGGTCTGTCAGCTGATTGCCTCTCTGCAGCTCCACTGTGAGCACGGGCTTCCTCTGCCCTTGCAGTGTGCCACCCAGCTGATACCCAGGTGGGCAGAACAGCCAAGAGATGTGGGATCCCAATGCCAAGGGAAGATTTCTTATCACGAAACTTCAGAGTAGTCATGTGCTGATCACATTAAAGGGTAAGAGCTTTCACCTGCTTCTCTCTCCCTTGTTTTCTAATTATAATAGGCTCCTGGCTCTGCATAACAGCTTGGTGATGCTGCTTCTTGTGAGCTGCATGCCCTAACCTGGGAAACTAGAAGTTAGCAGTCTGTTTTTCAAGTCACTCTGAACTCACTCACAGTGAGCAGGGAGAAAGTACATCTAGATAGCAACTCATCTCCTGAAAGGCACACCTAAGAGAGGTCAGAGGATTTTGCTCTCTTGACAGCTGAGGAGACAGGAGTACCTTGTGTAGACTTGGACCTCAGATGAAGGAATCCAACCCTTACATACCTAAATTCTCCCTATTTCAGATGGGGAGATCCTGCCTCTGCAGTGGGAGGACGGCTGAGGCTGCCAGAGTGCAACAGCCTGCAATGTTGCACTGGAATCTCCTTTGTGAACCTTACCATTAATGTTTTTTACCTCTTTTTCTTTATAAACACAGAAAGTACCGCAAGGCCCCGAAAGCCTATGTATGTTATAGAGAAACTGCTGTAGTAGTTTGCCAGTAGTGTCAGAAACCTCTAATTTTGTTTTAGTTTTTGTGGCATATTTCTGTCAAGCAGACAACAAAATGAGCTTCCCTGATGGTGTCTGGGCACAGGAGCAGCCCCACGTAGGACCAGTCAGGCGTGTGCCAGAGATTTCCCGTCACTGCCCACTCACCCTCATGACTGTATTTTTAATGCAGTTTTACAGGACGGGTTGTTGTGTTTTCTTGGCCCTGAGTAAGTTTCCCCTCTCTCTGCTCACTAGCCTCTGAAGAAAATGAATGGTAGGAGCAGGAAATGGCTTCTGTCTCCCTTATACCTTTCTAATTTCAGTTCTGCTGTTCATTTCTCATACTTCCAGTCTCAAGTGCTCTTCTGAACTCCTCACTTCCATGACCTCCTTTCTTAATTTAATCTGGACAAAGGACCAAGTTCATTTCAAGTCATAAAGCTTGATTTGCTGTGTGCTCTTGGCAAATGTGAATAAGCTCACTGGCTCCTTTTAATCAGCTATCATAATCTTTTTTTTTCTTTTTTTTTTAAAAAAAAAAAAACTGCAGCAATTAGGTCACCAAAGCAAGTAGTCTCTTGTGTTCTATTGAGAACAAATCCATCCTCCTCTGACTTGCTGCATAATTTAATTATTAAAGCTTGATATAATTTTGGTTTCCATGTAAGGCAACCCCCCAAGAGCAATTACATCCTTTGGAAGGCAAGGTTACTACTGCTAGAACCAGTACTCAGAGGGCCTGGTACTGCGCTGTATATGGTAATGCTACTACTTCCTACCACGCGCATTGCAACAGCCGCCTACCTACCCAGCCAACAACAGCACTCTGCTGGCATCCTCCCCGCCACGCTGCGCTGAGCTAGCCTCTGCAGCATCTGCTATCAATTACTTAATAATTTAGCAATGGTTTAAAGATGTAAAGCAGCTGCTAAAAGCTAAGTCTTATTATTATGTTAACTAATTATTTTTCTTTTACCTTTTACATTTTTTTTCCTTCAGAAAATATTATTGTATTATTAACTGTGTTTAGCACCTCCTAATCCTGATGTTTAAATGTCTGAAATGTTTTGGTGTAATTACACTCTTTCGTATCACAACACCTAAGATGCCTACCTCTGTATGAAAATTTGCATACCTAAATTTTGTTTTAAGAATCCTAGCAGTTTCTATTAGCCGCTTTCAAAAAGATAAGAAAATAGTGTGACATAACATCTTATTCATCTGGCTGGTGCAGCTTTCCTGATTAAACAATTTAAGAAGTTTGGAAAAAGCTTTTAGCCACTGGGTTGATTTTCATTTCTGAACCCTGCTTTTCCTGGTTCTCTCTCAGTTCCCCTCACCACCCCAGGAATATCTGATACTTCTGGTGCACTGGGAAAAATCTCTCCTGAGTGAGTGACATGTTTTGAGGATCTGACTGGCATTGGGCTGCTAGGCACAATCAGAAATCGTGTATTTCAAGAAAGACTTGTAATAAACATGGAGCTGGAAATCTGAGAGGCACAATAACAGAACTCATTAGGACAGTGCCAACTGTTGTTGGTCAGAAGAACAATGTATCTTTGCATTCATCTTGATGCCTTGTGTAAATTGCTCAAACGCAAACACATTTTGTCTGACACATGCAGACAGAACAACACCTACCTGCAGCATGCTGAGAATAATGGGGCCCTTCTCACTGAGTAAGCTTGTGTAGGTGTTGCACTGCACACAGGAAATAAATTGCAATTATTCTAAAACATGAACTAGAAGAATCGTATAGTTATATTTAAGATGCTAATTTCCACTTTTTTTTTTTGCAGGACTGAAAGATGCAGCCAAAATAAGTTGAACTTGGAGATACTATCTTACTCCAACAATAGGAGCTTGTTTAAAGGCTAGGATGACATGTAACATGGTCTTTCCTTGAACTTAATTTAAATTCTAATAAGCCTCAGTAAAGAAACTTAAAATGATCTGTCTCATAAACTTCACAGCTTTTCTAGACTGATTATATCAAAATTCTTCAAGTGTTATAAATCATTGGATACCTTCAAGCCTGTCAGAAACACACCATTTATGTAATAACACTTCAGTTCCTTCTGGAACAACTAATTAGATGTCCCTTTTACAGACTTGCCTTGTCCCGCCTGTAGCTATTAGGACACATCACGCGTTTTCAGTCAGTGTGGGGGCACTGGAGTTAGCTTCCTGGAATTCCATCAGGATAAAAATAAAGTTGTTCTTAATATGTGACACATCATTCAGTATGGCTTGTTCCAGACACTCTGGGAGAGGAAAATAATGCATGCTTTGTCACTTCGGGTTATGTTGTGCCATGTGGAACTATTTTAGAGCTCTGTGCTTTTGATGGGGACTGCAGCTAATCCCATTCTCAGGTACCAATACAGAAAAAGCATGACTAATGTGCAAATCCTACACAATCCTGTGAGCTAGCCTGTGCAGAGAATGAGCATCTTTGCAAGGCCTCCCTGCCACAAACAGAGGAAGCTGTTCTGCTTGGCCATACCTTGGGGCAGCTGAGGAGACAGCACAAAATGGAGCTCTCTGCCTTTGTGCACAACGCAGGAGGTCCAAACTGTTCCATCAGGAAGAACAGACTTCACCCTGAGCTCAAATCCTGGCAAAGGCAGCACTTTCTGCCTTGCCTGTTAGTGTGGCAAAGCCAAGCATGTTCTTCAGAAACATCAGGGGAACCTTCTGGGGAATAGAGCTTCTCCAGAGCAATCAGGCAGCAATGCCTGGTGATGTGGTCTAGCCGGTGGCTACTGAGAAGCCAGTGATGAAATGAGTCTTTAGCATAACAACCAGCAAGACAGCATGAGCTCTTGCTGCAAAGGTAGCTAATGGTGTCGTGGGCTGCATTAGACAAAGTATGGCCAATAGGTTGAGGGAGGTGATCCTTCCTCTTTATTTAATACTAGTGAGGCCATAGCTGAAGTATTGTGTCCAGTTCTGGGCTCCCTAGTATGAGAGAGACGTGGAGAGAAAGAAGACCTACTAAGATTGTTAAGGTACTGGAATTTCTCTCCCATTAGGAAAGGCTGAGGGAGCTGACACTGTTTAAGCCTGGAGAAGACAAGGCTCAGGGGGGATCTTAACAATGTATATTTATACCTGCAGGGATGGTGCAAAGAAGACAGAGACAAGCTCTTTTCAGTCATGCCCAGTGACAGGACCAGAGGCAATGGGCACAGACTGAAATGCAAGAGGTTTCCTCTGAACATCGAGAAACACTTTTTCACTGTGAGAGTGACTGAGCACCTGCACAGGTTGTCCAGAGAGGCTGTGGAGTCTCCATCCTTGGAGATATTAAAAAGCCATCTGGATGTGGTCCTGTGCAACTGCCTGTAGATGGCCCTGCTTGAGCAGGGAGGTTGGACTAGATGACTTCCAGAGGTCCCTTCCAACTTCAATACTTCTTTGATAACAACCATTACAGTATAGTGCTAATGAGGGAAATAGAGGCAGAGTTGCCCAGGGTTCCTTATATTGGTGATATGAAACCAAGTAAAAGCACGTAAATTCATATATACCAGGGATTAACAGACAAAGCCAGAGTCACAGTGAGATTTATCTAGTACTATATAGTGTCCTAGTATCCTGCATCCTTTATTATCTTGTTTGTGCCTGTCTTGATATTCCCTTTAGGACTTTCTCCTCTTCCCCAGGACTCCTTCCAGCTGTGAAGAGCTCTGCACAGCTTCCTCAGACCCTTCCCAGTCAGTGCCACCACATCTTGCCATGAACCTGCCACTCTCCTTCAATGTCAGCAGCAAGAGGTGCAGCCAGCAGGATTCATGGATGTTTGACCTCTCATTCAGTCTGTGTATCAATGCTGCTTCAAGCTCATTCTCCAGCCTGTGCTGGGACTTCAAAGCCACAGTCTGATGCACTGCATTGATTTTGCCTCAAGAGACTATGAGAATATTTGCTTTCTCTGGAAATATTTTTTTTTTACTGTGACAGAAAATCAGACATGGGCATATATAAACAAAGAGCTTTGGAAGAACATCTGGGACAGCAGACTGCCCAACAGAGACATATCTTGGCCTATTTCTGCTCCTTTACCTCTTGAAACTCATCCCTAGAGCCATAAACAAAGTAAAGAACAAGAGCATCAACGTTTTTCAAGGAACTCTCATCCTGCATCTCATTGTAATTGCTACGTGCCTTCGCCTGCAACCTTATTTTGTGCAGAACCTTCATTTGCCCTTAGACATCAAACACTCCCCAACTTTGAAGAAGTTTGAATACAGATCTGGTCTTCGCAGTTGAAGTACACCTCTAGCATAATGATGAAAAAAAAAAAGGAATGTATTGAAGCAGAATACAAACTTCTTCCAGAAATCCCTCTAATCAAAGCAACTGCTTCCAGCGTGAGGTTATGTCAAAATGTTCCCCAACATAGTGAATATAGTTCTGATGTAAATTTATGAAAACACTGACTCTATTAAGCTCATAACATTACTTGATCCCTACACTGGCCTCTTAAGGCAATCATGAGTGTGTTAGGACATTTGTTTGTTCCATAGACATTGTTAGAAGATGATACTTCTAGATGGTTAATTCTTCCTCACCAGATCCTAAATGAGAAAGTAAATTGTAGTGGGTTATATCTGGAAGACGCAGATCTGCAGTCCATCTTTTTTTTCTAGTAAAGTAAATCAGCTATACACTTTGCACTCCAGCAGTTGCCCCAATAAAATGTTAATATACTGTTTGGTAGCTTTAAAAGGAATATGTCTGGCATTTGAACATCAAAGTTGGTTAAGAATGTTATTGTAATATTGTCATCCAGACATCTTAACCCTAGATTAGGAATCCAGTGGTTTAGGCAATGCACAAATATATTAGAAGGAAGACGGTATGGCTTCAATAGTATTTTACTTGAAGATACATGACACACACATGTATGATACACCAATTTTCTTCTCCAGCGTGATCTATCAGTTTTAACCTTAGTTGCTAAGGCTGTGACATTTGGCTGTAAAAGGTCAAGGGTGTCCTTGAGATACGGATCTGAAATATATATGGCAGTAAAAGCTCAGCAGAAGGAGAAATGGGACCCTTTGGAGGTTGAATTGCAAGAGTTTTCTTCTTACACAGGAATTCTTAAAGAGCATCTGATTTGTATCATGACTGTGGCACAACAGCAGAAGCAATGGGACTAATTATAATGGCAATAACTGTGATAACAATAAAATTAGAACAATACAGAGAAAGATAAAGAAGCAATTTTTGTTCAGCAAATGGGTTCACTTTTAATAGTTGCTTGTTTAAACTCCTAGGCAATGAGAGATGGTGATTACTAGTGCACTTTAAATGTTTCCTATCATGTTATTTGTTCAACAATGTAAAGATTCTAGCATTATAGGTGAAGAATTATTTTGTGGAAAAATACATTTCTATAAGCTCATCCATACCTTTACACTTGTCAGGTCTTCTTGATAGTTCTTGTCCTCCCTCAGACAGAGAACCAAGAATTATGGGTGTGCATCAAAGTTCATAGTATTTTCCTTTATGTGCCTGATGTTTGGCCCATCTTTACTGGTAAACAGCAGTCTTTGGAAAGCAGCTCAAATAATGAGAAAGGACAATGACTCAGTGTGAAGTTTTTATTAATATTATATTATTTGACAGAACAAATGCTTGGTCGTACTGGCCACCAGAAGTGGAGCAGAAAATTAGACAATAAACATCAAGTCAACTTCAAGGAAATTAAAATGTGATCATTACTGATGGATTATGAGAATATTATTTGACTTCATTTTATTTATGATGCTTTCTTGTAGAAAGGGGAGAGAATACAAAGCAAGATGCAACTACAAGTTGAAGCGGCAAGGGAATTTCAGGGGACAGATGCTGCGCTACTTTTGCTAGCTCATCACATCAGCAGAGGGTATGTCACCACCTTTGGTGGTGTTAAGTAGACTGGGGAGGGGAATATAAATTCATTTCTTCTTCCTGCCATTATTTCATATTCAAAGTAAGGTCTGCACCAAAGCTTGAGGCCTTTGGTGGTGGTAATAGTGTTTTTATCTCTATAAAATTTCAGGGAATATTTTTGTATTTATCAGATGTAATTTAATTAGTGATCACTCAGAATTAGTTATGTGCCTGACTGAGTAGAGTATACAGTTTTGTCCTTCTAATACTCCCCAGAATATCCTTGTCTGTAGCCAGGCAAGGCAGGTAGGTGCTGTCATTATGCTTTCAGAAGATAACACTATCGTGTTACTCTCATCTTTTACTCATCCTTTGATAGCTTTTTATGATTGCTCTCTGACTTTTGGCCTGCAGCCATTTGCCACCCTAAAGGGAATGACAATCAGAGATAGTAAGAAAGAGGAAAAGATGACAGGAAGAAAACAGTCAAGTAAAACTGGAAGAAATTCTGGAAGGTAAGAGTGAAGATTTAAGAGAAAATTTTAGAATACAACCAAGAAAAATAAAATACTTAAGACATACTGGTTTGAGGGTAAATGCAAAACCTTTGCTTTAAAGACATTTAACAAGTATTGCAGAGAAAGAAGAAAGGGGAAGGACAGCAATGGAGAAATTGTGTTATGTTGTCACAGGCTTTTCTCACAGCACATTTGGAATCCACACCTTAAGGGTAGCTGGTTGTGATTCATAAAATAAAACTCAAAAAAATGTTCCCATTTCTGAGTGGAGAGAGCAAGAAAATCTCTCAGCCCAAAGTCTCTTAGAAGGCATATCTCAGTCACAGTATGTTTGTTGAAAATATAAAAGGGTGTTTGACAGAAATTTTCAAACACATTTTTTTAATCAAGGAAAACAAGTTCATTGAAAAAAAAATTTTCCTTAAATGTTTATACTAGTTATAAAGTATGGAATTTCTGGTGAAAATCAGAAAGTAACACCTGTTCTAAGCTGAGCATCCCACATAATGAAGGAGTACCTGGCCTTTTGCTTATGCCATGCTGGGATGGGTGAGGAGCTTCTTTTGCACTGCATTTTTAGCAGCCTTTATGTTCATCTGATTTTGAACAGGAACAATTTTGAAATTATGAAAGCTTTTAAAATAGATGAAAAATGTTTCCTATCCATCTCTAGCATAAAGACTCTTATATTACCGAATAAAATGATCTATAATGGCTAAAATAGCTTCGTTAGTTAGGTTTATTATTGTGAAAATTGCAGAAAAGGCATGAGACTCAAATATGCAAAGGTGGCAATTCCATTACCTACTTTCCAGCACAACATATGTTTTCAATTTAAGCAAATTTTACCATTTCCCAACTGCAAATTGGATGACATACAACAAAAACTGTGTTTTAACAGCTTTAGCATTTTATAGACATTACAGCCATGCAGCAATCCTTTACCTTAGGAAAAAGTAAGAATTACAAAGAGCTTGCTGTAAAAACACCTAATCGCCAGCAAGCAGCTGGAAGTTGTATGGCCTACTGCATAGCAGACTAGACTAAGAGACACAAAACACATGAACTCTTGTCCTTGAAGAAAGATGCTTTGCCCTCTTTGTTTCCACGTCTATAAAATGGGGTAATAACACTTATCTGCCATGTAATTGAGTGCTTTGGAAATAAGAGCTGGGTGTTTTCTGCAAAGTGGAGATCACTTGATATTGCTAACAGCATGAGTAATAATAATGCAACTTAACAAATGCAGTAGAAAATATTTAAGCCAGCTTCAGTGAATCAACTCAAGATACCAAGGCTGTGCAATGTAACCATGTAGCTGCAGTGACAATTTCTAATTTTGTGGTCCTATTTCTGTTAGACTTTTAGTTCAAATAAAGCACAAAGATAGGCTTGTTCATAGTGTAAATGTTCCTGTATATTGAGAAAACAGTTACAAAACCAGTGACATCTTCCTTAGCCAGAGTGTGTTTTGCAGGCTCTGTTAATATCAGGCCTGACATTTTGACGTACTTTTGGGGCTCATCTCTAGTCAACTGGCGGAATACTAAGGATAATGGCAAAATGCTACCAACAAAAGAATGTCAAGATCTCTAAATTTTTTTTGAGTGCGTAAATAAACTGCAGATTAAAATGCTTATTTTGAAAGCCTAGAAAAATCACTCCTTTATTCCAGATCATCGACAAAATCTTGGCTCCACTTAAGTCTGTTGGAGTTTTGCCATTGATTCGACAGGGTACAGATTTCAGAACGGACTTTGAAACAATCAGATTAGAAACAGCTACTTTTCTGATTTCCCATATTTCACAGTGGAAGCTGAGAAAGGACGTTTTGAGTATTGAAGTCATTTAAGCCAGCCAAGAAGGATGTGGTCAGTAAACTAGTTACTTTACCAAAAGATTGACTGTCTGGAAAATGCTACAAAGGTGGACACTTATTATTTTTGCATTAGTTCTCAGAGATCTGAGGCACAATCTGTGTATGAATCAAAGGTGTGTATGTGCACACTATACTCAGTGTGGTACCAGTTTTCTGTTTATCAGATGCGCACAAACTCTTATGCCCATATGCAGCCCCATTAATACAGCAGTTTCATGTAGATTAAATTAATTGTAAGCTGACAATTTCACAGAAAAGAGAAAGGAAATACATAAAATACATGGGACTGTTTTCTCTAATTAATATCTGGAGAATATTCTTTAACATTTTCATTCATGCATTGATCATGTATTTTCTTATAACTTCATTCCAGTGTAATACTTCAGTTGTGATACCACTGGTGAAAGAAATCAATTTTTTTCACTTTTCTATATTCTTTTTTCTATTTTCATTTTTCCTAAGACTGATACAAACACTGTCTTGTCCAGGAGTTCAAACCCAGGTGCTGCCAGTTATGTGTCCAAAGGGCCTTGTTTCTCTTTTTGCTTTCTCCCAAGACCACATTGTCAGTGATCTTCCTGTTTTCTCTAGGCTACTTTGTGTTCCTCTTCTCCTTCTGTACTCACATAATGAAAGCAATGTTTATTTCCCACTCAGGAAATCTCCCCTTCTCTTCTACTCGTGGCCTGCCCCAAGGACAGTGATTTGGACAGTAGCATCTATTGTTTCATCTGTCTTCTTCCAGAGGGGAGCTTAATTGCTTCTCCCACCTGAATGACAGAGAGTTTATGTGCTCATCACTGTGGCCCATGACTGTCCAGGGATCAAAAGCACTTCTGCTGCCCTTAACCATATTCCGCTGCCCTCTACCATATTAGTGTTTAACCCTGTGGGCTGAAGCCAACCTCTATGCACACATGCTTATTCTGACCATAATTAGGATCATACCAAGAAATGTTTTTTTGAGAGGCCAGCAACAGGTATATGGAATTACTACTGCTTGGATAAGTTCTATCCAATACATTGGAAAGACCTCAAAAGATATATGAACTTCTATTTCACACACAGGCACATGAATACAAATGTTTATTTAGGAAAAAATAACAGAAAATATTGTCATGATCTTTGCAGTCATATCCTCTTACACAAATCATTTTCTCTACAATTGCAGACACTGTTGCATAAGTATCCTGTTGGATTGAACTTTTTTCCTAAGTGCCCAAAACTACTCAGAATAATGGTCCACCTGTTTGCCCAGTTTTCTTCTTCAGAAGGGCTGATTGGGATAATTGATTGTGGGGGCTGATGAAGGGGGCGGGAAGATGAGGTCAGTTAATTGCTGCCTGGGGAAGAGGATGTAGGAGGTCTCTTTTGTTGTAGGCTGAGGGTCCACTTGTAATAAATGACATACAACAGAGATGCTCAGAAGACGCTCTTTTAAGACCCTTCCCACAAGGGAATAACAGATGTTTTCTGTGATTTATGGGTCTGGGTTTTGGAGTCTAATACTGTAAAATGTCTGTGCTATCTGGGCTAAGCATCACAAACAAGTGCAAATAAATATATCATGACTGAATGTATTATAGCTCACTGTGTATTAACAGAATAAACCAGCAAGAACTCAAACAGAGTAAAATACTTTTCAGTTCTCCTTTTGCATAACTGAAATGTGTGCAGACCTCACACATTTTGAGAATTTCCACAGCCAGTGCTTTCTGTAAGAAAACAGCCCTCATCCTGAACATTGCTGTCCCATGGGTTCCTTGCCTTTACATTATGGGAGATCTCACATCTGTTCTCAGACTTGCCAACTCTAATAAAATGTATTTATTTCAAGCTTCGCTGATGACTAAAGAAAAAACCCTAATGACTATTGAAATGGAAATCAACAACTGTTCCAGGTCACAGCAAATGGATTTAAGGACTTAGTAACCTGGCATCCCTGAAAATATCTTCTACATAATGCCAGACAAAATGAGCATATTTGGGAGCATTTGGTCACATCTCATGGATGTGTATTCTATTACTGAACAAACACAAAGTTTCTTTCTCATTTCTTCCTTTTTCTTATCCTCTCTAGAGTAAGAAAAATACAGGAGCCCTAATACAATCTTTTCTATCTTCCCTCTTCCTCTCCCTCTAGTTAAGTGTCTTTGATGCAGCTGTGATTTACAGTGCTGAAGACAGCAAATCATCTCCACACACTGTTGTTCTGAGTGAGGACACGAAGTTTTAGAACAGCACAGTCCTAGAGCAAACAGTCCTTCTCGACAAAGCCATGAACAAAATAACCTGCTATACCTTTGGTATTGAAACATGTGTGTGTTTTCTTTTCCAGCCGTTAATGAACATTTGAAGAAAAAAATCAAGACTAATTGGCTTTGAAATTTGGCTGGGAGAATATTTAACATGTTTTCACTTATGTTCAGATGTCATGGCTAGAAAATGGCATTTGTAATGGTATTCATATGCCATACCTCTCACTTCCCTGCCAAAAGTCTCTTATTGTAAAGGTTTTTATATGGGAAATATCTCAGTTTGTCTAAAATACCAAGGAAAAAATATTTTTTAGATCTATTTTCCCCCTCCTCCATCTCCCTTCTCACACGCATAATTAGCCAGCAATCAGGTATAATAGCTAGACATGTAAATGCCTTTAGTTTCGTGCAGGTGCAAAAAACCAAGGTTACACACAAAATCAAGCCGTAAGGATTAGTCTTTCAATGTAGGACACAAAGGCTGCCTTCCCCCACTCCTCCCAACTGATTCCTCAAATACAGATACTTCTTTCACATACAAAATTTAATAATTTATTTCACATCCCAACCCCTATGCTGTATAACACAAAACCAATATTGTGTGGGCATCTATTACGAGTCAGTTTTGGCATCAGTTTTGGCAATATGGAGATAGCAGTAGAGTGAAGAGAAAATTAACTCTGGAAGATGGAGCTATTACCAGGAGAGCAGCAGAAAAATGGAGATTTACTTCGAGAAAACCTTGGGGAATAGATTCTTTTCTGGCTTAGTGGCACTAAGCTATATTTTCAGTTACAAGAAAAGAAAAAGATGTGGCTTTGGGAATAACATCTATGTATATGAGGACACACATAAGATGAGAAACAGGGAGCAATCTATAGGGATTTCTTGTTTTCCCATAGTTAGCGTGCAAGTTACTTACCTTTGTCTTACACTAAAGCTGAATCAGCATTTTGAACTTACAGGTAAGAGATAAAAATCTTCTCATGGACATACACTGTTATTTAGAGGTGATGAATAATGATTCAGAAACATATTCCCTCCCAGATCAACAGTCAATATTCAAAACTAAAATCTTCGGTGGAACAAATGGTTCAAGGTACACAGCCAGAAGTTCCCCAAGGGAAGGAGTCGTGACGATAGGGGTAGTAATGTGGCCTTTGTGAAAACCAACAGAACCCTGCCACTGAGAGCGTGTAGCGTTGCTGGTTTATGAGGGATAGTAGTTAAGAAAAGAGATTACTGAAGTGGCAGAATAGCTGGGTTAATAGGTTTGCCAGCATGAAAAAAAAAAAACAACAAGCCAAAATCATCCTTATTGTGGTCATAAAATAAATACAAAATACAGGCACTGTGAGTAGATCTGGGTTTACGGTCAGAAAGGCCACTATGTTTTTCTTCATGGTCACAGATCATTAATTTGAAGTAAATTTTCTGAGGGTCCGTGGCGGGTCCTCACAATCAAGGTAAGTTGACCAGCTTTACAGAGGAAAAAGACAAATCAGTATCGTGCAATGAATTATCTTTTCTATCAGTTTTCAGACTTAAGCAGCTGAAATTCCCACCTCTGTGCAGACGCATTTACACAGAGTGGAAGCAAGCTCTGACTCGCCCCATGATAAGTTAAACAAGTGCAGGAAGGCCAGATCTCTGTAAGATCTGGCATGCCCATATTTAATAACGTGTTTAGATAGCAGCGATTGCAGCCTGTCCTTTGTTACACTCCACTCCAGCCGCAGAGCCAGAGCCGTTCCAGAAGCAAAAGTGAGTGCTGATGGCTCGACAAGAAAGTAAACATTGAAAACATGCCTTTGCCTGCAGTATAAACCAACCCGGCTGGTACTGAGGCAGACCAAGAGGGTTTACACAGCACGTTCATCTGGCTCTGCTGGGCTCCCCAGCAGGATTTTGATAACACAGAGCAGCCGGGCAGTGCTGGTGGTGAGCATCTGCGCAGAGCCTGCCTCCCAGCCCAGGGAGGGCTGACAGAGGGGCAGAGAGGGGTCCTGAGCTTCCTGGGCATTGGAGATCTTGCATTACAGTCTTTCAGCTCTCAGCCTGACTCTTGTTTGTCTGTAAGAAAAGTCAAACTGCCTCAGAGTATGAGAATTTAGCGCATCATTAAACCACAAATCCTAAGCCTGGAAGGGCTCTTCTGTGGCAACCTGAAGTTTCTGCCCCACTGTTCCATATAATGTCAGCTTTTCATATTGCAGCCCTTTCCTTAACATCCTTTTAACTTAATTTTCACGCTGCCTTTGGAGCAAAATGCTCCAATGCCATGTGCCAGGGGCTACACCCCTCACATGGAGACCCAGCCACGACCTGCGTGAGCTTCTGAACTAAAAAAGTGCACAAGAAGCCCAAGAAACTACACCCGTGAAATGACAACACACACTGCTGCAGACATTTGGTGCCGCTCAGAGTCTATTCTCTGCACAAAACTGAAACACAGTGTTTGTCTTCCTGAGCCTGGCAACTTGAAGGCCCTGCCAGGCTCTTTGGAAGAGCACTCTGCAAACACCTCTGTAAGCCTCTCCTGCTTCCCTCAGCTCCTTGCCCTTCCTCGTGTGCATAATATGGACTTTCTTCCCTCTGCCACTGATGAGGCTCTCACTCTTTGAAAGCCAAAAAGCCACCCACTGTGGCTTTCTCCATTATGCCATAAATGCTCTTGAGCTGCTGGAATCTGTTTTGTAAATAGACAATTAAAATGAAGAAGAAAAAAAAAATCTGTGTTCAGCTTTGCGTAGTATAAGCCCAAAGACAGCTGTCTTGAGGGGCTCAATCCTGCGTATCATAAGAAGCTTCTGAAAAGTGCTGAGTACCTTCATCTGTAAAGAGTTTAATTGGAGATAAAGGTAGCAAAGCACCTTCCACACCCCACTGGATGAAGCCACATGTTATTGGGACTCCCACTGATTTCTGTCATCAGAGCAATTGGTTTTGAGAATAAGTAAGGAAAAAAATCTCCCACTGACACCAGTGGGAATCCCTGGCACACACAGGGAACAGAACATTATGGCTGAGATCTTCTCTGGATATGGGAACAGTCTTTTATTCTGCTTATGCAAATGTATACAAATTATGCAAATAATTACCAAGTCATTCTAGTTGACTGTATAATAATAACAATAATAATTATTATTGTCATTACTAATGTTGCTGTTGTTTGTCACTATTGTTATTCACATTTATTCTGATTGTGCCTTGGGGTCAGCCAAGAATGATGTCCGTTAGTGCCATACACAGATGGTCAGTTGCTGTCCCAAAGAGCTACAAAATGAAGAATACCCATGGAGGCAGAAATGCTGGAGGGTAGGAGGGTTCTCATTCAGGATGCTGCAGCCGCAGCCTCCCACGGGGTTTGTTTCTCAGTTGATGGAGTTAGGCTAAGCCGGAAGATAAAGGGGAAAGAGCAGGGCAGAGAGCCGTGGCAGGGCTGGTATGGGCGGACTGTGAGGAAGGGAGTCAAGGCCAGCATTCCTGGATTTCCTTTGCATTTTTGTCCCAGGGCCATGCGGGTGCTAGCAACATTCCAGTGTGTGTGGCAGATACATCCACTCATCGGATCTGGGTGTGCAAGAGGTCTGTGGGACGTGTCTGCCCCATAAAGTTGCATTTTACCAACTCCTGAATCAGTGCAGAAATTCCTCATCTGCGAGGTCATCCTCCTTCTTGTATAGACTGGGATTTCGGGCAGTTGCTTCTCTATGACTAGGTACAGCATGTCTGGTTTAGCCTTCACACCTATCCGCAAGAAAACTGCAGTGTCAGCAGGGTTTCTCTTAGCCTGTTGTGTTCACACATAAAGAGAGGAGGAAAAAAACATCCCGAACAATTAAAAAAAGTGAGAACTGGCCTGAACCTTATCCATTCCCTCATGAAATGGTTTCCAGGTGTTTACTGATACGGAGAAAGAGCTGGTGCCAACCACTGCTCCCTTCCCAAAGCAGCTGCACTTCACTTCCCTCCCGTCACCCTTGAGTAACTTCACCGACCACTTCTATAATAAATACAACAAGCCGTGCTGGCTCTCTGAGCGTCATAGCAGGTAGCACGACCCAGCTAAACCCAAAAAGCAGGTTGGCCTCCACCCTGCCGAGTGTCAGGATGGGGCCCTGGCCCACACTGTGCCTGGCAGAGCTTGCTAATGCAGGAAGGGGACGCGCTGCCTCAGGCCAATGCCTGTGCCCGTGCTTTGGCCTTGATTAGTTTATTAATAGAGCCGCTAAATGTGTTGCCTTTCCCAAAGCCCTGCTGCTGTTTCTCCTTCCTGCCATTTTCAGAGTGTTTGTTCATTGTTACTTTAAAGAAATGAAAGAAAAACCCATACAAATTATTTGTTCCCCCAAAAATGCAAGAAATGATGTCATTAATTGGGTTGTGGAGATAACCGATCAGCCCTCTTGCATTTTGGAACAAGTACATGTAACATCTAATGGCTTTTCACCAACAAGACTTCCAATTACAAGAATGTAAATCCAGACAAACTCCACTGAAGTCAAGTCTTTTATTCTTGATTTACTCCCTTATAATTTAAAGCACTGTAGCTGTATCGTGCTGGAAAAATAGAGGAACTCTTCAAATCTCAGAAGTATGAATTTCTCAAAATGACATATGTGGCTATGATTTCCTGTGTGAAGTAAAAATTATCAGGAATGTTTCTGCAGAGCTGAAAGATGCCAGAAACCAATTTTTTTTGGTCTACATTTCAAGTTATTCCTATCCCGTTTTAACTTGTGTAAGTAATAAGGATGAATGAATCTGCTTCCCTTCATTTTTCAGTCTCTGTATTTTCACTCTTCATTAGCTTGTGTCTTCTCTGTTCTCTCCCCCTTTCACACAATCTCTTATTAGTGGAATATGAAGTCATTTATTATCATCCTGAATGAAACTTTCAGAACTGCAATGCTCAAGTCGGTCCTACATGAGGCACGAACTAGCCTGTTCAAACTGTGTAATACATCATCGTTTTGGTGCTTAATAGTATCTAGCATGAGAGAAATGTGTAACAGCATTTTTCTGACAAGGTTTCTTATAATCAGAGGACATCTAATCTATTTGTATTGGGTATGATGTGGGGAGTTCACAATTGCATATAGTAACTTGTCATTCGCAAAAATCTCAGATTTGTTTTGGAGGACTCTGTGACAGTTGTGGGAGGGATAAGACAGATGAATGTGAGGAAATACTTGAAAGGTTCAGCTTCCACTAGAATAAATCTGAATAGCCTTGAGCTGACAGATGTAAAAGGACAATTGTTTAACAACTTCCTTTCTACCAAGAGACAATATTCCAAGCCCCTGTAAAATACAATACACCATACAATATAAACACAATGCAAGTATGCTTAGCAAATTAAATAGCTGGGATAAGAACATTTGGATATCTGGCCTTGTTTTCTTGGCTTCTAATTTTCCAGAAATCTTGTCTAGATCTTGGCTTACAAACATCTTAATTTAAATCTCTATTCCTATTATCCCTTACTGAGCGTCCTGGTAAGTCAAGTAGGTTTCATAGCTCCACAGAATAGTTTTGCTTTACTATTTATCTTGGCCATTAAAAAGTTCTCTGTGTCAAGCAGAACTTCTCAGATTAAAAATTCAAAATATGAAGGAAAGACTATGGAAAAACACTCCCTTGAATAAAATGAGCAGAGACACAATAAAATGAACTGTTTTGTCAGACCCCCACAAAACAGCGAAACGCCCACATTCTGCAAAAGACACCTTCTACCCATTGCCCCAGGTTTCTTCAATAACTGTTCGTACTCAGTGATGAGGGAAAGAGGCAGAGAAGGACAATGATACTCAGTAGATACATGATTGAGCTGATCCCACCTCCAACTCTCCTCATGGTCAGGGAATGTTTTGGCTGGATGGCTTGGGGCCATTTTCATCTCCTCTACTACTGCCAGCAGTACTGCAGGGTTGAAATAAAATTATTTTAGGGATGGGATAGGAAGGAGAATCAGAGCAAGAAATCCGTCATTATGTTCCTTCTCCTCTAGTCGTACATATAGAAGGCCAGAGGTAAAGAGGTATAGCTCTCTCCTTTAGCACTGATCCACATAGCCTGTGCTTCTGCAGAGGAGCGTATTATGGCCATGCAGCTGGCTAAATTAGGGCAGTCACTCCACTACCACTCCCCCGAAGCATTCACATCCAATGCCTACTGTTTCAGGTGCTAACTCTGCTGTCACCCCAAGGCCCATGGCAACAGATTTCTTCATCCTTTCTGCATCTCACCAGAACCCAAAGAACCAGTAAAACAGAGTTCTGTTTACTTCTGCCCCACTATGACTAAACACTGTGTACATCAGGTGTGCATCAGAGGAATCTCATTTGCCTACTCAAATGGCTCTGTTTTTTAAACCATGAAAAGGAATTGCTATATACTGAGCTGAGGAATGTCACAAGCCCCATGTAATTATTAGCCCAAAATAGGGCTAATTCTGAAATAGCAAGAAAAAAATTGTCAAGATACTGCTGACTGAATTCTATATTTGTGAAACTTTTGTGATAAGATGCTTTATCGTCAAACTGGCAGGAAAACTGAGACCAGTACTCAGCATATGGGAGTCGTGGCATGTAGATGGTAAGTTTTAAGGTCAATTACAAATCACAGTGAATACATTTGCATAGTGTATAGTGGCTGAAACTGAATGTGCTATTGTGAGCATGTATTCAAGATGCTCACATTCCAATTGGCTCTGCCTGCTCCATTTCAGTATGGTATCTGGTAATAGAATTACACTGTGAACAATATACATGCTGAAGAATAATAGGTTGAAATTAATTCCCCTAGTGGTGTTTTCACTGCACCTTCACCTTCCTGGCAACAATGAATATCTGCAGCTTATCTTAGACACTACACTAGGAACAGACATTTAAATTTATTTTAAACAGCTTGATTTTTTTTCAAAAAATGTCCTCTATTCTTTTTAAGATTGCCTTTCTTCTACTACTTGCAGCTCTTCTACTTTTTTTTTTCCAAAAGTACTTGCATATATTTGAAAGAATAATTCTTTACCCTAAAGCACTTTCTCAAGATTAATAACATAACCAAGCATCATACCATTTTTCTTGGCAACAATCAGGAGCTCATTTCATCTCTGAAGTTTATCAGTTCAGTTCAATTCAGCCAGACTTTATTTTTGACATAAGGAGCCATACAAATATTCTCAAACTATAAAAGAGACAGACACCCTCAGGTACCTGTCATAGGTAATCAGAAATCATACTCAGAATGTGTAGCTTTGCCTCGTACATCCATTTGTCAGGAAAGTCCAGTCTTGGACACAGATCACTGCTTTGTAAATGGATCATCTGTTGTCTAAAATACTGCAGTGGAAATAAATCTTATGACATATCCTGAGCCTTTCTTCTGTTGATTTTTTTTTCCTAAACTGGAATAAATTGAGGGATTATATCTTGTATTTCATAGCTAGAGAACTTAAAGAGAAAGACTTAGAGATCTAATGAATATAGATGTCTCCTGGGAAAGAAGCAAAGAAAAGAAAGAGTCAAAGAATAAAATAATTGCATAGATAAACCAAAAGATCTGCCTGATCCTACAAAAGGATGAGAAAGAAATGAAACAAAACTCATCAGTGGAAATAGTAGCCAAAAATTGCCAGATTTTGCTAGATCACTGGTAAAGCATCATAGCAGAGGTAAGCCTCCATAGCCCCTCTTACTATCTTCATGAGTCTTCCATAGTGGATACACCTGAAATGCCCATTTTAGTTAAGGTCATATGTACTGGCTTTAGCAATTCTTCCAGTATTGGGTATCTTGTACTCTTTTGATTTTTCTAAGGGAGAAGAAATACTTTGTATGGGCCCACTACACAACAAAAAATAAAATGTGACATCAACATGGAACACTAGAAAAGCCTGACTTTTAAGCATAAGGTAAACATTATCTTAGTTCTTATCTTTCAAGACAAAGAGAGTCGTTCTAGACAGGTACATTTGACAGTTCTTTGTTGCTAGCCCTCCTATTCCCACTACAAGCAGGTTCTGATAACTACATGGGTGCAACGCCAGCAGCTTTATCAACATGTGTGTGTCCATGATGAGGATACAACTGGCCTTAAGTTCACTTTCAGACTCTTCTAGTGGCTTGCTGTATGACCTTCAGCAAGGAACTTCTCTGCACACTGTTATTCCCGATGGAATAAAGAGATAATTATGTCTACCCACCTGGCAATGAGATTTGAGGGCTGCTGATAAAGCGCAGGCCAAATTCTTGGTTTTATCAGCACTTATGTGACTTCAGCAGTGTCAGTCGGTTAGTCTTTGCAGGGAGCCAGAGCTGGGTTGGGAAGCAGTAACTGGAAGTAAAAGCAATTGATACAAAGGGCTGTTTAATGCAGTATTCTGGGCATTGAATGGTATCACAGAGGGGTTTATTTACATCTTGTGTACCTCATTACATCTTAGATAAAGAGAAGGCAAGCAGCTTGCTGCAAAAAAAAATACTCTCTCTTCAAATTTTTGCTTTGCAAGTGAACTTCAGTCTGCTTAATCTATAGCTGGATGCTTCCTGCTATCTGCTTTGAGTGGGAAGGTGGGCCAGATGACCTCCAGAGCTCCCTTCCAACCCAAAGTCTTAATTTGGTTAAGTTGCCTAATTCGGTGCTGTTGCCTCCACCCTTTCACTGCTGCTCCTCTTACAACACATTATTTTTCTTTGGAATTTGTAGTTCTTTCTCTAATATATTTCTCTGATATATTTTACATAGGTCCACTAGTGGTTAAGAGAAATTTATGAGCATAGTTACTTTTAATACTAGGTCATCTTTGTTAGCAAAATACACCCCAGACATAGGCATAGGCAAAGGTGCTGGGCATACTAATTAAAGGTCAGAACAGTGTTGACAATGCAAATGCCAAGGAAAATTCTCTTTCAAGTTTCATTTTGTATTCATCCATTACATGTTTTCAGTGGAAACTCAAGAGCATCTCGTCACCTTCCTCGTTATTGCCCATAAGCACACCAATTGTTTTATTTTCAAGGACAGACTCCTATCCAAGTTCATAAATTACTTTTTACAAGCTTTGGCTTGCTTATTATAAAAATGCAGAAACACTCTCATGCCAGAAAGTGGGAAGCTCCTCTGACCCCAGTATTCAGCTGTCTTTGTAAGGCTTTTGAATGCTAGAACTAGATCTGAGAAGAAAATTGCTGTGTTATTTAAAAAGGGTGTAAACTAGTGATAATAACAGGTGCAATCTTTACTTTTACATAAATATTGTAGTCATTCCAGCAGGAGAGGCCTTTCTTTAGAAGTTAGCCAGTTGCTTTTTTAATTGCAAAATTGTGTTGAACTGGTGTAATTTTTTTTTAAACAAAATATCAAAGAGGGTTGACTTGTACGGAAAATAATTCTAAGGAAACTGAATAGGATGCTGCTACAGCAGTCTACATGGCAGGCCTTGTATAGTTCCCAAATGTTTACAGAAGCCTCTGAAATTTTGCATTTTATTCTTTTTTTTTTTTTTTTTTGTCATTTGTAGGGTCTTCATGTTTATAGATGTTCTCCTTTTGGGTGAGCAAGTGCATATGTTGACATGGATTAAAAAACACAAAGTATTCTGATACACTCCTATTTTTCACTTTTATTGAGTATGGTAGAATTATTGAAATATGAAACAGAAGTAAAAAGGAAAGTGTTTGACACTAAAGAAATTAGCCATGCATTCAGGGAACAGACTGAGCTTCTTTTTTTATTTCTTTTCTTTGTTTTTAGCACACTTCTAATCCTGCCTAGCCAGAGAGAAGGAAAAGAGAAAAATGGTGACACAAGCTTATGTAAAGACCAGTTTGCCTGGCAGTATTGCTTGTGTTCATGGAAGTGTGAAGGATTTGGTGCACTGGTTCCAGTTGTCACCGTGGCAGCGTGGAGGGATAGGCTGCAGCTCATCGTTCCACAGGCAGAGCAGCTTCAGCCATATCCACTCCCCAACAGGGATTCCATAAATGCAACTGGCATTTCAAAAACAAATACATCAAAGAATTGGAAGAGACATTTGTCATCTATCTAGAAGTTTAATTAGACACAAGTCAAATAAAGTCACTATCCATCTAGAGATTTGAAAGCATGAAAACCCACATCTTGTAACTGTTTTAATGACTCAAAACCCTTAAAAAGAGTGCAGTGTCCCATCAAGCAGTGGAGAGCATACACATTTTAGCAAATAGAACTGGTAGCAATGTGGTTGTTCCCATGATATTTTGGCACCAGACACAAAAATGAATGGCTTTACCCTCTACTGTGTCTCTGTTCTAGTATTAAGACGTGACAAGTTAGGCTTTTATTAAATGTTGTCCAAGTCAAATGCTAACATGGGAAAGCACCAATGTGAAGCGTTAAGCACATCGTTCCTGTCAGAACCAATGACAGCTTTGTGAGCATTTTATCTGAAGGACTGAGCAAGCTGGGAAGGAAAACTATGTTGAAGTTTTGCTAAATTTTGTTTTATTTTTTGCTTGAGTACTCAGGGGGTCAAACACACAGAGAAGTTTTCTTTCCTACAAACTGGTCTGAGTGCATGAAGCCCCTCTGAAGATGTGAAAGGGAAAACCATGAAGCATAAAGGTGATCAGTGTCAGAGGGGTGATGAGGGAAGAACTAGGGGCTAGTTATGTAGTACAGAGTGCTGTGATACAAGGGGAAGAGAGACAGACTAGTGGAAATCAGCTGGTGTTCTTGTCTGTGCATTACTTTAGATGCATTGATCGAAGCAGACATGATGATTTATCTGAGAGAAAATAGCCTGGTAGTAGATATAGAACTCAACCTCATTAAGACAGAGATGCATACAATATCCTTGAGGCAGGCAATAGAGAATATAAAATGAATCTGGAAGAAGTACTGTCAAATCATGTTTAAAGGGAGTAAAAAAAAAAGATACAATTGAAAATACTTTGATAGAACTGAGATTTGATAATGTGACCCTTCAGGCTTAAGGGTATTAAAATATGGTCTAAGATGTATTAGTTCTTTGTGTCAGCAAACCCAAAAGGCTTACACCTATTCATTAGATATTTCAGCAGATGTAGTGAATGCAAACTTACTGGGCTCTTTGAAGAAGCATCTGACATGATGGGTTTTCTTGCTTCCCAAGAAAATCACTCACAGACAGAAAAATCAACGCTGGTGTCTTACCATACATTGGATAACGTGTCATTGACCCCAAAGTGATATTGCAAAGGCAAGGCTAGGCAAAAAAGGAGGGAAGAGGCATACAGTTAGAAAAAAACAACCCCTTCTGGAACATCAGAATGGGAAGAGTCACAAGCCACTTTAGACCACTATCTATGCACATCAAGAGTTAACTTTTTTCTGCAACTACTGGTTGAAATGAGGAGAATAAAGTTGCTTCCAGAAAGACTGTGACTGATGAGAATTGACCTTTGATGTTTGACTGATTTGATATTGTTTGCTGATATTTATTTTTAGCATTTATTGACCGGAAGAGGAAATAAGAAAAAAAACCCTGGTTGCTACCTCAAATTAGTGAACACTGTGGACTTCAGAAGATACAAAGTTTTGTGGAAACCAATCAAGCATTGGGCAATATTAGTAGATTTTCATGTCAAACTTTTTTTTTGGAAAAGAAACAGATTAATATGGAGCAGGCATTAAGCAGTTTAAAAATAAATTTCCTGTTATTAGAGTAGGTCACTATTACAGGATGTTTGCTATGTAGCATAAACCTTTGGGGATAGCAATCATATTGGACAGAGAGCAGATTGTGACAGCAATAATAAAGCGTACAGCACAACAGTGTGGGAAAAGGCAGAAGAAAGAAAAAACTACTGCACTGTATATTCTTAACAGAGATTCATATTGATCTACAACCTTAAATAATTATAAGAGTTGAAAGCGTTTTATCTTTTTTTTCCATACATTTCTCTTGTCTGCTAGAATGAGAAGAAAACAAGCTTTTATGCATTAATTTCATTGTACTTTATTTATTTCCTGATCCGTACAAGGCTCAGAAGTGAGTGCGGTAGTGACAAACACTACACGTCGTGCTATTGATCAGTGCCAGCACATAAACACACCAAGACAACAAACTAAATGCCAAGCCCCTTCTGGCAAAGCCTAAAAGAAAAGCTCAATCTGATGCCAGACCTTGAAAACATCTTGTTTGTTCTTGCTGAACACAGAAGACGAGACCATGAGAGCCCCACCCTGCCTGGCTCCCCCCCACAACACAATCTGAGCGTGCATATCTCAGCTGGCTTTTACTACCCCTACAAAATTTTCACCATGAGGCTGAGGCAGACACAGCAGAGCAGGACTCCAGCCATGCAGGACTTCAGAGAGCTATCTCAGCAACTTGACTTGAAGCCAGATGCAAACAGGAAACCAGTACAGCTGTTTGTGTCTGCTGGAGTAGTTATTTTCTTTATCTGGGGGTTTATTCTACATTCATCTTCCCAGTATCAGGGCACTTCTACTCACAGCATCTAAAACAATCAGCTGCACCAACTCAAGTTTCCGAAGGGCTCTCAGAGGTATCTTAGGGAAAGCACCATGCAGTAACCAGATCTGGAATCTTGCAAAATCAAGACAAATATTGCCAAGTGTCATCGTTTTTATGTGACAGTTGTAAATAAAAAGAAGCCAGCTGCAGTGTCAAAGCCATCTTCAACATGTGACATTTTGGACCTGATGTGGAATAACCAACACTCTTCTGTCATTCAGTGACACACTCATGAAGTTTAATCACCTACCGCCTGCTGGTATGGTATTGATACTATCAACACTTTGTTGATAGTATCTTAGGCCCTTTTTTTGTGAAGACATGGGGTTAGTGCACTGCAGGACACTCTGTCTGCATGAAAGTTTTGCAGTTCAGTAATAAAAATTAATCAGGAAGGAGTATGTTAGTCTTCTCTGGTGTGAGTTTCTGTCACCTCAGGCAATGCCTTAACCAAATGGAAAAGGCAGGCATTGGTCATCACACAGGTTCAATTAAAAAATCTGCAACTCTATTTCCTGATTGATGACAAGAACACTTAATGGTTCTGTTATCTCCCTAGGCATCTTCATTTAAAAGTAGCACTATCTGAGCAATTGGAACTGTATTTACATAAAACCGGATTGTGATTAGTCGGTGGGCAGATGCTTAAAGAAAATGAAGATCTATTGGACAAAACCTCAGCTCCCTGGCTTTGGCTGGCTATACGAGTGCATGCATGCCTCTCAGTCCAAGGAGGAGATGTGTTCTTCAGATATTGCAGTGTCATTATTTCAGAGACTCTGAGCTGAGCAACACAGTCCTAATGGCAAAGCCTGTCCAAGACATGTATTCTAAATCAAGAAAGAACCTCTGCACACACTTACTGTTCATTCTTTGTCTTGTGTTATTGCAAAACACTTCATTGCTTTTTATTGACAGAGGGTTTAGTTCTTGCACTAATGAAGCATAATCTCCACTTTTCCCAGAAATGTTCCCATAGTAGCAAGGTGAAACCAGAGTCATTAGTTTTGTACTATGCCAGAAATCTACGTTTAAGAGGAGAATCCCTTGCTGATGGTGGCACATTGAAGTGCTGGTGCAAGGATGGGAGTCAGAGGGTTGGATTCTCCAGTCCATCCTTGCTACTCTGTGTTGTTCTTGGGCTGCATAAAAGCTTTAACTGGTTACTTGTCTTTCGTTCCCTTTGTATGGTTGAGATGCCAAGGCCCTGGCTATCCCTGGGGCATTACCAGAAGAGGGAGGAGTGGTCATGACCTCCATGCCCGCCTTCTTCCCAGTTGCCGAAGCCAGCTGTGCTAGTTATTTCTCATCACTACAAAGCAGCCTGAAGCCTGCTTTACTTTACGCCAAGGACTGGCGTAGGCAGTGCCCAGCACAGGCAGAATAAACTGATGACCTTTGCCATTCTGTTCTCATAACTTGCAAATGAATGCAGCTTAGCTGGTCCAGGAGCCTGGCCAGCATGTGACAAAAGAGAATGAGGAGTTAAGTGTTCCCTTCCTCTCTCAAATATCTGAAATTCATTTGGCCACTCCGTGGCTAGAAGCCACTGCACCTGTGAGTACATCCCAGGGGGTCACTGTGGCCTGCCTGCCTCAAAATGTCAAAAAAACTCGGCAGATTCTACAGTGGGAAAGTGAAGAACGACAGAGGCTGCACCACTGGATTTTCATTTTGGATAGTAAAACACTATTTATTTTCCTTTAATTATAGAGCAATCATGCTCTTCCGAAACAGGGCTTGCAGATTTCACTATAACTTCTCTCTTAATTGGATGTTTGTGAATGTAAAGGTTTCTACCATGACTTGTGGAATTAAACAAAAACATCATTTCTACATTAATTTAATTCTCTTATTTCCACCCATTCTCTCACAATCAGGTTTCCTTGATATGCTTAATCTTTTGCAATGGTTTCCATGGCAACTCCTCTTCATTGTAGTGCCACCAAGGACTCCTATAATCAGGAAGCCCAACTTTGCCAAGAGATTGGCTTTTACCTTTTTCTCCTCCAGCTTTGCCGCAGCAGACCCTGGCAGCACCGCTGCTTCCTCCTGCCCACCCCACGTTCCCCACAGTCACACCCAAAGGCAAATGCAGGAAGCAAACAATGGGACATTATTAAGGTTTTATGATTATTGCTACAGCCAAAGCTCCCTTTTTAAGCCCTGTTATACATTGCTGGTTACTGCTACCTTCCTAGTAAATGCTCATTGGAAAGGTGAGGTACTCATAGCTGTTCCCCCTCAGAAATTCAAAATGTTATCCTTGCTGTAGAGTCCAAACCTACAAAAAAAGCTCATCTACAAAGCACAGCATCATCTATGTGGTGTTCCGTTACACGAAGCAGCCTCTTCTGTATGGCACAATACCACAGCTGTAGTGTACAGTACACGAATTATCCCATACTGTACTGCACACATCCATAGCAGTAATATACAGATACATAAATTAACTCCTGCTGTACAGCACAAAACCATAGCCGTAGTACCCAGCTGTATAAAAATAGCTGATGCCAGGCTGAGCTGGCTCCAGCAGTGTTTGGATTATACATTACAAGAGCTGTACTTTGTTGCTCTAATTTCCTTCCTACAATTTACCTCCTCCTCCCCCAGACCAACCAGCTCCGAGGAATGGACAGTGTGACTGGCAAATCAAACATTATTATTAATCACTGTAATTACTTTTCTTGGCCCAATTGCAGAGCCTGGGAAGCTAACCACAGTCTCTAGAGTGCAACCTTAACTACAACATGTTTCTGAGCCACGATTACCTCATTGTTAGTCATGTTTAACAAGAAAGAATTTCGAAACTTTTTTTTTCCCCTGAAACCTCGCAAACCACGTATGCTGCACAGATCAACGTGAGAATCTCTGCAAATGCTTCTCTGTGCTCCCAGCTAACCACTGGCTTTGCCAAAACCTGAAGTGCTTAGTCCAGGCTGAGGGATAGGCAAGTATTTTTTCTTCCTCTAATCACAAGTAGTGAGAATGGTTTAACCACAACAATGATATAATTTTCCACCGCAAAATACATAATTCAGACTTTTTTTTTCAAAAAAACAATGTTACATTCAACCTACTGCTCCTGTTCCAGTCAAGTAAACATTTTGTTTACTAATTACACCAGATTTGAATGCCCACATAAGGATATTTAAACACCTCTTGTGAAATGTGGCTGCTACACCATACCTAAGTGATGACTGTAATGTCACTGAATGTAGAAGGTGACTTAAAAAGTACCGTGTCTCTCAGCAGAGTGCCTGCCTCTCACGGCTAATCACTGGCTAATCATCTTCTCATGTCCAGCGTGAGAGGTCAGGGTGCAGCCCCAGTGTCTGTCCCGTGTCTCAGGTATTCCTACCCCATCCCATGTGCCCATCCACACAAGTGTGTAACTGTTTAAAAAACTGACTTTTGTTTGCAGTTATTTTTCTCTTGGCTCAGTCATACAACTCACTTTGCCACCACACAGGTGCTGGTGTCAACAAGAGGCAAGGAGCAGGAGTCAGTGTCCAGGAGGGAGTGAGGTGGAGGAGACCTTTCCTTTCAGGCCTAATTTTATGCATTGTTTTTCTTACTGTATACACCATACTGCATATTACTTAAAAGTAAACAGACTGTAAAAAGGAAAACTTTTGTGATGACTCCTTCTCTAGAATACCGAATCTTTTCTGAAATCCGTCTCACCTCCTTTCTGCAGGGACTCACAACACTGCTTTACAAGTAGGAATATATCTACATCTTCCTGCTGCACAGGGTGACCTGAGACAGAGGAAACGCTCAAACCTGCTGTGGCTTCAGCTAAATTTGTACCTGGGGTTGTCCACATTATAAAAGAAAAATTACAGATGTGTGGCAACATCACGGCCCTTCACAGCTACCCAATGAATGTGGTTACCATATAGTTATGAAAGTGAATGGCATTTTTCAACCTCTGCTCTTCAGCTAACTGCTATTTTACAGGCAGAGGGGAAAGCGCTGATGATTATAGAGCCAGCTGGGCGAGGGAGGAGGAGGGAACAGCTTGGACACTTTTTAGCCAGCCTTTCTTAGCAATCATAATCAAGCAGAAGGAGTGCTGGTTCTCATTGTCTTTGTACAGGCAGGGGTAGGCGGGTTATTGCTAATTGCCAGCTACCTGCGAACACTTGAATTAAAACTCAGCAGCCACTTTGGGTTTTTCTGGGGCTTGAGCAGTCGTTTGTGAATGATGAGTGCTGCAGAGGCGGAGAACTGCGCACTGTTGACGGGTAACAGCGACTGACAGGAGGGCAGAGAAAAGTCCTAGCCAAAGCAGCAAGGCAAGGAGGGAGAGCGAGGCCAGCTCAGCCCTTCTGCGGCATAGCCTTGCACCCACGGCCAGCCGGCCTGGGGAAGCAGCCCGGGGCTCTGTAATTGAATGGCCAAAGAGTGAAGTCTTCAGCTCATGGCGTAACATGTTACAAAAGAGTCATGAGGAGAGAAAACACACACGGTTCTGTGCTCAGTATAGTGAAGTTATTCACATCCCTTGCTGAAGGTGCCAACGTTTGGCAGGGACTCTGAACTCTGGGCAAAAAGTTATTACAGGATCCCTAGTTACAGAGAGCTTTACTGAGCAGTCAGCTATTCAAAACAATGCTGCTGCCATGCTTGTGTATTCCCCATCAGGTACACACAATGCCATGGTGGCACGGGATGTGTATTAAAGAGATAGACAATCATCCCTCAGTAAGGAAGATGTATGTATGGGAAAGACAGATCAGTAGTTGTTCCTCTGTGTATGAGAGGCACTGAAAAGTCTTGGATTAATCATTGTCAAAGAAGAAGGGAGTCTCTGGGAATAAGCTTGAAAGGAAGAACAATAAAGTAAAGCTAGTACAAATCTTTTAAGGCAGGCTTGGAAGTAAAAAATCTTGAAAAAAAAAAAGTATTTGGAGAAAATAGCTCTTCAAGAAAATGTACTCGTTTTTGTCTGACTTAGGTCTTTATATTCAAATAATTGCTAGTTTTAGTTAGGGAACAATCTATGTGCTCTTTCTTTCCTGCCCTTGTTGCTGTGCAAATAGTGAGAATTTTTGTCACTACTTAAATAGGGCAAGCAAATGTCCTAGTCTGACTTTTTGCAAAAACGATGTAGGCCTGAAAGTCTAGTAAAGGTACTTCTAGATTTGACCTTTGATTTGCAGTTGTAAATATAAGTATTTAGCTTCTAACACTTGAATGAAAACACATGACTGCTTATATGAAAAATGTGTTTGTAATTATTTACAGTCATGAAATTTTATCTGCAAGAAGAGAACTCAATGCTGAAAATCTGACCCTAGAAAAATTAGTAATGAATGTTCCAGTTAATATTTCCCAAACATTCCTCTGTTGCAGTGTTGGCCTAACTCTTCTTTTTTAACACTTGCGTTTTGGATGAGGCACCTGCAGAAGTACATTTTGCTCTAAAATGGAACTTTTGCTGTAGCACAGCAGAAGAAATCAACTCAGACATTTTTATGATCCTCAAATACAGCCAGCCATTCAGACTACAGATATGGGAGTCATCCATCACGTAGTCCTAGCTGCTGTTTTGGTTTGGTTTTCTGCCATAGCTGTAATAGGATCTTGCCTTTAGCCTTACTTCCCTGTCCCAGTTCCCCAGCTAGTGTGGTTCCCAGCCAAGATCCGAACCATGGCTGAGGGGGCATTTTGTGTTCAGACCTCTCTGGTTTAAAGAACCTGGTTGTACACTCATAACATCCAACTCTTGACGTATTTTTTGCACTTCCCAAATTCTGACATGCCGAAGCCAGTGAGAGGCTTCGTGCATGCACCTCATGCACACCTCGAGGAAGCTTGCTTTCTGCTTTTGCATCCCTTTTCCTTGAATTTCCTGTTAGGGTAAGTCAATGGGAAGACTGACAGCAGTAGTAGAGCACAGCACCAGCTAAGACTGTTCCTTGTTTGTTCTGCTGTCCTGCTAGTCGTCCTCTTTGTCTCCAGCAAAGGCAGAAGGGAAGCTGTGGGCACCTTATGCTGCAGTCTCTCCTTTCCTCCAAAGACTGTCCCTTTCAGCAGCCCTCTGCAGAAAAGGAATCCAGCCCATTAACTAATTTACCAACATTTACATTACCAATATAAGCGAATTAAATAATACCACTTCTTTACCACTTACTGCATACCTCTAGCAAAACTTTGCTAGCTGGATAAAATACCTCAAAGGAGCTAAGGAGTTTATCTTTCCAGTCACTCATTCCATTTGGTGTTATCTATGTTTTTTTTTTTTGTTTGTTTCTGTACGTGCGGATATACAAAGCAATGAAAACAAGCTGCAAATCTACATACTTGCCATTGGAGTCTTTGATCCTTAAGACAGATGTATGGTTATTAAAACAATTATCAGACACTTTGATTATAAGTGATGCTAATGGATTTTATTTCTCCTTCTCCTTTTCCCTTTTCATAATTTATGCAACATTTGCTCACAGGAGTGCAGCTCTGGCTGATGCAGCAGCATAAAGTAACTAATTTACCTGGAGCAAAATAATAACGGATCTCTGGGGAGATCCCACCACGAAAGGAGCCAAGATTAAGGAAAGCAGAAGTTTAGAAAGCTGGACTGAAATGAATCCAAGCAAAACATGCATACACCAGCTACTTCGTTCCAAAGGAGGCAGGTGGCAGGCTTACATCCTCCTGTTCTTCAGCTACCCATTTCCTTTTGTGGTCATTTTTCATATGAGTTGCTTCCTTTTCTTGGAAGCCAAAATCTGAATATATTCTTTCTGTACTGTGCTTGCAGTTTCCAACCCAGCTTACACATAAAATAATTCAACCGCAGCTTCCTACATTCCAAGTTTATCTTGCTTCTGCAATCGCTTTCCTCTCCTCTCTTTTGGATACTTCAGCATTAGGAGGATGTGGGCAAATCAAAGGGAACTGAGAGAAAACAAGCTGAAGGAATTGAGAGTCTGAATGAAGTCACATTAACATCTGGATAAATTATGACAAAGAGGAATGTAATATCTGTCCAACATTCATTTATTTGGCATGAAGCAGTGATTGAAAGATTCTATCCTGCACTCTCAGTGTCTTAGCACGCTATTAGCAGTACACTGATGTATTCAAACAATCTGTTCGGGAGAGCTCAGTTAGCTGAGCCCATACAAAACCTTGCTTCTGCTTCTCCAGTGCCTAGGAAACACAAGCTTTTCTCTTTTAAAAAAATTCTGTCAAATAGGTTTTCTTCAGTGTGGGCAGAGGTGACCAAATTCAGACTATTTCAGACCATAGGAGAATTACTTGTATTGGCATTAGAAAATAGCAAGCGTTCAGAAGGGAAAACAAATATTGAAAGTAGTAAATGATCGTATAGTTGGGGCTAGACTAAAGGAAAATTATATCTCATAAGAATACCAGAAAAATAAATGTTAATGATGAGATAATCATAGAATCATAGAATGGTTAGGGTTGGAAGGGACTTTTAAAGGTCACCTAGTCCAACACAGCACTGCTAAAGAGTCTCTCCCTGTATTTCGTTTAAGCCCCCTTTAGGTACTGGGCTCTGATTACATAAGTTGCTTGTCCCTTGTCCACTGATGCTGTAACCCCATCAAAGAAGGCCACCAAATTGGTCAGGCATCATTTGCCCTTAGTGAAGCCATGTTAACTGTCACCAATCACTTCCTTATTTTCCATGTGCCTTAGCATGGTTTCCAGGAGAATCTGCTCTATGACCTTGCCAGGCACAGAGGTGAGAGTGACTGGCCTGTAGTTCTCCAGGTCTTCCTTGCTTCCCTTTTTAAAAATGGGGGTTATGTTACCCCTTTTCCAGTTAGCAGGAACTTCACCAGACTGCCACAACTTCTCAGATATGATGGGCAGTGACTTGGCAACTTCATCTTCCAGTTCTCTCAGGACCCGTGGATGCATCTCCCAGATCCCATGGACTTGTGCACCTTCAGATTCCTCAGAAGGTCTCCTACAGTGGGCAGTTCTTCTTGTTCATCCATGCAGACTGTTTAGCGTTTTTCCCCAACTTCCTCTTTGTTGGGAAGCAAAGCTATAGCCTATCATGAAAATATTTTAAAACAGAAAATTTTGAACTAGAAAAACAGGGCTTATAAATACAAGGCAGGATTTGCTGTTACTTTACAATTATTACTCTTGTTTTTAACAGTGCAAAGAGAGGGCAGGGTGGAAAAATACTATAGGTCAGAATGATCATGCAAATGACTACTCCATATGCAATACAGAATAAGGTCCATAATTTATCAAAGGACAAAGTAAATGCCTTAAAAGTTCTAGTTCATTGATTTTATTATGAATGCATAATAGCTGGGGCAAAAATAGCTGCGACTTATGTCTTCAGACAGAGCATATATCTTTTGGATATATATGTTCAGCTCCTAGGACAAGGAAGCAATGATGATATTGTAGTTATGGGGTGTGTAAACTTTCTTAGCTTTATGATACAGTATGCATTTATGTAGTTGGATAATAAAAAGATGCATCACATTTGTGAAAATCCCTTTTACTTTAGCCTAGAGAAAGATTCACAAGAACACACTTCCAGGTGTTCTTGCAAGTATTCATGCTGCATTTGAGTGATAGCTCCTGCTGCCTTATATATTAAGAGAGTGTCATTTCAGCACAGACACATCAAGGAAGAAATGAGTCAGATCTAAAAAAACCCAAACTGTTCCATGTGTTGCAGGACTAGTGAAGGCTTGTTGCCTATGTTCTCTAGCATCACCAGTAAGCCTATGTTTCCTCCTAATCCTTCATCTGTGCATTCCTAAATCTTCCTCACATGTGCCAGTCCAAACCACTAATGTAGTATCTCCCAATACTTCCATACAATGCCCTTGCACTAGCTTCAGCTGCCTTCCATGTCCCAGCACCCACCAAGCCTCCAGAAGCTTTCCTCACCCTCTCTGACCCCTGTGATACTGCTGGATCTCTCCATCCTTGCCTCACAAAGTGGGGCTTTGCCTTTGTCACCCCCACTACAACAGCTTGATAACACCTGTTATCATTAAGGAGCCTTTGCCAAATCCTGCCTTCGGGCAGGGGTGGAGGGATTGATATGCAGTGCTTCAAACTCGCTCACTGTCGCCAATCAACTCCGTGGCCAGGAGCTCTGGCAGGCAGGATGGCTTTCTGGCTGCGATGGCATAGCTGTGAGCAAGCTGACTGAGACAGTGGGGACTGAACTCTCTCCCTCAAATAGGATCTTTCTACATTTGTAAACACAAAATTTGTATGCATTTTATATCTGTGGGACATTTAATCCTTTGTCAAATTTGCTAAACTTTCATCACAGCTTCTAAAATTCCTGGAGGAAGACCTGAGCAGACAGACGGACAGATGGAGACAGACAAATAGCACTGCTGTGTACATCTCATTTCCTTAGACAACCAGGATAAGAGCTCAGGAGTTCAAACACCTGCACTGCCTCTACCTCACAGAAGCAGCTACTGAAACAATATAGAGGGATGCTGTAGAGATTTCTGACTTCCTCATCATTGTTTCTCAGAAAAAAAAAAAAAAAGTTTTCTTCCATAGTTATTTCTATGCTTGCTAGACCAAAGTATGAAATCATATTCCTCTAATATAACTTCTCTGGACATCATTCTCTGCTAATTTTCTTTTTCTCTACTGAAGGAACCATACAGATACACACACACATATAAAATGCATGTGTCTCACCTGCTTGGTCAGTAATTTAGCATAGTTGTTTAAGAATTCAAGATATCTTTTCCCGAAGAAAGTACAACTATTTTCACCAGCAAAATAATTTAAAATAATCCAGGTTGGCAATTTAAAGTTATTACTGGATTCATTAGAGCTTCAGTATCCTACCTACTGCTGAGCTGCTGACAGAACGAGATTTAGATGAAATCAGTGGATCCAATTAGAGCCAGGAATCCGCACATTGAGCACTTCCAGAGTACAAATTATTGGTGACATTTCCAAACAGTGATTGACAGCTGAAGCCAGCACGTGTTTCCTACACTGCTTTGGAATGTCATTATGAGCAGAAGTGGACTTTATAACCTTTCCATGATACTAGCAAAAAAAAAAATCAACTTTCAGTTTTTTACTTGCCTTCGTTTTTCAACATAGACTTTTTGTTCAGAACAATTGGACACTCCCAACACAACTTGGATTCTAATTTGTATTACAGCTTACCAAGGCTGCAGTTTGCAAAGGGCCACCCTGAGACCTGGGTAACGTTAGATTTACCTTTGTGCAGAAGCAGCAGCCTACTACACAGATACTAATAGCTACTTAGTCTCTATTATCAGTCTAATACTATGAAAAAGAATGGTTGAAATGGTGTGTGTTTATTGATTTTCCTCTCTTATACAATGAATTCTCTGGAATGTTTTTCTAATCTAACTAAAATTAATTTTGGTATGTCATTTATTAGCTCAACTGATTCCCAATTATATCTCTCTACAAATCTTGCCTCTGCTAGAATATTATAAACACATTTCAAATATAAATAATTAATAAGATAAGCATGCCATTCTTATCATAGGTTGTATGTTATCAACTGACTCACAATTCACGTTTGGTGCTGCAATCACTTTGCTTCCAGCATCCGTTCAAGTATCAGTCCTTATTGCTATTGCAAGGGAACAGATGTAACCATCTTGGATGTTATACATGGTAAGATAAAGAGGCACCCATGTATGAGAAGTCAAGGTCAATTATCTCAGTGTGGTTTTTCTGTTATTGGTATAAAAAATTGTTAAAAATTTAGGCTCTGATCATGTAATTATTTTTTGTGCAAAAATCACATAGACATCAATGTGAATTAGTTTAGCACAGAGGGAGACTGCAAGATCAGGCATCTAGTAAAATGTTTAATATTTCAAGTGTATCATTCTTCACAATGCTGGACTGTCAAAGTAAATGAAGCAGAGTAATGTACATTGGGAAAAAAAATCAACCAATTCCATTTCCGTCTTCCCCATATAAATAAATACTGAAGATTCCATGACATGAAATAAAGCCCTGAGGAATAAAACCTGATTGGTAAAATTTTGCCTAGACTGTTGTAAAAGACACCCCAAAATACATATTCAGTAGATGGTTTTCCACTACCTTCTTCATTATAGCTGCAACTGGCTGAATTATTCATTAGAGATAACACACCCAGTGAATTTATCAGAATGTTATTTATAAAGTAGGAATGATCAGCTGAGACGGATGGCATTTGCTTATGGCCAAACTGAGTTATCGCCACTGTATGGCCAAAACTTTGCATAGCAGGAACATTCATATTTCCCATTTGTAAACTGTTCAATTAATGTATTAGTTAAGAATAAGGTAGAGATTTTCCAAATGACAGTTGAAACAGAATATGAATAATTGTGTTTATTCTCACTGAGCTTTACAATACTTTCTGCTCAAATCTGCAAATAGAGTCTCATTTTGTCTGAGTCCATTAAAATTTCATTCTTTATGAGTATAAGCAAAACAAAAAAGTGGTTCTAAGTCACATCAACTGTTATTATATTGTAATAGAAACTCAAGGTAAGATGCCACTACTGAAGACATAATTGAAAACCATACAGAGGGGCTCAATAAACCTGAAAATGTAATTCTGCTGTCAACTGTTTGCCCCAAGGGAAGTTGCATCCTTCACCGACATCACGACTGCAGGAATCTCTGTCAGTCATGCACAGGAGTCCTGATACTCTGTCAGTCCTGTGGTACTGCAAGAAATGGCTTCAGGAAAATTGAGTTGGTTTACTCCTAAAACACATTGCTCTAATAGTCCTAAAGTGTCTTCAGCATGCCAGCGCAGTCTTTGTGGATCAAGCAGACCAATGATCCTGTCAGTGGAACAGCAATATCAATCAGAGCTCTAAGACAAGGAAGGAAATTGTCTTCATGTTTAGCTGAAGTCCAGGTTCACCATCTTTTTCCCTGATTTTGAAGCTCGGTGCCTTGGTCCCTCTAGCCTAGTGGATCACACAATATGGTGTGTTCTTCAATGCCCTCTCTGCATTACACCCTTCAGATATAGCCGACAAGAATGCCCTTGTTTTTGTCTTCAGGCTTTTTGCAAATTTGTCTGATTCTCAGTCTTCTCCTTCAACATGGAATTATTTCCTTCCTTATGCCCTTAAAGATCCCTACGTCCACACATTCCTGTCTTCCAGATCCGGGCTAGAAAGGTCTCTCACATGATATTTGACTGTAATCTGTTGTATTCAAATATCCTGAGAGAGAACAGAGGGAGGCCACCAGGATCTGCTTGCTCAATATCCACCATTCCATCTGGGATGCATAAAATTCCTAAACAGTATGTTTTCTTGACTAAAGATGCTTTCAATCTTCCTAGCTGTAGCTGCACTACTGAGTAAACAAGTACCTCACTGCCAAAAATCCCAGCCAAAAGTAACTGTCCCTTATATTCTTGGTTGAGCTTGGACAAGACAGTGGCCTAAGAACTCTAACGCTGCACTCTACATCTGACCATTGGTGTGGCTTTCAGAAGATATGTCTGTTTGATTCTCAAATCCCTCTAAGATGGATATGTCAAAAAAATATCTGGTGTCACAAAACTCAATGCCCTGAGGGTAGGTTATGTTACTCTACCATACATTATGGCTAAACAGTTACTAACCCCCAGAAGACGTACATGCCAAGCTGTCCATGGGAAAATAATACTTTTCTATAAACAGCTCTTTTCTCATATTCTCTCACTTTTGAGTGGCTGCACAACACAATCTCACTGTGCTGGAGGCAGTTCGGTTCCTGAACTGACTGTGAAAATTGACTCCAGCAAACTTCTGCAGCCTCTGCCCTTTCTTCTCCCAGGAAGCATCCATGTTCAACTGAACAGGTAGGAGTTTTTCTTGTTTTCTCGGGCTTGCACCCAGAAGACAAGAAGACCTTTGCTGGCTTCCTCTCTTCCTCTGAGGGGGAGAAACCCCTTCAGCCCAGAACCCACCATTCTTATTTTAACAGCGCATTCCTGCTTCTGATCCAGGCAATAGAAACAGCTGCTAGACCTTTCTCATCCCTCTGCACCAAGTCTGTATGTACAGAAAAATAATTCTAATCTAGGGTAGGAGTCAAGTCCAGAGGACCAAAAAGATGTTCTCTTCCTCCAGCTTCTCTAAGCTCTCTAAATAGTTGACCAGCCTTCATCTCTTAGATCCTCTTTCTGCCTTCCAACGTGAGAGTTTGTCTTGCCAGTACACACACAGGAAAGCACATTCAGGTCTAAGTCTCTACTTACACCGTAGAGACACTCTTACTGCTCCCATGGTCCTGTTCTGCAGTCTTTTGAGATCAGATATGAGCTCACCCTGCCTGCACTCCAAGACAGCTGCTGCTGCTACTGTCTTTTTTTTTTACAGCAGAATGTATTTGTTTGGCTTCAGCACTGGACTAGCCACATCCTCAAAGCTTACAGTTCTGTTGGAGCAAAAGCAGAGCTTGTTCCCACAGACCTGCAAAAAAATATTCTGGAAATATCTTTCTGATCTACTCATTCTCCCATGCTCTGTTTTCCTCAGTCTGTGTTTTTGTCCTGGCAGTTTCATAACTCTTGAGTGAGAAACTTCCCAAGTCTTGAGACACTGATTCCAGCTCCAGTATTTTTCCCATTTATTGTACAAACCAATGCGACAGTAAATGGATTTGTGAAAGTCCAAAGACTTTTCTGCACTTCCTTGCTCTAGGCAATATGTGATAAATAAAATCCAGTTCTCCCTGGAACTGCATCAGTGTTGAATGTTTCAGAGCACTGCAGTGACTAGAGCCTCGGTATTCTCCTTCCACTTTCTTCTTTCCTCTTAAAGCAAAGCAGGCAATTGAGCTTAGTAAACTGTAGTCTCTATTTAGAAGTTTGCCATGTCCATAATGTCTATCCATCCCAGGAGCCTGAGGTTCCTACACCTTTAATTGGGCCTAAATGTTCATCTCCTTTTCAGATCTGTTTTTTTTAGCTGTTAATCCAACAGCATCACACTGCTAGTGTGCTTGGTCCCCTCACATCTTATCTCTCCCAGACCCCTTTCTGGACCTGTACACGACACCATTTTCAGGACCCAGAGATTGAAAGGGCCTTGCAAGGTGGTTAGAGTCCTCTGGTTCAGGAAAGGGGAAGGCTCTGAAAACTGGGAATTAAGGCTTTTCTCCTTGTGATCTGATTATGAGTATGGCCACTTTTCCCTGTGAATATTCGTTCTAGTATGCTCTCCTTTTCAGAAGATGCCTCTTACATGGGAAATAATTTATTTAGTGATTTTCCTTGTTAAGTGTTTAATGGAAAACTCTCTCTAGTCATTGCATACACATTTAAGTTCACTATTTAGACCAGTATGTTAAGTGAACTTTCATATCAGGGAGCTCACTACTACCTAAAAGAGGAGGTCATGCTCTTCTCACTCTTGCACATGTGCTAGCACTCAGCAGACTCTTGTAAGCACTGATGCAACTCAGCAACTAAGCAGAAAAAAATAAGTCAGCCAAAGGAAACTAATGTTTTTGTGAGGGCTTTGTGAGTTAAATTATCTCAGTGAAGAGCCCAGTGGATGCCAGAGTTGGTGCAAGCTGGCGAGGGGGAAGGGAGGAATGCACAGCGCACAGGTGAGGCAGCTCAGAATCAGGAGGCTCAGGAGCCAGAAACAGGGAGAGCAGGGGAGAGGGCAGGGAAATAACATCTCCCTCTTGCAGCAGGAAGGAGCAAATAGGGCAGCTCTGTTGTCCTCTTATCTTCCACTTTAGATGTGTTTTCAGCCTGTTCACCGCAAAGCCTCGCCAGCTGAGGCAGCGGGAAGCTGTAGCTGAGGAAGCCGGCATTAGTCAAGACTAAAGAAGTATGCTTATAACGTAGCCCTGAGGTGGTCATTCAAACACCAAGTGAACAGCACTTCAGATGTTTGCATTGCTGGTGATTTCACTGTTAATTAAAGCACTTAAAGGAAAGGTCATATTGTGAAGTTGTGAGTGAAGTTTCCTTTTCTTGACAAGGGGCCTGACATCCTGTAGTTTAGACACATGGAGGTACATGGATTGGGAAGTGCGTTTACACTCCTGTTCAGTGAGTTATAGTTAGGCGGTAATTATGCTGTGCACTGTGGAGGTGACCAGTCCAGTACCACAAACAGCCAGTAGACAGTTTACACAGTAGAATATTTCCTTTTATTGGAAAAGACTTCTGAATAACAAATATATTCATGGAATCCAGAATCAGATCTTAACTTGCAAACAAGGCAAAAAAAGCTACATTTGCTGGGTAGTTTATTTCCGATAAATAATTCAGCCACTTCTAATGGAAAGTTCTGCATTCTAAAGCAGAGAATAGGCTTTGCACAAATGATTCCCAATGCAGTATTTGTTCACTTGCAGAAGACATCTCCACTGAATTCTGGAGGGTAGCATAAGTTTCACTAAAATAGTTTAGATGACCTGCAAGATGTTAGCTGCAAAATCTCCCCTGTTCATTGAGCGTAGGCTGGTGTGTAAAATAATGAGAGCTTCAAGCACCTTCTTCTCTCAAAGCTATAATTTATGTCTATAGATAGGAGGGAATCAGTGCAAAGCATGAATTACTCTTTTGCTACAACACTGCTTTCCAAAATGCATATTTCAGCCATCTTAGTACAGATCTCAGCAATGTGAAAGTCTTTAAAAGTATATTGATCAACAAGTCATGTAAGAATCCTTAACAACAGTAAACCAATCTGTTAAAAATATCCACAGCAGAACAAAAGATTTCTAAATATGTGCTTTCTCTTTCCAACATCTATTTTTCCTTTGCCCTTAAAGAAATTCAAATTAATTATAAAAACGAGGACATTCCTAATAGAATTTTTACGGAAATGTTACAAGGTTTAATTTGTGTGAAAGTTTCTTCATTTTGTAGGAGTGTGGAATTTGCCTCATGTAACACTCAGGACTTAGCTACAGCTTTGATAGAAATGTTATTTGGTAATTATCTACTCTTCCCCCAGGGACAAAGTAATTCATTCTGTTCTGCAGTTCACAGCATATTCTGGTTTTACACACATATGAAGGATGAATTTTGGAAGATTATGATCAATAGTGACTTTATTGACAACCAATAACTCATCGTCCTGGCAGCTCTATCATGACTTTTAAAGAAAACTCAGGAACACAAAAGTCAAACCTCACTTCTTAGCCTTTTTGTTTGTATTTTGGAGGGGGAAGAATAAATCTAAAGGAAAATAAATACTTAAAACTAGCTTTCATCAAAGAATTAAATTACATTTTGTACATGAACAAAGAAATAATGACATAACTCAAAACTAAAGTAAAACCCATATGTTTCCCCTATTTTTTGATTCTTTATTCCTTTCCTTTAGAGTAAAGAATAATTTAAATTTCAGGTCGAATACAGGTTTGAGGAATAAATTTTAGGCATAGATGAGGAACTGAAACTCCCTCTAAGGTATAGTTTAAGGCATGTGACTTTTTTGTCCATTACAGAGAAACTCCATGTGTCTGGATTTAAGATTTTCATCACAGTCTACTCTTAATCACAGTACGGTGTGTTTCCTACTTTTAAAGAATATGTACAGAAGAAGCACATGCCAACTGATAGAAACCCTAATACAGAGGTCCTTGAAATGCCATCTTTGTGAAGAGGAAGACAAAAATATTCCTATCAGTATTTTGGACCAAGTATTACTCAATGGAAGTCAGTGCTTTCCAGAAAAAAATGCATGTAGTAGTTGTTTCTGCAGATATTTTTGCCTGCAAAAAGGGAAGTCCTATTTCAGTAGGGCTACTGGGGAAGGGGCTCACCTGCAGTGATTCTCACATCAGATCTGCTGCATTCTCCATCCTAGATACCATGGCCTGGGGAAGCCAGTTTGACTAGAGAGTTAGCAGTATGATGTCCTCGGAAGATTTGTTATGAACAAAATCTCCTGATATAGATGCAAAAATATAGCATGGACTTCCCTTTTTTTTCAGTCTAGCCTATCTCTAGGCAGACCCAATAAAATGTTCATCACAAAAAGCACGCCTGTATATCCTACTCTCCTCTCTTCTCCTGCATGTGATGTACTTTCTAACATAAACTTGGCTATAGTTTCTTAAGGTTGTGTTTCCTATTTGAAAAATAATGATAACAGCATTTTCTACGTGGCAGGAAAGTTATGTCAATAAATGTATTAAAGATGTCAAAGGATGGAGCTATAGAAACACAAATACCAACACTGTAGCTAGGAACTAGGAACTTAATGTTCCTAAGTTTTCACTGTCCAAAAATGCAGTCAGCTCTGAAGCAACTGAAATTCTCATTTATTCCATCAGCAACTAAAGGACTTGGCACCAGCCACTTAATTGGTGCTGGCCTTAGTTTTAAAAAAAGCTCTTGGACATAATCTGCCAACAAGCTAACAATTAGATGTTTTACAGAAAACTATTCCATTGACAAAAATTAAGTTTGGGAAGTAGGAGTTGGAGGACTGGAACTGGCTAGACTTCACAACAGTGCTGGTAATAAATCTTGACAATAAAAGGGAATGAAATACTTAAGCCAGAAAACTAAAATCACTAAAAATAAAGCTAGAGACAAATTACATTCATCTCTCAGATCTCATTTGAATATATGACTGGAAAAATTTTATGCCATGATAGCTGCAGCATCCCAAGAGATTCACATCTGCCTTCACCCATGTAACTCTACCAGTCAAGAAGATAAATAATGAGTGATGTTCCTTTCTTCATTATGTGTGCTTCAGTTTGTGGCCAAGATAAAACACTCAAAGTGGATAGGAAAACAGTAGTTATGTTCAACAAAGATGCCCCTCTAGGATTCCTTCCAGACTCAGGGCCACATTTGGAAAAAAAACAAAACACTATAAAATGTACAAAAAAGTCCTTCCAAGCCCAGACCACAGAACACCTCTGTTTTTCCGCACAAGGCACAATCTGGCTCTGGGAGTGCAAACACCCACTCTTCCTTCAGAAAGCCAGGGACTCAGGACATGAGCACTCCTTGCACTCATTACACCAGTCATTAGCACCCTCTGGAAAAACAAGCCTAGTCCTTTCATCACAGCTAGGAAATAAACTTTGTGCCGATCAACATGGGAAACAGTGGAGTACCCACCAGCCTCTACATCTCTTTTCCACTATCTTCTGTATAAGGTATCTCACTCAAGGCTGAAACACATTATTTGCAGTAAGATTGCAGCATGAAGGTGCATACAGTCTTCCTTTTCCTACTTTGTCCCTCCTCCTCCTCCTGAGCATGAGATACCATGGAGCTCCTTCAAGCACAACCTCTCCTGCAGCATCCTGGCCCATACACTGCCGGGGATACGCATGCATCAGCCTCCCTGTGTGCTAGATCTCGCTATCCTGGAGACACCCCTGTTAGTGCCATGGGATCTGACACTTCTCCATGGAACAGACCAGCACAAAGCAAATGCCTCGCTTGGTTCACAGAATAATTTCCACAGGATTAGTGCAAGACTGCACTGGGCCTCATTAACATGCCTTTCCTCACCGCTGAGAAGCAGGGCTAATTACTGTGGATGCAATGCTGGCTGATAAAGTCATAGTCTTGCTGTTCTGGTGCTGTTTTAGTTGATACCAGTCTGAAATTATCCACAACACACTATATTGGATATGATGAATGAAATGAAAAATGAAGATGTGAAAATACTTCCTTTCCCTTTTTTTCATACTTCAGCAAAGGTTTGGGTCATACTTGATTTCAATAGAGGGTGAAGACTAGGGGTCAAGTTTCACTGTGGACAACTCAGCTCTTCCTATCCTAATTGCTCAAGCCATACTCTTCATGATTAATTCTCTCATCAGTACTTCAAGGTCTTCAGGGATTTTGGTAAAGATGACTGTGTTATCAGCTGATCTAATGTGGCTTAGGTGCTCTCATTTATCATGATGCCCTTTCCCTCCCTATTCAAGGTTTTTATAAACTTTTCCAAACACGAGGTGGATTGTTCCAGGGTGACAATATCTTCTTGTCTGGTTCTATTCTTCCTCTTGATCTCTTCACTTTTCTTGTCAATGCTTAAATGTCACTGCAACACATTGTTCACATGCTCTGGTGTCGTAATTCAGCCCGATTGGGACCAGACTACGCGGTCTCTCTCTCACTCCCCTCACCCTCCAAGAGAATAGTGGGACATCATATAAGACAAAAACAGCTCGAGGTTTGAGATAAGGACAGGGAGAAATCCTTAAAGTTACCATCACAGGCAAAACAGACTCGACTTGGGGAAAACTATTTATTTATTTCTAAAACTAGCAGGAGAATGAGACAGAGAACAAGATAACCTCCCCCCACCCCTCCCTCTTCCTGGGCTTAACATTATCTCTACTACCTTCCCCCGCCGAGCGGCACAGGGGGGAAGAGGGAATGGGGTCGCGGTCAGTTCATCACGCGTTGTTTTATGCCACTGCTTCGTCATTGCGGAAAGAACTCCTCACATTCCTCCCCTGCTCCATTGTGGGGTCCCTCCCATGGGCCACAGTCCTTTGTGAAACTGCTCCGGTGTGGGTCATGTCTTCCACGGGGTGCAATCCCTCCAGAACAGCTGCCCCAGCGGGCCTTCCATGGGCCACAGCCTCCTTCAGGCCTCCACTTGCTCTGGTGTGTGATCCTCCATGGGCTGCAGGTGAATCTCTGCCCCTCCATGGACCTCCATGGGCTGCAGGGGGACAATCTGCTCCACCATGGTCATCACAACAGGCTGCAGGGGAATCTTGGCCAGGAGCTGCATTACTCCTCCCCCTCCTTCTTCACTGACCTTGGTGTCTGCAGCCGTTCCTCACAAGAAAAATTCTTCACAACAGCTGGCAGACGCCTCTCAGGATCATTTTTACATCTCATTCACTTCTCATCTCCTCTCCACCTCTTGCAGCCTGGCTGGGCCGAGTTGGGTCCAGTTGGTCGCCCGGTGGGAGGCCAGAGGGTAAGGCCTGCAAGGCCCACAAGGCTCACACCTCCCCCTCTCTGCCCCCGCTCAGCTGCTTCACATCTTCTCTCCTTTTTTTTTTCCTGTTTTCCCCTTCTTAAATACGTTATCACAGAGGCATTATCAGGGAACATTCTGCTACCAATTGGCTTGGCCTTGGCCGGCAGCAGGTCTGCCCTAGGCCCAGCTCAGTCCACTGAACAAAGGGGAGCAACTTCTAGCAGTTTCCTACAGAAGCTGCCACCTTAGGCCCCCCCCTCACTAAGCAAAACCAGAACATCTGGGATTCTGAGAAATTCTTCTTCTTCTCCAGTGTTTCTTATGCTGACTGTATCCAGGTTTTTTGTGTGTACACCATTTCCATTACCCACCTCATTAGGGGTGTGCACCTGCTCCTGTCAAAGCCAATGGCAAAATTCCCACTACTTCAGTAAAAGCAGGTTTGGACCCAGTGGTACACCAGCTGATAAATTAACTTTCAGACAAAACCCAAAGAGGTAGGAAATTTTCCAGGAATATGATTTGCCATTTGAACGAAGGAGGATTTTTCTAATTGAAGCTGTCAGAAACTTTTCAATATATAATCAATAGCTCCTTTGTTTATCCACTGCTGAAGACCTGAATGAAAATAAACTCCGTAAAACTGTTGATAAATAAAATAAATCACAGTCCAGTAGCTTCTTCATAAAGTGAACTTTATTAATGCAGCCACCATGAACACTGTAGACTACAACTGCTTATGACATAAAGGGATGCCTGTTATTTCAAATGAATGAAAGCATTCCTGAATGGCAAATACTGGATATTCTCCAAGTAATGTCTCTGCAGTAAACTGTATTTTATCAGTGTAGAAACACAAGGTTTTGAGTTAATCATTTGATGCAAGAGAAAACAGAACAAAAAAAAAAGTGTAGAAAAACATGAGGGAAAACATAAAACATTATTTTGGCCTCTGTAGCAATTTTCAGACAGAGCATGTATTTTTTTTTCTTTTAGCAGTTTCTGTGAGAGTTAAAATGAGATCTTAGCATGCAGTGGTTTTCAATACAAGATAGGCTTCATCTTCCTTTACAGCCAACATCAGTCCTTCCTTTCTGTAACTTAGGGTACCTTTCTCCAAGCATTCAAATCAATCAGAACATATTTAAGGTTAGTTTATAAAATAAAACACAAGACAATCCCCCTCCTTTCCAAATTGGAGGTGTTATTTTAGGTTGAAAACTTCAGAAAATCAACATGCAGTCAAAATTTTGTGAAAATTTATGAATTTGGTACTAGTTCTTGTTTGATCCATGACTGGCTATATTGTCAGTCTTCTAATCCCAAACAGAAATTGCTACTTTTACTGCCTGTGGAACTGTAATAGAGATTAATGTCCACTGAGCTATAGTTTGAGACCAAATGAATCTCTCTCATGATGTAAACCAGATTTAAGTCCTAGCCTCCAGAAATTGTTCCATTAATGAATTTCTTCCCTATCTGTTCATCAGAAATAACGAACCCAATCTGACAATCTTTAATCAAATTCTCATGGAGCTCATTAAAGAAATGGGAAGTTTCTCTGAGTGAGCTATAGGATCAAATATATTCTTTGTATCACTGCTACTGCAGTGAGTTTTCCACAGCAGTGTGTAGCTCTGTGCTGATGATGCATGTGTGTGTGCCCATATTGTTCAGAGCATAGCACACAGAAGCAAAAATGGCAACAGAGGTAAAACTGAAATAAACTCTGCTTGGTGTTCAGCAAATATCAGATAAGGAGGCATCATTTTACTCCTTGTCAGCGTTGCACAATCCACCAAGTTGTGTGGTGCCGTTGACACGCTGGAAGGGAGGGATGCCATCCGGAGGGACCTTGACAGGCTGGAGAGGTGGGCCTGTGCCAACCTCATGAAGTTCAACCAGGCCAAGTGCAAGGTCCTGCACCTGGGTCATGGCAATCCCAGGCACAAATACAGGCTGGGCGGGGAATGGATTGAGAGCAGCCCTGAGGAGAAGGACTTGGGAGTGCTGGTGGATGAGAAGCTTAACATGAGCAGGCAATGCGCCCTTGCGGCCCAGAAGGCCAACCGCATCCTGGGCTGCATCAAGAGAAGCGTGGCCAGCAGGTCGAGGGAGGTGATTCTCCCCCTCTACTCTGCCCTGGTGAGACCCCACCTGGAGTACTGTGTCCAGTTCTGGAGCCGCCAGCACAAGAAGGACATGGACCAGTTGGAGAAGGTCCAGAGGAGGGCCACAAAGATGATAAAAGGGCTGGAGCACCTCTCTTATGAGGACAGGCTGAGAGAGTTGGGGCTGTTCAGCCTGCAGAAGAGGAGGCTCCGGGGAGACCTGATAGCGGTCTTCCAGTACCTCAAGGGGGCCTACAAGAAAGATGAGGATAGGCTGTTTAGTAGGGCCTGTTGCGATAGGACGAGAGGTAATGGTTTTAAAATAGAGGGGGGTAGATTTAGATTAGAAATTAGGAAAAAAATTTTTACGATGCGGGTTATAGAACACTGGAACAGGTTGCCCAGAAAGGTGGTGGAGGCCCCATCTCTGGAAGCGTTCAAGGCCAGGCTGGATGAGGCTCTGAGCAACCTGATCTAGTCGGGGATGTCCCTGCTCCTTGCAGGGGGGTTGGACTAGATGACCTTTGAAGGTCCCTTCCAACCCTAACCATTCTATGATTCTATGATTCTAAGTTTCCCTCCACCAAGGAACCTTTCTCTCCAGCCCTTTTGCTATGATAGAGTCTAGTGGGAGGTCTGTTGCCATGACTGCACATCACATCCCTTTTCTTCTTGCTATCATGCCTCAGAGTGTTTATTATGGAGTGACTCAGATATCAATTGCACTAGGTAAGAAAGTCTGAATCTTAACCTTAGTGATTTGAAAGGTAACTGGCATGGAGAGTAGGAAATAGATCTTTGAATCCTCTACTAGTCAGACCTTTCAGTAATTATTTGATCAGTGTTTTGGCAGAGCACAGGCTTTCAGAAGACATCAGCCTAGCTTTCTTATTTTTATTTTCGTAACAAAAGTCACTGAAGTCTCCTTCCCTGTACTAACAAATACCTGTGGGACATTAAAAACATAAACATGAAAGTACTGTGAATTGCCTCTATAATGGTCTTCACTAGACGATTACATTCCATGTGAGGTTATTGTACTTGGACTATCAGCTACACTGATCTTCCCGAGTAACGCAGTCAATTTTACTGTGCACTTCACACACAATACACTGATTCCTTGGCTCCTGAGAACAGACTAATTGAGAGAGTATGCTGTATTACAGAATACGATTTGGCTAAAAAGATTACCATCTAGCTCATTAATTTTACATTACCATACCATGCTTCTATTGACATTATCACAATGCTTTCTACAACTACTTATTGCAATCACAAAAATGCACAGAGATCACATAGCCATTAAGGTGATGAAAAGAGTTTTAGAGATGTTATTATTTATTTATGTTATAGCAGTGCCTCCTGGTCTTGGTCAATATTGGGACCCACTGTGCCAACCCATAAAATGTGTTCCCTGTCCTGAAAAATGTGGAGTCTAATTACTGCTAGAAGCAACACAAGTGTGACACAAACAAATAGGGAGAAGGAAAAAGCAGTAGTTATGACTTGCATTTAAATAAACCAAATGTTTACACAACTGGAGACCTTATGTGTATTTTATAAATGTACATTATAGGATAATTAAAAGAAAAGTCGCTAAACAATAGGAGTGAGCAACAACAGGGTGGAAGTGTTTGGCAAGGGGACAACTAAGAGAAGACTGGACTGGTGACAGTTTTCATCCTGAAGGGACAGCCTGGGATGCTATTTCAGGGACAAGAATTCAAAAGGATCAGATAGAAGCTGATCTCATCCGTGAAACTAATGTTGCCAGGTTAGCATAATTAGATATAATATTTCTGAATGAAAATGGCAATATTAAAATAATTTGTGAAGTGTTTTAGACAAGGAACTAGAGTAACTGAGTATGAGGCAGTGTATATGAGCATCAGTATGCTAAGGGATGCTCTAGGAGGAGCCAAGAAGGAGATTCTACCAGCAGAGGTTTGAAGGAGTCAATGGTCTAAAGGAAGAATTTCCACTTTACAGGGATTTCTGAAATTCTGAGGAAACTGGCCTTTCATTTCAGAATGAAGTGGTAAGCAATAAGTGAAATTTCTACTTGGAAATTAATTGTAGTAAGATTCTTTTTGAAAGAATCAAAATATTTTCTTGTGAAGAAATGGGGTGAAGTTCTGCAGCATACCCGTACGTGCCCAGTACCATTTGAGCCACCTACGACACTGCTTGGAAGAAGCACAAGCTGTGAGGTACCTGGCATGGCTTCTTCAACTGTGAGAAGTTGGGAGTGCTGGCATTTACAGCTGAGTTCAGAAAATTCCTCCCTGTTCTGCCACAGCAACAAGTTTGAAGCCCTGAGATTGCCAGCTCAGGGCAGGACCTCCAAGGCTGCCAGACATACTGTCACAGAGCCAGGAGCTGAATAACAGAGCTGAAGTCCTCAGGGCTTCCAAGCTCCCTGCTGCGGAGGCAGGATGCTAAAGCAGCGAGATTTGCCTTTCTCCAGCTCATCACAGTAATTCTGCACAAATAGTGTGCTAGAACCTCTCTGTTACTCCCAGTTTCATCTTTTTTTCACTCTGGCTGCAACAATATCAAAAGGTCCTATGGCCAACACAATGGCTCTGAGCTTGGTTCTTGACCATCAGTCTAGCATAGGAGAGTACCACTGATGAGAAGGTAGTACTCATGAGATCCTCGCTCCATATTAGAAGACACTGCAGACTGAAGAATCTCAGCTGAAAAGGAAAATGAGCCCAAAGACTTCAGGTCCCACCTGCAGAACTGATCCAAGGCTCCTGTGATTCATACGTGTATGAAAGGGAGTCTGCAGACTCATATGAAATCTAGCCTCAGGCACTGGTGTGACAGAGTTTCTCTAAATGGCAGATTCTGTGTAACATGGTTGCTTTGAAGCCCCTAGCAGCCCACAAAATGAGTTGGCAGAAACTCAGGCATGTTGCTAGCAGAAACTCACCTGTGTTTCTCTTGTAGTTCTTCAAAAAAAACACACTTCCAGAAGACATTCTGGATTTCACAATAGAAAGGCAGTTGGAAATATCCAATGTACTCAAACAGCAAGGTGAAGCAGTGAAGATAAGAGATCAGGAAAAATTAGACCACTTAATCAGCTTCTCCCTGTGGCTAGACATAAGCAATAAAAATATAGTGAAATAACCTGTAAAAAACCAACAGCAAGGAAATACATATATTTAAAACTACTATTCATCCTTACAGATTTTTATACTTAAAAAAACCCAAACCTAATAGCTTAATAGTTCTACCATAAATTCTTCCTGCAGCACAATCTGAGACATTACACAGCATTAGCTTACCCATAGTATCTGGTATTGGGGTTTATTTTCCCCTCACTAGTGCTGTCTTTACTCAGAAGAGATGCAGCTGTGGTGATGCTCCTAAAGACATTTGTCCCTCTATCTCAGACATGGTTTCAATTAAGTTTAATTACCGCCCCTGTAGTTTCAGACCAAAGTCTGCCTCACCATGCTTCTATTGCAGGACAGCTCAAATCTGAAAGCTCTGCAGCAAGATTAGACAAACTGTTGTCACTCCAATAGTATTATTTGCAGTGACGATGGGTCAAATTCAAAGTCTTTTTTTTTTTTTAAATATTATTTGAGGCTTATTCAGGGCTCCACTGCTGCAACCTATAAGCAAGGAAAAAGATGGAGTGAGTAAAAGATGAAAGCAGCTCTCCTGAGGCAGATTTTTGTCAAGAATCTCACTGTCTCTGATGCTTTTTCAGAAACCTCAGCTCCTGCTGTCAGTTGATTACAAAGACCAGATTCCTTTTTTTCTTAAAAAAAAAAAAATTATTATCACTGGCAATTACAGAGAAAAGTCATGAAAACGCAACGGAAGTGTTCCTGCAGGGCTCCAAGAAGGAGGCAAGGGAAAATAGTCAAGCAATTATTTTTCTGATAACCTTATTCTAAGCAAAACTCAAGGTTTTGGAAGGACTTTGGACTGTGAACAGGCATCTATAAGGAACAAAGCAAAGTACAGATCTCATGCCTAAAAGTTTAAGAGTAGAGTGAGTTGCTCCTTTAGTGCTGAAAGCAGAGGTTTTGGCACAGATGCTGGTACAATCATGGTAGATTCATGCACCTCTTAGCATGCTGCAAGCTTAGCTTCTGCAGAGAAGCCAGCTTGAGGCAGGCCGGGGTACTCTGGGTACTACCAGATTTGAGTCTCACCCCAGATCTTTGTTGGTCAGACCCCAAAGTCAGCTGAGATGGATTATGGGGTTGTTGCACTCTAAATCTCTACTCAAACATAGAAAATGGCATGCAAAAATCTGTGAAGCAAATGCAAATCCACCTTTTGAATAGGCCAAACAGTATTATGAGCTGTTTCTTAGGCATCAGACAAGTAATTTTTGAATTTGTTGACACCATGCACAGGATCCGTATAAAGCCAGGCACTGTATCCAAGAACAAACTGAAAAGGAAAAACAAGCAGCATTTTCTCCCAGCAGTGACTGCAGCCACATGGCAATCTTGGCTGCCATGCAGAGAACATTCATTAGCCTATTTAACCAAAATTAGCTATGAAAATGTACTCTGAGTTTTCTTCCCTCGCATTGGTAAGGTGTCTTTTAATGTGTTTTCTAACCAATTTAAAACAATTTTTCCTGTAAATGGTACCATTATTATCATTATTCTGGGAAAGGTTAGGTCATGATTTTTCTCAGAGTTCTCAGAATCACATTTTACTTGCTAAAATGTCGGAAAAAGCCTAACATCTTAGATTCACTGAAGTGCAGTACATTAACGTCAAGAAATGAAGCAGAGAGCATGCTGTTGGACAAAACAAAAGCGATAAACTGTAGTTACAGATACATAACCCCCCATAACCCCTTTCCTCTTTGGTAACCCCTTATTTGTCATAAAATAACATAAAAACACCTGCGCTGAACCAGGCTACTGGTCCATCTAGCTCAGCATCTCTTCTCTAGCAGTGTAACAACAAGGCAAGCACAAAGTTTCACTTGCTCAAAATACAAGACAGCAATTGCAACACACAGCTTCCTTAGCTAAGGATGTCTTTGAACTTATTAGCCCTCACACTACATATTTTTGTAGTTGCTTTTGAACACAATAAACTTTTAGCATCGGCAATATCCTGTGGCAAGAAATTCCACAGCTTGCTTACGTGCCACGGAGACCTTCTCCTCTTTCATATTGAACTGCTCAACGACTAGCTTGTAGGTATAGCTGGTCTGTTAGTTCTTGTGCTGCAAGAGATCCATGCTCACCTTCTCCATGCCTCTCACATTTTATACACATTTATCATAGTCCATCTCAGGTATCTTTAGTCCAGTCCAAAGAGTTATTTGAACTGCGTACTTAGTTAAAACTTAAATAAAGGAGCTGGGATTGCCCGTGTTATTCAAGATGCAGATAAAGAATGAATTTATACAGCAGTATAGTACTTTTTGTTTTGTTTTCTATCTTTTTCTTAAAACTTTATTTGGTTTTTTGATTACTAATGAACTGATGTTTTCACAGAACTGTCTGTTGTGACCCCACAATTTCATTCCTAAATTCCTCATCAGCTCAGAGCTCATCATTTTATAGGTGAAGTTATAATTTTTTTCCTGTGCACATTGCTTTACATTAACTATATTGAGTTCACATGCCATTTTATTGTCTAATCATTCAGTATCACGAGATCCTTCTACAACACTTTATCCATGCTGGCTGTCATTTCCACTGCCCTGAATAACAGTCCCATCAGCAAGCTTTATCACCGCAGTCTTTATTCCTCAATAACTGCTTATTGTTTAATCTCTACTGCTTGCAGTTTCAAGTGTTAAGTGGCATGAGTTGTGTATGATTACAACACAATACATCAGGAAGGAAAGATTTAGAAGAATTATTGCACAATATTTCTATTCCTTTTATCACCTTTTCCTCTTCCCCATCTGTCCTGTGTTCTCCCTGTTTGCAATATTCTGCAGAGAAAAATTATATGTCATTCAAGGAAATTACACTGATAGCTTTTCTCTGAAAAGAACATTTGGATAATTAAGAGGTGCCTTGTCTTTGTTCTGGAGCCTGTTCTAACTGACCTAGAACCAGGAAGAGCTCTGAAAAAGAAGTTTGAGTGTACATGTAGGGAGAATTATCATTTTGTACATTTAGTGTGATGTTCTGACAGAATCAACTGCAATTTTCTTCTTACTGTCTGGTGGGCTGACAAGAAATCTCTACAAGGCCAGAACAAAGAATGCTCCAGGGATCTGACAACACACAGGATTTATGTAGCAGCAGACCATCATCCTATTCAGAAGCATTTAGCCAGAGTAGTTTGCCTTGCCTTTACATCCAATTTCCATCAGTCAGAAATGTCAAGGGAGCAGAAGGGTTTAAGAGCAGAGGGTAACCTTTCTTTGGGGGTTGGTTTATTCATTCACAACAGGCAGGAAGTATGAGGATGTACTTAAAAAGGCAGGAAAAATATAGAAATTTGTTTTCAAATCTGACTGGCAACAGATTATTGAAAGAAGTCTCTTACAAACCTAAGAAACATGATCTTCAAGATTCCTGTTTTCCCTAGGTCCAATGAGAATAAAATGTTTCTCTTATATTTTGTCCCCTGAAGCCCTCTCTCTCAGTATTGGACTTTGACTAAACTCTACCCAGAGAGAAAAACTGTGAACTCCACAGCTCAGACAATTCATGATTTGGGACTCACTTTAGCATTCATTACAGTTTAAAGAAAACTGTGTCTGTCCTTATTTCACATGCAAAGATTTAATTTATTTTTTTTTTAGCAAAGTCTTTGCTATTTCTCTTTAAGTTGTTTTTCTTCCAGTGAATCATATGTATCTAACAACTCCAAAGTTTTCTAAAGAAGAAAAAATCATCCATGTTTATCCTCCATTAACAGAGCCAGGATAAGGTCATTCCCTTATTGTGTAAGGTTGGATAAGTTTCATGTAAATTAGGCAATATATATACATATTATAAAGCCAGTTTATATTAGGAATAGTTCAATATTTTATATGACCACCATCTTACTGTCATTTAAGGCCTATTTACGTCACTCACATTTTCCAAGAACAGCACTTTCACCTCACTGGATGACGATCGTTTATATTATCAGAATCGAGAGAGACATTATAGGAATTTGAGTTAACTGTGTAGTTTTGTCAGCAGCTATTCACAGGTATTTTGAAACTTGTGCTTTCTATGAGCATCCTTGTGAGTATTTACTTTAATCTACACATTTTCACCCAAAACAAAGGTTGTATCAGAGTCGGAAGCCAGAGATTTTTATTCATAAGCAGTTTTTGCAGTCAACGTTGAGCCTGAAAATGATGCTGAGTTTGCCTTGAGACTGGAAAACAGCAATTTAAGCAAAATAGCCGACTGTCATGCACAAAAAAAACCCAAAAAAAACCAAAAAAAAAAACAAGCCAGAAAAGTATTTGCATGAATAGTCAATGAAATGAAATGAAAATATCTCTTTTAATGCATGAGACTTCTCAAAGATTGTTTAATGAAGATTATATTATGAATAGATGTATTCCCCTCAAAAAATTGCTGTGTTTCTTTGCAAATATTATTTGTCCACCACAGGGTTCAGCAGCTACTTCCTTAACATTTCAGCAGGCGTCACATTTTAATTCTGTTTTCCTTTCAAAAAATGTCACTTCCAGAATAACTTTGTAGAAGATATTATTAAGTGCACAAAAATAGGTATCGAAGCGTGCATATGGGACTAGGTAAAATAAGCTCTCAAGCTCACCTATATGTTATGAAAACTCACTGTTAGTTGCAGGTGGACAGATTAGACTTTTCCCTCTCTCCTTTGAGGACAAAAGAAAAAATGGCAGCTGTACCTAGCACAAGGCATTGCCATCTGTATGCATTAGAGTAAGCCAATTTAATTCTTAGGATAATAGGACTCTCCAAGCTTTCAAAGCTACAGGCAAAAGGAATATATTTCACTTTGTTTTCTCAGATTCTGTATCTGATTTTCCTCCTAACTGAAGTGATTGCCTTAATGGTAAGTATAGGTGGTTGTTTATTGGTATGTTTATTTTGTGAGCACATGTTTTGAAACAATATTTGAATAAAATAATCTGTAAAGAAAATTATGAAAGACAGGTGAGGTCATCTGTCACTTTTTGAGCCCTAGGAAAACATATCATTCTCAGAAAATCAGTTTCTGTATTAAAAATGTGCACAAGAAAATGAATGACAGAGGGAGAGAGAAAAATCAGGAGAAGAGCTACTTTGTGTTTCATTTTGATAGAAAAAAAATCTATATCAGGCAAATGAGTTCTTTGCCGTAACATAATTCAGATGAGTCATAATGTTGATTCTTATACCAAAGGCATCAGAGCCTCTGCAAGATAGCAAGTTCAGACTCATAGCTGAGAGAATTATTTATCAGTCTGAGTTGAATAAGACATCATTCATTTAACAGAAATTAGAAGTAGCTGCCTTGGCAGAGTTTGCCTGTGGAATTACAAGAGGATGGGCAAGAATTCTTATAAAGCTGAAGAAGTCTGTTTACTGACTTGAGCAGACTTTGAAGGGAGTCTCTTTGCATTCTGCTTGCAGTGCTCTGTGCACAGAGTTATCCTTATCTTTAAATGAACAAATGCTGAAAATCTTCTACCCTACCAGTCTGTCTCAGCAGAGCAGGATAAACATGCTTAGCTGAATGCACAGTTAACTCTCTTCACTAGGGTTTTATATGTTGACCGATATTTTCATCTGTATTTTTAATGATTTTTTTTCAGTTTGAAATTCCAGTTGGCTTCATAGAGGACTTAAGCAGTTTTTTGTACTCTCACTTTGGCTTCTTTTAATCCAAATTAAACAATACATACTCATTAAAAAGTTAAATATGCTTTATTTTGCCCAGTGTAAAATCTGCATTTTAAATGGCTGGAATAACAAGGCAGTTTTTAAAAATGTGAAACCAAATTAACACATGTGACTGCTGCCACTTTTATTCTCCATGAAAATGTTATTCAGAAAAGAGCTATGTATTCCAGGCAGATAAGTGCAATTTCATTTTATAGTGTTCACAGCAGCAAAAGATTATACTTAATATTTCAGTCAGGCCTCTATCGTAATTCATTGTTTTCCCTCATTCATAATTTTTTGAAAAAAGACCCTGTGGACTTGATAATCTTGATGCTTCCATTAAAATATTTCCTTTCTCCCATTTTAATTATGCATTTTCAGTTTTAACATAGTTTAAGCTACTATTGGATAAGCAATAAAACAATAACAATCATAGAATCGTAGAATAGCAGGTTGGAAGGGACCTCAAGGATCGTCTGGTCCAACCTTTCTTGGCAAAAGCACAGTCTAGACAAGATGGCCCAGAACCCTATCCAGCTGAATCTTGAAAGTGTCCAGTGTTGGGAAATCCCCCATTTCCCTGGGAAGATTATTCCAATAGTTGATTGTTCTCACTGTGAAAATTTTTCTTCTTGTGTCCAATCAGAATGTCCTCAAAAGTAACTTGCACCCATTAGCCCTAATCTTTTCCTTGTGACTCCTCGTAAAAAGGGAGGCTCCATCTTATTTGTAGCCATCCTTCAAATAGTGGAACATGGTGATAAGGTGCCTCCCTAAGCCTTCTTTTCTCAAGGCTGAACAAACTCTGTTCTCTCAGCCTTTCCTCATATGGCAGGCTTTCCAGTGCTTTTGTCATCTTGTGGCCTTTCTCTGGACCCTCTCCAGCCTGTCCATATCTATTCTTTTTTTTTTTTTTTTAATCAAAACACTACTAAAATTGACATATTGTCAATCATGAGAAAAAATAACTCTTTAAGTCCAAATTGCAGAAAAATATTTGAAAATAACGTGATAACTTAAAAAATCAGACCTTGTATAAATAGTGCTAGAGGCCCCATCCCTGGAAACGTTCAAGGCCAGGCTGGACGCGGCTCTGAGCAACCTGATCTAGTCGGGGATGTCCCTGCTCCTTGCAGGGGGGTTGGACTAGATGACCTTTAAAGGTCCCTTCCAACCCTAACCATTCTATGATTCTATGATTCTAGATAAGGTGCAGCATATCAGTCTTATCTATAATATTAGTTCTAGCACTTGTAACCTATTATAACATCTCCTCTGTTCTACCAACAAGCTTTGAGCTCAGGTCGGGAGCCTGGAAGAGACTTTAATGAGGATGCTTCACATCCATTAGGGATTGTTCTTTTGTTGTTGCTGTTCCTTTCTATCTTTATTAAATTTGGCTGTATTTCAAGCCATTGTCACGCTAACAACTGCAAAACCAATCCTGTAGCCCATAGCTTTATCTTCAATATTCATTTTCTTTCTTACTTGCTATCTCATCAATGAAGTCAGTAAAGAAGAAGCAAGCCAAACCCAAAATGTCAGACTGAAAATCCTATTCTCTCAGTCGCTCAGCATTCACTTCCTTGGTCCTGACAAGGTCATAGTTTCCCTAAGGTAGCTCCTGCATAGCCAAGCCAACATAAAGATCAGATTTTTGGCATTAAATGTAACTGTGGGAAAAAAAAAATACTTCTGTGAAGGCAGAACATGGTCATTGGATTTATTTTAACATCAGACATCATCTCTTTGTATCCATCAGCCACCTCTTTACTTGTTGAAGAAATCTGATCTTAATAGCTTATCCCGCTATATTTCCTCCCTCTATATTTATAGTTCATTTGTTTTGACCAAATTATGGTTAACTACATATGATGTTTTATAAGTGGTAACTTTCTCACTGGGTTCATTTTGACTAGAATTACGGGAACTAATGAAACACATGATTCTGAAATAATAAAATTACTTTTATACCTTTAAGCCAATTGAATCCTTCCCTTCTTGCAAGAGGTCATCATGTGTGATTCAACTTGAACATCATATTTTTCTATTTAATTTTTGCTGTTTCCAGCATGTAAAAACCCTTTGGATCCAAGCACATTTTAGAACAGCCTGAGAAAGAAGATAACTTAGAACTTTGTTTCTCACGGTTAAATTTTGGTGTAAAATTGCATATATTACCAAATTTTTCCAGTGACAGAATGCTGATATTCAGATTGTCCAGGATAATATGTAGGGACTTTAATTAAGTGAATGAACTTTCCTATCAAAATAAAATTCATTTTTACAGGCTAATCAAAGAGACACTGTCAAGGTTGTTAGGTATTAAAATTTCCATAAATTGGCAGTTGTTCTGTTTGAAATTACTCACCTTAAAGAGACACTGTCAACTTTTAGAAGTCACATTTAAACTTGATCTGAATGGACTGTGCTTTTAATTAGTGAGTTTAAAGAGCTTAGGGATAATGTTTTATTTTCCTTTAATTTTTGGGAAAAGCTGGAGAGGAATTGGGAGGCTTGCTTTCCTGGTTTTTATGATATATCAACCTGTAAAGTTTTCAAATCTGTAGCTGGCAAGAATGTAATCCCTTTTAAAGCAACTTCAGACATGTTTTCAAAGGTAATTCTTCACTTAAAGATGCAGATTTCAGTGGCAGTGGAATGGATGCTTTTTGAAATGACTAGACGTGCTTATCTAAATTTTAGATTTCTAAATACTTCTGCAAATTGGGTCACCGAGTGTTTAAGAACGTGTGTCAGTGACAGAAAGTGGGATTCATATTCCTGAGTCCTTTTAGTGCCTTTAAAGTTTTATTCTCCTGAAAAATTCTTTTCCCTGTTGCACTGTTGCAGCAGTGACTCAAACTTGGCTCCTGGAGCTGCTTCTCTGAGCAGTTACAAGCCTGCACATCCTGAATGAAGTCAGTGAGTTCAAGCATCCCTCTAAACTTTTAATTTACACTGGACTTTTTAAAAGACCTAGCACTTAGCTCTTCAACTCAACAAAGGACACACAGTAGTCACTGTTACAAACCAGCACTCTCATACACAAGTCAAAGTAAAATATTACTCATGTTCCCAAATCTGTTTCCCGTGAAAAGTTTAGCAAATTGGATACAATTTTAAAGGTAAAGGTCATGCTGCTCTGGGAGAAGTGGTCTCTTCAAATAATTACTTGTATTTCTGTTATACCCTACTGTGTAGGTTCACACAGAAGAATTTTGGTGGATGTTGAAGCTATTTCAAAGGAAGCTGATGCACACAGATGACCATTAATGCCAGGCTTCTTTTAGGCAGTCAACAATGCGGCTAAATCTGTGAGAATTTTTGACATCTAATAAAAAGTATAACATTTGAGTGGGTAATTTAGGAGCTGAATGAATCCACCAGTTATTCTTTCCTGTTAAGAGTGGCTGACAGTTGCCTACATCTGCCCTTTACCAAGTGATATTGTAGTTCTGGGAGACATTCTATGAAAGCCTTAAACTATTCAGGTTCAGGAAACTGAGAATTACTGCAGAGGAGGTTAAATTCATACAATGTGAACTCCAGCTATATGTGCATTTTTGATGCCAGCTCTCCCAGTAACCACTTACTGATTCCCTTTTACTCATCTTTGGTACCTTCTGTTCCTCCATGGAGCCTTGCACTGTTTTCAGACAATGTAATTCCACTGGATTTAGTGCCTGTGAACAGACCGCTGCCAGTCAGCAAAGTCAGCAAGCTCTCCCAGAGAAAGGTGCCATGCAAATAGTATTTTGCAATAAAACAAATCTGTTTGACAGGTATAAAAGACTCAGACTGACTATGATAAATTTTCTGGAAATCTCTGGCTTACTTAGGAAATAATCTGAGGTTTAGATGACTACAAGCTCAGGACCTCCCATGCTATTCCTAGTACTACTGCTGAATTCAGCCAGTTGGGTTGTTGCTTATTACCCCATACACGTCTTGCAAGGCTTTGCATGACAACTACCAACACTCAGGAAAAGCAGATAGTAATGAATTAAAAATCTCAGGCTGTCACTTCTCACTCTGCAAGCTGCCTAGTTTTCTCTCATTGTGCCTTGTAACATTGCTACTGCTTCTGACATTGGTTTCAGCGTTTAACTGAGCAGAATCATATACCTGGTGTTTATCTACCGACTGGATGAGAAATTTGGGTGTATTGTAAGTGTAACACGCTTTCAGGGCAAACCTGTCTCAATAGACTGTTAGTCCAGTGCCAATAGACTAGGTCTTGTGAGATAGGCAATTATTCTGTCTCTTAATCATACTTTAAAATACGTTTTTTCCATCAAAAGTGTTACCACACTGCCCTTATTCCCAATGACATATTATCTCCACTTCTCCCAGACACAGGGGCCTTATAAATGTTCAGGATCATCTCATACCTTCTAATAGTAATGTATGTTTCATTTGCCACATCGAAATAGAATTACCTCAACCCACTTTATCAAATCTCTTTGGAGAATCTGATTTTAACCTGACATGTTGGGTCCATTAGAGACTGTAATTATTTAGGGTTAATTGTACAGGTGTGGAAGTAGGAAGGATATGTTGAGTTGTAACAGACAGTGTCAGGGTCAGACTTGAGGTTAAGGGAAGGAGGGTATGGAGCACTGCTTTTCCCCTTTCATAGAACAATTAATGCTTAGCCTAATCAGTCATGCATTTTTGAATGTCTTGCTGATAGGTCATGCACCATTACATCAGCGTGTGAGAGATAGCCAATGCAAATAGGTCACTGGATATCATCTCAATGGCATCTTACTGTAAATCTAATCTGGTTTAAATGTAACAGAAGAGCACCGGGATGAACAATAGAGGAAGAATCACGGATTCAGAAAACTTTATTAGCTAAAAATATTTTCTTAAGCAGGATAAGCAGCACAGCACCGATTCTACCACTAATGTCTCGGTACTGATATAGCTGGAGGTCTCTAAATCTAATAATCACTGCAGAAATATCTTTAAACATTAGATCTCATTTTGCAGTTCATTGTCCATGGGTTAACAGAGGGGTTTTCCCCTTTATTAAAGAACAAAGAGGCAGCAAGCCCAGCTTTATTTGTTCAAACATTATTGAGTGGTGAATTTAAATGACAGTCTTCCACACAGACACAGGCTCCTCACTTCTCAGCTCTTCCTGATGGAATATTATGAGAAAAGTTCACCCTAATGGTTAAGGCATGACTGCAAAGAAAAGTGATCTGTTCCCAGCTGGGGCAAAGATATCCCAGCATATGGCTGCATTACTGCTGCGTGAGGACAGGTGTGGTTCTGCAGTGCATTCAAGATCTAGGGTCTTGCACCCCCCCTGCGTGCACATTCTTATTTCATAGTGTCCTGCTGTGAATGCAAGACAATTTCTGTGTGTCCCTGCCTCGTTGTGCATCACCCATGGGCTGCAGCCCCTTGAGAGCTTCCCTGAGCCCAGTTTTGGTGTTGAGTGCCCCTCACCAGGAGCATGCCTCCAGCCCCTAGCAGCTGCTGGATTTGAGCATGTTCACCATGTGCTTCTCTGACGAGACAAAACTTTGGCATGGAATGGTTAAATTTTGCCGCAAAGTGGGGTTTCTCCACTCTTTCCCTCTGCCTCGGGACAGGACCACCATGGTCCCTCCCGTCTCCACCGCACAGCTGCCAGCCACGGCCCCTGCTGCTCACACCCCAGCTCCCGTGCCCAGGCAAGTTGAATGCTGTCAGCCGACAGGCAGCAAGATCACACTTTACCCACTCTGTTCTTATTTGTTTATGTGTACAGATCCTCAACTAGTATCAAAAACTGCACCCTTATAATGGGTGTGGAAAAATAACAAGATTTCCAATAGCTGATAAACAGCTTAATCATCTTAATTTGAAGTGTGCATTATTCACAACTCTGAAGTTCAGCTTCAGGAGGAGATTACGCAGAACTGCATCTTGTGCTGTAATTTTAGTTTCCTTCATTGCCATCACATGGAGGAACAGTTTTGTCAGCTGCACAATTTGCATGAATATTGTGAAATCTTTTATAGCTGAAATGTTCAAAGCTTAAAATTCTCATTACATATGTGTTGGGTTTTTTTTTTTCCTTTTTAAACTAAAACTCCAACCCCTGCATTTCATGCAGAATGAAATAAGAATCTTTAAAGTTTTCCAGGGAAATTAAAACCTTGTCTTGCTTTCCTGAAATGGCTGCTCCTGACTCCCACGTCTCCTCAGTCTGTACAGGAGCATCAAACACTCAACTGTCTGGCTCTGAGGTTGCTTGGAGAATCCCAGCTCAGACTGTTCAGACAAGTCTGTTAGGTCTTGAGACCTTCAGGCCTCTCCTCTGCTACAGGAACATCAGCGTGTCTGACTCAGGAGCAGGCTGCAACACAGGAACCAGACCTCTGGGTTAGGCTTGGGAAGTCAAGGGGTCAAGCAATCTGCCAGGAGTCTGACAGAGTCCTCCACGCCATTCTGCATTCAGGATGTTTCCACAAAATGTTTTGGTGTTTTGAGTCATTGTTGCTCATAAGAGTTGGGAAGTCCTTAGGGAAATATGTTTTTCCCATTTGCCTGTGGAAAAAAGGACAAATTGCATGTACAACTTTCCTTCCCTCAATGTGTCAATCTTAAACTCCACTCAGAGGTTGAATTGGTTCCTCTCTTTTCATTTATTATCATCTTCTGAAGAACACTTTTAGTAACAACAGGCTATCTGCAGTGTCTCTGATTTAAGTAGCAACTATTGATTGACTAGTTAGAACTTCCGTGCTTTATGAATTGTTCTCTAGAGGTGACGAAATGGGGAAATCAATGGTTCAATTTGCTTTTATATTCCAACTCCTAGTGCAAGTTAAACTTTTTCTCAGCAAACTCCAGAAGGTGAAGGAATATTTCAAAGTACCAACAGATTTTGTAGGTGCAGAAGGGAAAAGTATATCATCAGATACTGAGTTTATCAAACATGGTAAGCATGGCAAAAAAAATTTAGTAGTTTAAACCAGCAATGAGAGCTTAGTCTAAGTAGAGTTCTTTATTGAAGAAGTAGACAATTTTGTATTTCAAATGATTCTAAAGGCATTTTTAAAAGACTCAAAACCAAATAGTTTGAATGAGGGGAGAGATACTATGTTATTGTGGATGGCCTAAAGCACCAAGGCACAACCTTCACTCCCTGATTGCTGTTATTGCCATGGCAATAGTGGTTTACTCTATCAGCCTAAATTCACGCAGGGGGAATAAAGTATGGATTTACACAGATTTGCAGTAAAAATATAGTGGAAAGTCATGATGTATAGGTATAGAAGCTGCTATTATTTGAGTCACTATGACATTTTCTGAGAGCCAGAGTATGATAATTGACCTACCTTATCACAGCGGAAAACCTCTTTACACTGAGAATGAGGTACAGCATAGGTTAATCTTAATGGCTTATATTGATAGATTAAGTGCATGTTTTGCCCATGCATCAGTTCTGAATTCAAATGAACAGCTATGTGCTATTAATTTTGTCCATTTTGCTATAGAGTAGGTATTACATATGTCCAATACATTAAAAAAACATGTGTCATGCATAGTTTTCTGTCAGAAATGAAAACAATGCACTTTGAGGTTTCTACATATTGCCAAGAATCTTTGGAATAAATGGCCCTTCAGTCTTATGAAATACAGCTTTTGCTAAAGCAAGAGACGTGCATGAACAATGGCTGTACCAGGTAGAAGCAAATGATTATTCTAGTTTTAGAATAACCATAAAGTAATGATCATTTCCTCATTTCTGAAGAAAAAATGTTTGGGAGAAGGGTAGTGTGTACACAGACATTATTTCAGCAGATGGGACATATTACATTCCTGGGTCAGATCTTACACTAATGTAAAAACAGTGTTTAAATATCTAATTCCATGTATTTTTAAGGTACTGTTTATCCTGAAAGATCAATAATTTAATCAACTGTTCATTATTGTGATGATGACTATGAAAAAATTACCAGGTCTTGCTTAAATGAACACGTCTTCTATTTGTATCTGTGCTTATTATAATGGGTTTAAATGTTGGATATTCTAATGAAGTAGCAGGACTCTACAAATCTTCAGCATTAATAAAAAATCTCATAAGCTACTAAAGCAAGATTTAAAAACAAAATTTAAGTGATGCTAGTGAAGAGAAAATTTCAAAAAGGAAAATGAAACAAATACTCACCTCAAATTACCTGAAAAGCAACCTAGGACAATAATTACTGTGGAAAATAAAAGAAAAAACATTTCCTTCTCCCTTGCCCAATTCAGTTCAGAACTTATAATTACAATTACAGCTGCCACCACAAAAAAAAAAAAAACAACAAACAACCTATTAATGGGGAAAAAAAAAAGAAATGTTGTATTCATGGCTGAAATAGAAAAGCTATGGGTTGCCAGATCTTCCGGCCAAGACCCAAGCTCAGCAGATGTAGCTTCAGTTCCTGCCATGTACTTCTGATATAATCTTGAGAGACTTAGGTCCATATTCATACCTCCTCCTTCAAGCACTGAATCGCAGGACAGGGTAGTTGAATGGCTTTGTTTCACAAGGACCATAAAGATGATGAGATAAGTTCCACAAACTCAGGTTTCCTCCCTTGTGTAGGATCCTTACATCACTGCAGCAACAGAGTATACTGCTTATCTTCTTACTCTTGGTTTTTCTCTGGTCCAATCAATCTTGAGTCACTGATGTCAAAACAACCAGATTCAATGGAGGAACAGCCCCTTCATAGTCTCACCTTGAGCTTGATGGTCCATTCCTTTGAGATGAGGTCAGATCCCCTCAGAATGGCCAAGGATTATTTCATGAGTACTTCTGCTTCAGTGCATGAGTACTCTGGCACTGGCCAGCTTTGGGCTGTGCACTGCAGAATATGCCCTAGTTTGGTTCAGATACTAAAGACAATATTTTAGGTCATGGAAATTGTGGAAACAAACTGTCCTCATGCTCAGGAGAGCCATTGACTCAAGCTATTCTGAGAAATTACTATTCAAAAGAGTGCAACACAAGCTCAATATGACTAATTTTTAATGTCTCTCTTGTTATTCAAACCCTGTGCAGATTGCAGTGTTGCTTAGGCACGGTGCTTCACTTCCCTTGCCAGGCCTTCTGATCAGAAGGCTGGTGCCCGAGGAATTTTTTCTTCGGCTCCAGGCACTTTCAGGCTTTATGCAGAGTGTTAGAGAGTAGTTTGTTGTTTTCCTTGAGATTTTAGTTGAAGTGCTCTCACCAAGTTTTCTAGCACCTTTTGTGGGTGCCCACTCTGGTTCCTAAATGCTTCTCCAAATGAACAACAGGTCTCTCATGGGTGCCACATCTATAGCAATGTCTCATATGTTTGATAACATGTACTGGATGCCTCTGTTTAGGCACTGAGCCACTGAAGTGTGATTAAATCTCCATTTAATTGGAAAGTAGGTACACGGATTAGAATAATAATTCCCAAACTATAAGGATGTTTTGGGAATAAGCTCACTAAGGTTTAATTTATGCTCCGAAATTAGAGTGAGACAGTCACAGAAGAGTTCTCCTTTACTTTCACATATTACCCAATGAAACTTCACAGGATCCTGGTCAGGCCAGAATTATTATTAATGTATTTTTATCTTCTTATGGTTACTAAGGCAGAAAGAATTAGTCCTACATACATAAATCGACCGCTAAAAATGTTATCCTTTTATGTATCCTTACAAACATACAATTTGCATGCATCCCAGGATAACATTTTAGATATCTTTGCTAGCAAATGGTGGAGTAAGACACCTATTCACACTCACAGGGCTGACTGAAATACTGGATTTTCATGATATAGACTGACAACCCATGTAGACTGGGCTACCTACCAACCTACGTGCTGTTAAACTGGTCATCAAGATGGTATGCAGAGTAAATAGATAAGCCTATCTTGCATCAGCTCCCAAAGTTAAGAGTAGGAAAGTTTAAAAAATGGGGAAAAAACCCAAGAGCTGAAATTACAGAAACTTTTATTCTATGACGTAGAAACTTGGTCTTCTTCCAATGTGCTTATTACTTATGTTTTGATCCCAGTGCTATGTTATTACTGAGCCTGGGGAAAAAGAGGATTTGAAAGACTGCAGTAAACTATCTCCATTAGAGCTAAATGTGTTTTAGGAAGCTTGTTTCTATTACAGAAACAGAGAGGAGGAATATTTTGTCATATGGGAGGTGTGGAAACGCAGGTCTGGTCAGACACGTCAAGCTGTATTTATGCCTGCAATTGGCCTGATGCCCTTCTGAGGAAAGCACAGAGAGCTGCAGTGGAGGCAGTGGAGCTGAGCTATCTGTACAGCCAAGAGAGGGTCCTGAGCACGTCTCCTGTTTTATTATGATTTGAGCACACAGTTAATTCTTTTTTTAATCTCTCATAGAAGTGCCAGGTCAAGATCACGTGGCAATCAAAGGGTTTTTTTATTTCCATTCCTTGTTCGGTGGGGCGCTTTTACTTTTTTTTTTTTACAGCCAAAGAAAAATATCAAAACAAAAATATCGAACAAAAATCATTTTCAGACTGAGGTGGTGCAGAGGCACATGAGCCCCAGGGAGCCTGGTGGGTCCCATGGGGATGATCCCCTTGCCCTGCCCAGACATACCACTCTCAGGGCTGGAGGACCCACATGTTACGCTTGCTGAGGGTCACAGCTGAACAATCCAACATCTCACAGAGTAAAATCAACTGCAGAGGGGTTTACGGCTCAGTTTTAGTGTTCCCTTTCTTTTTCTATGACCACCATTACCATCAGTAGTTTAGTGGTTATGTTCAGTGCTGCTCTCTAACAGCAAGAGATTAATTGCCCACTTACATACCTGAACAAGGGGCCACAGCTTTCAGTACAAGAATAACACCAGCAGTGAAAAGCAGCTCCTCCTCGTTGCCCTCCTTCCCACTCTTCCCTCCACCCGCTCTCCGTTACAGTAAGATTTCTCACTGCCAGGTAATTTGCACAACTACCACTGCTTTAAAGTGCTGAGGGGGGTATAGCAGAAGGACGGCATGCTATCTTTCAGCACACGGCTATAGTCCAGCCGTGATAATCGTTTCAAACTACCTAGGAAAAAATAAGCAGTATAATAATGTTAGTCAGGTAGCTTTTTCTACCTTATCAACACCTGCAGACACAAACCCGCACTGACAAATGCTACACCAGAGAGTAGGATAAGTGGAATTAGAAAATGTTACCTTCAGGAGCTATTGGGCTCCCAAATGCGATATGCAACAGTAATGTAGATAGCATGGAAAAACAGACAATAAGTACAGCTTTGAATTCAAACATGACCTTCAAAGAGCTTTTTCTTAGAAACACAGAGTAAAAGCCCTAAACCTTTGAAAGAGCATGACCAAACAATAAGCCCCCAACTTCGTATACACCTCTGAGAATTCACTTGCAATAATGGACTCTCAGAAGTCTTTTATCACTGTTTTAAAGACTTTATTTATCAAATTTGAAAGATATCTTCTCTTTGCCCCATTTTTATCACAGTCTCAAGGTATCTTATCAATATTCACTCAGTAAGCACAAGCATATTTCTAAGTGACAGTACAGAACAGTATGTGATAAACTGGAACATTTTTGCAGCTCAGACCAATGTGCAAGATAAAAGCATATAGGCTCCTGCAAAAGTAGCAGGGCTTTGGCTGAAATGTCAGAAGCAACTATGTTGTGGGGAGTGATTCATTAAGCTGACACTTCAAAAACTGGAGGAGCTGTTCTCATGCTCCAAGCTAAGTTTGAAACCTAGACTCCCTTGAACTGTAGGTTCAAAACCGGCAGTCTAATAACCCTACTCTTACTCCTGTGAGTGAGACAAATTGTCTCTATGAAGCTTAGGACAGAACATTTCATAGGCAGGATCTTCCATAAAGTGGAGTTGTGTTTGCAATTCACAGACAGCAGAAAGCCATGAAAATTTCATTGGAGAAAGGGATGTTTCCAGACATTTTTGGTCAAAGCTCAATAATCGTTATTCTCTTTCAGCACTGAATTTCCAGAGGGGGTATGAATATATATTCCTGTATGAATATAATTCAAGAATTCTCTAGTATGAAATGTACTTAAGAGAAAAAAACCCCTGTGATTGTTAAATGCATCCTTTATCAAGCAAGTAATTCAAGTAATTACACAAAGCTTTTACAATGAAATAAACTGCCAATAAGATTTTGCAACTGTAACTTCAGCATAGAAATTGGATGGTTGATTCAGAAATTATTAAATTTGTAGTGAATCTTCATTCCTAAGGGCGTGTACTGTGTGAATGCATATATGACATATAAAAAATTTGTAGTCTACATATATGACGAATGAAAAAACTTGGAAGATCACCAAAGAAAGCAATCAAAAATCATGTTGAAAAGATGAGTTAAGCTATGTAAGGCCTTGTTAGTGACCAAATTTTAAAATCAACCTGATAATTAATCCTACGACAACTAAGGAATAGAGAGATAATGTTCTGTTCCCTCTAACTTACTTAACAATAATATTCTACAATTGTTAGAAGAACGGTCAGTGAAAGAAGTACAATACCAACATCACATTCTGCAAAGTGGACCGAGTTTTACCTTCCACTAAAGCAGAAGATGGTACTTTGTTTTAAGCATTCCCTTTATTCATCTGTTAGATAGCTAAGGCAGACTATTACAAAATTGATCTAAGGCACATCTCGATTCAGTAAAACAATTATTTTAGGACGCATTTTTTATTACTCTTGAAAAATGACCATGTGCTTTATACAATAGAAATCATATGTGTATTGACCAAAAGAACACAAGAATATCCAAAGGGATATTATAGAAGCAAAACTTGACATTGAAATGCACCCAGTCCATTACAATCAATTTTTAGACAGTATGTTTAGGTGTTTTGTCTGTCATTATTGTGGTGAAAACAGCAGTGGTGTAACTGCTCTTGGCCTCAAAAAAGTTAAGAACTAGTCCTACATCTAATGACATAGTGCTGAACAGCTCAGTCTCCTGCTGGGATGATATACAACTTTTTTTCCCTGGCAGTGCATCTTTTCTGAAGATAATACAAGACATACAGTATCAGTGGATTACAGAGCTTGTGGGCTTTCTTATTCTGCGTAAAAACTTCAGCAATTACCTATGAGCAGAAGAGCTCATTTACTGCAAGCCTGTTAAATGCATAGGTTAACACCCATGCTTGGGAAAATTGGGGATGGGGAAGAGGTGGCTTACTGGCTGTGGCAGGGCTGACCAGTCTCTAAAAATCAATTCATGTCATCAGCTTTGGAAAGGTAATCAAGTGTTACATCTACATTCCCCTAACAAGTTCTAATCTACTGAGGTTTAACTACAGTTTATTTAATGAAACTACTCTGAGAACTGGAAGGAACTTAGGGGATTTTACTTAAGAAACAGTAGATGCAGGAGCAGACACTTGGGATTTGATAACTGAGGATGAGAAGCCCTTGTTAATCATGTCTTCCTAGAAGTCAATAATTAAAATCTCAATTTTTCCTAAAGGAATTCTTTCTTCACTGTGCCTGCAAACACAGTCCCTGACAATTGTCATATGACTTTCAGGTTAAATGTTTGAGTCTCTAAGACAATAATTTAATAGACCTTTTATTCTTCTGAAGTCTGCCAAATTAATTATTAGAGCTACATGAAAAGGCACATTTACTGCAGAATGAATCTGCTATAAACAGCTAGGACCTGCTATGGCTTTCAAAATATACTTAACTCTTTCAGAGTGAAAAAGTGGTTCTGTTCTCATAAACTACCATTTTAGAGAGGGATAGGGGAGCACACCAGCACAGTCCAGGAAATTTTAGTTTGGGAAATATATTCGCTTATGGGTTTTGGTAACTCTGTGTACATTGTTCTTTCAAAATACTGCCTCTATCAGTAAGCAAACCCAAAACATAAAAGAAATAGCGGTATCATGTGTAACTTGAGTTTAGTGAGAATGGAGCAGAGCCATTCATAGTTCCTGTAGAAATGTTTCCTACATTAATTCCATCACTCTTATCTTGTTAATATTTAGCCAACTTTGTTTGGGGTGAGAGAAAGGAATAAAGGTGACAACCATCCAACCACTGCACATAGACACATGTGACAATGCTTCACATTGCTCACCAGGATTTAGCAAATAGCTTAAATAATTTTTTTTTCTTGCTCTTATCTTAAAATATGTCAGTTGCAGGAAGAAACAATAGGGAATTGTTGAATTATCTGTTTACTCAGAGTTCTCTTGAAGCTATCCCGGGTTCTGACTGTAGTATAGGAACCTACAGCTCACTCCTTAGCTGATATCAAGGAAAGAATATAATTACAGCATGAAGAATAAAACAACTAAAATAATAAAGCTAACAACAAATCAGTTCCCCATGGATACCAATAAGCAAATGTCTTTCCTTTGCAGTATTTCAGATTCTTTCATAGTATCAGTCCATGATGTTTAAGGCTACTTTTAAAAAGCTACTGGTAATAAAGACAACCTCTTCCAAGTTCCTTTTGTCATGAAGTTTTCTCTAAGCCATATATAGTTTTCTTTTGATGATCTGAGCAGGAAATAAAAATACAATTAAAAAGAAAGGAAAAGCAGCAAAAGCAAATATACCCATTTTATTTTCCGTTTCTCTTCTCATTTGTCATTTATTTTCCTTATGGAGGACACCAAGTATATTTGATTCTCAGACTTACAATCCTCCAAGGGCATTAACCACTGAGGATTCATCTACTTCTGTTCTAATACTGAGTATAATAATATACATGTAGATTTCTGGTGCTATGAACCACACATTTGATTTCAGCCAACTTTGCTTTCAGACACACTCCTGAAAACCAATTCATAAAGTGCACACCCATCAGCCCCAATTAAGGCAAATGTACTAATCCAAATAAGTGTACTTCCCACTTGGAGAAACTCTGAAACACACTGCATTAGATTCTTAGTACACCTACTTCCCAAACTCTTTTTTTTTTCTTTTTTTTTGTACCTCCATCAGAGAAATTGCTTTTATTATAAGGATTAATGTCTCCTAGTAGTATGAATTGTTAATTTCCCAACAGTATATTTATATCAGCACATCATAGTGGGAAATACGTGGCCAATAACCATGTAGCTTCAATGATCTCAAAACCAGGTATTCAGCTGATGTTCACTGGGATGCATCTCCATTTCATTCTACGAAGCAATGCCAACCTATACTAGTTGAGAATTTGGCCTTTCATGTTCTTTCTTATCAGTTCTTGGTAAATTTTTTATCTCATTGATATTAAATTTGGTCCCTCATAACCAGATCATTCATGAATTCTAGAGACTTAATCTTTGCTAAATAGTTTTTAATGAGAAAATACTAATGACTTTGTGACACCAGAAAGGGAAAGTAAAAAAAAAAATGTGTTCTTGCAAGGAAGAAGATACGTTAGAAACACCAAATAAATTAATTCTGGCTCTGATAAGTATTCCTAACTTCTGAATTTAACAATTGTGAAAGATGTATGGCTTCTGCCTGGTCTGGAGGGAGAGAATTACCTCCTACTATACCTGGGATCTGTTAAAAGTGCTAGGCAGAAAAGTGTTTTTTAAATTAAAGGCATACTTCCAAAGAATTACATTTTAGGCACTATAGTCACTCATAGCAGACCTCAGCTTACTTCTGAAATATACAGATATTTTTTTCCCGTAGCATAGGTAATTTGATGTGAGTGAAGAAGAGCGAAGATAAGTCTTGACTATGAGGTCCTGTTTAATGCTACGGGAGCTCGAGAATGCTATTGGAGGCAGCTTTTGCAGGCTTCAGTGTATCACAGAATCCAAATACTTGCAGTCAGGAGAAACAGAAACTGTGGCATACAGAAATGGAAAAGACCAAGCAAATGTGTTATTGTGGCTATTTTTGTCAAAGACATAGCAGTTTTGAAAAGGATCTCCTAGTTGTTGCTACAACTCAAAAAAAACCTACAGGAAGTGATGAAAGAAACAAATAGCAGGCAGTAAGTGCTGGTCTACATAAGGGTACCACATAAGTACGGGTGATATGACAAAAGCCATGGGAGCCAGTGAGAAAGTGGGAAACCAAATAGCTATGCCAAAAAGCTCAGAAACGACAAACTGAAAATAACTTCTCAGAGCAGGACCTCAGGTCACCTTGAAAGGTTGTTGAGAGAAAAGTGATTATGACCTTGGTCTGATTTTTCACAAGGAAAACTTATCATCTCATGAATTCTGCATTAACCTGAACTTGTGGAAAGCGCTCAGTCAAGCTATGAGATAGTGACCATTAGCTTCCTATTCAGGTGTGAGCTTGAAAGTAAAATATTTGCTTTTAATGTGTTGCTGTTGTAGCAGGCTAGAAATGAGGGAAAGTGAAGAGAGAAGACAAAGATTTTCAAGAGAGATCCAGTTCAAAGGGCTTCAGAAATACAAGCAGATGTTCTGTGAATAAGCATAGAAACTATATAAAGTTTGTAGTCACATTATGGAGGAACTGGGTAACATATACCAAATTCCAGTCCTCAGCCCACAAATTTTCATCATCTCTGAAGTGTTCAATCTGACTGTTTATGAAGACTTAGGCATGAAAAAGAGTGTGTCATTTACTACTGTTGATAAATTGACTCATCAGCTACAAAACTGCCCTTTGACTGTATTTAGTCATCATTACTAAAGGTACAGAGATGGCAGGTGTCATGCATTTCAAGCAAGTACATTCAAGTAATAAGAAAGTGAACTAGTGCTGAATATTGCTACTAACTTAAGCTGTAGAACAAAAAACCAATGATTCAAAGAATAAAAGAAGTCAGAGAAGATAGGTAGGTGGGTGGATGGATATACTACACCAACAATCCCCTCCTGCTAAAGCAGAATGATGCAATCATCTAATAAAAGAGGTATATAGAAACTCAGTTTCATCTTCAACAGGACAAAAGGCCTTGGAGGCCTTATGTTTAGCCCCTTCATAGTATAAACATATCAAGTATTAAACTACTAAAAAGATAATGCTTCTTTGCTGTCTGTAGTTTTAACTCTTAGGGTGAGTGTTATCCTTCTTAATGCTTCCACTTGGAGAGAGACTCAGAGAATGAGGTACCAAATATTATCCTACCAAAACCGAAGACAGCTGGAAAGGCAGGGACATAAAAACAGTTATTATTTATGTGGGATCAGTTCCTTCAGGTGTTATTTATCTTTTGAGTATCTGTTTAATTTTTTAATGTAGGCAATTTTTCTGTTTATTTGCCTAGCTAACTATGCTAACATGGTAATCTCAGTCATCCAGAGATGCCAGTATCCACATAGAGGCCCCACTTTGGACTGGATTACTTTCCAAAAGGTTATTTCCTTCATAAAACTGCATATTTGCTTTTATGAAATGTTCAAATTACTAATGAAACTAATTTAAAATAAAGTTACAGAGGTACAGGAAAAGTTGCAAGATTAAATGTGCCTTTTGTTAAGCACTGAAAGCAGAGTAAAGCATGTAAAGATGGGCGACGCTTATCCAGATCGGCTTTAACGGATCTCAATAAAGCTTGGGCTGTTGCAAATGATTAAGTTAAAATCATGCCAACATACTAATGGTTCTGCATATTAGCAGTGTTAACTACTCACAAGATTGAGGAGGGATTATTACCTGACATTTTCATGTCCTTCCTGAACTCCAGAGTGTGACAGTTTGAATTAAAACAAAGTTATCTCTGTCAGGAGAGGATGAAATGGAAGCGACAAATACTTAATCAAGCCAGAACCTGGGATGCTCAATTGGGGCTGAAGGTGATTACAGTCACTGGTGATAGAATGTTATCCACCTACGTGTTATATTGGTGAAAAATAATAAGTTATTAGTTTGAAATTTGTGGTTTTAGTCATCCGAGAATCTTACGTTACAATGACAGAGGAGAGATTTACTGTATTTGTGTTAGAAAAAGGCTGAATATTTCAGCTTGCATGCTGAAAAGCACCACAACAAGAGATAAGAAGCTTAACTAAGCCATGGGTAGAGAGGACATTAAAAAGCAGACCCTGGAGTTCAGGTTCAAGCTGAATCAGGAGCAACACAAAGATTGCAAAATTCTTGAAAGCTCTTTCAAACTGCCTTGGCAAAAATCCTATCAGATGAACTGATTATTGTAAGCTTTCTACATCTCTTAATTAGGAGCAATCACATGAAATCAAGGAGTTCTGTGGGGTTCCCACATGTGATCAAAAAATTCTCAGGAGAATGGCTACTCTGTTATATCTGAAATAAAAAGTAGGTACCTCCTATTTCTGGATCCAGTTCTGAACATGTATAAAATCAGTGTTTTTACTGAAGTGCCGGATATTTGAAACAAACAAATGCGTACCTGTGAGGATGCCTTTACCTGCCCGCACCGCCCCCCCCCCCCCCGGTAGTGGTATCATTCCCACGTATTAAAATTCATATTTAAATGGTTGGACAATAAAGAACAAACATGTTCTACTATCTCTTATTTCTCTTACTAGCTAACAGCCACTGTGACTGGCATTTGTTTAATGTCTTATTTTTTCCCCTCAAATATGCCCATCAGGATTTTCTTACCTTCTGATTTTCATCTCTAATCCTGCCAAAAAATGCAGCTCCTGTGGCTCACAGGAAACCCTGAGTGGTATATTCTGTAACAAAACTTCTGTCTTGGGCATAGAGCTATAGGAAGTGGATGACCTCTCCTGTGTCACTGCTGACCAGATGACTCACAGAGGAAACACAATGTTGACACAGACATACAATGCTGTTGAAAAGATTTTGTTTAGCAATTGTTTATTTACTCAGGAACTTGGTACCACATTATCACTTTTGTTCTGACTCGGGATTCACTGATTATTTCCAGAAACCCTGACTCCTATCAGAGTAACAGCATTAGAAATGCTTTTTTAAGCATTTTAACACAAACACGTGTTACAGAGTCGCATATGCAGCGAGGCTGTCTGCTGGATAACTTTGCCATGCTGTGCATTTTAAAAGTAAATGAAGTCGGGAAAAGGTCCAGGAGTTCAAAACATTTGAGTCACAAGTTTTTATTGGCTTGTCCACCAGTAAACACCTTCATCTAAACTTATCTACTGTGTCACTTTGTCAACTACAATTTGACACAACAGTGTGGATGCAATAAAGCCCTAATTCCCCAAGTGAAAATTTGTGAGGCAGTCATTGAAAGACTACATGTTTTAAGCCATTCAGCTTGTGTTTCTAGTGAGGTGTAGGTGTTCCTTGTGTTCTCACAGCATTTGGTAATAAGCCATAAGACACAGGTGAAGGAACCTAGTGAGCTGAAGAGAGAGTCCAGTAGGACATTGTAAATACCGTTCCTCCCACTTGTGGATGATTCTCTGTGTCACTGTGGAAAGAAATATTTCATTGGTATTCTGCAGGCGTTGCAGGAAAATGTTGCTATTACAGAAGTCTGTATCGTAAACACTGAGGAGGAGGGGGAGAAGGGTTTAATTCTCATCTCTAAGTGTAAAGGATACTTCAAAACAAAACTAGGAGACAAGGCAGTACCAGTCCGATTAAAGCCTATTGAAGTGAATTGAAAGATTTTCATTTATGTCAAATGATTTTGGATCTGTTTCTTTGTGATTCTGTGCTGCTGTTTGTGTTTTTTTTTTTTTTTCTGGAACGCAGCACTACAATAATCTCTGAGGCTGAAAAGCATTCCTCTCTATCATATTTTAGAGAATGGGGGTTCAAGCCACAGGGACACAATATTTCACCTTGCCTAAAAGGTGCCCGGGGAAAATGAAGGCAGAGTGGCCAAGACAAGCGGTAGTAGCTGTCTTTCACTGAATCTTGACTGTCTAGCAAAACATTAAAACTCAATTTTATTCATGAATGTGAAGTTTTAACGATGAAAAAAAACAGACTGAGCCTCTCTCAGGGGTATGAAATTAACCTATGGAACTATCGCATGGCCGTTTATGTGCTTGTACAAGTAAAATTAATGTAGCACAACACACTTTTCCCCCCTTCTGCTTGGCTGAACTGTATTTTCACAGCAAACATCAATTAAGTAAGAAAGATCAAGCTAATAAAATGTACCCAGCATACTCTGTGGTTATTTGTAGAATTCAGTATTTTCCCTATAGCAGTCTGCCACTTTCTGAAAGACACAGCAGAACTCAGGCTTTCTCAAAATATGAAAGCTGCCCACAGGAAAATTTTCTTTAACATTATTGCTTCTGTTTGTATGTGTAACGTATGTAGGGGAAAGACCTCATATTTCATGCTATATGGACAAAACTCAAAGGTGTAATGATACTTTTTCTCAGCCAGTCTTTCTCTATGTAAAGAAGATAACACGCCCAGTTTTGTTTTCCTCCTACCGTTTTTTCAATGGCTATGTTCTTTTGAGGTTGGGAATACTATCCTTTAACCCGGGCTTTTTCTGTTGCAAAATCTGCAAGTTAGAGCAAAACTGTCTTGTGCCATCTGCTTACTTACTCAAGGTAAATAACTCTAAAAGTGTCGGGTTGATGGCTTTTAAACATGTTATGCTAATTATACTACTGGAAAAGAAAATCAACCGGCAAAGTTAAAGAAATCGTGTGCACTAAATTCAATGCCATCAATGAATGCATCCAAGTTATTGAATAAATCATCAATGGAGTAGATTAGAATGAGGATGCAACAGATAGGAAATGTCCAGAAATGATCAGCTGGTTTGCTAGCGTTTCTCTTAAGCTAAGGTTAACTCCGAGTTCCCCAGACACCTCCTTAATGGCTGTCGTGGTTTTGTTAGTGAGGGGGGGCCTAAGGTGGTAGCTTCTGTAGGAAACTGCTAGAAGTCGCTCCCCTTTCTTCAGTGGACTCGGCCGGGCCTAGGGCAGACCCGCTGCTGGCCAAGGCCGAGCCGATTGGTAGCAGAATGTCCCGTGATAACGCCTCTGTGATAACGTATTTAAGAAAGGGAAAACAGAAAAAAAAAAGAGAAGAGAAGATGTGAAGAAGCTGAGTGGGGGCAGAGGCGCAGAGGGGGAGGCGCAGGCCTCATGGGCCTTGCAGGCCTCACCCTCTGGCCTCTCGCCTGGCAGCCGACTGGGCCCGACTCGGTCTGGCCCAGCTGCAAGAAGTGGAGAGGAGATGAGAAGTGAATAAGATGTAAAAAAGATCCTGAGAGACATCTACCAGCCTGTTGTGAGGAACGGCTGCAGATGCCAGGGTCAGTTCAGAAGGAGGGGGAGGAGTAATGCGGCTCCTGGCCAAGATTCCCCTGCAGCCTGTGGTGACGACCATGGTGGAGCAGATTGTCCCCCTGCAGCCCATGGAGGTCCACGGAGGAGCAGAGATCCACTTGGAGCCCGTGAAGGACCCCGCACCGGGGGAGGTGGATGCCTGAAGGCAGCTGTGGCCCGTGGAGGGCCCGCTGGGACAGCTGTTCTAGAGGGACTACACCCGTGGAAGAGATGACCCACAACGGAGCAGTTCCATGAAGGACTGTGGCGTAGGAGTGGGACCCCATGCTGGAGCAGGGGAGGAATGTGAGGAGTTCTTCCCCCGACCATGAAGCAGCGGCATGAAACAACGTATGATGAACTGACTGCAACCCCCATTCCCTCTTCCCCCCTGTGCCGCTCGGGGGGGGAAGGTAGTAAAGATAATGTTAAGCTTGGGAAGAGGGAGGGGTGGATGGAAGTTATCTTGTTCTCTGTCTCATTATCCTGCTGTTTGTAGTAATAAATGAATAGTTTTCCCCAAGTCGAGTCTGTTTTGCCCGTGACGGTAACTTTAAGGATTTCTCCCCATCCTTATGTCAAACCTCGAGCCGTTTTTCCTTATATTTTCTCTCCCTGTTCTCTCGGAAGGTGGGGGGAGTGAGAGAGAGACTGAGTAGTCTGGTCCTGATCGGGGCTGAACTACGACAGTTATTTTGGAGCCCAACGTGGGGCTTGAGGAATTTGAGATAAGGATTGAGTTTAATTGGGAGCGGTAATGGGCAAAACAGGGATTGAACTTGACAAAAGAGCAAAATGATTAGGGGAAATTTATGTTCTGATTGTGGTGAAGGGACAAGTGGTGAATTGTGTGTAAATTGCATGGTATATCCACTGTTGGTGTTTTGAGGATATTAATTTGATTCTTGGTGCGAGGAATTCTTTTTCTTTTCTGTTGATGTGTGTGTATTTTAATTAGAATTCTGAACTATGTAATTCGCAGAGGCGAGGGGTGGAAACTTCTAAGATTCCTGGGCGATTGGGCAAATCCTGTTCTATCTGTATACTGAAATCTGAAGTTTTAGGTTAAAAGACCATTAGAGATCATAAGTACTGCCTAAAACTTAAGAGATGATTACAAATATCTCCAGATGTGACTTTACACTGCTATATTGAATTGGATCTGGATGTGCCAGAAGAAGCCACAGTATGGGCCTTCTTTTGGCACAAAACTACTTATGTCGGTTTAAGATGTGCCTGTAAAGCCACAAGCACAGGCTAAGTTGATTTGCTTAATGTTAAATATAAGCCCACCTACAAGCTGCCCTCATCTAACTAAACTGAATTAAGACAAATTAGTCTGACTTGTGTCTAGTCACAGGCTCTGAGTACAAAGGCAACTGTGTGTGTGGCAGAGCAACAGCCACCAGAGTCCTTGCAGATGCCTTTCTCTGCTCCGAAGCAGCAGCCAGGCTGATCACCCTAGATAGCCACAGAGTCCCTAGCAAGGGCTGAGGGAAGGGTCTAACGACAACCAGTATCTTGATCTGTCGTTATTTATTGGAACTTTGGGCTGGATTATCCTTGTACTATTTTAATTGCTGAATGCCTCATGTGAAAACTGGAAATGTCTACCGGACATAGTGGTTAGCTTCATTAATAGCCCATTTAATCTCTTTTTTTATGATGCAATGCTAAAAATATACAGACAGCAGAAATAAATAGATGGCTTTTGGGTTTTTTTTTAAAAGGCAAGAATGAGCCTGTACAATGCAGACAAACAATGTTTCTCTGTCTTTAGTGATTGCCGTGGTCCGATCTATAACAGTGAAGGCAATCAATACAGGCTCCCTCAAGCAGGACTCCTGGAGGAAGATATCCCTTGCCAAAGCATCTGGATCTAGTAGACAGCTGTAAAGAATTACACAACTTGCCAATAGAGATGAGATTTCTATTGGCATGCATTGTTTTATTAGATGCAAGTAGGTTTTCAATCTATGGGGCACAATGGGATGAGTTAAGGAAAGATTTGCAGACATTTCCTCAGTGTTGTGATTTTAAAGCAGATGGTGGGCATTTTAATATAAGGTTTTGGAACAAAAGCCTTTAGTGTTATTTTTTTTAAAAAAAAAAGACAGCTCCCTGCTGGAATTGTGTGATTTCTGTGATTGGGGCTGCATGGTTTGTCAGGTTCATGATTAGTTATGTTGGATTTCTCATCTCCTCCATAATACAGCAATAACATACATGATTAGGACTAACCGTTTCGTGTTTACTTTTTAAAGTGTTTGTTATTAATAAACAGAGAAGCTTTCATGTCTTCTACTGAGGAAGTATTTTACAAATATTAATTAAATTTACAAAGCACCAGATTTGTGAGGTAGATAAGATTCAGGAACAGATTTACCAAAAAGCAAGCTGAGTTGTTTTTTTCTCTCACTTAGCACCTACCAGTGCAGCACTTCCCAGTGTAGCACGTCATGGACACGGAGGGAGGTGTTCAGCTGGGTCTAGGGTCTCAGGGACATTAGTATGCTTTCCTTTTAAAATATGAGATAGAAATTCTCTCAAAGAAACATCCAAAGGACACATCCTCATCCTACTGAAATACACAAGAGTCTTGTTTTAAATTTCAGTGAAACAAGATTTTGATTTCAAAAGAGTGGAATTCATCACACCTAACTTCAGCACTCTAAAAAATCAGCTGTCAATCATCTAGACTTTCTTTAAGGCTGGGGTCAGGCTCAGCACCTGGTTGTGAATCCTTTTTTTTTAGGGTAGGCTGGAGTTTTTTGTTTAGGTGGTTCCCCTTCAGTTGACTCAGGAATATTTTTATAGGAGTAACTTGTCCTAGACACATAACTTTTAGACAGCTGAAGTTAGATAATGTAAATCCCACCCTGAGTGAAGTGCACATGATAAAGACATACATCCTAGCAAGCAGCATGGCTGGGACAGGAATTTATGAGTTCCTGTTTCTCAGTCTTACATTCAGTAAAATATATTATGAGGCTCGGAATTCTTATTCTAAATATAATACAGAAACTGCTTTATTTTATTCACAATGAAAAAAAATATTAAACCATCAAAAAGGTAAAAAAAAATCAATGGAACAAAATAAGGTTGCAGTTTCAATGTTATTTCAGTTGATGGGGTGCTGGTAGCAGCCACAGCTTTGGGAGACCTTGTCCTACCCAGCCATCACCAATTCCCCCTATTTTTGCAGCTCAGCTCCCAGCAGAGCCCCATAAGCTGAGGGGCAGGAGGCTGGAGGGAGGGAGGAATGAGTTCCCTCAGCTCCTCACTGCTGAAGCTCCTGTGTCATAAAGCTACATCCACGTGCCGCTGGTATTTCCCCCACCACCAGCTGCTTTTACCTCATAAAGGGGCTTGATTGCTTTGTTCGTTGAGCCTGGCCAATTACTTGGCACCCCCATTATTTTTAACAATGATTGCTATTTTCTTTGGAGCCAGGACATCCCTGTTGGCAGCTGCTAACACCTTTCAGCCTAACTGTGTCCTGCTAACGTGCAGCTTTAAGTGTGGTCTGTACACGTGTAGACAAGCACAGTCACTTCCTCAAAATGCCTGCAACTTCTTCATTAAACAATATTCAGATCTGTGTGCTGCTCACACCCCGATTCGTGAAGATGCCTTCGATCTCACGGGTGTTACACAATGCTGAAATTCATGTGTGCTCCAGGTCTCTGGCATAATGAACATCCAGAAAGACTGCAGAGGTCAAACTTCAGGGCAAGCTGGTTCACAAAGACCTCGGAGCTAAAATGTGCTGCGTAGCAGACTGCTTCCTTACCTTTCTCACTCCCATATCAGGGACAAATCAAAACCAGACAGGGAGACAGAGAGACAGAATATAGAGCCCAGTAGTTAGGGCACTGATTGCAATACAATTTAAATTGCATTTAAAGAGGAGAGTGTGCCTGACACAGTCTCAGCCAGCCAGCAGCCCAGCAGTTTGGGCGCTGCCCTGGCTGAGAGCAGGGACTTGCGCCCCACGCTCTCGTGAGTGCTGTAACTCCTGGACTATTGACTTTTCTGCAGGCTTTGTCCTCACTAAAAAGATTTTCTTTTGCCAGATTGTTTTTTTCTTTAAGATGAAAACCTCTCTGTCAAAAAATTCCCAACCAGCTCTTTCAGTAAGACAATCAGCAACTCAAATCAAAAGAACTGTGATAACCCCAAACCTTAGGACTGAATTGCTTTAATTATATATTACACATGATAGAGCAATCAGAGTTGCTTTGATTTGGGTTATGAATAGATAAGATCTGTGTAAAAGATTTATAAAGTCACTTTGTGCCTCTTTTTTTTCTTTTTTTTTTGTTTTTAATTGACATTACCTTGACATATTCATGTAAAGTATCATATTCTCTCCCTGGTGTGACTGAACTCTATGTTGCTCACAGTTTTATCACTGCAATGGCAAATATCCCTCTGTGTTTAGAGGAAGAAATGAGAAAAAAAAATTGTCAGCAAAGAAAGGGAAAAAATGGACTTGGAGTACTGCTTTTGGTTTAGGCTTTCTCAACAGGCTTTTGTCTTGAAGCTGAAGTTCCTGCTCTCCTTTTTGTCCTCGATACAAAAATAAAAATCTATTAAAACACAAAATATTTATCCCAGCTTTTCAAATCAGATTTAAATTTTCAGTTATCAGATGCATTCCTTTCTTTGAAAACAGCTGCAGTCAGATCCTACGATTTGACTACAAAAGGATATGAGAATGCCTCTGTTCAACAGGGACAGTAAGATTAAAGCCCTTTAGGAAAGGATGGTAGGTTCAAGGTGACAATGCATCATGATTTTATACCAAACAAAAGTAGCATTAAGAATTATCTCTAGGTCACAGTACTGGCTAATAGTCTGAAAAACATCTCTTTGTAAAACAAACCTGGTTTTAGTTACAGAAACATTAAAAAAAAAAAATTAAAAAGGAGATACTGAAGCATCAAGAGAATGTTAACCTGACAGCAGGCATTGTCTTGAAAACATATTTCCGACTCTGAGTTGTGGCATTTACAGGCCAAGTTTTCAAAATTGATCTCTGTTGTTGATTGTGTCCAGTTTGCAGATGGAAGTTCAGCACTTAAAATTGTTCTAGGCTTCACCCTCCCTCCTTCCCTCCCCACTCTTGTATGATCTGGGTGCTCATGTTTTCTATGCTCAGAATTTCTGAGACTCAAGACTAAAGTTTCTCATTTGGCACCCAGATCTCACTGAGGCATGGTATGCTCAGCGTGTAAAATTACGTCTGTGTAATATTGCTTTTAACTGGGCAAACAAAAAGGTACAGTAAGATCATCAAAGATGAAGTTAGAAGACTGCAAGCTGATGATAACATAAATTTTTATCAATGTAAGCAATTAAAAACTAAGGACATTGCCAAAGGATGCGGTGAATTCTCCATCCCTTATAATCTTAAATATGAACTGGATGTCTGTCTTAAAGATTTTCTTGATTTCAGCCACAGGTTACTGGGTTTGATGTAGGAAGTATTGAGCGAAATTCTACAGTTGGTGTTAAAAAGGAAGTTAGCTAATACGCTAGATTATTATAGCGGTCTCTTCTGACCTCAGAATCTCTCTAGAATCTATCTATACATTCAGGACTAATTTATTAAATGCCTGGCTGGCTGTTGCAGGCAATGAGGTATTGCAATACTTCAAGGGTTCTGTGAAAAAGGACTGTTGCCAACACTGCTGACTGCAGTCAGCATTTTCTGAAGATCATAGGAAGTGAAAATACAAAATAAGCATCCTTCTGATTCATGTACATTTGCCCCAAAATGCTTGCTTCCAAGTATTTTTTCATTATCCAGCAACTGCACACCTTAAAATTTGAAATAAAATATTAAAAATTAATATCTTCCACTAGGTTATGATACTTCTTCTCTGTCACACAAAATAGATGTCTAGGAAATGCTACTTCTGCACACTAAGTAGAGATGCATCTCTGCTTGTGAAGATCTTGTCTATGAAAGTCTGCTTGCCTAGGAGCAGAGCCTAATCTGAAAATACTCAAATAATCAGACAATTAGAAAGCTATCAGTATTAAAAATTTAAATTTTCATTCAGTTCAAAGATAAAAAAAATGATAACTAAAGACTACAGGGCCTGATGCCAAGACACAATTTGTCAAGTGCTTTTAGATAGATCTAGGTCCAGTGATAACACAATACAATCAGGCTGTCTGCTGCTTGCTGCTGAGTTTGGTACCACCATAGGCTGACTTCTGTAACTTCCACACATTGCCAATAAATGGGACAAATGGCATTTCTCATTTTTGGAGCCTACGAATCTGTGTTAGAAAATGATCCATTTTTCATTCTCTTTAGGCAAAATGGTTGGGTGGGGAATCAATCTAACATCTTTGTGAAAGGAGAGAAAAGGAAAAGAAAAAAAAAAAAGGAATCCCAGAAGATTTTCCTGAATCGTTCTCTCTAAAAAGGCAGAAAAGCTTTTAAAATAGGTCAGCACATTAGCTACTATTTAGTTTGAAAAATGAAAATCTGGAGTGACTAGGGAGGAGCTCTGTACTGTAACCATCTGAGAAGACCTTGAGAGGACTCCTCGTAGAATTTTACCTGCTTTCTACCCCCAGAGACAAATAGACTTGTGTGGCTTACCAGGGCACCCACTCTGGGAGCCCATTTGGCAGCATGGTTATCCTGGAGGTGTGAAACCAGCCCTTCTGTTTTCCCTCACCAACCCACAAAAAGGTGTATTACACCTGTGTTATGCTATGCTGCTTTTTTGACTCATCTAAGAGGGAACAAGGGAAACATACTGGATGGAAAAACATTTTAAAATAAGCTATCCCACATTCTCTACAAAATCTAGAGTTGGCTCTAAGGGATAGAGTTTAGGTTTAGGCTTTGCAGCAGGAGAATATGCCCCTTTGGCATCTCATATGACCTTCTCTGAACTTTTGCCCAGTATTAATCCACTAAGTGCATTGTAATAAATTAGTGAAGAAAAAAAAAAGAAAAAAGAAAAAAAATAGAAATTTTTTCTGTTGGTGGCTATGTGGGACTGTATTTAAAGAAAAATGTTTCTTTCCATATGTTGAATGGCATTCAAGATCCACATGAGCATTCATTTTCACCTTAGACATTCATCAGGAATGTGCTGGCAAATATCACAGGCAGAAAAATTGCTGGAAAAACTGGTCAGGAATTTCTATTGTTCAGTATGCTTTCACTGTTCTTTGCTGCATCTCTTTTAATTAAAGGCTATTCCTTTGGCATCAGGGTGCTCCAATTTTACCAGAAATTGTGACACTGAATATACCATGTATATTATAAGGACACCATCTAACTCATATTAGCTCAGTGGTCGCATCCTTAAATGCCTACAAGTTACAGTATGTCAGAAAATCTGGGTTAAAAGGGTTCCAGAACTGAAGCCTAGTCAAAGGGAAACAGCAAGGGAGCTTTATTTTACTGCCTGCTCTGACAGGTCACTGGATTTTGATTATGCAGTCAGATATGGTATTCATCCCCTTGATAATGAAAGGTGGGTGGCCAGCTGGAAAGAAAAGGCACGCAAGACGGCTTTTGGTCATTGTCTGCACTATTTCTAGTAATCCTCCTTGCTGTCTCACTCATGTGTTCAGGAAGGATTTGGGCCCGTGGGGTAAATGGAATTGAAATCTCTCAAGAGGAAAAAACGATAAGGAAACAATATGTACTTGCCAGCATTTTTAGGAGACGATGTTTAACAAAAGGAGCAGCCTGTATTCTGTATTAGGTTACTGCATCACTGGCTGTTGCTTTCACTGTCGCCTCCCAACGCCGACCAAAGACAATGGAAGGACTGTTGCTGCTCTCCCAGCTCCTTGCTGAAACTTCACCAGCTGGATCTGAGTACCCCAGATCAAATGTCATAATAATGCAAATCACTCACCATTTAATAAATATACATGTTTTTTATAGGGAGATAAACCCTTAACCACATTTCATTTATGGTCTAGTGTGGACTGGGAGAACACACGTGGTATAACTAGGAGATGGATCAGCTGCTCTGTAACATACCTTTTTTCCTTTCTTTTTTTTTTTTATTTTAAGATCTGCAGAGCACCAAGTCAGATTTCCAGATGCTCCTTCCCAGTTTGAGTCCTGCATCTCGGTCCTTCTGCAGCAGATTATCATGAAATGCACAGCATACCAGTTAATTCAAGAGAAATATTAAAGTTAAGTTAAATTAACATTGTTGCAACAGCTTCTTCTGTGGTAACGGCAGCCTACCATACAAACAAGGCAAAGCAGTTCCCTGCCCTGCTTTCCTCCCACCCTCTCTTCAAAGGAAAGGTGTCCTGGCCTTCATGGACAGTAAATTACTATCTTTGAGTCAAAGCTTCTGAGGAGTAGCTACGATGGTGCTGCTGGCACAGCGTGATGGGGCGGAATTTTGTATCCACGCTCATGGAATTAAGAATAAACACAGCTCAGTTGTCCACCTATGGACAGACACAGCTAAGTTGTGCGAGTTTTCAAAAGTGAGAAAGACGTAGGCCAGCTAAGATACAAACTATTCTTGTAGTCAGAAGGAGCAAATCTGCTTCAGGCTCATGCTTACCATGGTCCGGTGTCCTCTACCTTCTCCCACCACCTTTCCAATGTGCCTACACCAGGTTCACAGGGTTGCAATTGTTCTGCACTGCCAGAGGCATAACATTGGGATACGCTTTTACCATGGCCGTGTGTGGGGAGATCTGCTTGCCATTTGTACTTATCTGCCCAAATCTTCTCAATCAGTCTTATAGTTGTTTAGCTCCAATCACTGTAGACAGTGACATTTAATATCAAATACCCTTCCAACATTCCCACATTTATAAACACAAATAGTGAATTCTCTCTCTGTTGTAATGATTTCTGGCATCATTTAAAAGTGCATATTATTATGCCAGTATTAAGAATTGGTACAGCTTCATGCAATGCTGGAATATATATCCGAAAACTAATTTACTTGAGTTGTAATGTCAGGAATATCCTTCTGTCTTTCATGACTGATGTTTTATCTGGAGAATGCTTAATGTTTTCTTGTCAATGAGTGTTAACTCAAATGAATTATTCCAATCTGTTTACTTTGTCCCTTTCTAACAAACCCAAATTATAATTAAAAAGAAAGAAAAAAAAAAAAAGAAAGAAATGAAAGCAGCAATGAAAACCTAGTATGACAACACTATGTAGATTTTTCTACTCTTAAGTCCACATCAATAAGCAATTTAACAATAGGAGAACTCTCAATGGGAGACCAACAGATGAAATTACTGTAGAGCAGAGCCTTGGATGAAATTTTTTCTTTGCCCATGTAATTGCATGCAGCCATCCTTGTGTGAAATCCCCCATCAGATTACAGGGCTTGTTGTATGTAAATTGAAGACTAAATGCTTGGTAGCACCTTTCAGCTCTGCAATGCTGGAAATGAGTTTTTTAATAGGAAATTAGATTAGTAATACTTTAGTCAACAAAAATGCGGAAAATTTCTGCATAAAAATGAGAAAATTATTCATGCAAACTCACTTTAAAAAACAATTGTAAAATTCTGTATACTACTATTCATAAAAATTTCTGTGCATTATTTTTTAAACAAAGCATGGGATATTAAAACATAAATTATTTCTACTCTGCTGATTGTAGTATTAACTAAGCTTTTGGGCAGCAACAGGTAGCATAATTTAGTGGCTTCTATTTTTAATATGATTTTATACAGTTCTTAAAGTAAGGAACACTATGTGGAAAACTACAGTGAACTCAGCCCAGATTATAAAATAGACTTTTGCAAACCATCAACCAGGCCCTAAAACAAGACATTCACATTTCCAGTCCCTGTTATGCTGCAGTTGATTAGATTAACCCTCAGAGAGTTTCAAAAGCTAAAGTGAGAAAAGACTTCTTAAACTTTCTCTGCAAATGTAAAAGTAGTTCCTCTAGCAAAACTTTGCCTTCCTTTATCGCCTATAGCCCAGAAACCAATGGAACAGATATTACTAAATTATCATTAATATTATTTCTAAACATTTATTAAAATTGTTCTCACAGTTTGGGCTGGACCACAGAGCAGAGCCTGAATGTACCATACACTGAGAAAACTGAGGAAGACGTGTGTTGTGGACTGGAGCCATGGTTGGAAGAATGAAACAAAACATACATCATCATTAGCCTCCAAGTTTTAGGCAAAGACATTCCTCTTCCTAAGAGCCTACTGCATTTTAATAACCTGGCTACAGCTGAAGTATTACAAAGCTTTGTGCTGGCCCCTAAGGAAGAGATAAAATGTGATGGGTACCTAGAAGGGGGTCTCAGACTTCAGCAAGTTTTAAATGGGAATAAGAATTACATGGTGAAGTAGTGAAAACTAATGTCTTCTCCAGCTTGCTGAACATGAAGGTGATAACTGTTCTGGGCTCCTGGCAGAAGGCTGCAACTCCTCGAAATCTGTTAAAACTCCTCTAGACAGTTCTTCAGCTTCAAACAGTGACCATGGGAATATATTTCCCATTTCCAGGAGGAAAAGATCTCTTTCCCGCTACAAAAGCTTTAAAGAAGTAGCCACTCAGTTAAATTAAGAGATAATTTTAACTGACAAAGGTGGCAAGCCCCCAGCTATTACTGGTTCCAGCAATATGCTCTCTACCTAAAAATGAGAATACCACTAGAACTAGGAACTCATCTGAAATGGGACAGTCATGCACCTGTTGCAAAAACCCATATAAACCAACTTTTTAAAAAACTTCCTTTCACACTGAAAAAAAACCCCAAAATATTCACTAGCTCTTACTGCCAACAATAGTATTCTGTTCTATACAGGATAAAAACCAAACACAGTCCATAGTCTCGAGGACTGACAATCTAAACACATCCCAGGGAAACACACAGAGGAAATAATGGAGGGACAGGGAAGTTGTTTTATGTGTTGCATTGTTAATTCACATCTTATGGGCTACACAGGAGAGTGAATCTCTAGGAGGGTCATGAGTTTTGCACGGAGGACACTGCCAGCTAGTTTATCCCTGTGTACGCCTTTGAGGCATAAAAGCAAAAAAAAGGTAACTGACTACTAGCGGCTGTAACAGTAAAACAGTGAAAGGGAAGTGGAGAACCTTTCTGCTCACATTTTGCTCCTCTCCCTTAGTCTTAATTTCTTTCCCTATTTTCCTAAAACGAAGATTACTCCAACAAACAAGTGGATTAAAATCAGATAACCAAAGCTATTATCACCCACAGCTGTCATTCCTCTTTCTCTGACAGATGTCACTGCAGTTTTCAGCTCAATGTGTGAACGTAAGCCCATTCCAGACCTTAGCTGCTGTAAGATATGCAGCTGAAACCAGGATTTTGGGAGCCAATTTGCAAGGGAAGAGGGTCCTGGCATCCTTTGGAAGGGCACAAACAGCTTTCTCTTCCATCCGGCTGGCTTTAAATCACAGTCACGTCAGTCTGAGCTCTGAAACCATCAACCATTCAGACAGAGAGTGATACTTCTAAGGAATTACTTTTTTTTTTTTATCAGTAGGTCTCATGTAGCGGGCATAAATATTTTCAAAACTTTCCTGAAGTTTTTTTTCCTCCAAACCTCCTGGGCTTGATGTTTTTCTTCATTTTGTTCAGACAGTACTCTGTACAGTCCCTACAACTGCCTGGGAAGTGTGCGCTGCACACCGAATAGAAATTAAAGCTATATTCTTTACTCTGCTTTTGTAATCCTAACTCAAGCTTCCAATCTAAATTTTTAAAATGCGATTAAAATGTAAATTACAAAAGATAACACTACCCCCAAGGACAGAAAAATAGTAAAATAAGTTTGCAAAGCTAAGAAAGAAATATCAGTCACTGGCAAGAAGCAGCCTAGGATATGAATGAATTGCATGTTGTTTAGAGAAACAAATAAATGTAACAGAATTAATCAAGAGATGTAAAAGAGAGAGTGTGATGCTGATGCAAAATAGAAGAGATGAACAAGAAGGCATGAAGCAATAACCATGTGCATCAAATCATAAGCTGCTTTCTGCACAGATGGAAAAAACTCTGAAGAAATGCTACAAGATTTTTTGAAGAGGGTTTCAAGCTGGACATGAATTACAGGCAAATGAATCCAATCTGTGCCTCTCTCTCTCTCTTGCTCACACGTACACGCACACACAAACCCTACTTTCACTAAGTCAGTCCCTCATCCTGAATTTCTGACCCTCACTCTTCCTCTGCCAAGTTACGGCTGAACTTTAAACTGAGTCTGGAAAGCGAGGGTGTGGTGGCACAACAGCAGCATAAAAAAATACATGAGTTTTTTTCTGCATCTGCATTCCCGACAGATTCCTCACAACTCCTATGAACTGGACTGAGGACTTGGGAGAGAAAGACGTAGAAACAGTCAGGCACAGCAAATAGAATTAGGAAATATTTTCAAAATAGACTTGCAAGGCAGGACACACAATAGTCAAATTCACTCTAAGTCTCAACAACAAGTTCAAAGGTTTGAATTACTCAAGAATATCCTGTGTTTAGCCAACATCGCTAATCTGGCGCATCTCTTCCTTGTCTGGCCAAGGTCTCTTTCCTTCCCTTCCCTTCCCTTCTCAGCACAATCAGCACAGATAAATGCAATGTTACCGACACATAAACCGAGCGAACGTGAGCAAAACATCAGCACAGCTTTGAAAGGCAGGCCATATATCTACAGTCATGATGGGTCTAAATTTTGTTTTGTTGTTCTTCTTGCTGTTCGCCAGCAATAAATGGCAACTGTACTTTCCAACCATGTTCAGCTGGGCTCTACGCCAGTTTTTTGCTGTTTTTGATGGCAGAGTTCTCAAAGACTAACTAAACTATCTGGCCCATGCAATAACTCACTAGGGCTGCACTCTCGTTTCCAGGGAGGCCCTACAAGAAGAGGGGAAGTAGGGTTTTTTAGAAAGGCAGCAGTCTTCTGCATTAGTAATATTAAACTTTCCCATGGAATTTCAAGACCATGAACAAATTATTTTGATAAAAAACTAGCAGGCTTTGCAGACTTTTTTTAATGGTTTCAACAGAGAAAAAAGTGCAAGCTTTACACCCACTCCTCGATGTTCTAAGCTCCCTTACAGTCTGTCCTGTGACCATTCCTAAATACACTAATGTTACAGAGTTAATCTTGTAATGGTAATGCATCCACAAACAAATTACTGCAGTAATGTAGTCAGCTCAATTAACTTTTGAATCTATTCACTATGCAGAACTAAAGGTCATTTTCTATTAAAATATCTCCCTCCCACTTCCTTATCTCCCTTTGCAACTTATGGGAGTTAATATTAGAAATCCTGTCTATGCTATGTCAGGAAGAAGACAGGATGACGAAGCCAGAAAAAGACCTTATTCTTTACTAACATAACACAGACACGGCCCAAAGAGAACATCTGCCTTCTTTCATGAACACATCTAATTATGGCAAATTGTTAACACCTTGAAGAGGAGTTTCATAGAAGGGTAAACTTTAACATATGCCATCATCACACATAAAACATCCCGTACTTCATCCTTTTCCAAACATATGCCCTTTTTTCTACAACAGTTTATCAAAGATCTCATTTTGAAAAGGACTTCAACCGGTTTTCCATTCCTGTGGATGCATTTTTTAGTACTTGCAATTATTTGCCTGTCCAAATAATTCCATAGAAACATCAAACTATGTAATGTGGGAATGCAGTCAGGAGATGAGACAGCAAGGCCTGCTAAACTGCAAATGCAATTATTTCCCCACGCGCAACTGCAAGCCACTAGAATTTAGGTCTTTTGCAAAATCGTGCCTTTAGTTTATCTGGGCACCGAAAGCTGCCTGTCCAACTCGCAGCTCCCGCTCCTCTTCCCCTTGAGATCCCACACTAAAGTCACAGTGAATAATTTGACACTATTATTGCCATGGTAACAGCCTGATGCCACGCATATACAGAACGATGATTGGCGTTCCTGCAGTATCCAACAAAAGGAGGAATGAGGGGAAGAGGGAGAAAACGAGACACAGCTCCAATACTGATGGGGGAAACAGAGTATCACAGGCACTGTAAATATTGCTTTATTCATAAATCTGCCTTCTTTCTTTTTTTTTAACCATGTAGATATTCCTGTGAAGGGCTCCCATCAGAGCCCAAACCACAAATTCGGTGGAGACAGGGCTTCCTCACATGTGCCCGGCTTTGGCCAGAGCACAGCAGGTGCCCTTCTCCTGCCACCGCTCTCCTGCACACTACCCCTGGACAGATCTGTGCCACAGAGGTCCATGTTAGGAATGCACCCTTTAAATGCTACAGGTATGGCTTGAAATAGCAAAAGACATTAAACAGAGTGGTTTTTCCCTCTGAGGATAGTCTTCAGGTGTTCAGCTGGGCTGTAAATCTTTCCTTTTTTTCTGCTCATGTTTATAAGCACTCAGACACACGCAAACCATTAGGAATAGGATAAAATAACATCTGTTAAATATTTTTGAAACTCAATGTCTGCAGCAGTTCTCATAAGGGTCTACAGGCAATACCAAGACGAGGATGGAAACAGCCTTTTATTCTAAATTTCATATGTACACGGAAAGCCGTTTTACACAGTTCTGTAAATTCTGCGTAAAAGAGCTACTGTCATCCAATGTCACTAGTAACAACTTTTAAACATGGAGTATATTATTAACAACAAAAACTGTTAACAAACAGGCATAAAAGACACAGATATGTGTGCTGATATTTCACATACATTCTAGAAACAAGTTGGCGCAAAAATAAATGTGCCAGTAAAAAAAAATAGGCATTTTTAAAAATCACGCAATACATGATTTTCTTTCTTGCTTTCTCTCTTTCCTTTTTGTACACAATGTGCTGAGATCCATTCTCAAGCCTTTTCACATCAGGATTTGCAGGCACTTCAGCAACCCAGCTATATTTTTTTACAATACATGAAGTTCAGACCAACAAACATAAAAACAGCGGCTGCAAAAAGAAATTCTCATATCCCATATGCACATTCAAATATTACTCACTGCTAAAGCAATCTTTTTTGCTTTAGTTATTTTTGGATACTGACATGTTTTCAGGATGATGTGTAACAGTTTGTCTCCACTTATCTCTCGTTCATATACTTAAAGGTTTATTTTTAATGTAGCATCACGGTGCAACAATACAGTATACGGAAGCACAAGGCAATTGTCCACAAAGCTTCACAAATTGTAAAATGAAGAAACCGTTTTCTTTTCAGTTTTTTGATCCAAAGAAAACCTTTGATTTCTTCTGCTCTTTAAGTTATCTCCAACATTTGCCAAAACAAAGACAACTGTCTGTCAGACAACCATGGGATGACACCCTCCCTAGTTCTCTTCCTAAACACAACTGCCACATGACCAAATTAATTTATAAGTAAAGCAAAGTAGAATTCAATTTTATGTTTGTTCATAATTTCCCATCTTTAATAAAATACTAAAATATACTTGTCAAGGGTTTGGCTGTGACTGTATAAAAAGTCTCTCTCCAGTTATTTCATTTGTAATGGACAGTGTATTAAGATTATAAGGCAATTGTAACAGGATTCTCAGGATAACTGAAAGCTTAATATTGTTTTCCTCATGAGTCAGGACAAAGGCTTTTTTAATAAGCTCAGAGTGGGGAGAGAGAGAGGAAAAGAGTGCATATGTGCGTAATAGGAGAAGGATAGTTTTTCAGCATATAGACACTTAAATATTGGTCAACAAAGACTGGTAATGACTCCACCGTAAAACATCTTAGAACTGCGACTGTGATCCAGAGTAGAGCTAAGCCTTATCCACTCAAGAGTGATATGTAACCTTCCTCCTGAACCGAAAGAAATAAAAAAGGACATGCCAATGCTTCCTTCAACCTCAAATTCATTAATTTTATGCCACAAAGCTGTGTGTTGGTATAAGTCACTGCAAAGTAAAACACATTTCAACAAATCCTAGTAATAAACCATTGACAACTACTGGACCGGGCTACAGGACTCGGTATGCAGGGGCGGCGTTGCTCACTTCCGCTATGATTGTCAAATGGTGGAACATCCTTCCATGAATTCAACGCTTGAGACAGAACGGCAAAGACACAGGGCCCACCAACATTTTGCCCGTATTTTTAAAGGCACTGAAACAGACAATGGATATATTCCTTAGTACCATCAGTTTAAAAAGTTTTAAAAATACAAGTCTTTATATGAAAATGTTCCTTATTGCATGATAAGTCAATCTTCATTTTCTTCATCTCACGAATAAAATGGTCTTCCCTTTTCTGGTGTTTGCAATCTGTTCAGCCTGGCTACCTGAGATGGTGAGGGTGGTACATCTTGCCTGAAAGGACCTTTAGGAGGGGTATAGGTAGGGTCTTGGATTTTCTTATATGAGTCATAGTTGCTAGGCCCTTCAGAAGAAGTTTTTTTTTTCAGTTGTTCTTTCCGCCTCTGCTCTTGACGGAGCAGTTCCTGTGTTTCTAGCATTACCCTGGCATTGAAGCCATGTCCTCCCATGTAGCCATTCCTTGATCCCTGGTAGCTGGAATATCTGGGGTTTTCCTTCGCAGTCTGGAACCCTTCACCAGGGGAATAGCTCTGCTCCCAGGAGTCTTGAGATACAGAACTGGCATTTTTTCTGCTTTGCCTGGAAAGAAAAATGGAAAAGGCTTTTAAGACAAATTTTCTGGTTCACCTTCTACTGTTATTGACAACAATCCCTGGAAAGAAGACTGCTTCTGCAATGCCACCAGGTTTCCCCCAGCTATAGCATTTTCCAGGAGTCATCTTCTCTTCTCCCCCAAAGAGGCATCTTGCCTCTTTCGTTAGGAGAACATTTCCGACAGAGTTGAACTACATTTCTAGGCCTCTCCAGGAGGAATGTGCCATGAAAATCCATCCAGTGCTACAACAATCATCACATTCCTAAGAAAATCACTACAATTCAGTTGCAGAATACGAAAGGCCATACACATTGCTCTGCTTTGTAAGAAACCGGATAACAGTCAGCACTTGTAAAGCCACTCATGAAAGATTTGAATCTAGATTCACAGTTAATTAAAAATGCAACAGGCAGATCTTTAAAACACTCACTCTAACACTGCACAAGTCAGAAGATAAAGCTCATTACTGACAGGTAGTTGCACAGATGAGAGTTTCTTCCTCCCATTTCCAGAACTAAAGAATTTCATGCTATCAGGACTGTTTCCCAGTTTGCTATAGCTTTCATAAAAGAAAAGGCAGAGACAGTCTTCCTTGCTTATTCTTTGGCTTCATGGGGTAGATAAATAAATCAAATACATACAGGAATTACAAATTCTTATATCTTTAAACAATAAATCATAGAACCATAGAATGATTTGGGTTGGAAAGGACTCGCCACCCTATCATGGGCAGGGACACCTTCCACTAGACCAGGTTGCTCAAAGCCCCATCCAACCTGGCCTTGAATGCTTCCAGGGATGCGGCAACCACAGCTTCTCTGGACAACCTGTTCCAGTGCCTCACCACCCTCAGAGTGAAGAACTTTTTCCTTACATCTAATCTAAAGCTATTCTTTTTCAGTTTAAGGCCATTACCCCTTGTCCAATCACTACATGCTCTTGTCAAAACTCCCTCTACATCTTTCTTGTAGGCCCCCTTTAGATGCTGGAAGGCTGCTAGAAGGTCTCCATGGAGCCTTCTCTTCTCCAGGCTGAACAGCCCCAACTCTCTCAGCCTGTCCTCACAGGAGAGCTGCTCCAGTCCTCTGATCATCTTCATGGCCCTCCTCTGGACTCACTCCAACAGGTCCATGTCCTTCTTGTCATCACATTATTTTGAAGACAGATTATGGTTTTGAAATAACTTTAATTTACTATCAAGTTGCTTGATGCTTTTATGAATTTAAAATAAGATTGGTGATGATAAAGTAAAACAATTTTGTGCTGCAGCAAAAGAGATACCCACTTTGAGATTAAAATTAGTGTATGAGAATCAGGCAGTAAAAGAAAATATATTGCAACATTAATCAATAAGAAAATCATTTAGTTGTTTATATATGGCTTGGTTTTTCATGTCAACACACATGACTCAATGTGGCCTCATGCAATGAATATGCAGTGGAGAGACAGAAGACTCAGAGAATTTTTTTACAATTAGTAAATGCAACAAGTCACCTAATGTTTTTGCTCTCTTGCTTCCACACATATAACTTGAAAATTACCATATCCCCATTATTTTATAACAGATTTTGAGACCTTTGGATCAAAATTGTTATTCAGGATGAATATAAATTATTACAGCATAACTTACAAAATAATGTAAATTCTTATGCAAATTTTTGTAGCTGTTCTTGGTCTTCACGTATCCAACTTTGCCAAAGAAACGATGTTTCTAAGCCATGTTTTATCATTTCTTGGAACAAAAGCAAATTGAATGAACATCTGTAGGCTACGAAACTGTCAGGTTTCTGATCTAAAGTAAGATAAATTTTAAATACTAGAAAATTAACTTGGAGTTAAACATTGCTTTTACAGTTTCACATGGGACAAGGATGACTAGTTGAACTAATTTAATTTATTGACTGTTTTCTGGTACTTTTTCAAAATTAGCTGGCCCACTTTCACTGTTGTTCTGGGGAGATCCTTTAAAATTGACTCAAGAGTTTATTTGCATTCAGTACTAAAGATTTAGATGTACAAAGGGGAAAAAAAAAGGAGGCCATTAGAGACTATACAAGACGAAAAGCAGCAAAGCTCAAGAATGAAGCCAGTGCAAAATCTTTAATCACTACCAAGCCATAGTTGCAACATTAAACTTGGGACCTAAGTTTCAGAGTAAGCGTAAGATTTCTTTAGAGATCAGTCACAGAGTTACAAACAGTTTGTAAAGCTGGAGAACTAGATGTCCCAGCTTGCTATAGGAGTATAGCATAGTATTTACAGCATTAGCCCAAGATCCTGGAATTCTGTCTGCTCTCAGCACAGCTCAAATATCCAGAGTGCTCAAAAAAAATAGTAATTAAATTATCATTAATTACTCAGTAACATGCATTGCTAGCTTGCTAGTAATTTCTTGTGTTCAAAACCACATTGAGTGAAGTTCTCAGTCACTCTTTTCAGAACAAGCATTTCTATGACCCAAAACATTATTTTCCAAATTTCTTGTAGATTAATTTTCTCCTTACAGGTATTAAGTACTGCCATTGGAACAACGTTACAACTGAGTTGCAACTTTTAAATGCTAACAGTGATTGAGGAGAACAAGGGAAGTGAGTTTTAAGAATTATAGTTTTAAAACTCAAAATAAACCTCCCAACTTAAAAGCAACACTAGCATCCGCTCAATGTGTACATTGCTGGGGCTAGCAAAACTGAAAGAGAATTTCTCTGTAAAAAAAAATATGGCATTAATAGGTGTGGTCACTTCAGAAGGAAGGTAAAGATAAGAAGCAAAGAGAATATAAAGATTTTCAAAATGACAAACTAACAATCTAAGAAAACACATTAACTTTACATTTTCCTTTCTCACCTTCCAAATTTAACAGAAAAATTCTACACTGAAAGGTCTTAGAGCACGTGAAAATCTGAGAGATCTGTTTTATTTTCAAAAAGATGTTCGTAGGATAAGAGTTCATGATTAGATAACTTTGATTATGAAGTTCCTATTTGTTTCAAAAAAAGAGTTATAACACACTTGGTAAAATACATGTTGTCACAAAAAAAAAATATTTTCCACACCATTTCCACATGGGACACACAAAAAAAATACAACGTCATTGGAAGAAACAACTGGAATGAAGGGAAATTGTATAAAGGATTCTTCATTCAGCCATTGACACTGATACTTGAAAAATCAGACTATTCATATAACGCTTAACCACAATAGCTAATCTGCACTACAAGTTAGGTAAACTTCTAATAATTCCTAAAGCTAAATATAAAGTAAAAGAAATTTTGCCCAAACCGTTAATTTAAAAAAAAAAATTAAGATTTTTTGAAATATAGATTTGTTTAGACAAAAAATGCAGTAATTTTCAGTATTCCATTGCTAATGACCCAGTAACTTAGAAGAAACGTATATACTGGAAACATGAAGGTCCTTGATTTTTTGCATAGAGTTTCTCAGTTCCATATGCTTTTGCTTGAGGTCTTGATATTTTCTTTTTCCTTTTAATTTTTTTTTCTGTATCAGCATTTACAAAGATAGAATGTCTATCAAGTAAGGATTAGGCAACAGAAAAAATAATAGTCTGACATATTAGAATCATAGAATCATAGAATGGTTAGGGTTGGAAGGGACCTTCAAAGGTCATCTAGTCCAACCCCCCTGCAAGGAGCAGGGACATCCCCAACTAGATCAGGTTGCTCAGAGCCTCATCCAGCCTGGCCTTGAACGTTTCCAGGGATGGGGCCTCCACCACCTTTCTGGGCAACCTGTTCCAGTGTTCTATAACTCGCATTGTAAAAAATTTTTTCCTAATTTCCAATCTAAATCTACCCCCCTCTATTTTAAAAAAAACATTACCCCTCGTCCTGTTGCAACAGGCCCTACTGAAGAGTTTCTCGCAGTCTTTCCTGTAGGCCCCCTTTAGGTACTGGAAGGCTGCTATAAGGTCTCCCCAGAGCCTCCTCTTCTCCAGCCTGAACAGCCCCAACTCTCTATTAAACTCTCTATTAAAAGGGGACAACTCATGTCATGCTCAGGAAACTTTTGTAATTGCAGAAAATTAAACTGGATGGTGTCCCACAAAGAATAGCTTTGTTTCAATGTCTCAATTCTGTTGGGTGCTGAGTGTCATCAAATCCCACTGAAATCAGCTCTGAAGTAATTCTCCTAAAATAAACAGCTGCCACATGCTCTCACTTAAGAAATGTTATGCCTCTTCCAAACTGAATGCATTCCACCTTATATCAATGCTAAACAAAAGTGTCTGCACGAAGAACAATGCTCTCCTTCCACAACTGAAATTAGCTGCAGGCTCACGGACATTGAATAGCTTTGGACAGTTACCATACCTGGGTAACGAGCTGTACTGCCGCTGAGCTTGCTGGAAACTCTCTCTTTCTTCTTGCCGCTGCCGCTGCATTTGGACCTCTACTGATACTGAGTGTCTGCCACTCTGTGAGTACGTCTTGGTGCTTGGCTACAAAATGAAAATTAAAATGTATTAAACAAAGCAGAATACTTACAAAAGAACTATACTTTAAATTGCTACTGTACACATACAGCTGTATTTGTTTCAACATGTGGTTCAAGTAACACTTTCATAATAGTTAGGTTAAATTCTGACCCATAACAGTGGTCTGTCCTACAGATTCTGTTTGTGACCTACTGTTTCTGAGATGTATTGGGAAAATATTGGTCCAGAATGGGTTGTGCTTTTATACTAACACTGGAATTTAAGTTAAGTCGGTGGAAGAGATCTTCAGCCATGGCAATGATAAGTTTTACACCCCACTGAGGATCTGAAGGAGGAGGGACCACAGCAGCTGATTCGAACCTCACCAGTATGCTCAAGAGATGCTCTCCCTTAGTGGAGCCATGCAATTTTGCTGTTGGTCCAGGCACGCATCACTTGCTTTTCTGAGAGACAGGGAAACATTTTCTGGTTTGATATGATCAATTAGATAAATTTAGCAAGTCTCACATGGGCAGTGGGGAATCCTGTATCTCTGAGAAGGATTTTAGATAACATCTTAACAAGCTGACAATTTGAAACTTTGAGGCAAATACTAAGAGCAACTGAAAATGGATGGACTTTCTGGAAATACAGAGCATTCCTGGTCAAGATCTGGCAGAATGGCTAAATTCAAATGTTGGATTACAAAAAAAAAAGTTTACTTTTGTAGATATACCACTTTTTATTTTACATCACCACTTTTTTCAGATTTTGTGATTTCAAGGTGCAAATTAGGATGCCACAAAAGTCAAATAATGTTTTGGGCTTTATTGTTGTTTTAATAATAAGGTTTCACCTAACAAAGAAACAGAACATTATTTTATCTCCTAAAATTATCAGTTCTATTCCAAACACGTAAGTCTAATCACTGGGAGTTTAGGGAGCACAACCACTTGGCTGAGCCTGGGACTCAAACAGCTTGTCTCAGATCTGCTTTTGTAATAGCATTTCTTGCCTTTTTATCTACGCCTTCTCTCAAAATGAACATCTCCTTTGTTTTTTTTGCCATTATAATTTCTGCAGCAGAAAGATATCATAATGCCTGACAAATATCTGAAAGATAAAAGGCTTTTCAAAAGCTTCATACATTGAGGACAAGTTTTAGAAATAAGAAAGTTGTCATTTGTGACATAAACTTCTCCTTTGTCTTACTACATAGGCTGGTACCTACAGGTAGCCAGAAACACAGAGGAGTTTAAAAAGGTGTACAACTTCTAGAAACTTCATTTTCAATAACAACACCCTGCAGATAGAGCATCAGAATTTAACAGATACAATTTGTGAACAACTGCCTTTCCCATTACAAGAAGATTATTGTGTAAAAGAATCAGAATGTGAAAGCATAGGCTATGAGCAACAGAGAACTTGTTTAAGAGAAGTCTTAATGCAACATTGATATCTCTGTCAGCATAGATTTACTCTGTAAAAGTATCAGTAAAACTGTATTTCCAATGAAAAATGCTTTAGAATGATATGATGAAGCAGCAAGTTGAGAAAACAGAATCGTGTGTCAGCCGTCTGGGAAATTTTCTTAGAGATGAATAAGCCGTACGTATGTATGTCCAAACCAACAACCTCCATGGAGATTTCCTACTATATTAAATAAGGGCAACACATACAAAGCAGCATTTCAGTTATTGCATATGTCAACATTTCTAACTTTCTTGACTTTATTGAGAGTCTTCTGACATTTGGTATTTTATTGAAGGGCTCAGCTTATGGAAGTGAGTGATTACCTGAAAAATCACAAGATTTATTTGTGAATTCTCTCTAGTGTGGTTATAAGCAGCTTACAGAGAAGCAGGGGGAAACTTAGAAGTTCCCACCTCAACCTCTCCATAAGGAATAAAAACACTTAAACTAAGATTTTAGAGCCAGCCTCGTCATTTCATGGGTTCCACGTTAACAATGTTGGAAAGCTTGCATATAGCTGGAAAGCTACAGTTATGTAATATCTAAGAAAGCAGTTATCACAGATCAGACATGAAACCAGAATTGCTTCTCTTTATTTGAAAACATAGTTTCACTTTTTTTTCAGTTCACTGTAAATATAACAGATTAAAGCATTTTACAGTACAGGAAATGGTTGAATTATCAAAGAGGTGAAGCTAGAATTGAGCTGCCGCTGAATTTAAGACATTAGACATCTAGAAAGCATGAATGCAAGTACATGCACACACATATGCAGAGAGCTGAAGTTACCACAAAAGCCTTTACTAAAGAGACAGAGGCTTTGAAAGCCCTATTGGACTATGAATGGACTGAGATCAAAACATAGCTTCAGATTTTTTTTTTGTTTTTTGTTAATGCACACAGGAATCAATAGACGCAGGGGCTATCGCACCTGTCTGCCCGCTGTAGCACGTGCCCAGAATGACTGGACCTGAGCACTCAAGTCTGGATTCTCAGCAGTTCACAAAAAATTTCATCTAATGGACAGTGTTTGTAATTTGATGCATCTAAAAGCAAACACCTAAAATCCATTATCTGATTTTCTGAAGGTATATGTACCTGTATGCCCCGTTAAATTAAGTGGATTTGCAATACTTAACTAATCTGATTTAAAGTCCTGTCTGCATGTTGTTCACATCTACTATAAGCTGTTTGTATAATCAAATCTACTATCTGATTTCAAGTATCCAAAAATATGGCAATGAGACATTAAAATATTCCATTTGTATGTAACCACATATTCCATAATACAACATATATACACACAGACAGTTACATTCAACCATCTTGTTAATGAAAGGCGTTTCTTTCAAATATTTTAATTAAAAATCTCAGTGACACCATAGTGAATACCATTGATATACAGTTAACATGTTCCTTTCTAGATCCTTAACTTGTGCAGAAAAATGCAAATCTCCATACAGTGATTTATCTTTTCAATACGCTTTCAATTAAAGTATATAAGCCAAAAATATTTCTATCATAAGCGATCTTCGCCTTCAAATGCTAATTGGTAATTTTGTCTCAATCCCCAAAGCACACTTTTATACATATATATTTATATAAAATATATGCACAAGCACACATCTATATACACGCATATCCCATTTATGTCAACACAAAATAGAAGTAATTTTTTAAAAAGTTGAACTATTTTCACATCTTTCAACAGCAACGAAAGACCATGTCTAAGGCATACACATAACAGTAATTTTAACATGGATATCAACACAAGGCTAAAAACAATTAAAAACAACCTGAAATCATCCAACAAACCTGGCAACAGCTCGCTCTGCGCAGCACAGATTGATAAGAACTCTGGCCTTGTTTGCAATGAGATGTATGACAAGCACTGACCTTTTAAATCAGGATGCGGTCAAGGCCACAATAACAGCCAAGGTTGTATTATACAAATAAGTGTGTGTTCATGTCTTCCACAATACATTTAAGTGGCAATGATAGTTATTGCATTCAGCACTGTTAAACAATACTCAGCATGTAAAATTGTGCTTTAAGATACATGAAATTACACAGCTCTCTTCTCAAAGAGACATTAATTTAAAACCAAGGCTGCAAAGTTAAAAGTTTCTACAGATCTCTCACTTTCTGCAAACAATATTTTTTCATTTCACAGAGAATGTACCTCCATGGCTCACGTTGCACCGAACACTATCAGCAGTGAAGGGCAGCATATTTTAGGGATAAAGCTCATTCCTCTCTTTCCCAGCTACCCCAGTTTCCTTCCCTACAGAGTGGCATTTCTGCCCACCGAGGGTGGCTCTGCACGGTGGCACCATGGATGCTCCAGGACCGGCACAGATCAACGTTGCCACAGAATTACAGAGAGGAGACTGTGGGGGCGACCCAGGGCACTGGGTTTTCAGGGAGATCCAGCTAGTTCAGGTGTCATGAGATCCACCAGCTGGAGTGACACACCTATCTCACAGCCCACTACCATACAGAGAAGCTAGGAGAAACGCTTACTGAAACTCACAGAACTCCTTTGTGCTGATAAAGAAATGGTTAATAGGGAGATTACTAAAGGAACACGTCTCTTAGTATTTTCCCAGCTATGAAAAAGACCATTATTTAATATTAAAATACATATACTAATTCTTTTCCAGAATAAGCTCTATGTTTAACCAAGAAGTTCCAATTTCACCTGGGATGCTGGTAGACACAAGGCTCCCAAAAGTCTATGTTTCTTATAGTTCAGCAGTAATTAGAAATAGATAATATTAAACGACCTTGCTTGCTTTATGTGTAAGTGTTCTTGGCACAGATGACAGACAATCCTGTAACTGTGTATATCAAAATTCAGAATGATAAAAAAAAAGTTAAGTGGTTCTGGGACATGTCCTTGAAAACTATTTTTACTTCCATCTTTTTGTTTATCTTGCTATGGTGAGCAGAACATGTAGCAATATTTCTTTTAAAGTTGCCAAGAGGTGTGTGTATTACTTCGAACACCATCCCTTTGTGCATCTTTTGATGGTGTATATGTAGGAAGCTGAATGGCATGGTATGGGATTAAGATTTCCATTCTGTATATAGCAGCAGCAGAAAGGAAAATTTCCATATGGTAGAAACAAACCACTTACTTAGAGAGCCCTGAAATTCTGCCTGGGATATTTACATGCACTGCATGCCTGCGAGCTATAAATGTGTTTGTTTACAAACTGAAATGATTTAATTTATTTTTCAAGTATTCTATCATCATTTTCTGTTTCATATAAATTAGTAGAATGAAACTAGTGGAAGAAAAAAAATTAAATTATAAAATTTTAAAGCCAGAGTCTAAATCTTGGCAAGAAATTGCTGATGTTTCATGAGATCCTTCCCAGGCTTGACACAGAATGGATATTAACTACACAATGGAAGAGAAACTACCTGTGGAGAGGCTGCTCTGTGTAACTTGGTTTTGTCTCTGCAACAGATTAGGGTAGAAGAAACAGCAATTGAGCTCCTAAGGTATTCTTTGTCTACTGCAATGCTCCACTAGTTATGGCCTAGAATCTTTATTAAAATATCCTGAAAGACACTCTTGAAATGGATTAATAACAGAAAGAATTAATGTACTACTTTACGATGTTTGTTTTAAATATAGCCTGTTAGTCATGTTTCCAGGTAAAATTAATATGCTATAGTTGAAGTTACAGCAATAAAAATCAGGCTTTTATTTTTCTAAAAGAATTTCAAATTATTTAAAACTCATTATGGCTTTCAAAAGGTCAAGGACTTGAATCCAAAGATAAGAAATTAGTCCCATAAACAGATTTTTTTTTTTTTCTTTAAATCTGTCTTAGAGACAAGATCTACACACGAACAAACAACAACAACAAAAAGCATAGTCCCTAAGTTTTCTGAGCATTTATCTTTCAGCCCATGCCTAAGTATGCTATTAGGACCTATGGAGTCTTTCCTTTATTAAAATCATGCAGTTATTTACCTTTCACAAATCCTTGCACATAATTAAAGCTTTACTCAGATGAGTCAGGTAGTATATTTTCAGCCAGTTAGCTATTATCTTTGGAAAAAAAAAATATTATTTGACTCCTAAATATTTAAAGTGGAGTTTGCTCAGCTGCTCTCTTGATGTCAATTTTCTCCCACCATCCAAACAGATCTGAGATGACTGGAGAAGAATGTATTTCTGAATGGAATTTTCCACTTTCCATTTTCAGCACTGATTTTTTAAATTAAAAATGAAGAAATAAACCACCATATTTTGTACCTCCTGCATCTTTGTGGGGTGTTTTGATTATCACTGTGCTTCTAACAAGCAGGACTGGCAAGCAGTTGTGGTATTTTCAATGGATTTAATATGCTCCTTTTATTTAATTGGATTGTTCGCTCCCATGACATTTAGGCCTATATTGCTGTGTTTTTGTTATTGAAGGTGGGGATCTGTTAATTAAGATGTGACTAGGCAAAAATACAAGACACAGAACAAATTACAACCAAAATCCCCTAACCCCAGGACTGGTGAAAGCAAGGATAACCTCAGCAGACCCAATACTACCCAGAAAAGAACTAAAACTAGAGACTCAGCTTTGGTATCAAATAGAAAAAACAGCCCCAAAGAATCCTGCATTGGTATAAAAATGTCACAGCAACAGCAAGGGCCTTAAATATTAGCAGACATATAGTGATTCCATGCAATTCTACATGCCGAGATACACATTTCTGCAAGCTCTGTCTGGAATCAACACCAGCAGGACTAAAATGGTATAATCATACTTTATGTTATTATTCTGTTTTTTTTTTTTTTCCCTGTGTAACATCAGGCATATGCTATTGCCCTTGAAACCCTTTTGTACTTTGTTTTTTGAAACATGAAAAATAAAAAACCCACTTAAGAGAAAAAAAAATTTACGAAGCCTGAGAAAGTTATCTTAAAATAAACAAATGCAAAAACCTTTTCCATAAAGCTTTGACGCAGTTGCGGAACTAGTGGGTTTTAGAGAAGTTGCAACAGTTAGTCAGTTATTAAACCTTAATGGTGTGTCGTTCAAATGGCCTTGAGCAGAAATGTTATGCTGCTTAATAGACGGTGTCATCTCATTCCAGCGCTATCACTTTTTGTGTCTGTTAAGCTGCCTGATGCTGTATGAACGCACTCGTAGGCAGTCAAGTATTTTGTTTACTGACAGGGCAAACACAGCCAGGCAAGAAGTCCAGCTCTGTCGCGTTGCACTTCTACAGGGAAATAACCTTCACCTGATGGGCACAGCAGAAAGGGATGGGGGGTCAGGCGTCAGTCTCTCTGCCACGGGTATCGCTCAGAGCCACCATGATGTGGTGGAAAAACTCTTCAGTAGGGCCTGTTGCAATAGGATGAGGGGTAGCAGTTTTAAAATAGAGGGAGGTAGATTAGATTAGATATTAGGAAAAAATTTTTTACAATGAGGGTGGTAGAACACTGGAACAGGTTGCCCAGAGAGGCGATGGATGTCCCATCTCTGGAAACATTCAAGGCCAGGTTGGATGGGGCTCTGAGCAACATGATCTGGTTGAAGATGTCCCTGCTCCTTGCAGAGGGGCTGGACTAGGTGACCTTCCAATCCTAACAATTCTATGATTCTATGTGTAGTGCTCTACTATATGGAGATCTGTCTCCAGCATCTGGAGGAGACTGAGGTATCTTTCACAGGTAACTAGACTTCTGTGGCACAGGCCATTAATAGTCTGGGATGGATTGGAGATGGTGATGTTCACAGGATCATTTTGGTAATAGATTAGCAGGTTTCTGAGCTATTGAACTCCTCTGAATATCATCAGAGCTGCCAGATTTCCATCAGTATCCATTACTTACACTGCAAACATTGTGTTCATTTACACTTCCTTAAGGTAACCAATAGTCCCACATCACATCAGCACTTTGTTCCCTATCCTCAACTCTCCCATCATCTTGTTAATGAGAAATGCAAACTACTTATCACCTCATAGCACATGCTTCTCTGTGGATGGGTTTTTCCTCTCTTTCTATCCAAACCAGGTCAGAGTTGGCTGCTGTCATGTGGCTCCGAGGCTTCTCTGGATGCAAAGCCTTTTGTTTATGTAGGCTGTGCAACCCATCTCCCTCAGGTGAAAACACAGTTTTCAACAACAGTCCAGATACAGGTGCACTTTTCACTGCTGTGGTTTATAACCAACAGCTTACAGATGGAGAAGAATGAAAAGACGTTGATGAATGTATCTAAGTATTTTCCTGCATATGTATTATAAATAACTTTGTCTTTTTTTTTTTTTGTCACTGGAAATTAATAATACATCTGGATCTGTTTTGAGAGGGTGTCTTAACAAAGTCCGTCATTTTAGACTAATATATTAAAGTAACACACACTCCTTAACAGAGAGGGTTATGGGTCCTTAACACTGAAACGACTGTGAACTCTGAAATGGATGAGATCATTGCTTTATCCTTTCCAAGCACTGTGATCTTGAAAGGCTGGAGTACATGATGGAAAAAAAAAAATTATAATTAAAAAATACTCTGGACCAATTTTTAAAAAGTATTCATCTAAAATAAAACATTTGTTCACCTATGTATTTAACAACAGAGCAGCTCCTACAAAAGCAACAATAAGCTTCAGAATTAATATTAATACATTAAGCTGAATTAGTCACTTCGAGCTCATTTGCATGATCTGTATTAGGGGAGTAAACAGTGAGATCCCATTTGTTTGAATAAGAGAAAAAGGAAAGGTCAGTGTTCTGACCCACAATTTAGGAAATTATTCCATTCCTAAGGTAATCAGCTTGTCATCCAAATAATTCCCTCCTCGCTCATTACAAGAAACTATAATAAAAGCCAAGTTGTCTGTCTAAAGTTGCTATGGCATTTAGATATACAACAATTTGGCCCAGGACCTTCAGTAGTTATGTTCCCAAGTCTTCAAGAGTGCAAGCTTTTCTCATACACAGTTTTCCCAAGAATGCTCCTCAAATCTCTCATTTGGAGACTGAGCAGCAGTTGATAGGCATAACGGAAAGTACCTCCTACACCCAGCCCCCTTTCTCCCCCAAACTGCTACACTGTAACTGTGATGAGCTATCATATTATCTTCACCACATTAAATTGAAAACATCTGGTCATTAAAAAAATGTTTATTTATTAAATTTCAGAGAAGGCTAAAGGCTTTCCAACATGAGAAAAGACAAGCCTATATCCTGATACAGTATGTTAAGCAGTGTTAGGTCATTTAGGGACACATTTACCTTTGTTCCTCTCCATGCTGCATGTTAAAAATACCACAGATTCAAACTGGTGAATTTAAGATGGACAAGGACACAAAGACCCAATAAAAGTAAAAAATCTTCTATATCCACCACAACAGGTAAACACAGGTGTCATAAGCATTATGATGTTACCTAGGTTGTTCTCAGTGACTTCATAGACGTAGATGAGGATCTTCAGCTATTTCCATCTCAGCCTTGTGTGCATCGTAATGCTAAATAACAATAACCCATCACCCACACCCGCTTCAGAGGAAGCTCTGAGAGATTCTACTGCTTCATCATACAGCTCCTGCTTTTTTTTTTTTGGAATGCAAGTAAATTGTTCACCGTCTTTATTGTGGAATTTTAAACAAAAATAAAATAAAATATTTGTTCCATATTTAAAGGATTCTAATTTAGGATATGTAATTGATTAAAAAGCAACACTGATTCATTCAATTACGTTAAACAAGATAAGCACATAGATTTACATAATTGTATCACATCGCTAGATCAGATTGAACAGTATTTAAATGATCAGTTAGGACGTATATCTCGAGACAGAACTGTCTCGGCTAATATAAGTGGCAAAGGGGCACTATTGTGAAGCATGCTGCCATGCATCTCTGTCTTTTTTTACTGTGAAAATACACAGCCCTTCCTCTTAAGGAAAAGAACTAATCACAGTGATATCGCCTCAGAGAAAATAGCATTTACAAGGTTACATGTTCTCTCTAAATTATTTATTGTTAGTATGTGTTTCGTTCTGATTTTCCTACAAAATTTCAGAATAATTGATATTGTCTTTGAGCCAAAAAAAATCCAAGTAGTACCTCACAGAGCTGAGGGTCTAAACACAGAGCAAATAATGCTATATGCACACAGGACAGATGGCTGAAGAAGTTTAAAAATGAAATAAACATCAATGAACCAAAAATGGAGAGAACAGAAAGGGCAGAAGTGTGGAGGTGGAGGACCCCGCATCCCTATCAGTCTGCTCCCAACCGGCCCGGGGGCAGCGGGAGTTGGCCAGCCTTCCCAGATTTGACAGGTTCCGCACACTTACCCATGGCTGCTCAAAACTGTAAGTACGTCTCCTATCTTCCACGTCCTCATCTTGCTTTGCTTGCTGAAACTCCTGTCTTAGGCGCTGTATCCGGTCATGATTGTTAGGGGTTGACCTGTTGCTAAAAGAGGGAGGATGGAAATAATAAATATACTTGGGAACTGCCATCTGCGACTGTAATTTCTTAGCACAGGACTGCTACTTGCAGTGCAGGAGTACAGACTTAAAAATAATTTCCACACATTTAATATAAAGATCTTCACATTTTTAAAGATGATTAATGCCGTTTGACTTATAAAGAAACTTCAGATGGTGTAAGGATAGGACGAATGAGGCTATTCCTAAAAATCATCAAAAGTTACTGGCATCTTTTCAGTATATGCTACCCCTAGAAATTAAAAGGAATAGTGCTAGTGTCAGACTTAACATAAAGGGAAATTAAGAGAAGAGTCCTAATGATCTCTGCTACTGAATAAACATGAAAGATACTTTTTCCCAATCAATAATCGGTAGCACTGTCAGATCTTTCTTTGCATCAAATTCATTGCAATATCTGAAGGCCCTACCTATAGAAAATTGGATTATTTTCCCCAATCAATAAGAGCCTGTCATTCTTTAGTTCTGTTTTTAACAAGTCTTTTAAACTGATCAGTCTGAAAGCATTAAAAGGCTTGAGGGCCAGTAAAATTCCATCCATTTGACAGCGCCGTACGCAGGAACGCTTTTGGCCAGCAGACTGGCACTTGCCAATGCCCCGCGGAGGCTGGTGGGCTGGAGAGGGCTCAGCCCCGGACGTACCGCTACATACCAGCACACCCAGAACCCTGAATTCTTCAAAACGATCAATTTTTCCACAATGTCTCTTGCAGGTAATTCACTCTCCATAGCGCAGGTCTGTGTGAAACCACAATGAAATATGCACAGGAATGGCCTATTTCACAGGGCAGAGGGAAGGTGGATATTTATTAATCTTGTTGCCATTTTTCCAGCTGCGCGGCTCCCACCTGACCCCTACAACCCCCACCGTATTTCAAACATGTTAATGTGGGAATCACTGGAAGCCTGACAAACAAATATGTTATATCAAGACTAACCAGAAGCATTTTAATCTCATATTATGGCCTTCTTAAGCCCTGCATTTCATTGTTTATTTCAAAAGAGCCGATGAGGAATGGTCAGCTATCACTTTGTTTCAAAAGAGAAATCTACAGGGAGACAACAGAAAACAATTCTATAGATTCCTGTTCTTGGACACAGAGTACAATAAAACACAGTAAATTTATATCCCATGTCTTCTCTCATGAAGAGATGATTCTGGAGTCCATCTGTGACTGTTTTCCATGTCTTTTGGGACTGGTAGGTGCGGTGGATTGGAGACCGTCGGTGTTTGAGACGTTACCTCCCACTCTTTTTAGTGCCGTTAAATGGAGCTTGGTTGGCCAAACAGAAAAATTAGCATGGTTCTATCAAAGGCTAATTTTTGAAGAGGTTTGGGTTTTTTCTTTTCATTGAAACCAAAGAAAAGGAAGGAATTTAGGGAAGTGTTTTCCTTCTTTTTTTTTTTTTGCAAGGGGGAGCTTTAAGAAATGCTATATTTGTAGGGTAGGTCAATTTCTACGTGCAAATTGCCATTTTGAAAAGTACAATTAAAAGAAAGCTTTACTTAGAGCAGGTGAAAATAAAACATTATGGCATTTGCAAAATTTCCACTTCATTGTAGGTATGTTGCTAATTTTGTTTCCTTAATTCAACTTAATTTTGAGAAGCAGATAATCTCCATTTGCAGTTTTATGTTATGTAAATTTATTCCTTATTGTCAAATTCTGCCCAGTGTTACAATACAACCACTTTGGGATTTCTTCCCATGTATTGCTATATGCTGCACATTTTAAATGCAATCATCACAATCCAGTACAAGATATAAAAAATACTTTTAAATGGTCTGTTGATTTTTAAAACTGGTATTGTTAATCTAATAAATAAATAGTTCAATACTTTCTACATAGAAGTGTTTTCTGTAAGATAAATGTAGTAAAATACTTTATGCATTAGTATTTCGGATATAAGAACATACGTTTGAAAGAGAAATGCCACTGAACTTCAGTGCAAAATTAGTAGAAAAGCACTGTACATAGACACGCTGAAGTACTCAAGATGATTGGTAAACAATCAGCCTTCCTTAATCCAAGTTGTTTCAAACTGTAAGGGATCGCAGTGCAGAAGTGGCACTGGAGCAGTTACCCAATGGCAAAGAAAAGCAGAAGGTAAAGCCCAGAAGTAAAGCCCAGAACTAAACCCTGTGCGTTACAATGAACAGATACAGTCTACCAGCCCCAAAATGGGCTACTGAAAGGGTTATTACAGATCTGAGGACTCCTGTGCATTTTGTGATTTTTATTCATTAAAACAATTACATCAACAGAGGAATACCAAGCAAATGCATAGAGTCCGTTCCATGAAGCCAAAATATATGTCTCCTCCTGAAGAGAAAATGCATAAATTTGACACCCTTTACACTGTAGAGATAGAACAACAGAGGACAAGGAGGATCATGGGGTTTATAATTAACTTGTCTCCAGACCTAAGAAGAACTTATTCTAATGACAAAAAAAAAAAAGAAAAGAAAAAAGAAGTCAAGTTGATTTAAGAAAAGTTATTCAAAGTTATTAAAAGGTTTGATAATGGCAGAGAAGATAAATCTTTAAACAATTTTTCTATTTTATCTGAAAAGCAAGGGACATGACCCAAATTTAGAAGATTGCAAAAGAAGCAAATTACAAAAAAGGACAGAAAAGAGCAAATCAAAAGACAAAACCACTTCTCTATCTACTAAAATTTCTTTGTGCTCAAAAAGTCTGTCAGACACAGTAAGTGAGGTCAAGTCAGCAGTTTTATAATAATTTTTAAAATTAAACATTTTTATTTAGAAGAGGAAAAGGGAGAAGGCAGGCAGCTAAGGAAGGGCTAAGATACTTTTAAGAAAAGATTATCTGAGGGCTTAGACTATATCTCTGGTTGGCTTCTTTTTATTTCTATTTTCTTCTCAACCTTGTTCGGATTCCCTAGGTTAAATTATTCAGCTGCCCTAACTTTCGCACCAGCGAAGGCTTGCACATCTTCATCCTGGCCTGCCACGCTGTCTTCCATTTCCTTTCATGCCTCTCTTCATCCAGTTAATTTTCTCATCAGTGCTTTTTTGCTATGTTTTTTATGTCTCCCACTGCACTCAGGGAAGACTTAGTACACCCGCTTGATATCTCATTCAACCCCCAGGCGACAATTACTACTTCCAGAAGGAAGGAAATGCAAAAAACATAATCACAATAAAAAAAAAAAACCTGACACAAATAAAATTTTTGAGTCAAAAGTGAAAATTTGACTGTATTCATCTTCAGGTCCTGAACTGTGCTGTTTTAACTACAGCTCTTTATGTAAGTCACATCATTATCCTTTGGGACAGATCTAAACAAATTATACCCAGCATGAAGAGCCCTTAGCCAGTGTAAAGCAAAATGAATTTTCACTTATTGAATGAATTCATCCAAGAGAGGCAGAGTCATATCAACAGATTACTAGGATGCAGAGTGCAGATGTTCCTGCTGCTTAGGCTCCCTTTTGACTTTAGCAGATGTATGGTGCAAGTCCTCAAAAGTTTAATTAAATGTCCTATGTTTTGTTTGAGTTTTGCACTCAAATGAGCTGAAAATCTGAAGGCAAATTCACCTCAAAGAATTCAAGACTACCAGCAGGAAGGAAGGAGTTTCACTTGAAACTATCAAAAGTTTATTGAACATCTGACCTATGCTAGTTTTAAATTTTTTAGCAAAAAGTTACAACTCCCCACAGTAACCACATCTTGCCCAGACAGCCTTTCCCCATGCAAGTGACATTCTTCTTTCAAAGTGCTCTCATTATTAAATGCTCTTTATAGAAATAAAAATCAAGGAAAGGCTTTTAGGGTCAAAGTTAACTTGGTTTCCAAAGCGGCTGGCCTTCCTCATATCACATCTCCACTTGGCACCCCATTTCTTCCATCCACAGATGGCACATTTCACAAACAGCTATTTCGTGACTGCTGCTTTCAAACACACAACGACCAGCACAGGCTAAAAATGCAACTGCAAGCAAGGCTTAGATAGGCCAGAGCTGTCACATATTTCCAGAAACAAGCAGCAGCAGCAATGACCATCAGAGCCGCAGATCATTAAGCAATGTCTCAGTGTGATGTCACGCACTGATGTACAGAGTTGTAATCCTTTCAAAACAGACAGATTTTCAGCGTGATAAAGTAGATACAAACATGCTACTGAACAGGGATGACTAAAGCTTTGGGAAAAAAATTTATTGGCCTGAAAAAGCACAGAAAGGGGTCTTAACAACATCACCAGGCACTTGCAACAAGACTAGAATAACCAAAAGGTTAGTAAACAAGCAGTGTTCTTTACACCTTGAAATCTTTTAACACAGACCTGAACTGCCATGGACTCGCTGGTGTGACTGGCTGCTTGGATCTCTAGACAGCAGTTATAAAACACAGATGGGTTCTTATTTACTTCAAGCTGGCAAATAACTACCACCTATTTGTATAAAATACATTCTTTTCCATTTGGACAGATTACTTGTGTCATATGAGAAATCAAGAGCTGAATTTTAATCTACCTGTGTCTACAGGTAGAGAAGAGCAGAAAAAGAGTTTATTTCTGTCCCGCTGCGGATTAACGATGTCCTCGCTCTGGTGGCCGTGCCTTGGCTGAATGTCTGCAAAATCAGCCTTCATGGCTTGAGTGGGATGAAAACAGCCCAACAGAAAGCAGAGTGGTGATAATCTAACATAAAAGCTTTTGCTACATTTACTGAAACTTGAGCACCCTCTCGCCACAGTGCTCACTCCACACAGATGGAGTTGTGTTTCAGTTGGCCCGTTAGAGTGGATAAGCACAAACTGTCAAGTTGCTGCAAAAAGCCATGGAGGTAAAATACAATGAAAGCACAGCCTTTACCAGGCTTAAAGTTAGCACCACACCCCAAAGCACGCTCCGCTGGTCTGTTCACTTTAAACAGATTTGTTAATTTGTTAATTTGTTAACAGTGACGCAGACTGTGCCTGCACACTGCAGGGTTGATGATGGCTGGGCAGTGGCAGATGTTGCACAGTCTCCTTCCCGTCACCGGCTTGCCAGAGCAGGTTGGTCTTTTCCTATTATGTTGTCTTATGGTTTATTTTTTTAAATTAGTGTAACTGATTCGGTTGGTCCTCTCCTTCACGTGTGCCCTATGTATGGTCCTTTTCTGGGATACCAGGGAATAGATTTGCCATGAACATATGGATATTAACACATGTGGGCAAGGCACACTAGCAGGAGCAACCACGGCCAGTGTCATATAAATAAGACCTGTTGTATGATTACAGAATTACTATAGCCAGCTGAGCAAAAGACCCAATTTGTTAGACTACAAATGTACTTGTAATATAGTGCAGTTGTAACCAAGAAGGAGGCATAGAAAGGTTTATCCTATGCTACTTTTGTTTTTCTTAAGTGTCCAAGAATTTATTGGGAATAAGGCATAAAAAGGTGGGGGAGAGGTGTAAAAAATCCAAAAATGTATCAATTACAAAACTGCAAATAAAAATAGCTTCTCTGCACAAGCTTCATTAAGTTTTATCAGCTAGTATCTTGGGGTTTTACACTCAAACCACAGGTCATAAATTCACAGTAAATCCCCCATATGTTCACCAAACACCTGAATTCAATTTCGCTTCTAGTTGTAAGAAAGGGAATGTGCTGCTCAAATTAATTATGCATGCAAAGTTAGTTTCTAACAAGGGCAGCTTCCTGCACGCTGAAGGGTATGCATCCTATCTGACTTCTTTTTTCCCCCAGATCCCTTTCAATCTTGGCTTATTTCTACTGTTCACAAGGATATAAAAATTCTTCTCTCTTGCCATTTCATATTTGCTAAATGAACACAGAGTATTATATATCCTTTAAAGTCTGCAGTTTTTAAAGGCAGCTAAATTCAAGGATTGGCTTAACGTGACAGGCAAGATCTAACATGTTACTCGTACACATACCTACACACTTCAGCATACTAATTCCATCCAAACAAAGACTTTAAACCTAGGATTTATGTCAATAAGTATGCTTGTGAAATCAGCTCTTCAGGAAGTTTTATGTCATTCCCAGTTTACCTTCACAGGGGTAGTCATCAACTCCAATACCACAAAGAAGTTACGCAAGTCTCCAAACACACTTGCTTTCTTCAGTGAATGAAATTGATTTCCAGATTTAGACACTGCGATTTGTTGATCATTTCACACTGATTTCAACAGAGGAAATAATTAAAAATCAAAACCGTACATCTCTATTCTCTGGGTTAAGAAGGTAATCTCAAATGCTCTTAATTCAGCACTCGCTTTTGATGCAAGGCCATAAACAACACTGAGAGCCGGAGCTGATAGGGAGGTCACTTCACTGCAACAGTCTCTTCAAACTCTCCAGACTAGATTTCACTTTGAGTCCCTCTGTGGCCCTTCTGTAGCAGGGCCATCATTTTACAACCAGTGAAATCTGAAGAATGCACCCAAGACCCTTTTTATTGCCACCATCACTCTTCCTTATTAGCCTGTCAGAGCCTGCACACCAGAGACAGAAATCCAGTCTTACTTTTCAGGGAGATTCCTCTACTGAAAATAAAAGCAGAGATTTTAGGAGCTTGCTATAAACATCTGAAAACAGATACGCAGCCACTGGGTTATCACATGGTCTAAGCCTTACTTTGGAGCTGTTAGATTTTGCAGATATAAGCCAAGCCAATTTTCAGCCACATACAACTTGTTACAGCCATTGTCATACAGTATTGCATTTTCCAAGTTAAAGAAAAAAGGAAAAAAGAGAGCACCACATGTAACCTAAAAGAAAATAGATGATATCTAACTGTGAATTTCCTATGAAGGTGTTAAGGAAATGGCAGAAATACACATACAAAGATTTAATAAATCATGGAAAAAGAAAATAACACAAAAATACTGGTGATCAAGCAAAGGAGAAATTTGCATTCTTTATTCTAAATTAAATACAAAATTACTTCAAAGGCAGGAGGGTGAAGCAGGCTCTGACTTTCTATCTTCCTGTCCTAACTGGAACAGACAGTGATGGCTCCAGTGCTGTTAGGTCTGATGAACATCCACAATTAGGCATCGCAGGCTGTTCTGTGACAACACAAGGATTGCCTGGCACAGTAACACAAAGGCGTTTAACAAAGGCTAGAGAGAATAAACCCTCTCCTGGACCTAGCTGGCCATTCCCGTGCCAGCAGAAGGGATCATCGGAGAGATCCCTAGCGGGCTCCAGGCCATGCCAGCTCTGTCTCTGTTTTAATCCAGCTGCTTTGCTGGAAGCCATTTAGGGAGAGCTCCCTCCCATCTCCTCTCTGGATGAGATGTAGATGCAGAAATTTTCAGCAGAGGGGCAGCAAGAAGCAGCTAGGGAGGAGTCGCTTCTTAAAGCATGGCAGCGACGGCAAAAAGGAACATCTGTCCCCAGCCAACACCGCCTGCGGAGTGCGAACGGTCTTATGTAGGTACGACCCAGCTCACCTCACGCAACTCAGCTACTGCAGCATGGCGACAGTATAAAATCTGCTCAGAGCCCAACTCTAGCCAACGTGAGAGTGGAGAAAAAACCTGTGTCTTTTAATGGGAGGAGTCCAGGGACACACACACACACACAAAAAAAAAACCAGAAAAAAAAAAGATCCTGATTGTACCATTTGATTTGAAGGATTCACCAAAAGTGAGTGAGAAATATTCAAATAATGCACCATTACACTGTTTGTAAATGGTGAAATTTAGCTCTGTTTCAATGTAAGAAGATCTTTAAAAGGTATTTAGGTCCTGCTTAATTCATTGACATATGTTATACTGGAAACTCAGAAATTATTTTGTTTTCTTTCTCTTTAACCACAGAAAATGCTTAGCAAATACATATCGGGTATTGCAACTAGCAAAACACAAAAGAATGGTTTTGACTCGTGTGAACACTTGCCCTCACTAAAAATGACAACTTATTTTAAAGTATGAATAAAACCACAGTGTTAAGCAGTACATCGCTAGAGAAACAGTGATGTATAGAAAAAGACATCTCTTTAAAATGCTTGAACATTTAAAAAGATAATATATTATGCAAAGTTCACATGGCTCCCATAGTCCTTACCAGCTGCTATAACATAATTATAGCATAATTATTTCTGTTCTTTGACAGAGGAGCTATTGGATTATAAATCTCCAAATAATATTTTGATTGATTTTATGTTATATCTTACTCTAACTATAGGCTAATTTCCAAGTGCAAAATGAGAAGTTGTCCATTAAAAATGAACAAACAAAAATGACTGGCTTAAGGATACCAAGGCCAGGTCAAAGCTTTACGTGGCTTCTGAAATCTGAAACTTAGGGAGACTCCATCTGCTAAGAGTATCAGTAGTAGATCAGAAATTGTATATAAAACAAAGAGAAATGTGGAATCACGGTTTTATTTTTGTCATTAAATAATCTGCAACCTCTAAATAAAACTTTAATTCTGAGCTTACTGTTAAGCATTTCATTATTTAGTGCCTGTGCATGCAGTTTCCCATATGACTCAACGAAGGAAAAACAAAATCAAAGCTAAGATTGATTGCTTGAATTGGTGCCTAAATTCACATGGCTGTTGCCTTCTTATGAAGTTGATCACTAAGATTTATACAAATCAGCACAAAAACTAGTTAAGATTTTTAATTAAATATTATTTGCATATGGAGATTTAAAAAGTCTTACTATGATATTTTGCAAAACAATTGATTTCTGGGTAAATCTTTTCAATATTTTACTGTGAAGATGAAGATTTTAATAAATAGATATTTTCAACATGCATTATCACCACACTGTCTCGATTAACTTTAAAACTAAAAATTGCCATAAAATGACTGTTATACTAAAAAAATAATCAATTCCAGGTAAGGACAAGCAAGAACAGCAATTACCTTTTAACCAAAAATTCAGTTTAGTAAGTCAGCTATAACTCAACTTTTACTATGTAAGATAATTTTCAAATTATTTTACTTATATTTTCTTTTGGAAATGTTGAAAATGTCGTTTCCTCAGGAATTCTCTTTCAGATGTACTGTGCAGAATGCTCAGTAATTGCTGAGGGCCTTGCTGTTCTGAAACACTGGATTAGAAATCCTGAATTTTAATATTTATTGGTCTTGGGCTGCTTAGTCTCAACCTAAGTGCAGATTTCAGATACCCCAAAGTGTGTATTTCTCTTGCTGCAAAAGAAATACTGTATCTACTTGTAACTCCACTTCATTGGTTTACCAAGACAATTAGCCTGATAAAGGCTTTAGGAAAGCTAATTCATTTAGCAAGAGAAGGTAAAGCGGGATTTTTCTGAACCAATTTTCTTCATCTAATGATGAAAATGTGGGCATGTACTTAAAACTACCCATCTGGACCCTTGCTGAGGGAAGTACAGACAAATAAGTTGCACTAGGGGGCAACTCAGAGCACCTGTGTTAATACACAATTACTTACCCTTGAGAGCTTCTTACTTCTCTTCATTGACAAAGAAAAGTAGTGGGACGAGCTCAGGCTTAGATGGGTACATTTAGACAACTATATTAGGGCAGACGCATCCCACTCTAGATGGCTAACTTGAGCTCAAGGTAGGTGAAAAATGACTCATTCTAAGAAAGTCTAGTACCAGGAACGCCTGGTAGAAGGTGATGGTCAACTGGTACGGCAGAATAACCCAACAGTTTAATCCTTTGGTAGAAAAATGAAGTAGAACAAAATTGTTCTCAATTCTTGTGGTTCATGGTTAAGTCACTCAGCCTCTCTGGGTTTGCATTCATAAATCCAAAAATGGATAACAGCCTTCTTTAAGAAGTGGTTTTTGAGACCCTGTATAAAGTCTATATAATGACCAATTCTCATTTACTATAATTTTATGGTTCTTTACAGAGTATACTAGACTACCGCGTGTATAGCCATGCCCAAGATAAGCCAAGGATTGCGACATAACAGCTTCTGTGTTTAAGATCTCCTCAGTACAACTAATTTGTATCTCAATTTTCATGTTACTTCAGCAAATGCTGTGCAAATGCTATAAGATTTTCTTGAGTAACATAATTGCCATATGTTTTTTACTAAAGAAATGAAATCGGTATAATAAGTAATTCCACATAGTACGTCAAATTTATTTTGCATGATATTGGCATTACATTACAAAGTTACACTGGTATTATTTAATGTTGTTATTCTTGTAGTCTTAGGCTGATAATGTTTCATTTTGACACCATAATGGTGTCTCTGGGGATTTTGATGACAATGTGTTTTGACATCGTGTTAAAATATATCCAAACTGATATCACTTTATTTTGTCATTATTACCTAGTTTCAGTTGGATTTCCAAGATATTGCTTTATTCTGGCATCTTTAATTAGGAAGATTTCAGTCCAAGAGGCAAGTGCTAAAGAAAAGTTTTGAAGATGTAAAGCACACATTACTGCCGTTCAAACTTGTGCTGGCCAGATATCCCAAAATATAACAGATTAGTCACATGGTACAGATCCTCAGTCAGATCATAAAAATATGAAAATGCTTTTTCTTCTAGAGCATGGTAATAAATTTAATAAATTGTACTGTAATTATATTTCACACACTTCAGGCAGGAGGCCCAGCAGCAAAATCACTGCTGCAAACCAGAACCTTCTGCTGCCGCTGAAGTGTCTGACGTGCACTCGCTTCATGAGTCCCTATATAGAAACCAGAAATTCTTTCCTGAATGCCATTAAAAAAGTGAGATTTCTAATTCATAAGCTTCACTGAAATGGAAATTCCTACATATGTGATTCTAACTAAAGAACAGCAATGCTGGCTCCCGCACAGAGCTCCAAAACGCAATGCTGGGCTTGAGCCTTAACTAGCACAAACTTGCCTAGACCCACTGAATCCAACCGGGCCTTGAGAGTTTATGGGTGTCTGAAGATCCGACCAAGAGTTTCGGAGAGGTTTTAGGGGAAGAAATAAAGAATAATTTTGAGCTCTAAGCTTCTTGTTACCAGTATGAAAATCACAGATTGATTCTGAAACAATTTACTATAAAAATAATCTGGTAAATTATCCCTGGGCTACCAGAAACATGCATGTCATACCAATTTGAACTTACAGCCATATCACACAGTTTCTTCCTTTTGTTATTTACTAGTTCTTGATGCTTCCTCTACAATGAATTAAAGAGCAACTCCAGGGAAATCAACACACTACACGTACGAAGAATTATATTTATTCAGTACAGCAGCCGAAGTTCTACTTACTAAAATGATTGCTGATAAAATCTCTAATTTTAAACATTAATGCAAAAGATTTCTCTGCCATTCAAATCTGATCAAAGAGATTAAAGAATTTCTTCTTTTCCCCTCACTCTCCTAAAGCATAATACTTAATAGAAATTGCTTGTATTATCTTATTTCAGAGAGCAGGCTAGAACTGAGACAGTCCCTTGATCCCAGTTCATGAATAAAGCATTTAATGGACTGAGCTTGTCAAAGGACACACTAAGCATTTGATCTATACAGTAAACAAATGTCTATGAAAAACAAAAGTTTGCCATTGTTACTCATTATTTCAGATATTTTCCCTTCTTATTTCAGAACTGTAAAGGCATTGTTGGAATGACAGAACCACATTGAGACAAAAATGGAATTTTTCAAACAACTGATAGCAGCAATTTATATTTCAGGGAAACAGCTAATAAGTCCATAACTACTCTACAGTAAAAGGAATTAATTGTTATAACATCGGTAAATGTATAATTATTAAGCAAATGACAGAAGGCTAAGTTGTACCCTGACGGTCTAACACTCTCCACATCTTCTTTAAGAGTTTCCTCTGGGTATTTCAAGAAAGAGGAATTCCTGCCAGCAGAGGAAAATGAAGCTACAGAGCTGTGAGCCTGCATAACTACAAACCCAGCTGACCTGAAGAATTTGATACATACCTACAAAATGCTCTTTCATGCTCCCCAAAGACAAGATGAAATATTACAAGCAAGTAACTGCAGCTATTAACATAAGCAATACTGCAGAGCAGTTCCATTTAATGCAAATTATAGACTTGTTTCTACTAGCATTGACTATTCTTCACCAGCTAAAAAAACAAATAGGCTGAACTGTCTGAGCAGCCTATATAGAAGACTGTTATTTTTAACAAATGTATTTAAAGAAATGTATTGAAACAATTTTTTCTACCTCTTGAGTTTAAAAGCTCAGTGTATCTTCTTCAATTACCTTAAAAATAAGAATTGCAATTAATTTTTTGAAAAATCTTTTTCAATACAATCAGCCTTATTAATGCAATGAGCTGTTAAGTGACAGACTAATAAAACATCAGTACAAAATGGGACCGGTATTTATGATTAATCTCTGAAATAAACTCCTAGTGTAGTATTCTCTCTGTAACTCAAGGGTTACACTGAGTGACACTGCCGGTCACACTGTATTTTTTGTCATATGTGACCTCCACAGTGCTCTAAAGAGGGCAGCTGTATAAGACCTCGCACATCACTTGTGTAAGCACTAGCCTTCTCCGAAAATGACTTCTCCCCTACAAAAGGTAACAGAAACTTCAAGAGTATCTATGGGAATTTTCAAAATGAACTAAGGCAAGACGTGAGTTCCAGAGAGCATTAAGCATTTATGTTGCTATGCCACTGACTCAGATAAAGTTCAGTTCCTATGAATTTTCCCATTTGAGCTGCGCAGTCATTTGCTTTTCAGGAAGCCAAAATCAGGGATTAGAGGCTACATAAGACAAGAACGATAAATATCCTTAGGAAGCAGGACCCACAAAGATCTGATTTTGCTGCCCTTTTGTGATTTGCTTTTTATGATTTTTGCCAGATTTCTGCATCATTAAGCGCTACTCAAATAGCAGGACCCTATCTGCAGGAGACACTGCACAGACTGCCTACAGCCAGTCCTTAACCAAAGACTTTACAGCTTAAGAACAGATTTGCTCTTGCACAATGGAGCACACACAGTTGTTAAACGATCCTTTCCCCCACAACAAACGCATGCATTAGGCGGTCAGCTCAGTACCCGCATCTCTGCTGACTGCAAAGGCAGCCGAGCTATACAGAACTACACTGGAGACATCTAATGAGTAAGGGGATGGAGTAGGTATCAGAGCAGAATTGCAAAGTCAGAGCACCTGAATGAGAAAAATCACCTTACAAACAATACCTAGAGACATTCTGTGGGATTTAGATATCCAAACTTATGGAGAGGGCCACATCAAAGATGCTCACTAGGCTACTGACTAGCGTGCGAGATGGTGATGGTATCTACCATGACTACCAAAAGAGCTGGCAGAAAAAATCGTGAGTGAAATAATTACAAACCTATGTTGAGGTCAAGTAGACACTAAATATCCATCCTGATAGTTAAAAGGAGAATCCTGCAAGAGCCCCTTCAGCCCCTCCCTGTCTTCACAGTAGGCAATACTGACCCCACCCCTCCCTGTCTTCACAGTAGGCAATACTGACCCCAGCCAACCCTACACATGATGGAAAGGGGAGGCAAGGAAGTCAGAGCAGTTCAGGACAGCTTTCATTTGCATCATTTTTACTGCCACTTTGAGAAGCATAAGCAGCTCCCCAAAACCATTCTGGAGACATTTTAAAACCAAACAGTATAATTTTAAGTCATTGGTACAAATAAAATAACAATATTCTCAAGACTCACATGAGACCTCCACCTTTCACTCTCCAGTCAGCTCAAGACAACCAAAGGCAGAGCCGTAAGTCTGGTTATCTGATTACATACAAGCAACTATACTTCCCCTTGTTGTGTGCAGGTAATTGCTTCTTGCAAGGGCTGTAAAAGCCTGTATTGAGAGAACAATGCAACTTATTAGCTCATGGTACTTACTAAAAATAAACCAAACGGCATGTCTTACATTACAGCTATGGCTCTATTACTAGTGCCCAATGCAGGTCGCATTTTTCCCAGCTCTATCACTCCTGGTAAATTACTCGCACTTGATGCAGAGCAGGCATAAAATGAGCAGAAAACAAAACTTTGGCCATTTTAATTTAAATCCTCATAATTGCAGGTCAAATTTATGTGAACTCTTTGGTGAATTGGTTCCTTTATTAGTACCCAGTTTAATTCAAATCAGAGTCCTCTACAGATTAATTAAATATTAATAAAAAGTCTAGGGCAGTCTAAGCTTCTGTTCCATTAACCTAAACGCGACTTCATACAGAACCACAATGCCTTTCTCCCTCCCCCACCCTATTTTAAAGAAGGCTTGTATTTTTTTCCGTTATGGTGCAACTCCTTGTAAATGCAGACGTGCTATTTGCAGTGTATGTTTAAAGGTCATGATTCTTTTTCCTTTTCCAATTAAAGCTGCTCTTAATCACAATCAAGCTTTCAAGAAACAATTAACAGAAGTCAAAACTTTTCTCCATCAGTATGTTTAAGAGATGTACAGTGTGTACCCTCTATTACCACTGGTGTCACTGAACTAATTATGCGATGTTAAGGTTCACCTTCTCGGGTGTAAATTTTGGTTTGAGTTGACACTAAAAAGAAACATCAATTTATTAGGAGATAAAACTTGTTCCACAGTAATGGAACAGCCATGTATATAAATTTATTGCAGCTTAATGTTCTCACACATAAAGCAATTAGAGCTTTCTGACAGACAGACTTGCTAAGTATAGTGTGGAGCATACAGTAATATGCAGCTACAGGCACAACATATTTAGGAGTGATCATATATATTCTGTACAGTAATATCCATTTCTCAAACCTTTCCAACCCTAGATGTGTTCTTAATTAACATAAACGTACGCTTATAGTCATGTGAAATTTTCCTCCTCTGTAGAGAAAACTTTTCTTTCCACGTCATTTTACTCACAGACACCTCTGTGCTAAATTTGTCTTCTCCTTTTGCAGGAATAGATACAGCCTAGTTCCTTTAGGTGGGCTTAATTTTATTTCACACAAAGGATAACAGAGGCAATAATGTTGTTATCAGATTGCTTTAAAAAAATAATCCAAAAGGAAAACCATACACACAGTGTTTGGGATAAGCATCTTTTTTTTTTTCCTAGAACCATAACGTATGAACTCATGAAATAAACTGTGTTCATCTAGCATCATTTCCTCTCATCACCTGCTCTCGGCTAAGTTTAGGTGCCTTCAAATAGCTTCCAGGATATTTTTCCTTCCTTCCTATCTTTCCTACAGGACAATTATATTTAACTTAAGCTAAGGACTGTGGTTTTCAGGATATTGATCAGCAAGACTACAAATGGTAACAGCATTATGGAGCAGTGGTGTTCCAGACTAATGGTATACGATCCCTTTTATAATCTTGGAAGCTTGGGAGATATTAGAGCTTGAAACAAGGATACACGGGTAATTGAGATGATAATTTTCCAGGTGATGGACTAAACAATTAGTACCAGTTAGACTAAATGGAGTTTTCCAAAAGAAAGCTCTGGAAAAAAAATAAGAATTTCATGACATGTGGCGGTACAAACATCTTATTTGCTTTTACTTTGTAAACTCCTAAGGGACTTCCTTTCTGGTTAACAGTTCAAAGCTGTTCTGTGCCCAATTTCATCACATTTACTCATGAAAAAACATGTAATGTATACGTTATACAATACCTGAAACTCTTCCTGCATTTTAATACATTTATACTATGTCTGCCTTTACATGTACACCTATTAGCTAACTGATGTGATGCTCACATCAGTTAATTGGAATTTTATACACCTGAGAAGAGTAATTTCTTAAATCTTTAGTTAGAGGATTAAATTAAATGACTAGAGGATTATTGTTGTAAAATAACAGGGTGACTTTTTTAGGCTAGGATTCTCAAGAAAGTCTAAGACAACTGCAGTGTGTTTCACTCTCAGTTTGAACCGATGTCAAGTCCTGGCTGCTGCGTAGAAGTTGTGCCCTCCGCAGCTGAACATTCCTGTCCCAACCTTCGGGCCACAAAGCACGCATAAAATCACACAGCTATCCAAATCAAGGAGCTGAATGAAAAAAAAAAAAATTTCCCTCTTTTCTCTTCTCTTCTTCTTCTACAGGATTTGTTTTCAGAAAGATCAGCTCCCTGATCCCTCTGTGAGCATGAGCACTGGCAGGGGCTTAAGACATCAGGCAGAGGAAAAGGCAGGAGTCCGGCTTTTCAATGGAAACTCATCCTGACAGCGTCCCATACCCCTTCAACAGAAGTAGGGGACTAAACTCCCGGAAGCCTTAAGGAAGCCAGGGTTAAGGTAGAAGAGGAACCTATGAAAACAACTCTTGAATGAAACTATGGAAGCACATTTGGTGGTATGAGGATGAGAAATCAGTAGTGAGATGTTCAGGGTTCATCTCAAATTGGAACATTAATAAGAACTAAAACAACTTTGGGAACTAGGAAGACAGACAGGCATGCACTTTATACACATATTTCATATAGTTTAGAGTGATGCGGTTATCCTTCTTTGCCAAAACCGCAGCACAAAACCCCCTCTAAAAAGAGAGAAACTGCACAGCAATACAGGTAACAACTAGAGCTTTGCTTGTGTCATTAGCATAAGGTCATCAGAAATGCATGATAACTGGTGCCAAGACAACCAGCTTTTTCATTTCACTCTTTTCTGCTTTTGTCTTTGAGATGTGACACAGGTCAGTGAATCTGAGCACAGAGCAGAAGCCACGAATTCTTAATTCTGACAACTCTGGGAAAGCTCTTCTTGACCTTTCCCTGCTGCCACTTTAGGAATCACTATCTGAAATACCCAGCAATATTTACCTTCATTAGAGGAGTGCTCTAAGGACTAATGCTTCTGGAAGAACTTTGAAGATAAAAACTGTCAACAATCTAAATATTCTCAGTTATGGCATACTTACAGCATATAAATTGAAAATAACTGGCAAAAAAAAAAGTTATTTTCAGTATTGTTGTTATAAATAAATTTTGAGCTTCCCATAAATTAAACAAAAATTTAAGCCTTCCCATAAATGAAACCATTTCTACATTCCAGACTATTTAGTTTGGGGAATAATTAATTCTTAACAAACTTCTTAAAGAGTACACCCTACCTCCTGTTTCTTTCATGATGCACATAAAAAACTAAATTATGGAGCAAGGGTGGGGTTTTTGTTGTTCCTCATTTTTTTTGAACACCATTACCTATCCACCACACGAAATAGATTCTTTTCCACTGTGCTGACAGCTGTTTCCCAGGTAACCAACCTCGCTAGAAGTTGAGTTCAAGCAGTGCACAGAACCAGCACTCACACCCCTGCATTTCCATGTCGTGAGGAGCGCTTTTGAACTGCTGCAGTGTCCCCACTGCCCTCAGCAGTTAACAGGAGCTGGGAGTATCCAGCAAGTAATGGAATAAAGCTCATCAGCAGTCAAAAAATGCCGGCTAAGGGTGATTTTATATACAGAATAGTAAATGCCATTGGCAGTTCAAAATTAAAATTATCCTCAGTGGTAAACCAGCAGGATTAGACTTCACATGAGCTGTCACCTTTTACGAGTTCTGCCTGTTTCTTCCCTTTCCCATAAGGGAACTGGGAGAAAAGCAGCAGGTATTTTGCTGCTTCTTAGCATAATCAGGAATCATTGTCCCCCTAGTTTCTGAAAGCATCTGTTTAATACCCCTTACTAGACAAATCAAATCTCAGCTGCCGTCAGTCAGTGTTCTTCTGGATTTCATGGTCATCACGGTACACACATTGTAGTCATGTTTTTGTCCATCTGTCTTTTGCTTCTATGTATTAACTGAAAACTAAATTGTTCTATAAGGCACTGGCTACACTAAAAGGTATCTCTTATAGTTCTCTTATTCTGGATTTGGGCACTTACTTTTTAGATCCATGCCATCTGATGCTGCAGTGGAAAGAGCTGACAGAGAAGACTAGGTACTGAACAGAGCACTAAAGGAGTAGGATTTACCCTATAAGCACACAGGGCTTTGGTTTGTTTGTTTTTTTTTTTAAGATAATGAAAACGCTAAACCTTTGGGAAATTCAATGCAAGATGTAAGTGAGTAGCATTGCTACCTAATAATGTCTGTTATGGAAAAACTATTGAGCTTAGAAAGGTTCATTTTCATGAGCAAACTTATTTTGGTGTGTCCCCCACACCCTCCTAGAGACTCAAGCATTACTATTCTTTTTTTTTTTCTTGGAGTGTGGGGTTACAGATCCAACAAATGGGATCTCAACAATTATGCAGGAAATGCACAATGCCATACGTGTGTGAGCATATGCACACCCACTCTGCAACATGGGGAGACAGTTGAAAGTCTTGGACAAACACTGTACTCTGTTTAAAAATAAAATCAGGCTTTGATGTGTAGAACATCACGTTATTTGCTCACACTGTGCTTGACTGTTCAGATATTCAGCCATCCTAGAACTTCCTGTTCCTAAATTCATTTCAGACACTGTTTTTTTTTCTAGTGTTAACACAATAGTCCCTTAGAGGTAACTGCAATTTAATTTCCTTGTTCTCCTAGTACTCTGGATCTGATTGTGCTGTTTATTTTCACTGTCCAAATATACCTGTTTTTAAAATGGACTGATTGTCTTTTCCCTTTAATATTCCAGGAAAGACGGATCGACCACTTTCAATGGTAAAACAAATATCATCACAACTATTCTAGTTCCATCCAGAAAGATTCAATGGAGCCTCTTATCTAAATGAGTATATCTAGCAAATAATCTACCACGGTCTCAAATTCCTGCTTTGCCACAAGCCCTGAGGTCAGACCTCTTCAGTCGGGGTCCAAGAAGCAAACAGCGAGTAATGCAATTAGCCTGCCTTGCAGTTTCTTAGCGCATGTGGCTGAACGTACTCCGGGACATCGCAAATCTGGCCCACCTCCCTGTGGAACACAGTGATTCTGTGAGAGCTGGTCATCACCACCACCCCACAGCATTAACGAACAGGGGCAACGTGTGGAACGGAACGAAAGAAACTCTTTCTTCTTTATGTCCTCACGTGGGCATGCAAGAGGGTAGAATACTCTGCATTTCAGTACAGCACCACAGTCTCTTCGTTCAACCTCAATTATGTTGTTTTAAATAATTTAAGGGAATTTCTTTTGCATAATCCAATCAAGTTTCTTAAAATTGCATTGTATTAATAAAATATTATATTGAGGCTTACATGAACAAACAAATGTACGACTTTCCTAAAGATAGTGCTTTCAATATACCTCCTGCCTCTGAAATAACACAAGAGGATACTAATTTCTAAAGCTAGTGAAAAATGGGAATTTCTACGGGGTACAAAATTCAGATTGGGGTGAAAAGTCAAACCACTATATTCTTCCATGAAAGAAGCAGCTATGGAAAAAAATGTGATGCAGAAATGTTGAAAAATATTGTTCTAAAATGATCCACCAACATTAAATACTTCATTATTCCTTAAATAAAAATCTTTGTTTCAGTTCACGTGAATTGTACATGTTCCATTTGGGATCACTTCAAGTAACACCTGTGCTCTTCCAAACTGGTACAGGCTCTCATGGACTGCAACTGAAAGGCTTTATGTGGTTATTCTCCAATACAGGTTGGATTTTTTCATTGAAATTAGATATTTCATGATGTACTCCACAAAGATTCAACCAGAATTAAGAATTGCCTCATGAGAGACAATGTCCAGTAATGAGTTGCCACAGAAGATGATATCAATGCTACATGACAATATTGACATGAAAAAAATTGTTTAACAAACTGTAATTATTAACAAAAATATTTAATTGTTCATTATTAACAAAAATATTTGAATTGCGTGGCCTGCAATAATATGTTGCACTAACATCTTCCCAATGAAATATTTTTAATATGACAAAATTTAAACTTATTTTTTAGGCATTTCCAATGGTTTATTAAACTTCGTTCATAAAAAAAAATACCATAAAATAATTAAATTTTAAATTCTAAAAAAGAATGTGAGAAATGGAAACAAAATATTTTATTTCTCATTTGTACAACTATGTTGAAACCACATGAAAATCTCTTGGGAAAGCATCCACTTCAGCATGTCTGGTCAAAAAAAAACCTCTTTAGAAATAATGGGCAATTTACACTTTCTGAAATTAGCTACAATAAAGTGAGTAATTGCTGGGCAAGGTATACAACATTTTACAGACCGTATTCTTCCTCAGAATGAGATCCTGAGGCTGCTTTAAAAGGTGTAATCTTCTGTAATCACTTCTGGTGCTCAAAGCAATTACTTTTCAATGGGAAAAGCAAGTAGGAGAACAACAGTATCCAAGAGCAGAGTTCACTAGTTTGTAAACCTTGACCCTTCATATCATGCAGTTATTGACCAAGTTGGTAAAAGGAGAGCGTTACGATTAAATTACTACAACCCTCATCTTCGATGGCATGGAGCACTACGAGGCCGCTGTCTGCTAAGCAGAATTTAAAAGAAGAAACTTGTTTAAGACCTGATCCTTCACAAGGAGATTTCACTCCTCTGTTCCAATGAGGTGAGAGTTTCATACAAGTAAAACGCATGTAAGGGACATGAGAAACAAGAAAAGAACGCTACACCTCCCCCCTCGCTCTCCAGCAGCCAGCTAAGGGCAGCTCAGACGGAGAGCGGGGTGCGGCAGAACCCATTCAGAGCGCTCGGGGAAGCCTCGGAGAGGCAGGCCATGCTGCTGCTCCTGCTACGACGGCGTTTAAAGTCAGGAAAAGAAGCTGACGAAAAAGAACATATGGTAACAGAGCAAATGCACCGAACGGAATGCATATTTTTCCCCTGCTTACTCCCTCTCAAATGAAGACTTTGGTTTTATGTGTCAGAGACTTTAAACAGCAACAGGCCACTGCAGGAGGCAAATGTTAATGACAGTAGTATGAAATAGTTGTTTCTGCATAAAGGAAAAGGATTTCTAGGGGTTTTAGGCTATTACTGCAGGCCAACACACACATCTGCACTTCATGGGTTAGATCCATGTTTCGGCCTTCCATGGCATCTGACCACCTGACTCTGCAGGAAGAAAGTCAATGGAGCTGGGACATTCCTAGCAGTGTCGGGAGATGGAACAGGGAGGAGGAGAGCACAGTGCTGACAATAGGCTGAGCACCCCTCAATCATGTTTTAGCTGGTGTAAAAGCAGGAAAGACATTATCCAAGACACCTCTGCCTCTCAGCTCTTATTTTCTTCAGCAGATCAGCTAGGAAAGAAATGAAGAGGAGTGTGGAGATCTCATGTGGGAGAAAGCAATTTTTTGAAGAATAAATTTAAATTAGAGGAAAGCTAAGGGAACTTCGAGGTGGGAAGAAGAGGAACAAACATATGTTTATGGAGATGTCAGGAGATTTAAAGGCTGATGAAGTACTTATGCACAAATCTGAAGGGGAAAAGGAGAAAAGGATAATAAAAATGTGACAGTGTTACTGGAGAAAACACTGGGAAAAGATGGAAAGAAGAATGGGGTTTAGAAAATACATAATGAAATGAAGACCTTCAAAGGGGAAACTCTAAATAATAATGGTGAGGATCATCTCACTCAAATTTTAGACATCTAAAGTTAAACATCTGAGTGAAAGCTTGTCAGTTTTTAATCTAGGGAGAGAAATCAGTATACAGAGACAATGAATGATAGCTGTATGTCGTAGTTCAGCTAGACACCTAAGGATCCCAGAGGGCATGCCCTCTAGAGAGCCTTCCTTCTTTCTCCTGGATACAAGTGGACTTCAACCGAAGTCGAACTTGTATATGCCAAAATACAGAAAAGACTCCAACACTATGAGGATGAGACTAGGAGGGTGAAGATCAGTATTTTAACTGAGGGATGACTGGACACAGGCAAATGAAGGCCGAAGTAGAGAGGAGGCAAAACCACATGAGAATGAGAAGAAAGCCTGGATAAATCACACAAGTAAGCAGACAAGGAAAAGTCACTGGAGGAAATACATCTCAGGGAGTGGACTGCTAATAGAAAGTTTCTTTCATTCAACTTTTGAGTACACAGTGAAATAACAAAAGTTTGACTGCAGAGATCATAGCCCTTACACTTGGAAATACAGCATCCCTATCGTTTTAGTCTGAAAACTCAGTAAGTGCATAAAGGCAGTTTTGCCTTTTCAGGAGGTGAACGTCTCACCGCTGTGCAGGACTGGAAGGTCAGCAAAATCCACCGATCCCTGCTCCCTGTAGCCTCAGGCTTAATAAGACTGCACTGCAGAAGAGCCCTCCTTTTCCACCCTCTTGCCAGGAACAGCTCAAAAGCTACAAAATACTCTAAGAAAAAATTAAAACTCTCAATATGAAAGACCATAAAAGCATAAGAAACTCATTGTATCCTGAAAAGAGAGACTACAGGCATCACCAAGACTCAGGCTATGTGAAATACCTAGATGGGTTCTTTGAGGACTCTATTTCACACCATAAATAAAACAAATCTTTCCCCTTCATGTACACGTTTCTACCAATAAGACCTTAGGAAAAAGTGTCCTGACTTCAAAAGGCTTCTGCAGCTCATCCCTGAGTTTGTGTGAAGTGCACAAGCCGTGTTTTTCAGTTTGACGAGGACTGTAAGCACTTCCCAAGATGTGACTAAGCTCTGAACCTTCAGATGAAGGCCTTGTTCCCCAACCACCTGCCTTGCAAAATCAAAATATTTCTGGCCCTTTCAGGTGACTAAATGGATGACTTGAAGCATGGGATTAATTAAATACAAAATAAATTCAGAACAGCAAACACAATCAACAAACTGTGATCTTGTCTGCTTTCAACTTCCTCTTGGGGATACCAACAAATCAAATACCCAAAGGTTAATATCACATGCTTTTTTTCAGAGACAACAGCATGGAAACTGGGCAGCCACAGGAAAAGTGAGCTAGATATGATTAAAGAAATGTTACGACCTTTGTGAGACTTTGAGGACTGCTGAGCAGCCTGCGAGTTAATGTGATAGAAGACAGAGATTGGTGTTTGTTTACTGCATGTCCAAAGGCAATAAAAGAAACTACAGAGAAAGAAAGTAACAAAGAACAACGCTGACCAGCCGAGCACTCCTTCCTTGAGTCTGCTTCCCTGTTTTCAAGAGAGGAAATGCAATCCATCCATGCTCTGAGGCCCTGAGTCATATATTTATAATTTATTAAGAGGTCAAAAATGGCATTTGTTGGGTCTCAGTGTCCAAAACTGCTCAAAGTACTCTAAGAACTGAGACTCTGTGTTTAAATTCAATAACTAGAGCTTATTGAACACATCCATTATGACGGGAAGTTCACCTACAGCGAAACTACAAATTCCTACTCCAGTGTGTGCTGGGCCTTGTACAAGACCCAGGATCAAACTCTTTGTAAGAAGCCTCAGCATTAGGTATTCCAGGTCAGTCATATCAGGAGACATGAGCTCCATAAATGCACTGAAGGTTTTATCCTCTCCCTCTCTCTTCCTTGTTTTTTTTTTTTTTTTTAAATTTTTTTTTGACGTTATCCATGTACAGTATTCTAAATAGGCTTCGGCCAAAATATGAAGTACTTTGCATATCTTTTGTGTTTGACTTGTCTTCTTAGATTAAAATAAAAGCTTAATGAAAGTCAAACAAGAACAGCCTGTAACATTTTCAAAGATATATTCAAACATTAACGGATTCATCCTCACTGGCTCATTAAGAAGAGGAAATTGCGGCAGAATTCTGTGTTAAAACCACTGAGAGGAGATGACAGATCCAGGATCAGTACTTATAAATTACTGTCTCTCACCCTTGGTCTCAGTCCCAGTCCTGCAATAAACGTCTGTGGGAAAGTTCCCCAGGCAGGCTCAGAGCCATCACGTTCTCAAAAAAGGCTAATGCAAGCTGAGAAATTTGCTCCTCCTTTCTTCTTAGCATCATGCCAAAGTTTTAGCACTTTCAAGCACCAAACTTATGATTTCAATAAGCCACCATGGTAAAAGTCAAGATATATTTCTAGCTATTCAAATATTTTCTATTACCTATTAGTGCACTGTACAGCACATCAATACAGAGCCCAGCTATTACAGCAAGGGACACTCTGGAAATACCTAAGCAGACTGATCAATTTAATCTCTGCTGCAATACAGTGCATTTGCGGGATGACTTTTTTTTTTTTTCTTTTTCTTGGCACAGCTTAGGGAGCTCAGAATTAGGACAAATATTCTCTTTCCTCCTCAACAAACGCTTAACAAATGACAAAAGTGACAGCTTTGAAAGATGGATTTTTTAAAAGTGAGGTTCTGTATGGTAGCTTATGAAAGCACTTTAATTTAGAATGATTATTAATCAACCATCCGTTCAGATAATTTTCTAATTTAGGGGAAAAAAATCTATATTCTGTCTCTTACATCCCCATCAGGTACTAAAATATGAATGTCTGCACTCATTAACAAATACAAATAGGGAGCATTATCTGATGCAGAGAGAGAGAATTAATGCTGAGATGTAATACTCCTACCTGACAGAAAGTGTTCTAAATTTTAGTACAGAAGAGATATAATCTGAACTTTAAATGTTTTATTACTTTAAAGCCATAAATAGCATACATGTATGAAATGGCAAACCGATTCTGACATACTGGAACATAGCTGCTTGTTCTGGATGCTCTCTCTGGTTAATTCTACATAGGGTAGAAACTTAATTTCCTATTAAAAAAACATGGGATAATAAATCAGCAAGTGCAACTAAGGACAAAAAGACAGGAGTGCAATACAAACAGCAGAATTGGCAAATAAAATCTGAAACCTGAAGAATTAAAAGATATTTTGACTGACGCAATTATAAGTCCATCCTTACACTGATTTATTGTTGTGTGGTCTATCTACTTTGTTTCCCCAACATGAATCCAGTGAAAACTGGAAAAACAATGTGAATATTTATCACCACAACATTATTCTGAAACAATCCAAGGCGTTCAAGTAGTATGCAAAATATTGTAAATTAGATTTCTAAACAAAGTGCACGCAAAGCTCCATCCACAGGAGTTACGTGCCTAGACTGGGATGCGGACAGAAAAGCATCTAAAAAGTAGGTCTTGTACTTCCTGGCCAACTTTTCTAACCGACTGGCTACTGAGTAAAAGATGTTGCTGCAGCCATGCTTAATAGAACAAAACTTGACTTAAAAACAGTAGTTACATTTCTGGGAGACTGTTCTTCTGAGGTCCTTGAATCACCCTATTAGTTGCACAGGAAGCTTCAGAAGGAAAAACCAAATAAATGTACAACTCCAATAAAATATTGGATTCTTGGAGGCATACACTATCGACTTGGAGGCTACATCTTTTTTAGGTGTGACCTGTAATAGTTTCTAAATGGACCCTGGAATCATGTTTGGTTTAAAAATCCAAGTTTATTGTGACATGTCTATACATAGGCATAATTTATGAAGGAAGACATGCAAACACAATTGTAACACAAAATATGTGGCAAGGGAGTCATTTACTAGGCTTTCATACGAAATACAAATTTATTACTAAATGTCTACGGCTAAAACTCAGTATGTAGTACATCGTATTTTAAATTATTAACATCTCTGCTGGAGAAGCTTCCTTCATAAAATATTTACACAGCACATCTCAGGACTCTGTATTTTGCCAGCAGTTACTCAAAGTGTAAGGTAAATATAGTTAGCAGGTCATTCTTTTCCTTGATAAGCTATTCTTTTGACTGGAAAAAAAAACCCCAAATGTTTAAGTTATACTACTGCCATGGCCTTTGTTATGAAATACTGTGCCCCGATATAACGGTATATTTTGACCCCTGAGAGCTATTGGGGTCAGAGGGCACAGCTTTGGCTAATGGCAATGCATGGCTGTAAAACACAAGAGGCAGGCATGTTTCAGTTACTTTTCCAATTAGTTGCAACAATCAATGCATGCTGCAAAAAGCCATAAGGAAACTGGCGAAATGTTGCAAAGAATAGATACAATTCTCTTCTAAGTAAGAATCCCAGGGACAATAAAAGTATTAGTATTCCTTTGATTGTATACAACCCTTTATTTCAAACCAGGCAATCTGGAAGTGTTGCCTTTTCAAAATCCAGACAGCTCTTCAAATCAAGCAAGTATTAGAGAACATAATTTTCTAATCTAGGCAAGAAGAAAAATTCATATCGGTCATTTTGTGAGAGAAAGTAAATTGAATTTATGATGCAAACTTCAAATGTGTTAGACTGTTATTTAAAACTAAGCAATAGTTATGGTCTAATTTTTCAAATAGTATCCCTCCTCAATAGAAAAAAAAAGCCTCCAGCATTTTAAGCTCTTGGCATACAGTCGCCTGGGTACTAAAAAGCTTCTTAACACAGTATGAGAATTCTGTTGGCATTCGTATATCCAGTTTGCCAATGTAAAAATAAATTTTTTAAGAAGATGTAAGGAAGTAGAAAAGCAGAATCATATACCCAAATGGATTTTAAAATAAAATAAACCCAACTATACCCAAGACATGAGACACACGTTTTGAAATACACAGGATTCTGCTGTTACCATTCGGTCGTGTAGCTTAAAAATTCATTTGAAACATTTTCTTGATGTTCATATAGTTTTATTAAGGATATGAAGTAATAACTATTTGGATTAATTTTGCATTAATGGTTGATACTAAATACAGAAAAATACTGATGAGGTAGCATTGATTTTAAACTTCACAATACACACTCATGGCTTTCCACTGTGGGCTAAAAATAGCCCATGGCAATACTCTCACACCTCAAACTCACGGAAGCACAGAAAAGATAATTCCAAGATCATTCAATTTCATTTTTTGTTTTAAAGAATGTAACAGACACATCTGTTACATATATGAAATGGAAAATATATCCATGTCCCTTAGTAGATAGAAATTATTGGTAATAATGCAAATGAATGTTTTTTTCTTATATTAGGGGAGAAAAATAATTGTCAATTCAATAGTAAATAAGGAGACTACTAAAGAGAAAACATCTATAATTAATTGTTTTCACACCTGCAAGACCAGATTCCTCATGCTTTACAATTTCTAGGGTATGGTCTGAGGATTTCCTCTGGACAATGATTATGAAGTATAATATCTACTGTAAGACAGAAGAAGCTTTAAAATCTAGAAAAAAAAGACAATGTGTCAACATTTCAAGGAAGCAAGTGGGATCATCTCAACATGACATCACTGTAAGGAAAAATTGTGAAAATAATGTTAAAAGAGGCAATCAGTTAGATTGAGTGGTAGCATGATTAATACCAATCAACACTGTTTAATAGAAAACAGGTCTTCTTAGGAAATTCCATATCATTTTGTGATGATATTACAAATTCAGTAGATAAAGATAACTTTTGAAAATACTTGCTTTGATTTCTGTATAAATATCTCTCCCTGTTATCTCTCTGATGAAAACGTAGCATTGCACAAAATCAACACGGCTTATATATTAAACATGTTAAAGAACACTGAGAATCTGAAAAATAAATTGTACATGAGGAAGCAATACCTAATGGGAATATCTTTGGTGATACTGTAAAGATGTGCATTATTAACAGCCAATAGGGCGGAGCAGCAGACTCAAGACACATTTGAACATCTAAATATCTCTGAACAAAATTGTGGACAGCAGTGATAACTAAAAATATCTTAGCAGTCCTAATAAATAACCAACTGAAAATGGATTCTTACTATAGCACAGTGACTCTCAGAACTTGTGTATTCTGTGAATTCATGGATCTGAATGTGCAATGTAGGCATAGAAAAGTCACATGTATCTGCATGTGACATTGATAATGTTAAAAGAAAGTAATTTGCAGTTCTTGTCACCACAGTTTCAAAAGGATGTCTATTAAAAGAACAGTATATATTATCACAATAAGGGTGATTAACCTCTGGAATAATTTATAATATATGTGGTTATTTTTTCTCTCACTTGAAACCTTAAATTGAAATTAGATTAACTAGAAATACCAAACCGAACAAGGCAGAAAAGAATTGATGAAGAAATTCCAGATGAAAATTATGAAGTAATTTCAAAAGACCAGTAAACCTTTTTTTTTTCTTTTTCCCCCACAGGAAACATATTTTGGAACAGAAAAATATCATCCATGTTAACCCTTCAGCACGGATAATATTTCCTTAGTTTGTGGAGGAGTTGTGGGGCTGAAAGTAATCATAATGCTTTTTGTTAACCTATTTTGATGCCAAAAATAAAAGAATAAACACATGTTCTTCAGTGTTTACTAATTCTATCTCCTGCATTTCAATATTATTCATTAGTTCTGTTGTGTCTCAAATGAGACTATGTTCAAATGGTATTTGACATCATCAGGGACCAACTTAGCCTGCGGCCTCAATGCGATATTGAAACCCAAATTGTAAACAAGATTATAACAACAGGTACAAGCCTAAGTCAGCGCGTGTAACAGTGAACTAATGTGCACCTGCCTTCTGAAAATGAGCTCCTAGCTATGACAGATAAATGCACTACAGTATTTCTGGAGTCAAGAGGCACTCAGTTGTGCAAATCCCCTCTTTACTTTACTTATGTATCAACCAATAGTAGTAGTATGTATGAGTTGTATGTATGTAAGAGTTAATTTTCTCTGCTGATTGAAAGGTTTGCTAATAGCTGTGGAATTTGCATGACAATACACACACATTGCAAAAAGAAATATATGTATTATTTTAGGTGAACAAATGAACTACAGAGCTGAAAGGAATACTTTAAAAATATACAATAAAATATATTTTGTTCATTATGCACTCTAATTGCTTTCCTCAAAGTGTGTATGCATTTGGCTGGATATATGTATACACACAATTAGGTCTATCCAACTGAAGTAGATCTTTGGAGTTCCCTTTAGAGTTAGGAGAACCTTCTAGCTGACATGGGGCAGATCTCTAGCTCTATTTCTTTTTGTGCTGGATGTCAGTAAACTGAACATTTTGTCTAGTGTGGCAGACTCCATGGGAAGTAAAAACTGATTTGGCTGGCACTCTCCCTCTTCAGGAGAGTACACTGCGGAGAGGAGAGGAGGGAGGAAAGCATGCCATGGTCTTGGCTGTCTCAGGGACTCAGGGATTATAGTTGGCCCCAAGTAACTCCTCTCTCTTTTTTTTTATTGACTGTAATCTTGGAAAAACAAAACAATGACCCACAGATAGGTCGAAACAACTTCTTGAACTTGACCACATAACCTTCTTCAAGACTCTTCTCTAAAAACTATCTTGCAGGTGAAGGTGACATTGTAATTGAAGAATACAAAGAATTTGAGCAAGTTTTACTCTAGAGTCCCTCAGACACAAAGCAAAAGCCACTTTAGCACACGCAGCAGAGTATCCTTCTCTTTAAAATGATGCAATATATGTTACAATCCCTTGTCACATCAGTGATATGGTAAGTATATTATTTTCCTCTTTCCACTTAGCACTTTCTACTCTCATTTCTCATATACAGATCACACTGCAACAAACACGAAGGATGAAAGGTAAACTGAAATAGAATTAAAAAATCATAGAATGGTTAGGGTTGGAAGGGACCTTCAAAGGTCATCTAGTCCAACCTCCCTGCAAGGAGCAGGGACATCTTCGACCAGATCAGGTTGCTGAGAGCCTCATCCAACCTGGCCTTGAATGTTTCCAGGAATGGGGCATCCACCACCTCTCTGGGCAACCTGTTCCAGTGTTCTACCACTCTCATTGTAATTTTTTTTTTTCCTAATATCTAATCTAAATCTATTTCCCTCTAGTCCTATCACAACAGGCCCTACTGAACAGTCCCTCCCCATCTTTCCTGTAGGCCACCTTGAGGTACTGGAAGACTATGATTCCATGTGGCAATATATTGACCTCTGAGACATCACTCTGGAATCACACTTTTAAATAGGTCTGAAGAATTTCCCCTGTGAAGAGCAGATAGAGCAGGCCCCCCTCCGCAAAAACACAGGACTGGGAAAGCCTAGCAGTTGAGCACTGCAGTATTTCTCTCTATATGATAGAGGAATTGTTCAAATTTTAAAAGACATTACTAACAACTCTCAGTTTCACAATAGTAGGAAATAGAAGTTGCAATAACACAAAAAAAAAAAAAAACCAAACCAACATTTAAAACAATCACTTTTATGTGATGCCTGAGAATCTTAAAGAGAAATTATATTCATCACACATGGCCCCGGTCTGCATTGTGCTTGTGCTTTCCAAATCTCTTAAATCACTAAACAGAAAACAGGTGTTTAAGCTCTTATGGTACATCTGTCATATTAATGCCACATTGCTTTCTTCCATTGAATTTAAGCACTAATGTAAATCTGATCCCAGTTAGTTCAGTGATAAAGAACACCCTTCACAAAAATACTGGTACAGGTGCTTGCAACGGAGTAAGAAGTCAGTGTTTCAGGCTAACACTCATATCATAAATAATCCAGTACTGTAAGAAATCACTCTCTTTGTACCTTTATTTAATAACATCTCCTTACCAAAAAATTGCATCTTTCACGATACACACCAAAGGTTATTATAAATAAGGAGACTTACACCATGTCATTTCGTCTACTTCAGGAACAGTGAGTAACAAATGATGCTGTCTGATAGCCCTTGGATTGAGTGGGAGTAGGTGCAATATAGGCTGCTTTAAAAGTTTTTCAAGTTTTTATACTCTGATCTAGCTTTATTTTTTTTTTTTTAAGGTCAAGGGACGCTATTAAATCACTTGACAAATGGCATGGTACATGTTCATGAGGAAACAAGCGGAAAACCTAGGAAGGTACTGCAAAGTTGCACATCAGTGTAGAAAATACAACACACGGTAGAAATACTATACAGTCACCACACAACAGACATGCAGTAAATCTAATAATTAGAGCACTGTGGACATGATGACAAAGGAAAAAAAAAAAAGGATAAATTATGTTCTTGTTAGAAGAGCCACCATGTTTTTCCATTAGCATGTACAATTAGCATTTAAAATTGCTGACGTTGGAAGTGGTACAATTGTTTATTGCTGCCGCTTCTGGGAAAGGTTTTCAGGCAAAATAATAGGCACAGAGGTGACGTGCTTTGTTCTCAGGGGCAAAGCTTGCCACCTGCACAACTTTATAGAACCCCAGGCTTGCCAGCCAACTACAGCAGCACTGAGAAAGAGCTCAGAGAAAACTTTCACTTTGCCCTCACCAGGAGGAGAAAGGTGTTGCACATGGCCAAGTGGGAAAGAATTAAATTTTCTTTAAACCACCTGCAAAGGCTAACTCAAAGCAAAGATTTGCTTCCTGATTGATTGGTGTCCCTGAGCATGAATTTTAGATGCTGTTAAAAGAAATAAAACGGTAACTTCCAGCAATTAAATTCACAGAGCTTTCTGTGGTTATAAAATCACCAATAGGAAGTGATTTGCAATGCTGGTGGAGAACAGAGGCTGTTACTCTCCTAATGAAAGCCCTCTGTCTGGGGTTTCCACCTCAGCTTCCATTTAGTTCCTACAGTTTTATCATGCCTATGCAATAGGCAGTTTTGCTTCCTCCTGCCAATAGTCTGCCATGGTAAATAGGAAAAATGTTCTGGAAACTGCACAGTCCACTCACACATTTTATATCTGAGAAATAAGATCAATTTATGAGCAGCATATAACAGTTGTGTTATCCAAGTCTTATGATTTAATCCCTAGCCTTATGACATTTATGTATTTTCCCAAAGCACCAACTGATGGGAGTTACACATCCCTTACATTTTTAATCTATTTTCCTAAGAAAAGGACACTGGTCTGTATTTAGAATCATAGAATCATAGAATGGTTAGGGTTGGAAGGGACCTTCAAAGGTCATCTAGTCCAACCCCCCTGCAAGGAGCAGGGACATCCCCAACTAGATCAGGTTGCTCAGAGCCTCATCCAGCCTGGCCTTGAACGTTTCCAGGGATGGGGCACCCACCACCTTTCTGGGCAACCTGTTCCAGTGTTCTATAACTCACATCGTAAAAAATTTTTTCCTAATCTCTAATCTAAATCTACCCCCCTCTATTTTAAAACCATTACCTCTCATCCTATTGCAACAGGCCCTACTAAACAGCCTCTCCCCATCTTTCTTGTAGGCCCCCTATCTATGAAGAGCTTTCTAATAACTTCTGAACCTATAGGCTGATTTAAGTTAAAATCAGGGATTAAAGTCTCATGGATAATTAAGTTCCTGAAAGTTTTAACCAAATCACTCTCTGGGTCAAGGACAGAAGCTGAAATTGTCTCCATTGGGAATGTGGTCATAACTCAGCCCCGAGATACTGCTGTGGAGCTGCCAGCTGGTTCGCCAACATACTTGTCCTGGCTACTCAGTACGTACATAGCTTTAGACATGTTGAACTTTGTACAATTGCTGCCTCTTTTCTGTTGGGAATGTAATAGGAAGGGAGCTCACGGTATCTTGCTGGGGACAAAGAGTTCAGAAAACACAGGATAAAAATCTGTAGGACAAAAGACTTTCAGTTCTTCTGCTCAAAAAATCATTTTTTCTCCTTTAAAGTAAGACTTACTCACATGGCTGGTGTAGAAAAACCTGCAAACACAAGCCACTAAAACTCTAAAGGCTCAAAAATCAATAAAGTCAGTCTAAAGAACAGAAAAAATTTAATCTCAAGACTTCTTTAAGCACCCTCATGATCTTGGGATGACAAGCATTGATAATACTGTAAGAAGTTACATCAAAAAGATGCCAGGGCCAAATCCTTGTTTAAAAGTGGAACACATCTGAGATGCAATGCTCAGAGAAATACAGAAGGGGGATTTCCCCATAGGGAATATGAACCAGGAGTTGAGGACAGGGTCTGAATTGCCCTCATTTGCTATGTTTTGATTCACTGCAAAACACATTGGGAATCAGAAAGATATCTGCTGTACTGCTCATATCAGACAGGACACAGACTTGCAATGTTTACACACAATCTTTTGACAGAAATACTTCACCATTTTCATGAATTTGTGTCTGAGAACCTTATAAGGCGTCTATGGAAAGAATGAACCTCTAAAAACTCATATTCAACTGTTCCTTAAAAAAAATCTACATCTGCACAGAAGAGTTGAGCCTATTAAGGGTAAATAGAGAGAAGAGACTAAAATATTAGTTCAAAATGTTTCATTCCACCTCATTTTTAAGTTTGTATGCTGATACAATACTGTCATTAGCATATTAGATCTGAGACCTCCACAGCTACTGATATGTCATTATAAATAATTGAATACAAGCCTTTGGGTCACTGCAGCAGAAAAATAAATTCATGGAAGTAGAAATGGACTCTTTTTAGTCTAATGCATTTCAAAAAATTAAAAACACCAGATGGATTTTAATTTAGGTAACGATTAGAAGCTCCCACAGTATCTCCTTCTCCTCCCCTAATCCTGATCTTTCCCCTCCTGCTCATCTATTCTCTGCAAGTTTTAGTCCAGTGGGCAATTAAACTGACCCCAAGCACTGCAATCCAGCTATTCCTTCCTTAATAACATGTCATGATAAACAAGATCCCTCTAAAATTGTGGGAAGTCAGTCTTTTTGACTGAACATCAGAGGTGCTTTGATAGCCTCTCTCTGCCCTCATGGTGATACAGCCAGAGCATTTGCATCACTGGCTTGAGCTACACTGACACTATTTTTACTGCCTCAGGATAAAGAAAGCATGACTCATGAGAAGGAATGTGTATGTCACTTGGGTTAGGCAATTCAGGTTCCTTAGCAGGCTGCCCTTAATGGAGGGGAAAACAGGCTTTTCGGGAAGCAAAGTTCAGACCATCTCTCTCTTCTGAGTAAACAGCTAGGGAAGACTAATTTGTGCATCAGTGCTCAATACTGGAAGTTAAGGATGAAAGAATTGCCCCAAGTGTTACAATGAAGGTCTGCTTACCTTTTTAATCTGCATGGTAAGTGCATACTTCTAATCACAGCTCACATTTCTACTGCATAAACACTCTCCTTTCAAAAAGAATAAAATAATCTGGTTTGTAGCCTGGATCTACCTCATCACAAAGTCTGAAAATGTAAATATGAGGGGCTGAAACCTTTGTAATTGTTTTCATCTCCTATCTTTTAGGGGAGCACTATTTTAGGCTTGAATAAGGTAACAGGCAAAGCTCTACTGAGGTGATTTGGGTTGGGTTACTTCCTCTTAAAACTGTGAGATATAACTGAAGGATGTCACTGTAGGTAAAATTAGCAGCAGTGCTCTTTTGCAAAATATCATCACTGAAACAGTCACTACTCAGTAATTTCAGCTATGGACCAAGAAGGTCTTCATACAGACAAATTAAGTAAAGGAAGGATAGGTATGTGAGAAGGAGAACAAAACCAAACTATTGTAAAATGTAAATGTCTGGGGGTTTTAGGTAGCTGATAAACATCAAAACAACAAAATGCACTGAGTTTACTTGGAAATCCATTATTAAGAGCTTACTATTAAGAATACGGCTAAGAAATCATGAGAACCTTTTTTGATACTGATAATTGTGATGAAACATCCTAAAATATCCTTAGCTCAATCGAGACAGTTCCTAAACAGATCTTTCATCTTGGTGTTAGCATGGCTTGGACCTGGACACACTCCAGAGTGTACAATGTTCCTATTTTATGTCAAAAGAGTAAATATAATTAATTTCCTAAATCAGCTGACAATTAAGTGACAACAAAGCACTTGTCTATCTCATCATTTACAGAACAAGAGCAGTTAAATGTAAAGAAATGAACAGTTAAAGGCACCATAAATCTTCTACTATTTACACAGCAAATACATGATTTTGGTACAGTTTTGTATTCCGTTACTCCTGTTCTACAACAGTAACCTCTTTGGAGAAAGATCAGACCAATAAAGTCAACTGATATCTACAAAAGCAGACTTGGGCCCAAATTTATCAACAACAAAATCGTTAATAACTCTGCTTAATTACAACCTGTTTTATGCAACACAGAATATGCATGAGTTTTCAAGGAGATTTAATTATTTAGAAAGTTGAAAGATGTGATAAGCTATTTTTGAGATAGAAGGAGACAAAGAAAGAGACAAAAGTCAACATTTCAAACTGGTAATTTTTTAATGATCTGTACTCAAAAGCTGTCAGAGAATATTCTCTCTAATACAATGAAGCAAGTTCATTCTTCAAGTCAAGGTAATAGTTGGAAAAATAGGCTTGGTAATAAAAGGAATTGTTTTATTGACTGCAGAAGAGCTATCCCTCCATAGAACCATGGCCCGGGCAAAAAGAACAAAAGAAGAATACTTTGGACACTGACCAGTAGAGAGGAAGGAGGACTTAAACCAGAAACGAAAGCTGACTTTAAAATCAGGCTGTGCAAAAAATGGGCAGTTCGCACTGGACCACAAGCACAGAGCAGAGTTACGAAACCTTTATCAGTGCAAGGAAGCTTACGATCTTCTTGCAAAGAAGACTTAATATTCTGGCAGAATATTATATTTAGAAATGTACTCTTAGTTTCTTCTGTTATTTTCTCCCACACATTAGTATTTATATGGAAACATATAAATGCATCATATATAGAGCTGCAGATATGCCACAGTGACACATTTCCACACCTCCATCTTCATGCTTAGTCAAATGTCTTGAGGGACCATCAAAACTGTCAGCTAAAATCTCATTTATTTTATCAGAAAGGAAAAGATTTTCTCAGCTTTTCCAAGGCTCACTGGACTCCTCTCCTTCCAAACAGGCTGTGTTTCATGTTCTCAATCCCAGAATACAGCAGAAAAATGCCAGCTGGCTTCCAAAATGCCAGCTTTACAGGGACTATACTCAGCTAAGCTGACTAGTGTCTGTATGCTGTACAACCCGGGGGAATATAAGCAAACTGTGGTTCACCAAGAATTTTGGTTAAGTGTTGTTCTGTAAAACAGGGATAAAACGTGTATTGCGTTTTGTGCTCAACCAGATGTTGTCTAAGCTGCTTGGATGCTGACATTTCAGCTGAATATTGCTTATTATTAGCATATGCTAATTGCGTGTTATTTATGAATAGCATACCATGCTAATCAGTTATGAGACTGGTTCATGTTACACCCACTTAATAAAGGACGAGGCCTCTTGTGAAATAAGCCATGAGTCCTGTAGTCCCAAAATATAACAAGAAGGAGTCATCTATAACTGCCTTTATACTACACAATCACCAGACATAGTGAGCTCCTTTCTTTTTTCAACACTACCAGACATCGTCTCACATCTAAATAAAGATCTGAGACCTGTTCCCCCCATTGAATATGGCAGAATTATTTCTCAACAGAGATTATGGAAAATGCCTATAAACAATAGAAATCTCCAAACTTTAGCATAACAACACACTTTTGTTGTGAATAAGCATAAAATGAAAAAAAAAAACCAACCCTCAAATACTAAATAAGGTGTAAAATACAACAATATTCCTGAGAATATATGCAATGATTGAGGATTAATAACCATGCTTACATCTAAAGCTGTCACATAAACCTGCTCTTTTTCTCACAACAAAACTACTTTCTATATAAATTATATCCAACACCATCAACAGAGACAGATTTGTATTAAGTACAGATTTATCTTCTAGCTAGTTATCCAACACTAACATGACACAGTTCATAAATTAAGGCAGCTTTATGTGAGTTCAAACCTGAAAGCTTAAGCCTGTGGTAAGTACCAATAAAGACATTATAATTATATTTGCCTTGTATAACCTGAAAACATAAACTTTAGCATTTATTCTCAAGACCTAGTTTAATGCACACTTCTTCATATGACATAAGTGTACATAAATTTTTAGCTCATACTTATTTGTACCCAATGAGCCAAATCCATCAAGTTCATTGCAATATGAAAATTGCAGTGGTTTATGGTGGTACACTACTAACTATTTAAGACTATTAAAATTAATCTATTTCCAACTTCATTTTAATGTAACACTATGAAAACTTTCCTTACAACAATATCAAGCCTGCTGTTGTTTTCATGTATCTCAAGAACAGAATTCAAACACTGACGAAAACACTACATTGGGCAATATAAAATAATTTAGGTCCCTAATCTTGACTTAATTGAGTGGATCTGAATTCCCTAATAACAGCTACAAAGATTCTTTTAAAAAACATAAGCATAGGGTCACATCACAGAAAACATTGCCATACCTATTCAGCCTGTAGCTTCAACAAAGAATAAAAATTCTTAAAAACAAAGGCAGCCTAATATGTCAGCTAAAACCTTTATGACTGCTAAATTTGAACACTATCCTTCTGTAGTACACTGGAGATGGAAAGACAGATGTTTTAAATCTGCAGTGCCTCAATACCACTGTGCTCTGAAGACAGCAGGCAACAAAATGGAAGGAAGAAAGTATCTTGATAGAAAAAAAACCCAGGAGTTAACCTGCTTGATCTCTCACACATTCTATCTAGATTTTTACAGTGCTTCGACAGTTCCTCCGCAGTCAGAGGTGCTCACTATTGTACTTCTGCATGTGGCAGTCCTACCAGCATACCATCATGATCTCCTGTCCTTTGTTCTAGCGTTAGAACTCTTTAAAAATAGACTTTTCTAAATACACTTCCCGAGTAGTTCACTTCTGTTAGAAGTTGAACTAAGTAAGCTAAGAGAGATCACCTTTACTATACTCGTTAGACAGACTATCTGGTGCTGGAGATAATCACCTCCAGAAAAAGATAGAGTTAAAACAGCCAAGTTAAAAAACTATTGATTGACTATATGAACACATCTTCTTCATTTATGTTTTCTCATAAGGCAGAGGATACAGCACTGTTTCCAATTCCAGGTTTTTAAAGGCTGTTCTTCAAAAAGGATATTGAGTAAAAATAGAAAGGGCATTAACTGAAATGAATGGAAAAAAATCCAGTTGATTTAAACCAGGTCAGGATTCTCGTTTAGCTAGATATACTAAGGCAAAAGTTCAGATTACAAGCACCATCACAGAGAAAAACAAAAGAGCTGTTATTTCTGCAAAAGGAAGGGCAATAGCACACAGACTCTCAGACACCAAGTAAGAGCAGCAAATACACCTACAGACTGACCCCTCTCTTGCTCCTACAGAAACCTCGATCACAAATCAAGCCACTGACAAACCTTAATCACCCACTTGAAGATTTATTTGAATATTCACATTGTTATTGCTTCTATCTGTCTCATCTAAAACAGAATTCAAAGTATGGCCATCAGTCACAGGCTCCTAGCAGGAAAATACACAGAGCCGTAACACTTCCTCCCAGGACATCCTCTGGGAGGTCATTCAGAGCCAGTCGTTTAGTCAGCTATAGGAATTAACATCAAGTAAAATGTATTTTTACACCCTAAAGCAAAACCACTCCTTCCTTTCTAATTGTGTGGATAATAGAGTTACCTACTACACAAGGTATTGAGCAGGCAGATCTACTAGCTCAGACACCAATAAGGCACTCAGCATCTAATAGGATAAGGTTCAAAAGCCCTGTTTCTACAACACTTACATTTGAAGATCAAGGCTTAGAAATTAAGGGCATGACGTTTTCCATATGCATAGTACTTAACGACTTAAAAATAAACATATGTACAAGTGTTTCTGTAATTAGGTCCTCGGACTGTAGTGCTGTCTCTTTATTATTTGACTCTTTAAAAATCTTACAAGTACATTACTAATATCCTCTAAGGAATCTTCTTAAGGAATGTTTCCAGCAAAATACAGCCCTAAAATCTGAACTTTCCTACCTTGAAGATATACAGCTTTTTTGGTAGATGAAAATTCATAAATATTTCCTGTATTATTCCAAAGGAAAAACTGATTCATCTCTTGCAGTATTGTGGAAACCCATGAGAACTCAGAACCAATGACTATAATCTCATTAAACAGAAAACTGGATGTTTACGATTATACATTCATTGTCTAATTTGGGAGAAATACAAGAAATACAATAAAGAATGGATGTTAAGCCAAAAATTAAATTCAGGCCATTTCAAGAACGTGAGCTCCTTTTGTTATTATAGACAGAAACTTTTACCCATGTACTTCCAGGGCATCCTACCCTACATCCCGAAGAATCACCACGGGGACTGACTGCAGGCTGAAGCCTTACTTTGGTGTGAATCCACTGGCATTTGACCTATTTGGGCATAGGACTCTCTTCAAGTTTCCCTGTTAGCTTATCAAGGGCAGAGAGAAGAGTTGTACTGATGTAGTTGAAACAAAACATATCACGAACATGCGTGAAATTATATCACACTCTTTATTCTAATGATTTTTCATGATGACAGATGGCTCCATAACCTTATGCCTCAGTCCAAGTGCAAATTACTTTGAAAGGCTGTATTGACATTCTCATGGATGCTGCATAAATACTGCTTCAGACTCACAATAATATTTACAGGCATATTAAAACACGTAAATATAAATATAATGAGAGAGTAATGCATATTTCAGGAATTTAATATCCACTGCAAATGAATTAATGATTTCACCTTTTGTCCTACAATGTTTCAAACCTCTGTCTAAGTTCTGGCATCATGTTATCCATTCAAATTAACTGTAATTTTCCACTGCTACGCTTTCTATGAATGAGCAAACAATCAAAGAAATTACAAATGTGCTGACACATTCACAAAAAAAAACCAAACCCAACTGTATTCTCATGTGGAAAAAGCTGTATTTTTTTTCTCCATTTTGTATATGATTTAATTTCCAAAGTTGCAGTTTAATTCTAGTATGTTTGCAGTATTGAACTGAAAATTTCTAAGACAAAATAGCCTGAATTAGAATTAGTGTACCTATGAGGACAGCAAAGTAGTGCCCAGTAGAAGGATTTTATCACAATGGAACAATGTATTAAAAAAAAAAAGCCCAGAAAAGATCATAGCTCTTCAGATAATTAAAGTGCTTTAGACCACTAGCCAATTGATTTTCTCCTTGTAAAGGTAGCTCAATTGAAATGTTCAGAATAAATCATGTGTTAAAATTATCTTCTAAAGTAAGAGCTGAGTGCATATTGATTAATAATTATTTGCACTAACGGACTGAACTAAAGCAATACCATCAATTACTTCAAAAATATGTAAGATCAATCATGATGGAATCAACCATCAGTTGAAAGATTCACTACAACTTTGCCAATACTTCAGAAATGCTCATCGAATGGCTTTCTAGAGATTTGGTTTCCTGTTTCTAAAGCTACGGAAATTTGTTTTAAATCCCAATTACCACTACATGTTTCAGCTACATCATATCGCTCTCACTCTTCAATTACTTGGGAGGTCTGCAAGAAAAGCAAATGTTTTCCACACCAAGCATGAGGCACGAGGGGGCACTTGCGCCAGGGAAGTTTAGTTAATATTTCATACTTACGCTCACACAGCAAAGGAAATGCAAACAGCCTAAACTAATGACCAGAACAGATGATTTACATACAGCCACCTATCCAAAGATGGGGGATACTCAGTATAAATTAACTCCGTTTTACACACTAATGAGTCCTACTCGCTGAATTTGTCTGGGCAGCACAATAAAACTCTAGTAATTCTACAAAAAATTACAATTTAGTTTGCATGGTTATAAATAGCACAGAGATCGTTAATCCCTTATGGCACCATAGACATTACTCAAGCCTGGTATCTTATTGAAAATCAAAGAGAATTTTCCTTTCTCATGATGTATAGCACCATTAGAGTCATGTGGGGAGTCTGCTGGCTGTAGTGCCAGGTTTTAAGCAGGTCTGAACTAAAAACATTTCTGTGGTTCTAGTTTTCATGGTTTCTTTTCCACTAGGTTTTATTTACTGCAGAAGTGTTGAATAGACAGATAGACAACAGGTTTTGAAATTCGGTGGAACTTAGCCCACACATTGGTGGAAGATGTTCAAAATGGAAGCAGTGACCTTTTAGTTATTTTCTAGATTATTTTTTCTTTTAAGTTAGCTGACACATGACCAACTCGTACACATAGTACCAGGTCTTCAGAAGGTAACAAAATTTCTATGCACCTTCTCTGAAATGCACAAAAAACATTTTAGGAGCTGAAACAATAACACTTCTAGCTGAAATATCTAATTTAAATTAAAACATTCTTTACATAAATTAGATGCACAGCTCTGCTTGAGCATCTTAATTTTATGCATTTTTACACTTCTAAGCAACTTAGTAGTGAGGACTGCTTATTTGCATTCATTTACATACAATTTGCAGGAAAAGCTGAAAAAGGTAGTAAGGAAATCCATCATTTTGACTTTAAATGAAAATATTATTTCTGCAAAAAACATATTGAGTGTTTATTTTCTTACTTTACTTAGGAAATTGCCTTTAATATCTTCATAAGTATCGAATGGCACTTCTCAGAAATTGCAGCTTTTTCCACCTAGTAGGTTTTAAGATAAAATTCAGCAATATTTTTGATGTATACAGATGCAAAATACAACTTTTTTTCCCCCTGAGAGAAGTTAACTTCCTAGCAAGGTGAATCACCATCCTGATATGTTCTGGCTCTTCTCTGAATTTATAATTTACTAATTTTTATAGGCCCCAATCCTTGCCAGGTAATGGGTGGCAACTACAGGCTTGTTAATGAAAAAACAGTGTAACTGATGGGTACAAATTTAAGTGTATTTGCTATCATTTTTAGGTCCTGTGCTCTCTGTGGATTATTTCTTAGATGATATTAAAATGTGTTCAAATAAATACTCAGTGATTTCACACCTACATTCAGTATATTTTCTTAGCCTTTTAAAGCTATGATTTTCATATGTAGCCACACTCCTCCTGGCAGGCAGCTGTATCTCTAATCAGCTGGTACCAAATCACACCTATTCTCAGAATTAAGATGGCCAATGGGGTCTCATTCCTCAGAGACTGCACATAGTTTAACTCTCAGTTTATTTCTTCATCGCATTTAACATGCCTCCCATTGCATCCCCATGCTTCTGTAACACGTAAAAACTGTAATATGTAAAACTAGGAACTCGCTAGAAAAGACAAAGAAAGATAAAAACCCACGGAACAGATGCTGTGCTAGAGCTGAGCTTTCTAAGGAAGCACATTAGGAAATTCTGCAGTGCAGAAGTGGCCTCAGGAAATAATTGTGGGTGTGTTTTGCTAAAACATGCACCAATTCCTACCGTCTGCCACAGTGATAATTTTATCTGGCTTTCATCGTATCCTTGGTGTCGGTAACTCAGCGTGGTATCAGGGATGGCTCACGCCTGAAGGACTTCAACACAATTCAAGCAAAGGCAGCAGAAGCGTGTGCTTGGTGCAGCCCTCGGTGACCCCATCCCCGTGACGGCCAGGCGAGGGTGAGACCTGCGAAGCACAGCTCCTGCCTCTGCAGTGGGACTGGGGGCACTCCCTTCTCTACAGCGTTTATGCAACGGAGGTAAAAGCCCACGGCTACTGTGGATGCGGGCCAGTGTCTTTAAATTAGGGCTGCTCCGCATTAACGATAAAAGGGAAGACACGTTTGATACACTCTGCTTCAACTGACACAAAACATACAAGTGGTAGGAAACAAAATGTGTGTTTTAAGGCTTTCACAATCATTTTATGGGTTTTTGCCCCCTTTTTCTCATGTGTGTGCTTTTCTATACATCCTGCAAGTTCCTGTGGGATTCAAGATACACATTTCCTGAATTTTACTTAAATGTTTTCAACTGCTAAACACTTCAAAAAAGAAACTTGTGCTGATTTGCATCAGGTCAGTAACATGTTGCTTTTTAATGTACTCTTTCTACTACAACACCACACACTACAAGATTTTAGACTTTCAAACTCACAACCCTCCTCTGCTATATACTTTTAATCAGCTTGAAACTTTAAAAAGGGAGATTTTACGCTTGCAAATTAAAAGATAGTACAAGTCCATTAATTTTCATAATCAGATTAAGGCATTGTAATAAAACTTTCAGCGACTCAAGGGAAAGATTGCTTGAGACAGCAAAGTGTAATTAAGCAAAACTATTGTATCTGTATCATTAAAGAAACCGTTAAAAGTAATTTGAGTCTAGGGATCAGTGCTTCAGACCTTCCCTAACCCTAGCCTTAACCTGCAACCTAACTTTGTGGTGTAAGCACATTTTGTCAACAGCAGCCTAGAGGCCTCATGAAATTAATTAAGTACGCTATCTCTTTACAATGGAAACAAGCCCCGTCCACATGCTGTTTGCATTTCTGGCACGATAGGCATTCATTACTGAAGTCACCGGCGTCAGCAGCTGGGAAGTACAAGACTGAGCTCTCTTTCACTTCGTCTTCTTACTGCTTCCAGACTCACACATTAATTACGTTACTCCATAGGCAGCGGTCTTAAAAAGCAGGTATGTCCCCTACTGCAAAATGTATTATTCTGATGGTTCTTATCAGGAGAAAGAAAAAGCCTCCCGAAGTGCCGAATGAAATTCTTTGTCCTTAAAGTCCTTTTACTCTCCTTCAGAAAAACTATGTGAGTCACAAGTAGGAGGACTGCAAGAAGGTAAGGATACATTTGCCTTGCCATCATCTAGCAGCTGTCAACTCTTCCATGCCAATGACAGACACAGGAAACTGCATGAGAATTTGGAAACACGATATGGCACAAAAAAAAGGAGATGCCAAGAAAAGGTTAGTCCATGCTGCTGCAGCCTCCAGAAAGCAACTGAGCGGACCTACGTGGTCTGTCATTATGTTGAAGCTAATGGCAAGATGGCAAATAAATCCATGGTACTGCCAGAGCTGGGTCTCTCAGTTTGAGGGCCAGGCCTTATGGGCAGATGCTCTGGGCAACCTCCCAGAGATCTGAAAGAGTTGCGCCAATTATCCCATGGATCCTTTAGCTCTACACATTTATCAAACCACATAAGAAGCCTAGCATAAAGCCAAGACACCAAAACTCCCACAGAAGTCTTATTATTCACTCAGCAGTCATATGAGCACTGGCCTTTTGATGCCCATCTATATAGTCTTCCAGTACCTAAAGGGGGCCTACAGGAAAGATGGGGAAAAACTCTTCAGTAGGACCTGTTATGATAGGATGAGGGGTAATGGTTTTAAAATAGACAGAGGTATATTTAGATTAGATATTAGGAAGAAATTTTTTACACTGAGGGTAGTAGAACACTGGAACAGGTTGCCCAGAGAGGTGGTAGATGTCCCATCCCTGGAAACTTTCAAGGTCAGGTTGGACAGGGCTCTGAGCAACCTGATCTGGTTGAAGATGTCCCTGGTCCTTGCAGGGGGGTTGGACTAGATGGTCTTTAAAGGTCCCTTCCAATCCTAACGATTCTATGATTCTAGGGTCTTGAGGCCCCAACTTGGTCTGTTCTATAACTAGACAGACTGATTTTCTCCTGCCTAACCATGAAATACAGATTTGAAAAACAAAAGGAGAAGAAGACTCTAAAAGCTCCACAAGAAAGTTATTCTGCATAGCTCACCTGTTTTATTCATTCTGTAAATCAACTGCACTTGTTCTTTGAGGCTAAAATTCTGTAAGTGAATATGAAATAAGTTCCCCAAAAGCTGTAACAGTCTCTGGTTTTATAAGGAAGATATAAAGATTATATTGGTTTATATTATTATATTTGGATAATAAAAAGTTGGTCACCAGTTCTAAAGTGAGACTTAACAAAGGAATAAACAACAGCATTTATTGTGTGGTTGAATGATTTTTAATAACATGTTTACACTCATGCAGAACCATAACAGAATCCTACATCTCTGTAATCACCAATATACTGTTTGTGTAGGATAACTGCATGATTGACAGTGCACACATCAGTGAGAATAGCTGCAGGATCAAAATACACACATGTAAGGTTACTTCCTCTTAATAGACATGACCGTCGCATTGGTAAAAAATGCTGGCCAGAAGCCATTATCCTGCCTTTGCAATGTTGCTCTTGAATATTATCTTCAATTTGAATATACTCTAGCCAAAACAGGAGGAGTTTCAGATTAATATTTTACATCCAGTGGTCAAGCAAGTACTTCAAATGTCATGCCAGCAATTAAAGTGTGTCTACATTTTTTGGCTACTATGGTAGTTGAACTTAAGACCTTCGCAGTGAGTCATCATAGTCACACCAATACTGAGATATTATATTCTGCAAGTACAAAGATGGGAAATTTTCCAGATTGTCTGCCAAGATTCACTGCACCTAGGATACAGAAAGTGTCATAAATAGAATTTGCCACAGCAAGCCTTGCAATAACTGCCAGAGAAACGCAACAGACCTCCTGCAGTCTGATTTAACATAAACAAGCCAAGACATGGAAAAAGTAAAAACACTGCCCTGCAGTCACTGCTTAATAGCTTTTCCAATTGAGCATGGAGAACTCTGAGGTACCGAGAATGTCTGTCTATCCAGCGCACGACGGCGCCTTATGCGCTACGGCTTCTGCCACATCACGGGGAACCTTCCGTTCCTACTTGGAAGATGGCAAATTTATGTTCAGAAAGAGCTGAATTTAGAGTCTGCTGTGTATGTATATGTGAATATTTGCTTTTACTGCTTCTCCGCCCTGAAATAGCAAAACAAACCCCATGCATGTTGAAACATATGGCTTAGGTGAGGAATCAGTAAATGTAAAGCTCTTATTTCCTCATTGAATCTCACTTTATAACTGCTTGTGCAATCCAGCTTGCAGATCTTCCTGAGAACATTTTACAAAAATAAGCCTCCCTCAGGAAAACACAAGAACCAAAAAGTTTTCTTATAGCTTATGTCATTTTTATTCATAGAATTTTATTTAACTTTTAGGAATAAAAGGAATTACCTATAAATATAATATTTTTTTCATTGTTAATATATAGTTTGAAAAACTCCTCCTGTAGGTCATCCTTTAAAGATTAAAATGTTAAAATACATTTAACAGAACAAAGTAATAAACAATTATTGTAATTGTTATTACTGTATGGTAAGGAATATTACCAACGGCTTTACTTGCGAGGACAGTGACATGACTACAGACTGTATACAACTCTCTTCATAACTTCTACATTATAAGCTTTATACTGCAGTTACGGTATGTTCCAGAGTACTGGAGAATTCAGTAGAACAAAGGAATAAAAAAATGATGTCCTTAAAAACTGCATTAAAAAGGTAACACTATCTTTAAAACAAAACATTGGTCAATTAGTTGGAAAGGGCAAACTCTTATTTTTCTTCCTCTTCACTTTTCTACAAAGAAACACCATCCTGGGAAAGGTCATGGTGCATTATGGAGAAATTAGGAAAATAGGTTGCAGTGAACTTAGTGCTACTCTTCCATGGCAAAGTGCAAAACCCTGCAGTTACAAAAAAGTACACAGATAATGGTTTATTCATGAAGAAGTGAAATTGTAAATGACTCCATCAAGAGATCTCCGGGCGCAAAGCTAGCATGAACAGGACTGTCATAGGTGCTGTTCTTCCATGTACTTTGAACACAGCAAAATCTCCTCTTGAGAAACAACTCGTTCTCAAATGGAAAAAAAAAGAAATAGCAAAAAATCATTTTTTATACAGCTTAAAAGCAGTAGGATGTCCCGAGTACAGGTTTAACAACAAATAGATTAAATAAAATAAAATTTTTATATAAGATTGGGAAAATGGCACTGGATTTTAAGTCATATATAATGAAAGTGTGACCTATACAACTGAGGAGAAAGAGAAAGCTTTTATTTCAGTTTAAAGCTGTGGTCACATGAAACCAACAAGAAGAAAATGTAAATAATTTTACGGTGTTTCTTTTCATTATTTAGGAAATTATAAACTCATTTTAGAATGAATTTGATAAAATCCAGTGATTTACTAAAACAGTGTTTACCTTCTTAGAACACATTCCTTCAAATGCTGAGAGCCCTGATACCATTTGGGAGTTTGTAATCTGGAAAACCTCAAAAAGATTTCATTCCCTTCATGCTTAGCTAGGAAAACAATGTTAAATAATGGAAAATAATAATCTCATGGGATTTTTTTCCCTTACTATTATCTTGCAGTGATATTAATGCAGATACTTCTGATACGAAAAGTCAAAGTGCATCAACCCCACAGCGTATGTGAGATATTTACCACACTATCACAGATACTTCATGTACAGCTGAAAACATTGTGGCTTCTGGATGATAGACTGATGCAGGAGATCAGATCTTAGGGACTGAAAAAAAATGTGGCATAAAAATGTGGTCTAAAAGGCTGAACTGGTAATTTTCTGTTGATACACTGTTAGATAACAGCTCATCTGACAGAATCTGCAAAGCCATTTATAGTCTTTTCTAATATTTGTGGGTTTTATAATCCTTTTTGCTGGATTTTAATGATTTGATATGTCTTATTTTACCTTTTACTTTGTGAGAGTTCATTTTGTAATATTGACACCATCAAAGAGACTCAACTGCTGAGCTAGAGCAAGGTCTGTAGTCACCTAAGCATATACAAGTCAAGAACCAAAACATTTACTTCATCCCAATCTCCTTATTCTTAGCTTGCTTTTGAATCAAAGTGAAAAAATAACGCAACTATTCTGCATGTATCATGAGTTCACTTTCAGTGGGAATTTAGCATTTAATCCTGGTATACGCTTTTCTGAACTTTTGTGGAAAAAAAGAGCCAAATTACAATGTGATAAAGTTGTGTTGGTCCTTAAGACCGCATAGGAGTTTTAAGTCCCCAGGCACTGATTTGTGCAGCTCCCCATCACTTTCCTATAGTCCTCTCTTACTATATGCCTACGCCAGAGACACTAGAGAGTGCTCACAGTTAAATATATATGTGCTGCAACCGATTCGCTTCTAACACAATTTTAGCAGTCCAAACCAATATCTGCTGTGGGTATTATTCATTTGCTCTTTATTTTTCTCCCCAGGGTAAAAGGTTATCTACTTTAAAGGTATTACTTCCATGTCTTTCTAGGCTAAAAAAGTTAGAACTGTTTCTTAACGACTAGAAGCCACTCTGGGCTTGTACACCTTATTGTACATCGTATCGCAAGCTGAGCCTCTCAAGCAATCAGCAGCCCCAGCCTCCTGCACTACGTGCTTATTTCCTCTATAACAATAGGCACAATTAAGGCAAAGTAAACTCGATTAATCCCGCTCCAGGCTAACCCCTGCATGCTCACTGGTTGCCTTGATTAACCGTACAGGACTGACGGACAGGAAGGTGTCAGGAAAACCCTGAAGAATTAGCAAGCCTGCAAGGAGACTCTGCAGGAGGGAGAAGGTGCAAGAAAGAAAAAGCAGAAGCTGGCAGTTTAAAACACTTATTAAAGGAGTTAACAAAATTAAAGGATGTAATTTAAATCACTAAATGTCAGAATCCTATTGTGATGAGGCAGTGCAGCGTCTGAAAGTGGATACTCCCCGTAAAGATCACATATGTACCTGCACAATAGCATTAGATGAGGATGGAATTATAAATCTCAGTGACATCGGACTTTGCAGGTTCAGCCTCCTTGCAATAATTGGAATAGGTTTTGTACTGATAATTAAAATCTTAAGCAATATAAAGTATTTGTTAGTGTCCACCTGCTGGTAATACTTTAGTGCCCCTTATACAAAAGCCAACAATAACATCAATCAACACCTCATTAAAATAAAACTCAAAACCATGCCAGTGAAATGCTAAAACATATTTGAAATATGTTCTGTTAGCTCTCCAGTATTTATACATTCAGTTATAGCACCAAGGTATGAGCCAATATACAGAAGCTCAGATGTTGTTGTAATTTTAGCACAGGGCAATGTTAATTACAGCATGTCCAGCTATTTAAAAATCAAACTAATAAAAGGAGACTTAATTTCATTTTTGTTGCATACCAGTTAGAACTCCTACTTCTGTTCATCACAGCCGGCTGCTGTATCATTTTGGACTTTTACAGCATTGTGCTCTGTGTGGAAGGAGTGCCCTCCCCCACTATAATGGCACGAGACTGCTGAGAGATTGTTCAAAGATAAAAATATGTACCACCAAGTCCCTAAAATGTCATGATAAACGCACTCAAATGTCACTATTAAAATATTTCCTTTCATCATTTTCACAGCACAGATCTCCCATTGCAACGCCAGAACTGACTCAACTTTGCTAATACTTCTACAGGAATACTGAATTTCTTTTTGAAGGTTGGATTTAAAACAATGGGACTGTGTGTGTGGCATAAAACTGAGATAGCCACCTGTAAAGTGGCTTAAAAGGTACCCCCTGGAGAAAAACTCTTCTGCATGACCCCCTTCCAGAAGGAAAAAAAAAAAAAAAAAGGGGTTGAGCTCATCACAAGCAGACCTCTGAAACAATTCTCTCCAGGCTTCTTTAAATGTGAAAGGCACCATTTTGCTTTCAACTGATTTTGTTAACAGTGTCTGAGAAAGATAAAAAAGTAACATGGCATAGGAGAGAACTGCTCATGAAGAAAGCAGAGGACTAAATGAGAAATTCAAGGGTACCAGATTTCTTTCCTCTTTGCCACTGTTATTCAATGCTGTGTTCCCAGACAGTAAGGCAAAAAAAAAATTGAAAGAATTTCTTTAATGCAGTACCAGAATCAATATGACCATGAAAATTTTGTTAGTTTATTATGAGTAGTTTCTGTACCTTTTTGCGCTTTTCTCCCTCCAGTGTAACTATTTCTATTCAAATATCCAGGTGATGCTTAGGAACTTTTAACAAAGGGCTGACAGGAAGAGAAGACTAATGAACAATGCCTGTTTGTAATGAGAAGCAAACTGCTACCTGCGGAGAATAATACAGGATGATCTCTCTTTGGAGAGGGGGGGAAAAAAGCAACAACATAAATGGAACGTTGTCAAATTTATAAGCGGCAATTTAGACAGCAAATATGTTGCTTGCGTTTCAGCAGCCTTAAACACTGTGAGCGGCTTAACCTTATCTCCCGGTGCCACTGCCTTGCTGGAGTAATTGATGCTCGGAGTCCCCCAATTTCACATAAACCAGGCCACTGTGTTATTGTATACAGCAATCTAACTGCTAGCAGAGACAGGAAGCGGCGCTGAACCCAGATCAATAGACATGTCAACAGTAAGCTGCTTAATCTAATTCTGCCTATCTCATCTTGGAGCACAGAGTTTGCAATTTTACTGCTAGGTCCCTCTGGCAGGAAATGGTTTGGAAAGTTTAGTCTTAAGAAGTTTAAGCGATATGCTTATCCTTCAGGCTCTCGAATGTTTATTCAGCAGAATAGCTGCTTTAAATGTTTTATAAATGGTAGCAATGTAAACAAGGCACTCCTGAATTCCTTCCCATATGAAAGCTATAACGGTGATTTCCTCATGGTGGACAGCGAGCTTAACACGACAGCCAATTATGCTTAAAGGTAAATTGCATTTGTACAGATGTACCAAACTAAAATAAATTTTGAAGATCGGAATAATTTTCTCAATATCCCCTCCTCCACTCTGATGATATTCCCACATGGAAACACTTTTTTTTTGGCAATTACTTTGCTCTCTCCTCTTTTCTTTTTCCTCTTTTTTTTTTTTTTTTAACACACATGAAAATGACATGTTTCTTTGCAAGTAACTTCAGTATCTAGGCTGGTATAATACAATCTCTGACAATAAATTAAGATCTGGTAATGAGAAATCCTGACATAGGCTCTCCTTCAGAAAGCAAGAGGGAAGAAATTAAACTGATGACATTTCTTCTCATCTTTCTACTGCACTGACAGCACACCTACATTCCCTTTTGAAGGAAAATAACCCAGAAATGCAAAGCTTTACCCCAAATGTCAGGGCCGGCCATAGGGAAGCTTCGGCGAAGCGCCTGGGCAGACGGCAGCGCTCCTGTCACAGCCGAAACATGGGCTGGGCTCCACGTCGTCCCGCAAGCCCCCTCCAGCCACAGCCTGCCACAGTGTTAGCAATGAGTGCACAGCAAAAATACAGACATACATATATATATAAAATTCACACTTCACTGATGCCTGTTCCATGTCCCAAAATGTGCAGAGTTTTCAATTTCATCTGAACTATGATGAAGTCATGGTGCATCCCCGGGGATTTTATGGTGCCACGCAATTCAAGGGGCAGTGGCCATTGACAGCAGAGGGGAAATTTAAGCTCCGGGTTAACTTTGGAATCACAGTTGATGGCTTCCAACTATGACAGACCTTTAAACTACTTTGACAGTCTATTTGTCACTGGAACACAAGTGCAACGTTGTTTAGAGAGGAAAGATGGTGTTTTGTTCAAGGTACTGAAGTGGGAATTAGATGACGCAGGTTCTTTCCTCAACTGTGCCACAAAGTGCCGGTGCGCTCTTGCCAACCAGTTTTTAAGTGCTTCAACTCCCCATCCATAAAATAAAACTTCCCTAACTGCACTGGAGTGCTGAGATGCTCGATGCATTAGTGTCCATGAGGTGTTCATACACTACAGTGCTGAGCGTTACAGAAAAGTCAATAAGTGAACTCCATAAATAAAATGCTACAAAAGCCCACTTCAAACCTTCAGGTTGAAATCATGGGGCTGCTCCCATGAGTTAGTGCCTCAGAAATAAATTTAGCAAAGATTCCGGGAACAATACAGCCGAGGCTAAGATGAAATAGTAAAGATACGATTATAATTTAGATACTTGCGCATTACTTAACAAGCAAATTGCTTACTACTGGAAGTCTTACAACAAACTGCATACTTCAGATGAGGAAATTTTGCAAAAAAAAAGTATCCACAGATGCTCCCTGGAGTAAAATTTTTAAAAATTCAACTTGATATCTCTGGGGTTATTTGTTCATTTACTGTGAACAAAACTGTCTTGGACAAAGACTCAAATGGGAAGAGTTTGCATAGCTGGCCTAAAATCTCCAAACTTCCCTTCTTTTTGTTTATAAAAGTTTTACTCTTTTGCTCTAAAAGCTGAAACCATAGAACATTATTCCAAAGATCAACAGCATACCACAAATAATCAAAGGCAGAGCTGGAGAGATTCTTTTGTCAACAATTCATGGACTCAACTACAGACATTTCTAATAAGGAGCAATTTAGTAAAAATAATAAAAATCAGAGGAGACGGACTATCCATGAACACAAAAAGCACTAATTTGGTTCAATTAGTTCACTTCAAATAGAAACTTATGGTGTGCCAGTCTATTTTGGTTTCAGACTTGTCCCAGCCCCAGTCCACATTTTCAAAGACGTAGTATATTCCAAATGCTAATTAACTACCATTCCTTTAAAATTCATGTATATCCCTACAAGTCTGATAGTGTTGGGGTTTTACATGGATGTAAGACTAAGAAATTACATTCTCATTAAAATGCAAACAAATCAGAAAGACCTTACTTTAATCCCTCAGAAACCACTATTAGAACAAGCATATTTCCTATCTCAGCAAAATACTCATACGAAAGAACAGCTAAGAACATGAACACATTTCTAATCCTGGTGACCCACTCACGGAGATCTTCATTTGAGGAGGTTTCAGCTGTAATTTCAACTTTGTTTTAATGCAACCTGCCCACTGTCTAGATTAAACTGTGAATTTTCCCTCCCTTGCTTTTCATTCAACTTCTCAGAGAAAAAATTCTGGTATACTGGTAAACAGTAATTAGCCAATCAACAATGCCACAAGCTGGAAATAATCAATGTCATCAGCTCATACATTAAAAAAAAGAAAAAATCATCTGATTCTTTACAATCATCAGGTTGGGCATCAGTGAAAATGATATAATCATCATGCACATGCTGCATGCTATTTGCCACACCTGCATGATGATTCTCAATTAAAATGAAGTGGTAATCTCTTTGGAGGAGGGACTCTGTTTTCCCATGCATTTGTTTTAAATCTACAACAGGTGGACTCAATGGTCATTTCTGCAATGCAAATAAATGATTACTCCCTCTGATCTGTAACAAAAAAGTATACTGGGAGCTCAAAATCTTTCCAACATGAACACAAAAGTGCAAGACAAAAGCAAGTATGGAATCTTGCTGTCAAATGGTAACAGGTCTACATAAAAAAAAAAGAGAGCATGTCTTGCAGTTTTGAGTAGAGTAATTAATGCTCTAAGGTTTTAAAACCTGGCTGTATCAAGAGGAGTTGCACAGAAGATATACAAATGGGTGTTTAAGGTTTGTTGTATAAAAATTTTGGAGACCCTTATAATTGACAAAACATTATTATTATGCTGTATTTGGCATATGCATACAAAATACTCCATAATCCATTATATAACTCAGGTATTTGAACATTTAAGTGTTAGAACATTTTTATGAAACTAGACTGTAGCAGTTCCAAAAGTTTGGGTTCCCTACCTCAAATCTCAAGCATTTAATTCCTTTACTTAGGAATACTTTCAACAAACTGTTGTACAAACTGCCTAATACCATGAAGACAGAGAGTTACGAGGACGGTTTCTAAGTACTGTGCCAAAAATTAAAATACATGTAGCTCATTTGTGGCAAAATGCAAAATGTACATGTTCAAAATACGGAAGCACAACTGTTCAGCTGAGGAGCTGTGTATGCAAACGCCACATGAATTTTTATGATGTCCTGATCCTTCCTAACAAAAAACAAAACTAGACTAAATTTTTAAAACTCCCACAGCACGATCTTGAAGATGTCACTTCTCGTGTTACCCTGGCTTATAGGTGACCACATATAGATTCAGACCCTGCAAGCCAGCAGGCAAGAAACCTGAACATAGGTGCCTACCAGTTTTTTTTATGTCTGTAAGGCTTTGAGTTGGTATATCATTCCCACTGAAATCAATAACATTTAGATGCCTAACCTGCTTAAGCACTTGTGCAAATCCTGTTGCGTGCTTAAAATGTTGCTTCGGCTAGTCTGAAATATCAATAACACTTCCATATTTTCATAGCTACAATTGTCATTACTTCATGACTTTACTGACCCTGGAGAGACTGCAGGCAGTCCTTCCAAAAGGACTAAGTCAAATGGATGGGTAGTTGTCTTTTTGACCCTTTTGTTTAACAAATGTATCAGTTACTTTCTATCTGGACTTAGATAAATGAGCAACAAATTAAAAGAAATGTTTTTATGATTCACTGCAGTAGCTTGCTTTTTGTGCTTTTCTCTTTTCTGATACAAGGTTAAAACTGACTGGTAAACCTTTTAAGGTTATTGAAACTAAATTATTAACGCTATGTTTCACCTTCCTTTTGTCCTCTTCATGGCATTCTCCCTGATTGCTTACTGCTACTCCACTCCTACAAGTTGTAAATCAAATGAAAAATCTTTAAAGTACAAAACCATCTGATTAAAATTTTCATCCACAAGGGAACCACAGATATGACAAGAAGCCATATTATGCAGTTTTTACATTTAAAACATCTGACAGTCTTTTTTTATGTGTGCGAAAATTGAGCACTTTCATCTTTGGAAGCAACAAAAAGGATGATTCTCACTCATAAAACCCATTTGCAACCTTCAAAATATCTTTGATGGTCTCCTCCATTGCATAACTGCATTTGGTGCATTATATGCAGGCATAAAGTGCTGTGACACACAGCTAGTCCGGACAAATTTGAACTTCTCCCAGCTCAAATCTGTACAGTTCACAGGTTTCCTGAGATTCTCCATCAAACTCAGCACCAGATCATTGATAAGAGAGCCCACCCTATCTGCACGGTTGGAAAAATAAGGGCAAGACACGTGGCAAATTATGATTGAGGGGTCGAACAAAAACCTACAGTGAATACTTCTGAGGGAAAAGACACACCTTTAAGGAAAGAACTCTGTCTAGAAGGAAGTCAAATACTAATTTACATTTTTGTCAGATTCTTAATGCAGTGCCTATCTTATCTAAGATATGGGTTTATTTGACAGCCCATTTCTGAAAAGTTGGCAAACAACAACTTTCTTAATGCTGCTTTTCAGCAGCAGAGTATCCATCACCAAGTTTTCAAGATCTGAGCTCCTGATACTCCAAAACAGAATAAACCAAGGAAACTGCTCCATTTCAGTTTTCATTGGATTTCATAGCTGCTGCACATTTACAGTCTGCTAGGTTGGCACAAAGTTACTGCACATATGCCTCAGCGGTAAGAGGTTTGTTTCTCCAGCAGTGAAATTCCTGGATTGGAGTTAAAACATCAGCTTGAGTCATGAGCTAATACAACACTATTTAACATCTGATAACATATCAATGTCTGATAACACATTCCTTACTGAGACATGAAGTTAGAGAGAAGCACTGAGCTCTTATTAAATAGCAGCACTGTCTCCTCATTTATCGCATTGACATATTATTTGAATACAACAGCAACAACAAGGTGTCCTGAAAGCTGATCATTGCAGTTCTAAACCGAGTATCCGGGATACCATATGTAAGAGCCAAAAGTACAGCAAAAGCTCCTTCCTAATCCCACAGCACGTGATGTGTGTGGTGCTTTTCTCAGGAACAAGCTCAGTGACGGGGCATAGAGAGCTCCGGCTGGTGGGAAAGGATGCTGAGCAGGAAAACCTTAATGCATGGCAAGCTTCAGGAAAGCACCTCCAGAGCTCATGGAGAATGACCATATTAAGGTCCATAATGCTAATCAAGAGAGACTACTTCATGAGGAGAAGGTCTCAAAGATTATGTTTGTTTTCCCTTTTCCTTTATTTAAGATTTAAAGTAACAGTTGCATTTTATGCTTCATACAGAAGAAAAGCATCACCTCAGCAGGAGTGGAAAGCACTGACAGCAAACTTTGCATGGGAAGGCATGTGCTTCCGAGATGCACATTCCAGGGGCAGTGGCTGAAGAAAGCAATGGGGATGATCAAAGCTCTGAGCCAGAGGACAGCAACCTGTTGGCATTTGTGCCATACTCAGTCGTGCATGCTCACTTTTCCCTGTAGCATTGAAATCAGTATTGCCATTTCCTACTGGAAAGCGATGTGGCAAGATTTTTCTTATGGAAACCTGAGCAAGCCACATACAGAACAAGGGAGCTCTTGCAGCTTGTATTTATTGAACAACTTGTTTTCTCAGACCTCAGTTTGTCTTCTTTTTCCCCCACCTTTTTCTTCCTGCCTTTGTTTTGGTGTTCAGACACTTAGACTCTCATAATCAATCACAGCAAAGTAGCTCCTGTAAACCTGCTTAGAGGGAAACATTTTCCTCCTCAGGCCTCCAACCCATTCCCTAGAAAACAGCTGTTTCTCTACATGTACAATGCAGCAGCATCTGAAAAAGTGAGTGTGACATTACATGACAGGAGAAATCATTGCAGTTCTGCTACCCAGCTGCTTTGCAGAATTGGGACTTAGGTAATAAAAGATACAGTTTAAATGATTTGGAGATGTGTTTACACAATATGCATCAAAAGAGTCACTGGACGGAACAAAGAAAGGCAAGGGCATAAACAGCCAGGACTTTGCAGCAAGATACCATAACCTTCAGGGAAAGATTCACAGTCTTTTCCTCTGGCACAGGGAATTTTTTGCTCTACAGTAGTACAGTTGTGACAAAGCAAGAAATGTGGCACGAAAAGGTGAGGAGCAAATTCCTACCTTTCATTTGCTAAGAGCTGCAGCACCCATTCTGGTGTTAGATGATGAGTTTGGCTCCTCTTTGTTTCAGCAGCCACCGTGACACATTGTGCGAGGCCTCCAGCTGAGTCAGTGCACGCTCGCTGTGCTCCGCACACACAGATGGGAGTAGGCAGAGAAATGTCAAGCTACTTGGATTAGCTCGGTTTTGGTCACGCACAGAAGCGGAGCTCAGGGCACCCGAGAAATCCTAAACTAAACATGAAGCATCCTCCCCAGTTTAGGCACCTTGTTTTTTAGGCATTAGTCATTAAGGAGCATCCAAGCTGCTGGGTCTTGCTGTGAGTTTAGGTGCTTTCATAGCTCTACATCCCAGCAGTAAAGGTACCTTACCCTAGCAAGGAGATAAAGCCATCACATAAAAATTGTCACATGATTTTTTAAGTTTTCAAATCACTTGGAACACATGCATGCAGTTAACTTTACACTGTTACTGTTGCCAGTCCCCTTGAGGGAAAAGCAATCTTCACCTTCCACTCAGTCTATGTATGGAGTCTTTTTTGTCTGACATATTTCAGCAATTGGGCACGTTTATTCCTCAGCTAGTTCTAACACAACCAGCAGAGGCATTTTGAATCTATGGGAGTGAGCTGGCAAATGGTGTGAAAAAAAAAATAACATTTCCAACAGTATACAACACATGGATGAATGTTACCAGGCTGATAGGATGCCCAATTTTTAAAGCTCATACAAACATCTCTGTATTATTCCACCACTTCTCCCCGTGGTTTCGGTTGAAGGCTACTTCCAGTTCTAACTACTTTCTGTCAACATTTTCTCCCATCTTCTCTACAAGCTGTAACATCCCCTACTGGCTCTCACTCTTTTCAGTAAGTGACTTTTCATTGCCTTCCTTTCCATTTGCTTTGCACCAATTCTGTCCTCTCCTGGTCTTCTCTCTGATTCAAGGTACAAAGCAGGTCCTATTCTTCCTCTGTACACAAATTAAAGGAATATTCTGAGGTGGGAATGGGTGAGAATCTGACGATTTAACCTTTTGAGCAGAGATAAAGCAATAGTCTTTTTGTATTATACTTCTATATATCAATGCCAAACCACAGATCAACTGCAAAAAGTAGGCCTACTCAAGGAGGTATTAAAAAAATTAATCTACTCTCAATTCTCCTGAAAATTTCCACTTCATTATGAGAGTCACTTTATACATTAAAGTTGCCACCATGCTTAGAGCGCTCGAAGATACAAAATGGCAAAGGGCAGTACTGCCGTGGCATCAGCACACTTTGTTCTTTTTACCACTTCTAGCCCAGACCTTCAGGATCCTCCTTGCTCCTCACCCAGCTTTCACAGGGAGAGAATACATAGGGAACACTTAAATAAGAAAAAACCCCACTTCTTAAGAGAGCTGCTACCAAATTGCTAAACAGCAGTTCATTGTTCTCATGCCGTGGATAGTTTTAGCTTTAGGTCTTTACTTTACTCAAAGATCTCTTACTTACCAATGCCCTGACCTTGGCATCTGCGCTACTCCTCTTAAAGCTAATGTGATCTGCTCACACAAAGCAGACTATTGCCAAGGAGCATAAGCAGCCCTAGTGATGTCACTGAACTCATTAAAGATATAGTTGACTTCTTGGCCCTAGAAAACCTAATTATTAAATGTAACCTTAGCTGAAAACAGTAGTGGTTGTTGATAAGCAAAGCAAAACAATAGGTGTTTTGTTCAAACATAAAAATAGTACTTGGCCAATAAATAGGAGCTCCTACTTTATAACTGTGGCAAACTGTAGTTAACCATGGAATTCCTGAGATAATTGATATTAAAAAAGGATAGAGTATTTTCAAATACAATCACATGCATACTCTGAAAATCTAATTCCTAATGCAATTCATATCACTAATGCCACGTCTAGAAAACTTAGTGGTTCATTTTAGTAAACAGCAAAAGCTGCACATTGTCAGTCTGAGGACCCATTAGGAAGCTAACCCTAAAGTAAAACTGCTATAATCTATCTTCTGAGAATTATTTTAAAACATACCTTTTATAGCAAATGTAAAACACAATAACTGTGTCGCAAATGTGACTGCTGTATTTATTTGTTGCTATAGTTATGAATTGCAAATTTAGAAAGGAAAAACACACTTCAAATACTATCACTGACAATGAGAGCCTTATGCTTCTACACGCTATTAAACACGCCACCTCCCACTAGCAATATATAAATCACAGCACCATTGAATCAGTTTCTATCTTCCAACACATTTGCTTCTGGAAATTTCTTAGACTTGTTCTAAGATTTAATGTATTTATTTTATCTATGATTGTATACAAAAAGAAAAGCCAGTAACTACACAATGATTTCTGTCCATCAATAAAGTTTACATGAACACTTAGAGAAACCAAGTTTTCTTGAAATAGAAGTGTCTAAAGGAACAGTTAAAAAATAGACATTTTAAGTGAAGATTCTCTAGGGTCAAGACACTGTCCTCAAACTGCCTAGAATATGCCTAGATTATTTAAGGACATCTTTTCCTCTCCCTCTGTTTCTATAAAGTAAGTTGAAAACAATGGTCCCCAAATAGTAAATAGCTAAACTGAACAGAATGTACAGGTCTAACTACTGAATTCCCAAATAATTCTGCTGAGCTTGGTGCAGATTTGCAGTTATTTATGCTGACTCATAAAATAAGCTAGATAGAGTCACTTTCAGAAAAAAATCAGGTGGTTCACCTGTGTTTTAGTACGGAAAAAGTTTCCTAGGATAAAAATGGATATTCCATTATTTGAGGCATTTAATGTTAGGTTGCTTAAAGTTACGCTGGCGATGATGCTATGGAGAACAATGCTGCAGAGATAACATTCATCTATCAGAGAAACTAATACAAGCCTCTCACTTTTTTTTTTTTTATAGGTATTGTAGCTTAGTTTTGTGTAGCAATTTTCTCCCACCTGGCTGCATGCTTCAGGATTTCATAAGAGATTTTTGCATGAGACCTGAGCAGCTTCTACCTAGAAGCTACCAGTTAAAGCATCACTCGAGGACTGAAGATTACCTGCTGAAGGCATTGAGGAATCAGTGTGAAAATGCTACTTCTCAGACAAAAATTATTCAAAAAGAAAAGAACATGCATGTACATTATATGCAACAGTTTTATCACATAGGAAAATAACACTAAAATATATGTGAATGGTTTAAAAAACCAGCAGTTAAAATACATAGTACACCAGGGAAAGGTAGTTTTAAGGGAAGTGAAATCACACATATGTGAGCTTCAAAAAGAAAAGCCCTTTTTTTTTTTTTGTGATAGTATTGGGTATATCTGACAGATGTCAAGGTCAAATCACCCAACCTTTAGAGCTAATACAAACTATTACAGCACTCTATACATATGTGTCACAAAAATGCACATGATTTTAAACTCTTAACCACAGATTACAGATGGGCTTCCGGTGACTTTTAAACAGATGGTCAGAAGCGAAGATGAAATAAAGCATTTTTTGTGATCCGTTGTTCATAAGAGAATGTTATCTTTGCTTTGTTTAAGTGTCACAGCTTGCTACAGTAATGAGCTGAACAGAATATTTTAAAGGGTTAAGCTTTTAAAATGAGCAGAATCAGGAAGGGGCAGAATAACATCTGACTATCTAACAAGTCAGTAAACACTGTGCATACCTGAAGCCCTTACTGTTTAAGATCTTTTTTTTTTAAAAAAGGTATAAATCTCAAGCACTAATTTTAATGTCAGATTTGGTATCACTGCTGTATAATTATCTAACACCTAATATGTCCTTGTAAGGAACAAAATGCATCACATAATTATACCCCATAATTACAAAATACATATAATCCCTATTTATATGTGCACAGACTTTAGTGCAAAATATGCTATTATAATCTTCTGTTAAATGAACTTTGCTAAAAATTGTATCTGATATTCATTGACCTCTCTTATTCTGGCTCTACTCTTGCTTCTCTTTGTCTCATCCATTGGCAACATCTATACTGTACCTACAGTACAGTGCTATACAGCTACACCCAGCACAGCGAGGCCTGACCTGAATGGTGTTTCTCCAATACACATGTTAAATCAAAGATCAAACATTAGCAATGTCTAGGCAAAGGCATTAAAAAAAAAGGCTAATTCAGCTCTCACTGAGCATTCCCTGATCATAGGGAAGTACAACTAGCAGAATGTGGGGACCCAGTGTGGTACATCTACTTCTCCATTTCTCAGCATCTTTTCCTCTCCAAAAGCTCTTGGTATTTTTTGACAAACTTATTATCTGAAGTGAGGGACCCCCTGAATCACAGTTGTAGCTGATACACTTTGTCTCGCCTTCAAAATACAGTGGCATCGCATTCATGGCTGTGTTGCAGCATCCCATTTTGTTCACTACCATACAATAAATGTATTTTATGTTTGCTCTTGCCAACGACATTGCAAGGCAGAGCACAAATTAAATGAAACAGGAATACATTTTACAAGAATTTTGGAAAAAAAAATTGTTTCTTTATAAAGTGGACCATAACCTCCTACATACAAAACTAAAGGATAACATGAGAGAGGCTAACAGTTACTTAAACACTCTCTATAGTCAGTGGTTTTTTTCTGTTAATGCAAGGAATGTGCTTAATTGTTTCAGCCACTAGAGATGAAAAAGAAACCTGTATAATCCTGTAAAATAAACTATTGTAAGTGTTAAGACTCTGGCCACTGAATTCTTGCCAGGTAACTTAATCCCACTGCTTTCAAATTAAAAATGGAATTTAAGCTACTGCTGTTCTCCTCTAGACAACATTGCTTCAAACAGAAGAGTAAAGGACATCAAGCAAGTACAAGAAAAGAAGAAAAACATCTCTACATCCACTTTGTATTGTTTTTGTGCATCTATACTATGGACACCGCCAATTCTGAGCAGAAGCCAGCTGAGGAACTAAAAGCACCTGCTCTGCCTGAGCCACTTGGGTTCAGGAGCCCAAAAGCTTCCCTTTCTTTCTTCTCCCATTGGGGTCACTGACATTGCTTGGGCTGCCCTTCTTGGAGGCGTGGAGTATCAAGCAACCTCTTTTTATCCTCCTCACAGCTTTCTTCTAGTCATTCTGTCAAAGCTGCTCCTCATGTTTCATTTTACTGCTGTCACACTGTATCAGGTACTTGTAATATCAGAAGTAGATTTGTGATTAGTCACTACAGTATTTCCTCTCATGCCATTTTCATTTTCTCTTTTCAGGTCATCCACTTTCATAAATGCTAAACACACCTGGTGTTGCTTCCTAGGACAAAAACATGTCCATGTCTATTAATCTTGGTCTAGCAATATTTGCATACCATATGGCCAACATTTTCCAATGCTGAGACCTCCCATTAGCCACCAAAATCCAAATGGGTTAATTCAGTGCAGAAAACCCCAAATATACATTTCAAAATCATGGATTTTATGTAATTGAAAATAAGTCTTACTGGATTACAGAAAATGGACGGCAGACCAGATTTAAGTATCTAAATTGGAAAATGTTGCCCTAAGTATGGACTTCTCAAATTGAAATGCTGAAGCAAGCCTTAGAGAATGGCCATTTTGTCAATTACAGTAATGACAGAGAATGAAAATTGTATCAAAAACCTGTGAACCCATTAATATAAGAGAAATTTACAGGATTTGAAACAGTACTATCCTGTATTTTACTTAATGGCCAGCTATTAACATAACAAAATAAATACAAGTATCATGGAAATATGGCAGAAAGAAGCCAGGTCTGACTCCAGACTTTGAAGATCTTTATAGCATTCTGGGTTCAAGTGGGAAAGGCACAGCATGACACAAATTCGCACCAGGCTGTTGGTTCACAAAAAAGGGTGATGCAATCAAGCGTTCAGAATTACCCTGTCATGTCCCTTCCATGGCCGCGTCTTCCTTCTCCCACCTCTATGCTCATAACCTAATGCAATGCTCACCTAACTCCAGCTCTGGTAGTCATCAGGCTCTTCAGGAGACTAGTGATGCCACACCAGCTCAGCGAAAAATTAACTTTAGAAAGTGTTCAGTGCAGTCAGTGAGCAGACCTGGCTCAGCAAACGGCCCTGTGATTCCTGAGCTGGCTGGAAGAAGGTCAGACCATCAGGAACAGAGGCAGTTGGCAGGGCAACAAAACACTCCTCTTTTTGGGTGGCTGTGAAACACCACACCACCTCAGTTGTTTACAGAAGCAAAGCATTAGAGCTCTGGGAATGGGAACTGGTTCTACACAGAGATGTTAGCATCGGTGGTGAGGTCCTCAGGTTCACTTTCTCAACAACACTGATATCTCTGTATACAAAGTCCTTCAGAAAGTCAGAAAAACTGCAAAACCAAGGGAACATCCAAAATTGCCACAGTCAAAAAGCTTCATAGGATAATGAGCTTTTTCAGTGTATTTTCTGAAATTCTGAATTAACAATTTGTTGTTGAAGGCTTGTTTTGAGAAAGGGAAGCCACCAAATAAATGGAATGCCAAGGACAAAACCACTCAGAAGTGCAGCAACTAACTACACACTTCTAAAAGAGTACAGAACTCCTCCTTCCTTGTGTTGGCAAGACTTGATACTACCAAACTGGCGATCACTCAGCTAAGGCTAAAGGCATTATGGGCACATTTTACAAAATTTATATACTAAAACCCTACACACATGGAGGCAACACAAATAATTAAATTGAATTTAAAGTAGAAAGGACTCTCAGTTCATAAAGAAGTCTTGGGAGAGACGGTGACACTGTAATAACAACAACAACAACAAACACCGCAAGCTAGAACATCTACATCCATAGCCCTTTACATATTAAAAGAAATGCATATTCATATTCCCTCAGCGATGTCCCTCTGCTCTTCCAAAGTCAAAAAAACTTCTCTAACTGGATACAATTTTTCTCACTATGCTTTTCAGCAGCTGTCTTTGCTGATTTCTAATCAAAGCTCATGATAACTGGCTTTGGCAACAGATTGCAGTTTCCCAGATGAGTAAGCAAACAAAGATTTTTTTTTTCCCCTCTTCCACAGAACTTGAGATGCACTTTGTGTCTTAAGAGGGAATTGATGAGTTCTGTAATCCGGTCAACACCTCAAATACATTTAATGAAGGAACGTCAGAGGTCTATGGTATTTGTATACTTCAAAATGTGGACAGCTACACGACAAAGATAAATGCCAGCCTGGGAAACAAAAAATTGGACTGTAGCAATTTATAAGAGTAGAAAATGAGAAACCTTTAGACAACAATTGATTTAGATTTGACTGAGAAACATGCATACGAAGAACAAGTAAATTGACATACTATAAAAAATCTTCACTTGGGTTTATTTTAAAGTATTCTTTAAATGGGGGGGGGAAGCTCACAACAACAACATTCACTGAAAGATGATATTGATTTAGTAGGCAGAGCCTGAGGGATGTCAAAGCAGAAAATCACTATAATCAACTACAAAGGAAATTCATCATGGCAAAAAGGAAGTGGGTGGATGTGTAAAGCTCATGAAAGAAAAAGAAAAATAACACGGCCTGCTGTCAGATGTATTATTTAAAAAACAAAAATAAAGTGAACGCTAAAATGATTTCTAAGCAGTAAATAGATATACAAGAAATCTAATAGACAGATATGGAGATAAAGTAATTAGGGTATAGACTGTATTTTATTGAAGAGATATTGCAGAGTTCCATAAGCAAACGTTTCTTCTAACCGCGTTCTAAAGACAAATTTTAGGTTGAAGATAAAAAAAAATCTGAATACTTCAGAACATAACATATTTCTCAGAGAGTGCATAAAAAGAGAGAAAATATATGCTGAACCCACAATTCTAGTTTACTTTTCTATAATGAAACAATAATAAAGTCCACCAGAAGCCAAGGTGTTCATAATTGACAAAGTAGACAACTTCAAACATCCTAGGACAAGAAAGATTAAGTTTAATATGTCTCAAATGTGTGGGTTTAAAATAATTTCATTCAACATTTGTTCTCAGTCTTGAACAGAAGAGGAGAAAGAGGAGAGATTAAATGGCAGGTGAATTGAATGTTTCTTTTGGTGATAACAAAATCTAGAGCACTGATGGAATGCAATTTAATCTAAAGCAGCACGAACCACTTATGTTCTCCTACAAAATATGTGCGTGACATAAGGTCTGATCTTTCAATGCAATCTGGCAGCAGGAACGGCAACACGCCCAGCTCTACGCTACCCTTTGCACGTGGGGCGGTGCACAGCACTGAGTTCCCAACGCAGCCTCCACGCAACGTTCTGACAGTCAATTTAGGGAAAAAAAGATTCAAATGTGGTTTACATTTTTGAATGCGCCACTTTTTGCACATTTGACTCCAGAGTATTTCTCTGATGTAGGACAGCATACAGTCAAGGGGCACAAGCAGTTAAAATGAGGCTAGAGAAGTTTAATACGGAGCAGTCAGACAACACTTGGCCAGACAACTTTAGTATACAAGTTGCATAATTCCCTTTCCCCACCACAGCCCTAAACTGTGCTACACTAAGTAGTAGGTGAGGTGCTAAAAAATAGTAGACAGCTGAAAAATAGTAGACAGCCTGCAAGTGGTGGTAACTTTCACTATAGCTGCTGGAAATGGCAGTCCTCAGAGCCACCCCCAAAACCCACCCTCATCTACCACCTGTCTCCATTAGTGGTGGAAATGGTAAAACAAAAACAAAACCACCCATACACCACCCCTCAAAATCAAATCTGAGTACTTGCACGATAACTACATACGGCTTTAGGGCACTGTTCTTCACTACTGTCAGTAAAGGGCATTATGTCACAGATTGAAATGGCACCTTCATCAGCATCTGGAGCCAGACAGAGAGTGGAATTCACCTAATAAAATAAAGACATCTATACCTGTGTTATTCATCTTTGTCAATTAACACAAAGGCGGCTGTTAAGACATATTTAGCTGACCTACTCAGATGAGGTAAATCACACCATAGGTCCCTTTGACTGTATGAATTAGACTTTGATTTTCTCTAAGCAGAGCCCAGGTGACTTGCTCAGTGTGCGTTTAAATCTGACTGGATAATTCCTATTTGCTTTGTGTAGTGCCTGCAAGTGGGCTCAAGAAGCCAGTTAATTGTGTGTAATCAAGTTCAGAAAACTATAGACTTCTTATTTATGCTTTTTTCCCCATTTTTCTGACTTAATTTTTCTACCTGAAAAGAAACAGAAACAGTTTGACTGGATCCCAGAAAAGCTCCATCCGCACCGTATCTTCTAACAGCGAGCAACAGCAAACACGCAGGGAAGAGTGCAAGTGTACAAAGAAACCTCTCTGATACACACTTCTGGTTAATGCAATTTGCAGCACAGACATCTTTAGCTGGGTTGATATTTTGTCTTTAAACAGAGATAACAACATAGCCCTCACAAGATTTCAATAATGTGCAACGCTTCAGAGCAGGAAAGCACTTTACAAGTGCTAAGTATCACTATTCAATGTGTTTCACTTGTATCAGAGATTTGATGATGAAATGCTCAGATTTAATATGCCTATTACTTGTATGAGCACAAAATAATTCATCCAAAGCTTGAAGTCTATTAGCTGCCAAGCAGTCTAACAATTTACATGATTTTCTGATTAAAAGCACCCTGAAGACCACTGCAGTAATAATGAGGTGTTTCTTAAAGAACCCAAAGCAATATACTTATTTTAAAATATTTATTATAACAGCAGTTTAAATATAGTAGTTACAGCTTTTATTTTTTCACACATACAAAACCTAAACATTTGCCTTTCTGGAAAAGTTATTTCGTTATGAATATTCAGAGCATTAGCTCTGAAGTTGCAACCTCCTATAACATATTGAGTTTTATGTAAAGGTCAAGATAATTTACTCCATTTTGAACTATTTAGCACAAAGGGTCCTCACAATAAATGCTATCACCTCTAACAGCTCTCCTTTACTTCTCCTTTCCTCTTAGCCCTAGAAAACATTCTCCAAAACTTGGTATGTAAATGTGTTAGCATGACAAAAAAGATTATTTTACTGGGATAAATATTTCTAAAAAACCCACCTAATCCTACATGACTAGCAGAAAAATAATAATGTGCTTACAAAAAAACCCACAAAAACAAACAAAAAAAAAAGACAAATCAGTAACTACTTTCCATCAGGGAATCTACACAATACCCTACAACAGTCAACATAAAAATGCTCAATGAATTCAAATGGTTTTGCCTGGCTGAACAGTAGAGCTGGAAGGGACCTGAAAGTCTTCTGCTCTGAGGAGAATCAGCTATATACCTGGTTATGCCAGCTTCACCTGATGCCGGAGAAATCCATAACCTCTACAGGCAATCTGCTTCCAGTGCCTCATCCTCCTTATCATCAGACAAAAATGCCTTTTAAACTTCCACAGTAAATCTAATATTTTTGCTCCACGCACTAGTAATATGTAGAACAGATTATTCCCTTCTTTTGAGAAATCTATTTTGTCATATCAGAGTGGCTTTTGGAGTTTGATAGCAGCAAAGACCAGCTTTTGAAAAAATACGCATCCTTTTGAAAATCATTTATGAACCAATTTTCCATTAATAATTATTGCATATGAAACAAAACAAAGTCTATTTGCATTTCTCCCATGTTAAGTCCTTTGTTATGCTGGCATTGCCAACATAAAATATTTAAAATGTGTTACTTATAGAGCCAATTATAATAATAAAGTGAGAAAAATTCCATTACAAATCTTAAAATAATCTCTTATTGCATTTTAAGGGATCGACTACATTATGCCAGGACTTCTTTAGCAATATTACAGTCGCTGAGATATCAGAATTTTTATATGCTGTTCCAAATTATTCTCTGAACAATGTCTCCCCCAATCTATCATATAATACATTGTCTACATAAAGCAAAAATTCTTATAGTCTTATAGGTTCTCAAAGTACCTTATAAAACAAATTCACATCTTGCTTGAGTAAATGGTATTAATGGAACATGTAGAAGTAGACGACTGTGTACAATGCCTTGAAAGGCAAATTCCTCTGTAGCAGCCATTCAGAGGTTCAGTCACAAATTAGGGCTGCCATATGCAACTGAAATTGCTGAGGAAATGTCTGTAAACAATATTTCATTTTTCAAACTCAAGCTGGAGTAGGTAGAGACTGCATAGTACAATTTACTCAAAAGCTACAAACAGACATTAAGGCATTATTTTTACTGAAGCATATCGACTTTTATACTGCAATACAGAAACAATATCTTTACTCAAAACAAAACAAAAACCAGTTTAATTACCAATTTGGTAACTGGATCTACGGCTCTGTGATATTTAAAAAGGCATCAAAAAGAAGTAGCTGGTAAGATGTAACAGATATTTATGCATTTAAGTCACCTTAAAATAAAAAAAAAAAAGCTTTGAATTTAGTGAAACAGGCAGTGATTAGTTAACAATTTTTGAGTCTCCAGAAGAATACAAACCCAGAAATATTCTAAAACTGGCCAGATTCAATGAGCTCAATCTTTACTGCTTTTTGTCTTCTATATATTCCTGCCCCAGAAACAGCTTATGAGGGCAGTTATGAGTCTAAGTTACCTTTCCAAATAATGGAGAGGGGCAAATGAAAGGTCCAGATACTTGATGATTACATTCTTCTAAATGATATCCTTTAGACAGTATTTGTCTGACATACAAACATTTGCATTTACACGTATGTAAATGCTGTAACACTTAAGTGCATTTGAGTATTTGAGAGTACACAGTAGCTGTCCAGACACTCTCCTATTCAGACGTAATACTTTGCCTTCTTATGCATAGGAATGAGGACAGATAATGATCCAACCAACAGGAAAGGACAGGCAGGTGCAGTGGTTTTAATCCTGATCTTGCATGTAGACAAATCAGGTTTAATTTTCTACTGCAGATTACTGTAATTGTAGCTAAAAGTCACTTGAGCATCAGCAACTCAGATGCCTTAACATGGAAATCTGTCACTTTAGTTACAGAAAGACTTATTTCCATAGGAATGGCAGATACGAAAAGTACCTACAGCAGCCCCACATCCATCTTGACTGGAGCTACCGCCTGGGTTTGCGTGCTTTAAGACATCCAAAGTTGCTTGAAATATTCACATTTAGGCATTGCATTTGTCTTTCACAGGATATGCACATGTTTCATTTTCAGTGTGTCCGTTATGAAAACCAGACTTCCTGCATAGACATTAGAGAAAGGCATGTTCCTAGAGTGCTTTGATTTACCCTATGGAGATATCTCTATCTATGCACTATATGTGGATTTCTCTCTCTTAATACCGCTACTAACTGTGTGTGAACAGCCTCCTCAGTGCCTTCATCTTATGAGAAACACAGCATTTTCACACCTCATTCTGATATTGTAACTCTGCCAAAGTTTTGCTCATTCACTATGACATCAGGAGTATACAACATCATAAGAGCAAAACAGAAAACCCCTGGAGACCTACGGATGGCTAAGCCTTCATGAATGGACTTCCATTTGCACCATGCACAGAGACAAAGCTTGGTTGACTTTGGACTTAATGAGTTCATATCAACTTGGCAACTAAATGACCTCAGGGCAGGATTAATATGTATGGGTAGGGAGCACTTACAACTCTGCCTAGAGCTATCTCACTTGGATGCTCTGAATTGCCCTCCTGAGCATACTGCTTCTCTCTTTTGGCTATATAGATAGCTTGGCTTTCTAATTTCAGCATGAATAAGCTCCTTTTTAAAGCTTTGAATTATTTTTGTGGAACCTCTGTGGCTTTGGCTAGGACACATCCCAATAGATTTAGGTCTGATGGAACCACATTAGAGTATTTCAGAGATATCCGTTCATCCTCCAGGAGCTAAGACTACAATTTAGAAAGAGGAATTTTGGATCTAAATACGTCAGTGGCATTTATTTAAATTCTCTACATTTCACCAAGTTTTCTCTGTAATTCAGTGAAATTTCCTAATTTGACAGTTAGATCCATAAACCATCATGGCTATCTTAATGCTGTCAACACAGTCTAAGAGCAGTATCAAAGTTCCGTTCATCGAACCATCAAATAATAATCTCTTTGGGGCACTGTCTCCCCTTGATGAGCACACCTAAGACCTAGTTACATTTATCATCATATATATTGAGAAGCAAATGTAATCCATTGTACATTCAGCCTGTCAAAATGTATCAATTATTGAGTCAGAATGGTCTGACAGCATGAATCATTTCAGTGTTCACCACAGAGCAGGCTTGGAAAAAGGTTTTGACGAAATAACTGAGTAGGAATTTTTAAAACTATTATTCTTAACTAAAATTTGAGGTATAAGTAGGGAAAGCATAAGTAGGTATAAGACTGGTTTAGGACTGCTTAGAAAGCATTTCTTTTTCTGTCCTCCCTGCTAAGCTCCTTCCAATTCAGACAATGTTTCCATTCTGCTGCAAGTTTCTCTCAGGAAATTAATTTCTTAGCTGGATGTCACCTGAGGACGTCCAAATGAACCGCCTAACATTTCTGTAGCCTCTTTTCCATCTAATACTGTCTTACATCTTAACATTTCACATAAGAACTGCAAGATTTTTATGAGACGACCTGATCTTATTATAAACTCCATAAAGTGTTGCACCACACTCTATGGCATTATATAAATAAAAGAAAGATGGCATCACTGCTTGAGAATTTGTTTATGTCCTGAAAGTCCTCTTTCACAGGGCAGTGTACTCGGTAAAACTGAAGGATTTGGCCAACAGGAAACAAGACTGGGAGAAGATTTATTTCCTCTGCTTTCCACTCTTTTACAGGAGATTCTTGTTTTCTTTCCCTTCCTGACCCCTAATGTTAGGGGAGGGGTGATGTTGTCTAGAAGGGGATAATTGCAGGAGATATTTTGCATGACAGGATGAGATACTAGACTATTACATGGGTCTCTTCCTTATCTGGTGCGTATGCAGAGGAATGTATTAAACAGAAGTCCTTTAAGGTACATTAAGCTTGACAGTCTTCTTTCCTTGGTGGTGAGTTTGGCGCACACGATTGCTGTGAGACAGCGATGTGGGCTGCAGTTTGCTCTCATTTTAACGCCAGCTCAATCTTGACATTCTCCAGCATCTAGTGATTTTGCAGTGAGGTATTTTAAAGAAGTTTTTCTTTTCCCTCAGTTTTTCAAATGAACTTAATACAGTGTAAAGCGAGAGTTTATGATCCCGGAGAGAGATATACTGTACAGACTAGCACAGCATAAAAAGCATCAGGATAGGTTTTCCAGCACCCCCCAGTGCCTCAACTCTGAGTCGAAGGGACTGTTTTCTAATCAAGAGCCCTCATATTTTTCATTCTCTGCTACTCTTTTGATAACAGAAGGCCCAGACAAACAGAAGCAAATAGAAACTATTCTGCTGTGCATGCAAGCCTGTTCACAAAATGCCTCCCACAGGCTGCTTTCCACCAGCCCTGCTATTTCATTTCATCCGTTCAGTCCTGAAGGATCAACTTAGGCAATTAGACAAGGGATTTAGGCTCTGAGGGATAATTGGATGACTTGCATGCAATAAACTTCTTCCGTGCTCTCTTCACTTTTTTTCTTTTGTTCTCTTTGCTCATCCCTTTGTTTCTCATCATTAATTTTTTTAATCAAGTTTGCAATACTCTTGCAAATACAGCAAGATAGTAATGTGACCAAGCAGCGAGAACCTAAACACCTACATTGTGGTTCCTGCTGTTTCATGCCTCTTTAAATTGTTCTGATGTGACACCAAAGGGAAGAGCAGCTGAATTTAGATGATGGGATTCACAAGTCAAGGCTACAGTTTTGTATTTCAGCAGCACTGCTGAAGTTGCAGGGACGGAATGAATGAGCTCAGGTGCCTTTGCCTAATCTCAGGTGAGTCCTGGAGGAATGGTCATACAGGGGGGAAAAAAAGTATTACAGCAGAATTTAATTAGTTGTTTTCTGGTGACTTGTGTGTGAATTATATCACAGCCAAGGAACTTACTGACACAGATTAAGGACTGCTGAAATATAATTACCTTTATTTTCCCCCTATAACCAACTTCATCCCCACTCCTTGTCATTTCCAAGCCCCAGTGAGGGAGCTCTTTTCACCTCTGAGACACAACCTCATTCTCACTCTTTAGTCCTCAGCCTGATGCTTCTAACTTTCATTTCCTCCTATTTTGACGTGTTCCTCTCACATCAACCACTTCCCTCATGTCATCCTTCCTAATATCTTATTTATTTACTGTATAAAGTTTTGCCTTCCTCTGCTCATGTGATTTTAAACTCCACTGTGTGCTCAGACTGACAAATTGTGCTAGTGTAAAGGAAATAAAAGGAACTAAGAGAAGTTTAAAAATGCAAGTTTCAACACCTCTCTCTAATATTACAGTATAATTCTATTTTATAATAAATGCCAGTAAAATATTAATGATCACTGTGCTATCAACCATAAAAGTAACATCAACAACAAAAAGGATCAGATATTAGACTGCTTAGCTTAAATGTGTAGAGATTGTGTAACCAACTGCCGAATGTGCATAAGTCCTTTTCAGTGCCCATCTGTAAGGAATACAGATATTGCAGTCACAGCTACTGAGGCTTAGCTCAACCTTTAGGAAAGAAAGTCTTCCTTCTAGATGTCCACATTCAGCCTCATACGAGCAAATAGATGCAATGATGTTCTGCAAACCTCCTCTGAAGAGCTGCTCAGGTAACATGGATGGGCATAATAGGAAATTAGGACAGACTGTACGCAAGCTCAAGAAATGCTGTTGGTTTCTTACAAATGAAAAATACCTATCAAAAATAAGGTCAAGAGCAAAATAAAATTTATTTCTCCTACTACGAGAGAGAGATAGATACTCAAGAGCTAGCCATCTTCAGATGAAAGTAGGGGGGATTTTAAGATGAGGTAAATATCTTACTGAGAAATAAATTGAAAAATACTTTTCAGAGTTCTTGTACGACTGCAGGGAGCAGGCAGCTCTGCTCTCCATACCTCCTCAGTGAAGAGCAGGCTTGAGTAGCTCAGGCACAACGCTGGAGGGTGTAACTGTTGAGTTGCTTCAAGTCGTACTCCTGTGCTCTGCACAGAGAACATAAATTGACTGAAGATGGAGTAATGAACTAAGAGGGAGAAATAAAAAAAAAAAAATGATTAAACTAAGCTCACAAAAGGAGAAGCATTGCATTTGTCTCCAAACAGAGAAGGAAAGGAAGACGGTAAAGGTTTTTCTCTTCTGTGGTACCATGTGGCGATATCTGAGCTAGCTTTTGTCTTTGCAGCAGTCTAAACACCGCAAAAGAGGTCTCAGCAGCGGTTAATTTACTCTAGTTTGTGACTGAGGAACACACATCAAACATTTTCTCCTCTTTCCTTAGGATCTTAAGAAATACCCTCAGATAGGTGCTGGGAATTTCAGACACTTTATCTCTTTCTGCCCTAGACCCTCGTACATTCAAGAGAACATGGAGGTGATAAAATAAAAATTTAGGTCAAATACCAGGCAGTTGTCTTCTCAACCAAGAGCTATAAAAGAAAAACAGTAAGCTATCTCTCCACATGAAGCTGGTGGACAAACCCCATTTCAAAGTGACTGAGTGTGCACTGCAGGAGTGATGGAACAAACCACAGTAGGAATCAATCCAGTGGAAGAAGGGAGTCAGCCCAAGTGACTAACAAGGTCTTTTCTATAACTCAGTAGAAAATGGTTTCTGGAAGAATATCACCAGGCACTTCTTACAAGCGTACAGGTGTTAACCTTAGTGCCCTGGCCATGTTCCAGCTCAAGTAATTACCTTTTTCACTTAAATTCTCCTTCCAGACTCTCCCGGCTTGTCTCTGCTCCCCAGCTCTGATTTATATGCAATTAAACAGCAGCAGTGTTTCACTGCACAAGTGGTTGCTTGTCAGTGCAGGGAGCGGTGAGGGGATCAGCCATGGAGTAAAATGGTCAGTATATTGACTACGAGTCCCCATTAAAGTTATGAAGTTCTTTAGGATCCTTGCAAATATACTGTAGAGATGAAAGACAGCCCTGTATAGACCATCCTATGCCTCATACATGCTTACGAGCAGGGTGGTTGGTTTCTTTTTTTTTTTTCGTTTTTGAGCATGAGCGGATTGCTGGTTCCCCTTTGTCAAGCTCAGCAGGCAGCTTCCTCTCCCCAAGCACTGTCCTGCAGCGCTCCTGATCTCCGCAGGAGAGTTGCTTCATTTCCCCTCTCCCTCTCCTCCGGCTCAGCTCTCCAGCTCTGCAGGAGGCACCCATGTCTCCTGAGGCTCGGTTCCCACAATGCCCCAGCACTCACCATCTGCAAATTTTAGCTCATGAATGAATGTAGGAGAGCAGGGCTTTGAGAAATGCTTGGAAGCCTTTGTTTCACAATTCCCTGCCAAAACAGTATCATTTCTCTGGGAGTTACGATATCTTTTTGTCCAGGAAATTGTGCAGATGAGCTGCAGAACCTCAGTGTTTGAAGAGAAAAACTGGAAATCCTTTAGCAGGAAAGGAGAGGCTGTCACAACAGCAGGTCCCACATGGCAGCAATCCTGCCTGTGCAGGAGAGCAACACAATTCTCCACCAGCAGAACGAGACCAACTGAAAAGCAAGTACTACGTATAAGGAGCATACGCAGTCCAACAGCACATACAACTCATGAGTTGTTTCTTAAAAGTACTTTCAGATGCACTGTTTTTTGGTAGAGCTGACTGTTGTACGCATAACACAAAACCTGTGAAATAAGAAAAGGCAGCTTCTGGAATATCAAGAGCTATGAAGAGTTAATACTTTGTCTTCAAACTTCTAATTCAAGTTTTGAATAGTATAGAGGAGAAAAAGACAAGATATGTATTCAAAATAACTTCTGAGAAACAAGCTATGTATCTAAATGTATCTCTGAAATATGGAAATACAATAGATGATTTAAGAAAAAAAAAACTTTGGCAATCATTCTAGAAAAAGTTTAATGTTGACAATGAAGTATTATTTTGTAAAGTAATCCTCATTGTTTTAAAAATTTCTTTTGATGTCTGAAAAATTTGAATGGGCTTTTTTTTTTTTTAACACTACACCAGCTTCTTCTCAGAGTTGCACAACAATAGGATGAAAGGAAATGGTCACAAACTGGAGCACGGGAAATTCTGATATGAAATGCTTTTTCCTTTTTCTTTTCTTTTCTTTTTTTTTTTTTTTTAAGATAGTATGAATCTGGTCAAATACTGGAATGTGCACCCAGGGAGCTGGATGAAATCTACATCCTCAGAGATATTCAAGATACAACTGCAGCCCTGAGCAACCTGACCTGATCAGAACTGCTCTGAGTAAGGGGGCTGGACTAGATGAGCTCTGGAAGTCACTTCCTCCAGAGTGAAGGAATTTTTAGAGAAGATTTTTGTATAAGAATACATATAGACAGACATAAACATGCACACACAAAAATTCTGTCACAGCTAAACACATTCATGTATCTACATCTTATTCTACATGTGTGTATGTGCTCTACTGAATTGGGATACACTTTCACATACGACACGCCAGATAGATGATGGAGGCATCTGAATCTGAGAAAGAATATTAAAAAACATAAGCATGAGCTCCAATAAAGTAGGATTATTCCTGACACTGAATGCTGTCTCAGTGTTACCTATTTTCCTGTTAAAATTCTGACATCTTAAGCTGCAGCAATTTTAACTACATCAGAATAGTGCAACTAATGAAAGCTAATGGGATTCAGTTTGCGTGAACTGTTCAATGTGGCTGAAGAGAAGAAACAACAACCCTGCTCTGACCATCTAAGCAAGATGTCGAGTACATTTTAAAAAAATTCTAGTTAGAGTGGATTGAGGAAAGTGGCTACAAATAAGGAAAGAAAAAGATCACATTGCGTGCACAGTACTGGCATCAACTGCATCCACCAAGTGAGAGATGAGCAAAGAAAAATGAAGATTGTGAGTGTTCTCCAGACACCCCTAGAAAAGGATCAGGGTACCTTCCACAGCATTTGGACCGCTTCAACCCACTACATTCCACCGATGCCAAGTAACCAACCATTTGTTGTTTTAACACGGCACCTGAACTGAAAGCTTCCTGGATACTACTCCATAGGGGGACATTCCAAGAAGAAACAGGTTATGAATCTCAACTTAAAATAGTAACACAAATGCATTTTGGGACTAGAAATTACTACAGTAAGATAATGTAGACAAAACTTAGATGAACAGCTCTGCTAAAGCGAAAGGAGCAATTTCTTTTAATTGTACATCCTTTCACAAAATGCCGTTGCATAAATTCCCATAATTGCTTTTCTTCATGAACCTCCAAAGATTTAGATAAAAAAATATTACTTACAGCACTGTTTTAATTCTGAGTTAGTTTTAGATGAACTATAAAGTCCTAACTCAGTGACTATGTGATCTTACTGCCTGTACCAACTCTCTTAATTTCCCTCTATCATCTCTCTAAAATTTTTGCCTCACTTTCCATAAATAAAACCATACATGTCCTCAATGTTTAATATATCTGATAATTTATACTTTAGCACATATAAAGACTGTAAAAAACATTAGTAAAAGCAAATGTATGGAACATTGCTTCTGCAGAAAAGAAGCCTCCGTCTTAAGTACAGTTTTTAAAAAGTTTGATCAATTAGCAATCTGTGAATGTTAGAAACATCTTAACAATGTCTCAAAGATGAAAGAGCATATCACAGAATGAGGAAAGAGGGAAAAATTAAATTATATCTGCAGTCATAATGAATCAAAGCCCAGAAGGTGGTCTCCAAATCAGCAGGTTTTGATGAAATATTAAGGAAAATTATTATTGATGAAAAATGGATAAGCTCTTTTTGATTTTAGCAACCTTTAAATCACACTTTGCTAATTAAAATAACTTCAGTGCATCCCTCCATTCCTTGATGGGCATTTAGCAATCCTTAGAAATGGGTGGGTTAATTTGACAATGTTTTAGCAAATATGCATAGGGTTTATCTTAAGCAAGCAGGCACAGCACACTTTAAGATGATGTACAAAATAATACACGGCTAATCCTTCTCTTTCTTTCTCATTTTTCTCTTTTTTTTTTTACACTATATGTACTAATACAATTACAAAATAATGACAGGCAGCTTCTGCTTGTTTTCTCTGCAGCATATAATACCCATATATACTACAACTATTAATGAGCCATGAACACGTCTCAGGAAATAAAGACCGATGCTACTATTTTCTGTCTCCTTTGTTTGCCAGGTCAGAGCGCTTTTAGGACAATTACTCCTACTCCTAGGAGGTCTGTTACTGTTGGTACCGCAGTCTTTTGCAAATAAATTTCTCTCCCAAAGATAAGTAGAAATGAGAAGTCTGAAGGACATTAGTTCCCATATCCCTTGAAGTCATATTGCTTTAAAAAATTTTGGTAGCAGTAATTCTGCTTTCTCTTTTCATCCCAGTTCTTACAGTGCTTTCTTTTAAATCTAGGAATGAGGGAAGACTGTAACCGAGACTGAATTGTTGCGCACAGAAGATATTTCATTACAGAATGTGATGCAGCTCAAGCATTCTATGCGTTATTTTCACAAAACTATCCACAAAAATTAAAATTAAGCAAAATCTGCCCCTTTGCATTTTCTTTCATAAATTAAGTCTTATATCACTGTTTAAACTCTGGACAGATGAAATTATCTATCCATGACAAACGTGATCTATTTACTGTAATAACATTTCATATATCCATCATGTAAGAAAGACGTCTATGAACGCATCAGATGATTGAAAAGCTATTTAAATGTCACTAGTATTATAAGGAATGAAAAAAAAAATCATGGCAAGTAAATAAGTCTGATGTTAGAACAACACTGTTCAGAAATACATAATTATATAAAATAGGTCATGCAAGAAACCTTTTAGTATCTCACTTCATAGTGTTTGAGCCTTAAGGAGCAAGATTTCAAACACCTTATAAACCAATTCTTTAACAATATGCTATGAAGTATAAGGCTCCAGTAATATACACTGTTTTCTGAGTGATGAGTGGAAAAGCCTTGATTTTCAGCTTTCTAACCGAGAACAAACTGAAATGAGATCTTTTAGCAATTTCTCAATTTCCAGGGATGCCAATGCGGTATGTTTCATAGGCACTCATTCAATGAGTTTACAAGATGTTAAAAGGAATTAACCACCATCCTCCAATGTATATGTAGTGATATTATTTTTCTTCCTAAAATTTACTGCAGAGGATTCCTCCCCACAGCACTTCCTCCAGTGACAAACTACTTCAACCGTAAGCAGGATGCTTTTTAAGTCAGATAAACAAGACTGGTCATAAGGATAAAGAATGTAGTTAAATATAGTCTGCCTCATCTGTGAAAGAGATACCATTCATAAAAAAAGAGCAGACTAAAAAAAATCCTCCAAAACACTCCAACATTAGAAGAACATACCTAAAAAAAATTAATTTTCATTTTACTTTTCATGCATTAACCTACATTAATATAAAGATCTAACTTCAAATGGCATATTTATTATTAGCAAGCAGAGAGACAGGATTCACTGCACACACAGCACTCCCTCGAAGCTCTGCCTGTGCACCCCTCTCCTATAATCCGACAATTCTAAAATGCAAAACCCCCAGCTCTTTAAATGCTTGGAGAGGAGAAGCCTGAATCCTTCACCAAAGAGGAACAGATGGGTTGACTGGAGGGACATAAAAGACAGAAGAATCATAAATTTGTGTTCTATTTAGAAAGGGCCACATTCAACAGCAACAACAAATTAAACTGATTAAATTATGGCATTCAAGTGCTGCGTAACATCAGTTCGCAATCCAAATTTTGGTTAGCAGGACTAGCAAAGAACAGATTTTAACAGTTTACACTGGTAGGATCAAAACACTTCATTTAATGAATGGGAGAGCCTTTGCTTTTTCAGCTTTGTGTACTCAGATATTCCCCATAATTTTCTCAGGATGAAGAACTCCAAATTGTATTGATGGCATTAGTGGGAAATAAAGATGTGCACTTTACACACACAGATGGTTTTTTGAATAGCAATCTCAAGCCATACAATAACCTTTCCATGCCTGAGACATTGCCTTTTCTAATTTTTACATCATGTTTTGTTTCATCCTAGGATATGTAATTTAAGGGGTTTTTTTTTCTTTTTTTTTCTTTTTTTTTAAAAAACTAAATACTGCCTTCCAGCACCTGAAAAAAAAATGTAAAGGTTGTTATCTTCTTTTCTCCAAGCAACAAAATGCCCAACTGATCCATATCTGTGTGCAAATTGCACTGAAATGCCAATGAAAAATATTATACATCATTCAGTTACAATGAATTGAAAATCCTAATCCACATTGTACCCTTAAATGGATGAAAAGTGACAGGTTTTCATCTACCCTTTGTAAGTACAATCTTTCATCATAAGCGGTAGCTGCACTTAAAGAACTGAAAATCACAAACCTGAACGGACACTCCTGATTTTCAGCAAAGGGAGCTCGTTAGCAATCGTTCAGAACGGGGGCACTAAGGGTGCGTTGGGGTGGGCCCCACTTCACCCCCTCGGTTTGTAACCCGGAGCGGGAAGTTCATCTCTCTCTTATCTTTCTGTACATTTTCCCACTGCAACCATTTGTAGATGTACGAACTCAGGCTGCTTTTGTAAAAACAAACAAATAGCTGTCACACTTCAGATTACACGGCAAGGCGACCGGAGGAGAGAGGAAGCAAAACCACCGGGGTTTAAGTGAGGCTACGACTGTGGTAAACAGGGAAAGACGTGGTTCTCACAACAGTATCAGTGCTTGGTATCTATTCAAAAAGAAACCAGGACTTTCAAGTAATTAAAATGGAGACCTGAATAGAGTTCACTGTAAGTCTGCCATTTATTCCACCAAAGTGGTAACCCAAACAGGGAGTGCAATTGCATACTTTCACAATAGGGAGTCTACATAAATCCTCATGAATTTATATTAAAACTTGTCTTATATTCTATCAAGATGGAAGAACAAAAGAAAACAACCAACCTAAGATAATAAAATGCCAATGCTAATAGTGTCTATTGGGTTCTAAATACGTGGGTCTATGAGAGACCAAGCTAATTTTTAGGCAGTCCTGGGGGCAAGGATTACTGGCTTATAGGATGAAGGGTAGCGGAACAAAAAAACCCAATGTGTTAGCGCTAAAGTGAAATTAAACCCCATGAAAAGTCTCACAGAGGCTCTAACTAATCCTTCTCTGGGTTATCACAGACAGAGGAGGAAAAATACCACAATGACTTCCAAGTATTATTTTCAGTTTTACACATTAGAGAACTGCAAATAGTTCATTAACCCACTGCTCTCCACCAGGTTGTCTTGGAAAGTCTGTTTGATTATCCCATAATGGCATATGTGCCATTTCCTAGGCCAAGAAAGTCTTTCCAGAAGCCAGATTCTCACAGGAAGGAAGCATTCTTATGCCACAAAAGGGTGACAGTCATTGGAAGATAAGGATTTAAAACCTATTACTATTAATTGTGAAACATTACTGATTATTTAGGGAGCATGGATAATAAACAGGTCCCTTCTCTGAAATGCTTGCAACCTAATGAAGTATTTACAGCATATTTACCGAGTGGCAACTTCCCCTGGCAGCATGTCATCCGTAGGGCTCTGATGGCAGAGGGTGATAAAGAGTAAGAACAAAGGATTTAAGTGTAGGAAAACACTTCCACATCAGAGAACAGAAGCAAACCGAAGTAGGAGGGAAGAGCTTACTCATAATCTTATTCAACCTAAGTCGTTAGTCTTCTGCACAGCTCTTCAGGTTTTAAATGTCATCGGTTACATGGGTTACAGTGCCATGGCCTTTCCCTTCATGAAAGCGCTCTTCAAGTCAACTTCCAGAACCATCAAAAAACCTCTTGCTTTAAGAAACAAGAAATATCCTAGCCTTTACAGAATGCATCACCCTGAGCAGTAACTCCTACCTTCATCTCTGGTGGGCCTGGCAGTAAGCTCAGATTCCTCTACATAAATGATCCCACAGAGTTAAGATCACTCCTCTGACCGACACTAGTAATAAAGAACTTTAATATAGCTGCACAAACGTCTTGGGTTTTTAACAAATACTTATCCAGGCATGGCAAAATAGTATTTTATAGCTTTCACAACCCATTCTGCTATTGCTAAGAGTTATTTTACAAACACTATAAAAAGAGGGTCTGCTTATTTCACTTTATACATATTCCTCCATGATACTAGAGTGTTTCTTTCCAGTTTCCGGGATTCATTACTCGCATGCCAATTTAAGCACAAAGATACCACTGAACAAATAAAAGTTAACATCTAAATAAAATGTTCTCCCTTTATTTTCGGAAAAGCAGCAGGCAAGTGGCCTGACCTTAAAAACAGCATCTTGCCTCTTCGCACTGAACAGATGACAGTTAAAGCAAGTGGGTTATTTTCAGTTCCCAAATATTCCTTTGACATAACTTGATTCCACTTCTGATAGAAAAGGAACCAGTTCATGAAGGTCTCCCTTCTAAAATGAACATTTTTTTTTCTTTTTAATGGCAAAATGCATGCAAAAAGCATATGATTATGGTATTTATGTTTCCATTAAAATGTCCTCGGCAAGCTGGAGGAGTCTAGCCTACTATTTTCATGCTATTTAGATTTACAGCAGCACAGTGCCTATTTTATTTCAATTATATTTCAGGACAATGCACTCTTGGTGGGAAATGATTACAGAGTGACAGCCAGTAAATGTCCATTAGGAGTTGTCTTTTTACATACTGCTCAACTATGGATGTCAGGTGATCGCTATAAAACCTATTGTATAGCATCATTGTCATCTACATGAAAAACACTATTGATTAGTAGTGCAGCTTCTCGTCTGTATAATGCAAAACATACTAGAGACAGTTTTCAGCATGAGCTAAAAGCTTTATCCACAAGAACAGAGTTCTTTAGACACTTCTTTCCTGAGCTGTAAAATAAACATAGATTATACATTCCACCTTGATTTCACTCCATTGAAGCCTAACATAAGAAGTGAAAAACTTCTTAGCAGCCCATCTCCGTAAGCTATCAATACACAGGATGGAGCTAACTTCACGAGGGCAGGGCAAAGGGGTAAAACACAGTGAAAATAACGCCCACTGCAGGTGAATGCTAATGTAAACAGTATTTTAAGGATGCAGAACTGCAACCGGCTATTTCTTCTGAAATGCCTTGTAGCATTATCAAGATAAACCAGACTGCAGAGAAGAGAGCTCCCTGGAGAAGAGCCTTGTGAAGAGGCACGTGGATGCTTGGTGTGGAAAGGGGCATCATGGGAGATGCCAGGTGAAAGGGGAAGGTCTCACTGCTGGAAAGGGATGGCAAGAAACAAGATGTGATGCACACAGAGTGAGAAGCCAGGAATCCTACAGATGGTGAGACAACACAGTTAACAAGCACCTCAGGCCCACAGGGCCACAAGAATTTCTTAAAATGATGCTCAGATGACATTTTCTGAAAACATCTAAGATAAAGCCTGTAAAGCACAGAGTAGCCTGGGGAAGAAAGCTCAGTCACGATCCAGACTCTTCTGCTGAGCGTTACATGAGGTCAAGCTCCCACACATCCTTCACGCAAGTCTAGGAAGAGTGAAAGCTGCTCCGTCATAGCTGTTACATCTCCTCTGTGCCCAATGCAGGCGACACGCTCTCTCAGCAGTGGGCCCAAGGTCAGCAGTGGGCCCAAGTTACAGACTCGATTTCTGGGAGAGTTAAATTTGAGCCTGAGGTTGCATGAGCCACTGCAATGTTCCCAAAAATGTTTCCCAGAGTCGTGTGGGATTCCCCAGCTCTGCAGTTAGGCTGCTAAAAAAGGTGCAAGGAGAGAGAGAAGAAAACCCCATACACTAAACACCTGCATGGCTCAGACCCCCTAACAGGTACTTCAGAGGACTTTTATAGCAAATAATAATCTTTTTCCATCTGCATTGCCTATTTCTTTCCAGATATTTCTTGCTGACTGTGTCCTGCCTCTATCACTGAACTGGGGGTGGCTTCTCTCACCTCAGTTACAGTCCCTGACTTGTGTTTTCTCCCTCTGCTCAAGCCCGTGGTGTGCGCCAGGTCTTCCCTTTTGTGACAGCATGATCCAGCTTTGAGAGATGGAGACCTCTGTGCAGCCTGAATGTGCAAAACTACTGCACTGCTTTTCAGTCTTACCCTTATGATTAACATCAGATTCCCCCGGTACTCCGTTATCTTCAGTCTTACTCACTCTCTCCCGGCTCTTTTATCCACAATCACACAGAGTTAGCTAGGTCACACAGGTCTTATATTTCACCGTGCCAGGCTTGCATCAAAGAACTTTTTTTTTTGTTGATGTGACATTGATGCCATTCAACTCAGGCATGAAACACTGCCTTTGGTCTAATAAAAACAGCAGTGAGAGTCACCACGTGGCAGCCATATCCAACCAAGCTATCTTGATTTCCAAAGGCACAGAAATGCTGAAATGTCAGGCACCTGGGCATACCAGCGCCAGTCAGTATAAGGCTACAGAATATCAAATTTCAAGGGCACAGATGAAACTGTCGTCTTTTAAACTTATTTTTCTTCCTTCACTGGAATAATGTACATATCCAAAATATATAAATTATGTTTATTTAATGTGAAAAGTAGACCATTTACACAGTGCAATACAGCCGAATAGTGCAACTGAGAAAATAAAAAGGCAGTTGTGCTTCTGAATTTTAGTAAAAATTCAGTCGAATTTATGCATTCAACAATGCATATGAAATCTTATTTGCTATGTTAGAGGATATATTTTAACCAATATTATGGAAAGAATCTTTTCAAAATAGAACTAGCAGAGGTTTAAATACCCCAATCTCAGTCCTCATTTAAAAAGCATTTTAGACAATTAGCTGAACTTTGCAGTATGCCTGAAGACCAAATGTAAATGACTCCGTTACAACCTAGAACAGGTGAATGCAAGTCCTCATGTAGAGCAATCAGAACACTCTAACCAAAGACACTGGTTTGCTGATCTAACTGAAAGTCCAGCATTTTTCTTCTGGAAAGAATGGGGCAGAAAACAAAATAACAAGTGGTTTTACTATGAGCTAAATTAATAACCTCTGAATGAGTTAACAATACCTCCTGCTCTAGGATTTTTGTCTTAGTTTTTGTAAAGCTGAGAAAATGCAGAACTAAAAGATCATAGATGTAAGCCAAGAAAACAGATGTATTTTCATTGTTAAAGTACAAAAAAGCTGTGAATTTTGCCTTTGGTTACTTCTACTTTATGTTAGTTTACATGCCTGTTTTAGCTTCAGGTTTTCAAATGAACTCAAAACTCCATCAACCGAAACCGGAATTTTGCCCAATTTCACCATAAAACCAAGCATGACACAGTTCAGATAATGTAACCACAGGAAGAGTATAAATCATAAGCTGCAGCCTGAGAAGACAAAGTAACTCATGAGTGAAGCTTGGATTTTACTCACTTGGGTCTCTATTTAATCAAAAAGCTCCACCTGTTAGACTGAAGTTCAGGACTACGGTAGGACTAGAATCCAGGTAAGCTTTAACCCACTTTTACTTTAAACAGTAAGAACTTTCCACAGATTTTGTAACAACCACTGATAGGTTGGAAATGTTGTATTCCACCATATCAGTTAGAGCTCTGATAAATAAACCAGATGACGTTACAGCTTTTCATGTTATTTGAATTATACCAAATGCTGACTCCAAAACTACAAACCATTTGAAGAACAAGAAGAAAAGCAGTAGCTCTGCAGAAAATAATTTTCACGTTCCATTCTGTTACAGTTTCATTTGTGTGAGCTCAATACTTTTCTACATAAAGACTTTTGAAAAGCCATTAATAAAATACAATTCTGACTTTTCAACTGATGTACAGTCATCTCCCATGACAAAAGCATTACCAAGTTGAATTTTGAAAGAGTGTATTGATTGATGCCTGGTGCCTACCTGTCTACAGGTGAAGACTTTGAATTCCGTGGTTTCTTCACTTGGGCGTACAAGGCTTCCACTGTCTGCCCCTCCCTCGGGCTCTGCGGTCGGGTGCTCAGTGCTATTGTGCCGCTATTTGAAGAAGAGTCATAGGAAGCAATCCCAGCATACATTGGGTCCACATCACAGCCAAACGTCCGGTTAAAATCCTGTATCTCTGCATAGTCACGCTCACGAGCTTGTCTCTCTCGAAATTCTCGAGTTTTTGCTTGAATTCTGAAAAACCAAAAGAAGGCTGAAACTAATTTCCCCCCCAATCATTTGAAAGCAGTAGTTAGCAGACACTTTAGGTAGCTCATCTTAACAAAAACGAAGTGTTTCCAGTTTCAGTTTGTCATGGAGTCTCAGGTTTACCTTGACTATTGAAGCCTAGATCAAAGCAATGCTACAATCAACACTGGTCTTTAAGGAAGAAGTCTGAATATCCATTGTCTTTTCTTTCATTATTAAGTTAAATAATGGCTGGCCATAGCTGTTGGTAAACAGAGATTACCTGCTGCTTCATGCATCGTAGGATGCCTGTGCTATTACCTGACCTGTCTGAGAATGGCCTGCCACCATTCACATTGTATTGTACTCCATCAAAACCTAACAGATTTAACGGTTCCAATGTCTGTTTTCAGAGAGGAATTTTAATGCACATTCTTGGCCCAATACTGCAAAAATCATACTTCTTTCAGAATTTAAAAACTTTGTAAGAATAGGACACACACACATATATTTATGTATGGATGCACACAGTAAACAGCAGAACTAGATTCTGGTATGAATCGTTTAAAATGTGCACGTTTTGTTTAAAATGTAAACAAACTGAATCTGGCCCCTCTCAAAAGTAGGGAGTATCTTCTCAGAAAGTAACAACCTGTGCCTTATGTTAAAGTTACAAAAGAAAGGATGCTGAACTGGGGTTTTCTGTCTAGGTGCACTTGTTTAGCTGTAGGATAAAAAGTGACAGATAAAAACAGATGACATTTAGGAATCTGACGAACGCAAATTGAGCACAGGTCATATTTTCAAAAGCACACAAAGCTATTACTAAAATTTGATCTAGGCTTCAAAGTTTCTTTGGCATTTTAGAAAATTTGATGCATCACACACACATGCACAGCGAACTGAACCCTCCCCCCTAACACTGTCTCCCCAGACCAATTTAATGCTCTGTCATCATCCAAAATGAAGCACTCAGCTGTCTCCTCCCTTCCATTAGTAAAATGTGCTCCTTTTTCATCTAATATAGCCATGGCTACACAGTGTGACAGCATGCATCCATCCATTCAGGCTACAGCTCTGAGCACTCCTGTTAGGTGCCATTTCCAAAGACAGTTTGTTCACCAACTTTGAACAACAGCAGCCTCCTCAAAATAGGCTACTTTTGACAGCAAACCTTGTCACTTTTGAAAACAGAAAAGTCTTAAAGTTAGGGAACACTGACATTTTTGGAAATTTTAAACTTTACTCCATTCAAGATTAGACTTTGCAAAAAGAAAAGAGGATACACAAAGAATGTACACAGATTGCGGTTAAAGACATCAGAATTTAGGTGCCCACAGTAGAAGAGGTCATGCCAGCTACGTGTGCAGGCTCCCTTGACAGTTCAGGCAGCCGTAAGTCAGCAGACTCCAGAAAGCAATGCAGCTGCTGTGCCATCGGTGTGTCCTAGCATGAAAAGAGTCGCTCCATAGACACTTCTGATGCTGTTGTTTAGGTCTTCCTTGGGAGTTTGGATACTCATCCTTAATTCAGTTGCTCAAACGTAGACAGCTATGGCCACCTGATATCCCCAGGGAATCCTGCTGGACATCCAGCTGCTGGGCAAGAAGGACTCCTGTAGGTCCTTGTCACATCTGCCAGCCCCATGCCAACATCTCAGAGATTGTGATAACTAAAATGACCAAGATGATTGTGGTGAAGCATGTGAATCTAGCCCTGAGCTGGTATGTGAACATCTAAATTCATCAGACTGAGTCCCAAGCAAATTTTTCTTTCTACGTTAACAAAGATCACCATAACAAAAGGAGGGAATAGAAGGATGGCACAGACAGGCAGACATATTTTCCCCCAAAATCCCACAAGTGTTGGCCAAGGACATTGGATACAACTGAGTGGTTGAACTCCCTTCAGCAGCCAGTGCCATCTACACTGATGGTTCATTGATTCATTTGGATGCCCCAAGTTATACCTCAGCCTAATTCTTCTTTTTGTGTCCACTATACCTAACTTGTACACCACAACTCTCACTTCTATTCAGTCACAGTGGAAAGAAAAACAACTATACTAAAAAAGGAGGGGAAAAAGCAAATAGAAGAAATATGAGAATTTGCAATTTTGCAAATACAATTTTTTTTTAACTGATTGCTTTTAATAATAATAGAGAAAATTGAAAGAAAAACCTCTAACGGTGTTCAGCTGACAGCATGCTCCTCCACAATTTCAGCAATATCAAACTGGAGTTGGTTTTGGTTTTTATTTACTTTAGAGCGAAGGAGGACTCAGGTTTAAAACCAACCCCCATTTCAAATTTAACCTGTGTTTCTGGATGTCTACTTTAAAAATAAAAATATATGTTTTACATTGTCCTCTACTCTAAGACTACAGTTCAGAAATGTTACAACCTTAATCACTTGGAAGGTGCCTATGCAGAAGGTAAAACAGGCCTGAAAATGACCTGCCATTGTTGATTCCTCTCTCTGCAGATTTCACTTCCAATTTGTAGTCCTGTATTAATTACCCTGTGGAGAAATGCATTTGTCTATTGATATTTGTCCTCTGCATGGGGAAAGAAAAGGAAATCAGAAATTTTCTAGCTACTGGCAGATTTAATTTTAACTTGAGTGGACAATGTATCATCATATACTGGAAGACTAGCTGACACCAATCTGAGCAAAAAAAATTCATATATTTTGGATAACCAGAATTTCAGTGTATTAAATGTGACAGTATAGCAATAATGCGGCATCAAGTAATTCGCTCAGAAGAAAACATTGCTCTCTGAAGTGCTTATAAAACAGAACTACCTGGTGATAACTGGTGATACTGGCCTCAGTGTTACACTGGCTGCCACAAGACATGCCCGTGAACTTATCTAACTCTTGGCCATGAATATCACATCACTCTCTACAGGTGCAGACACGAGTGCCCCCCGTTTCACATTAGCCAACTTTTCCCATGTATCTGCTTATCAGCTATGTAATGGTTTTGGACGCAGCACCACTTGCAGCAAGAACATCAAGATTTTCCCATGCGTGGTTCAATGAGGGATTCGTATTCCTATTTAAGTGGGAGAGAACTGATTGTTGAAGTGTTATGCAAGTAATTACGTTCGTATCTACCAGGAAAGTCTTTAGGATTTTTTTCTACAATTGCTAATACTATGTGTTAATACACATATGTAGTATTAAAAATCAGAGTCTAAATGCATTATAAATCTTCCTGTTAGTTATAACCAAAGTATCCAGTAACCATTTGCAGTAACATTTAACAAAAGAAAACCCTAAAGTGAAACTTATAAGATGGCCGTCAATACTGACACCCAAAATGTTCTGATTTTTTGAATTAACTTTTTGTGCTTTAAGTTTAAATCACTGTGCAAATCCTATCACTTGCGTATGACAAAAGTATAGGTATTGTGATTATTTAACACACTTTTGAATTTTGTTCAAATTACAGCTTTGTTTTTGCCTTCTTCAGGACATAATCTACTTATGTGTCCAAACTTAGAGGAACCACTTGACCAGGGAAAAATATATATTCTTGAAAAGAATAGTAGCTATCAGCTTAATATTGCACTATTCCTTTTACAATTATACTAGTTTTTAACTCTGAATATATTTTTATGTAAGAACCTTAACTTAAGGCGATGTTATGTTGGCTCCCCTCCTTGTGCACATGTGTGTATACGCATGCTATGGCCTAAATAATTTGTTAGCATATACTGCATTAAGTATACCTAGGGGAAATGCCAGTGTGGACTATTGTGGGAAAGATTAAAAATGATTGTGTAAACACACTGTGCAGCATAGCAAATTGCAAACCTCCAATTTGCTCTGTACTTCAGCCCCAGTCAGCAATGCTCCTGCTATTGAAATCCTGTCTCTGGAGAAGCGTTTGACCACAGTGCTTTGGTTTCACAATGTGGATATCTGTATTAAGCTGTCTTCACTGAATTGTATTCCTTCATGACACAGCACAATAAAAATGCATATGTCTGAAATTTCAGATCAGCTAATTTTGAGGATTTATGGCCTTCCTATGGATTTTGTGTGGGTTTAACAATAATAATAATAATAATGCTTAGCATTCACATAACTCTTTTCATCTTCAAAGAATTTTGCAAAAACTGCTAATCAATTTTGCAGTGTTTAAATGAAACTGAACTTTTAAAAATACAAAAGCTATCCCAAGAAGTTTCTAAACCATCCTTGCTGAAGTGTTAATACTGAAAATGTCAACAACGTAGTGTCGTGCTTTTGAGACTCAAATTATAACGTTCAGTAAAGTATAAACTATTCTCATGCATTTGTGTGCCGTTCAATTCAAAAGCTAATGATAACTGCCTCAAATGACAATATTGTTAGCTGCAGAACTTCCTATAATTGTCAGAAGAGCTTTTATTTGCAAGCTAATCCAGTAATGATAGACATACCCATTGTATAGCGATTCCTATGCACGTAAAATGGTGGTCACAAAAGTAAGGAAAAACTCACGTGCTGCTGTCTCCAGCAAACAGCAGCCACCTCGTTCCCTTCTTCAAAGCTCTGTGAGTGGGATTTAGCTTTCAGATGAAGGCAACTACCATTTCAGACACTTAAATTTAGGTGTCGCCGTATGTTCTGGACTCCCAGAAGAGCTGGTCAAGATTCAGTCGCATCAGGCGGCTGCCCGCAGGCTCTAGAGAACAGTTCAGCCAAACAGCAGAAACGTGGCCATTTCAAGGTGAAGCTGAACCCTTCTCTAGGCTCTACCAATTGTGCCAAGTACCCGTCCCTTGACCACAACGGGCATTTGGCCATGTACCTCAAATGTAGATATCAAATTAATCATATTTGTCTGGGAATCAAACTCTGAAGCAAATGTTACAGTAGTTCTGTCCGAACTAAACTTTTTTCCCAACAATGGAAAACTCAAATCTGTGGTGTTGGCAAAGTTGTTGTGAGTAAAAGTGAATAAGATGGCAAAAGAAGAGAGAGCTACCCTAATTTCACGTAGTGCTAGGAGTGAAATTGTAAATATATTCCTTTAGGGGCTTCAGTTCCTTCCATAGGATTTTTTTCATATTAGTGATTTAGATCCTTGGGGGAAAAAAAAAAATCACCTGCTTATCTTAATTGATGCACACAGCATGGGAAGGATATTGATGGCTCATGCATTAAATTTGCTATTCCAATGGCTGCAATGTCCTCCCCTAAGAGCAGAAACAAAGTTGGCTGCTGCTTCTGGTGTGCAATTGCTTGGTCAATTCAATTAATCCTCCTGCTGCTGCCAAGATTCAGCTATTGCCCAAGTGATAATCCACAACCTCGCCTTTTCCACCGAGGCTCACTCATTTACAAAATCAGTACTGAGTGCTTGCAGTTCCACATATGCGAGATGGCTGACAATGTTTATTAAGGATACAAACAGCATTGTGTAAGGACAGAAGCTAAACGACAAGCCGTTCACCACTGCCAGTTCTAAGTTCTTCTGCCATCAGACTGGCATACGTCGGGATGATAGATTGAAAACAGAGGAAAACAATGACACATTTATAAAGCCAGTCAGCTTGTTTAAGTAAGTCAGACAGAATGAACACAGTGAGTCCAATTTTTGCCAGATACCATTTCAAATAAAGAGGTCAGGAGGCACCCTGGCCAGTTGCCAAATCTTGTCAAATTTGTCTCCTCCTCCTTTGCTGGTGAAAAATACCTTGCAGGCACAGCATGCCAGCAACTAAGCCAGGTCTTGCTGTTCCTCCTCCTCCTCTCCTCAACAGCCTTCAGTGCTCTGATGGTCCTTTTTCTCATTTTTGGCAGTCAAGTCAATATAGGAGTTTGTCCTCTCCTGTATTTTTCTTTGACCTTTGTCTGGATCCAAGCAGAATTTTTTTCTGACAACTCCTTCTAATGAGGGTACCTTGATTACAGGCATTACTGTGATTTCCCTGTGAAATGGCATATGACACTTAGCTTTTCTTATCATGACTAGAGCTACTTAGTTATTACAGTTATAACCATCTCTGAACAAAGCCATCTGCTTTCCTGGGAAAATAATTCTAAAGGATCACTGTGGGCAATGGATAACCATGGGCAGCAGCAGTGGTAGCTTGTAAACAAGACAGACACCTCTTCTTCCTCATTTGCCCCTCCAATTCATTCAAAACTTTAGCATATATTTTTTAAAAAGTCAGAAAATACTGCTACATAAATGTAATTTATAAATTGCAAGGCTGAGGATCAACCTTTTTCAAGTTATTAAAAGAAAAAAATTAACAGTTCTGCCTTATCTCCTGTGTACACACATGCGTGGCCAGATGGCTAAAATATGACTGTCCTCTGATCTCAGACACATGAAAAAAGACATACAAAATATGGTCAGTTTACTGTGGATAAGCACAAGCAAACAGGGGAAAAAAATCAGAAAGGCCAAGGCACAATGTGGAGTAAAAGTAGCAGGGAGCTTTAAAGACAACAATAAATCATTGCGTAATTGCATTAGCAGTAAAAGGAAGAGCAAAGAAAAGGTTGCTCCCCTGCTCAGTAGTGAGGGAACGATATTGACAGATGATGCTGAGGAGACCCAAGGCTTAATGGTTTTTTTTCTTTGCATCTGTCTTCACTAAAAGGGTTGATTGCAAGCAGGTGGCCAGCACAATTGATACAGCCACCAACAAGGAAAAGATCTCCAAGCTAACAGCAAAACAAGTAGCTAGAAACTGGTTAAGTTGAACTTCATCTGACACACACAAATGTCTGAGGCAGCCTCAGACCTTTTTCAGTAACCAGGAGAACCTACTGAGCACAGCTGAAGTATTGAAAGACTAGAAAAAGTCAATTATCCCTCGGAGGAGGATAATTATAGATTCATCAGTTTAACTTCAATTCCCTTTGAAACAAACTATTGGTAAGCACAGAGAAGCGAATGGGACAAGCGGTAGCCACCATAGATTTATCAAGAACAGATGTGGTCAACTCAGTTGGATTTCCTTCTACAACACAGTGAACAGCCTTGTGAACAGAGCAGAAACAGTACATCCCAGGCTAAGAAAAACAGCTACAGGACGATGCGATGCGTCGAACCAGGCCGTTCCTACAGGGCATCTAGGGAGTAGCTCTCGGAATTCACAGTCACGCTGGATGGATGGATCGAGACATTTTCTACATGGATCTCTCTCTGAATTTACTCAGGCTTTTCATTGTTAACTAAGACGCTATTGAATCTGCAGAAAACCCAAATGAAGGAACTTTGGAGGAAAGGATTAACATTTCAAATCCTATTGAAAAATAGACAGAGTAAACTTCAAAAATAGAACTAACTTCAGTAACAGCAACTGGAAGGCAGTTTATATAGTTGGAATAATTAAGCATACCAATTAAAAGTAGGGGAAAAAATCTGTCTGTTGCTTTTCAAGAATGGATCTGGAAGTTCTACTGGATAACAGATACTCATGAGTCAGCAATGTCAAGATGTTCGGGAAAAGAAAAAGATAGAGTGGGGACATAACAGCAGTCTCCAGATAAATAAGGAGGAAAAGAATAATGTTTTCCATCTGTAATGCAAGTACTAGGTATTTAAACTGCAGCAAGAATAATTAAGACTAGATACTGTGGGCAGGGGAACTTTCTAATGAAAAGGTAGTGGAAAAGATTGCCATGGGAAGTTGTAGAGTCTATGTCATTATAAACTAAAAAAAAAGCTAGTACAAAACAAACATCTTGCAGGAATGACAGACACAGGAGATCCTACCATGGAAAAGTGGCATGATCTCTCTTCCAGATCTATAATTCTGCACCTACATAAAAATTTTACACACATATATTTCCTACATATTCGTTCTACAACAACAGAGAAATATAACAGGGAGTATATCTAAAAAGAAAAAAAGAAAAAAAGAAAAAAAGAAGTTGCTCACTACCTCAAAATTAAGGAAATGCATCTACACAGACAGTCTTAATTTTCTTTCGCCTTCAACAATCACAGCCTATCTGCCAATTAGACGATGTGATAGTACTTACTGTCTCTCTGAAATTCCCCCCCTCCTCAACTCTCACATGCAGAAGAGATGCATGAGAATTTCAAAAACCTTTAATGAGCTATAACCCAGGAGGGCTGTAGTTAAAAAAAGGGGGAGGAAGGGATAAAGGTGATAAGGTGATTACTGTAAGTGCTCTAATACATTAAGAGGAGAACAGCATGCTCATTTTTACAAGGACTTCATAAAGAAGGCTATTAAAGAAGGCAGCAATATACAAATGAAGATGTAAAGAAACAAAAAAAATGCAGGAGAGAAAGTAAATATTACATGTATAAGCAGGTGAAGTGCAAACACCAATTTGAAACCAAGTGACATTGATGAAACTAAAGGAGACATCAGAATCACCTCCTCAAACCTGGTGCAATCATTATGTATTTCACCCCTACCTTTCTTTATCCCCTGACCTTCTTGATTCATCCTTGGTCTTTCCAAAGGGAAGATAGATCACCCCCAGCAAAGTATCTCAAAGCTGCTTTCTTGGAGTAAACAAGTGAAAATCCTTAGTTTGATTTTTAAAAATCTGTAAATTACCAGCTTGCTTACTTTTCAGTGGAGCTTTTAGACTACTCTGCAGTTAACAGTCAGCAGCATTTCAGGGTGGAGGGTACGTCTGCTGTGTTTTTTAAAAGGATGTGTTTCAACCAAAGCCAAATGTATCAGGTACATAGGTAGGACAAGTCCTCCTATCTCCAAAACAAACACTACCACAACTGAAATTTTCTGTCCTTATTTTCATGCCTCATCTGAGGGTCAGTGACCCCAGCAGTGGAGGATCACCTAGATGGGCAACGCGGACAGTTATCCTGCTGGGAATCATGTTGCATCAAAGAAAGTAATTGCTGTCTGTAAGCAAAGTGGATTTTTGTTTTACTTCTGCATTTCAAAACCATCCAGAAGAGCTGATATTTACACCTATGACAACAGATCCCCGATCCTTAGATTAACTTAGCTGCAATCTGCTATTTAGCTATTTTGCTGGACTGAACTAGAAAGGAAAAAGATGATGAGATTCAGCTGTTGCTGAAATACGACTTGGGAGAGCTCCTGCTTCCATTCCTCCTCACTTTTAAGAACACTGGCTTCCTCTCTCATGAAGGCTTTCTTGGACCATGTCTTCCCCTAAATTTTTCTTTACAACTGGATAACAATGTCAGAAAGTGGCTCTGGTGGGTAACACCTGAATTCTGCTGTTACATGTGTAAGGAGCAGCTGTTCCCATATGTGCAAGAAACAAATGACACAGGCAGACCATATATCAAATACTCCCATATATCATACCATACATCAAGTCAGTCATTCCCAGATACTGCAGGCAGTAACTGGAGGTCCAGCTACAACACTGCCATCAGTCGGTTGAGCTGAGCCTATCCAGCATCTATGCTCCTCTAGCCAAAGTCTAGTAACAAAAGTGGGTATGAAATTCTGCCACTAGCTCTATTCCAAGTCCATTATTCTGTGTTTCTACAGTGCTATGTATAAAGTAGACTAATCCTGAAGCTGGAAAATAAAATAGTCTGAAGTGACAAAAAAAATACAACACCAAAAAAAAAACTCAAAACAAAGGATTATGTGAATCTCATATACCAAAGTTGAAAGAAAAGGAAAAGATAAAAAAAAAAACCAAACAAAAAACCAGCAATAGAGAATATATCTTATAAGTCAATATCTTTGCTTGGGACTCACAAGTTAGCACCCACAACACCTCTCAGGATTCACTTCTAAAACCTTGCTGGATCACAGTACTGAGTGAGAGCATAAATCTACAGGATGGCCAAGAAACAGAGCCAGGTTTCTTATAACCCATTAAAAGGTTTGTTCTAGTAACTGATTACAAAAGAAAAGCTCCAGCTGTGGTATGGAGGGGGATCTATCTGCCTATAGTGCATGTGTCATAAGGTGTCCTCCTAGTTAGTCAAATACTTGCTGCTCTATCTAAAAATTAGGGAAAAAAAAGAGTGGTTTTCGTGCTTTATCCAACTGTTAGACTCCTGTAGTGCGGTCTGCAAATTCAGTTCTGTTCAATTCAGCAACAGCAATTTCAGTAAGTTAGTAATTATGGCACAGCTTTTTTAATTCTCAAGTAAGTACTTGCTACAGCAACTCTACCCATAACATCTCAGTTTATGGGACATCAGAGGACATGCTGCTGCCTTATCCTAAAGTTCTTGGCATTCAAAAGTGAAACACAACATACCAGTGCTCTTAGAAGTGAAATTTCTAACAGAGTGCTGAATTCCTACGATAAGCAAGACTCCTTAATCAAATTTGTAACTCAGAATATTATAAAGACCATGTAAACGATATTTTAAAATATATGGCAAGGGACTTGGACAGACCTTGCCCTTGTCTTGAATCACTGTAGAGAAATAATAGAGAAAATATACTTCCAGCATGAGGTCTTAAAATCTTTGTATTTGTAATACATAGACAGAGAATAGGAGAAGCTTTGTTAAAAAAACTACCTCAGCAACTATTATTCCAGAAAAGCTTCAATTTACTTTATCTCCCAAAGTCAGTATTTTTATGAAGTGGAACTGGTCTGAAATGTTTTTCCAAAGCTCAATATTCTCATGCTTCATTTCTGTGTTCTCTTACAAAAATTACTGCCATTGATTTGTTTTCACGTCCTGCACCCTCATCCATTATGTAAAAAACACTGCCAAAAACAATGCTACATATCTCAGGGAAACTGGAATATCCCTTGACAAGCAGACCCCATCTCAAAATAAGTGAGAATGAGAAACATACTGTTCTGATTTTCTGATTCACAGAGGAATTTTTTCCCTCCTCTCTTATGGGCTGGGAAGGGGGTGGAAGTTTTATCAGAAAAGATTTTACACAAGTCACTTTAGAAAATATTTACATTCTGCATGTTGCAGTAATAATGGATTTAGAGGTAATAGTTCTTGTGAAAGCTGTTAAGTGCCATCAAAATACAGAAGTAAAGCTGAACCTTAGCGTTATTTTAAAGACACAGATAACACTTAGGCTGTGTAAGAAACAAAAATCCTCTCCCTATCACAGTATGTTGTCTTTTTTTCCTAAAAGCAAGATGAAACTGCTTGATGAAAATATTTTGCTTAAGGGGATAAAAGTTGGGGTTTTCCAATAAAAATATTATGGTCTCTCTGGGAAATCTGGAAAGACACCAAGAGTGTCCTGCTGTTCAGCCCCCTACTCCATCTGATACTTTAACAGTTCCAGATGGCCTTTACTACAGGATGACCTCCCCTCTATTCTTTTATTATGACCTTTGGGTCACAAATTATCTATAGGATGCTGCTGTCATTCTGTAAGACACTGTTGTACTCTTTCATCTAAAGGATAAAGATGCTTAACATTAAAACTCATCTTTGTTAGGCTGACCTTCCAATGATGATCAAAACAGACAGTTATTCCAATCAATGTCACTGCTGGAGAAAATACGTTTCATTTTTTGCAACACTGACATTAAGAAACTAGAGGCATGATTTTAAATCAGATCACTTTTGCAATTCTACTTGGCTGGAGAGCATAGCATGTTATACTCATTTAAAATACCAAAAATATTGCTGTAATGGTTTTGATGAGTTACGTTGATTAGAAGGATGTGATGGGCTTGTTTTTTGTAAGTTATCGATGTGGTTTTCATGTAAACTTCATTGATAGGAGGTAATAAAACTTTATCTAGGTTTTATTAATTATTTGTCTTTCTCTGTCATCGTAAATGCAACACACTGAACTTGCATAGGAAAATATAATAAATAGCCCCAATGTACTAAATAAAGTAATAAGGTTAATTTCTTTCCTGCTGTCAGTAAATTCATGTTAGCAGTCTCTCGTCAGCTTGACACCAATTAATGATTTTAATTCCAGACTCTTGTCACAGTACTCACCACCCTTTTGTCTAATTAAAATGGATGATGCATGATGAAGGGAAAACACAAGACTTCTGTTCCTGTTGTAACATTTCTATTCATTAGTATACTTTTACAACAAAGGGCTTGTGGCTTTAATGGCACTAGAGAAAGATGAAGAGAAGTTTATTATATGTTGGTGATAAAGACCCTTATACCCTTAGGAAACATAGAATACAGGAAACACTTTATGGAATGACCAAATCCTTCAGGAAAAAAAAATCAGTGTTATTTAACCTACTAATGAACATACAGAATGTTTCACTCTAAATTTAGGAAAAATCATTACGTGAACACCGCCCACTGAAATCGTAGCCTTATTTACATTGACACACAAAAAAATGCTGTCATCCTATTCATGGATTTCCAAAAGTAACAGCAAATCTGCCAACACGGAGAGAATGCCTGAGCCACCTCCCCCAGACGGCAGCCCCGCAAGACCAAGATCCTGGAGGGGTCACCTCTCCCGCTCTTTCTGCCCCTCTCCGGCAGCTGCCACAGGTTCGCCTCCAACCGCCAAAGGCATCGCCTCCATCCCCACCGCAAACCGCGTTTCCGCCGGCTGACAGCAGGGCGCTGAGGCCCAGCCCCGGCCGCCGGCCCCGCCACTCCGCGCCACGGCCCCTCCGCGCGGCGGCCGCGCCGGCAGCGCCCCCTCCCGGCCGCGCGGTGCGCTCCCACGGCGCGACCGGCGCCTTTCGCACGGCCCCGGATGAAAATAACGGCGGGGTTCTGTACACCGAATGCCCTTTGTAGCACAAAGGAACAAAAGGTTGCGTGCTCCAAACCAGAAAGGGGGGGAGGGAGCACAGAAGCAGGTTTCTTTTCCAGGCGATAACTTCACATGCAAAGTGCAGTATTGCTTTGCTGTGTGTTAATCTTCCTCCAACAAAACCGCGGAGATGGAATTGTACATCTGCTTTTTCAGGGCGGAGGAAGCCCCTGGCTCTAAAAGCCCCCATCTGACTGCTCCGTCATCCTCCCAGCATTTCTGGAGCCTCGGTCATAGCACTTCCTTCCACCGGAACAGCGCTCTAATTCTTTTCCAAAACTTTTCTCCTGATCTCCTCAAGACTGATCCGCACAACACAAGTGTTTGAGCACCTGATCTTGCATCCATTTCAGTGGAAGTTGAAGCAGAATACAATACTAAAATTAAAATACTTTTATGGTAACCCAGAGATTTGTGGAACACCAGTAAAGCTCTTAAGTCAGTGTATTAACCAAATGGAGAAAATATCCTGTAGACTCGTCTTTCAAGAGGAGGAAGTGCCTCTAGAGCTGGATTAAAGCATCAGCGCTATTCGCTCATAGCTGGGATCACGTACTCTGAATCATGAGATTACATTAGAATTGCAACTTTCATCTTTTAAGCATTATGTAGCAGTGAACTACACTGGAAACAGCTAAATTTGTTGAAAACTTCACAAAGAAGTATGTTTATTTCATTCCCCTGTTATCTACTACCCGAGTACAAAGAGTAAAGCTGCTTGGGTTGGGGAGCGTTTCCTTCGCTAGGGGAAGTCAGTCCAAGGCTGAGGACAAGGCTGGCACGCATGGTCTTGTCACGCGGGTGTCAAGAACTGCACACGCCTGAACTGCTGAGCTGAAGAAGGGCAGAACACGGGCAAAGGTTTTTGATTTGCTGAATATTTATTTTGTAATGAACACAGAGCTGGGGGGGGGGTGGTGCAAAAAAAAAAAAAAAACCATCAAAAAATACATCCAAGGAAAAATCCAAGGGTGAAAAAGGGAGAGATGGAAATATCAGAACCTGCTGTAAGAGGGATGCCTCTCTCCAGCAAAGGTCACCAAGAAAAAACAGAAGACAAAAGCAGTAGGTTTTCTGAACAGTTTTGTCCTCACATCTCCTAAGAAAGAGACTATACTACAGGATCTTGAAGAAGTCAGAAAATATTTCTGGACAATCAGGTTGCAGGATACTGACAGACACAATGGCTGCCTGTTGATAAAACACAATCCTGCAAGGCCCTTGAAGACCAGATGTAGAGAGTTTCTGAAGTGGAAAAGTCTGTGAGCTTCCAAAGGCTTAGGTCCTATAGCACAGCAGAAGGTGACCATCCATATGAAAACTAACTGGGTTGTAACACTAATTCCTTTTCGTCATTGACAAAAGTTTTAATATTTGCTTTTAAGTCTATCCTACATAGCAATGCCTGTGTGAAACTATGCGAGTTTGAAGCATCTCTGAAAGCTCAAGATATCCCATACAACTCCAATCTGTAAAATCCAAAACATTACTCTTAACGAATACAAGCCAACCAGAGGTGCATCTGGAAACCTTCTGTAACAAAACCAAGAAGGCCCCAAGGAGAGTTTTTTTCAGTCTATCCAAATGAATGTAGCTCCTCAGTGGTACCCAGTTTTCAGTAGTCCAGTGGTGGACAAGATGACAGCATGGGAAAGAGGGGCTCCAAGTTAGCATGTATATCAAACAGCTGTGATCTGGCACAGCAATAGAGCTAACTGAATTCAAGTCTTATTCAGCTTCCTCAAGACTCTGCAGTACAGTCTATTTCTTTGGAGATACAAGGTCAAGTTCAGAAAACCTGTAGCTTAGTTTTGCCTTAAGGTTTTGACTGGTGCACTGCTGGGGAAAAGCACCCTTTCTACCAGCACACCAGAGCTCATCTGGATTTTCAGATCAGTGCTTGGCAGATACTCAAGGAAAATGCAAGCAGATTTCTTTTTCTGGAGAATAGTGACACAAGGGTACAACATCTTATGGCCTTGGATGAACTGTTAATCCAACATTTGCAGAATTTACAAATAGCAAGGGTTTCTACAGCAATTGTGGTAAGATTAGTGGGTGGTCTCCTCAGATGATGCTCCTAATTGTTCCTGTAGTCTATTTTATTGAAAGCTGACTACATTTTCAACTAGATAATTTCATTGTTTGCTCAAAATTACTTTAAGATTGTCAGTAAACATAAACCATATATGCTTAAAAGATATGCTCCTTAATAAGGAATTATTTGTAATAAAAGGCAATTTTATTAATTTCAATCATGGTAAATTGAAGAACATTAATTTGCTTATTTGTCTCATAATTAATATGAACACTACTTTTAAGATTTTAAAGAAAATACTACTGTAAGCACAATATTATTAAGATTATCAAGTGAAAGCCTAATAATTCCATAAAATTGTGGGCATGATTGATTTTTTAATGGACCGTTCACTTGTTCTCTGACCCCCTAAGGATTTTTGCTCCTAGGCTCTCATACATAGTAAATTCATTAAATCCAACCTATTTCCCCAAAGTATTGCATCATTATAGAGCTATATAGTATCAAATACCACATAAAACAGAGCAAGTGAATTGTACTGCTAAAAATACTGAGGAGGAAAAAAAAAATCACAGAAAACAAAATTAAAATAGCAGCCATTATGAACCAACACTGACAGTAATATTTTACTCTGTCTCCTAGTAAGCATTTTGAGGGATTGTTCAGGTAATTTGCAAGAGTACTCTTCATTAATAGTATGTATCTAACATCATTATTTTACAGGATCAAAAGGAAACTCTCTGCAATCTAACTGCAAAAATATTTAGTCTCTGTGGACCAAATCAACATCTGAATTTTTCAGAAATGTAAGGAAGCACCTCACACGTTTGGTTGCTATTTTATTGTCTTTTATTAGTTGTACATGCCACTACCCCAAAAGAACTTGCATTCTCTTATAGACATAACACAAAGGAAAGGAAAGCAAATACACAGTTAGGGAAAAAGAGTACCGGGAGGAGGAGGACCCATGTTACAGTAACATCAGGCTGTTACGAAGTTCTGGCACATGCATTTTCTGCAGTTTCAGTGAACACATAAACTTGTTTTTATGACACACAAGGAGTGAGATTCCAGGAAAGATTCAAATTGGTTAGCATAACTTGGTTGACAGGGATTAGGACTTTGCTCCATGCATTGGGGGCTAAACAAATAATTTCATAATTCTACCTTGGTACCCAGCGTGACTATTGTAACCTCTCTTACATCACCACATGGACAGTCTATACTCTCACCATTCTTACTGAGAGAGACAGAGAGACACAGAGAGACAGAGAGAGAGAGAATGAAGAGAGAGAAAACATTACTAACTCAAAACTCAAGTCTTCCTTCTTTGTATAAATGTGTATGGTTGATTTCCTGGGGACCTAAGGTTACTAAGAAACCCTCCATGCTGGGCAAGCTTGGGTTCAGCAGACCATGTTAAGCCAGGGCTCAGCGCTGTGCACGTGTGGCCAGCCTTCCCCCTGCCCTGAGCTGGCTGGAGCAACGGAGGCAGCTTTCAATGGCTCTGCACGCGTGGCACGAATTTATCCACAAAGTGGCTGGTCTGCCCACGCGTGAAAGGAATTTGACTGCACAAACACCCTCATATCCAAAGTCACTTATTTCCTTCAGTTCTGATATTCTCCTTTGCCATTTAATCTGAAAGCACATTACTCTTTAAAACAGGAACAAATTTAATGACCCTGCTTCACTTTTGTTAAAAGAGAAAATAACAAACAATCAGACAAGTAAAAAACAACCAAGCATTGTGATCCAGCCACCCGTCAGAATGGATGGAGAAAGATATGAATAAATTTGTACAACAATTCAGGCTAGTATATCTATTACAGAGTAAAAAAAATCTCATAATGCAATCCAAACAGATGGTCACAAATGATAAAGTTTCTGCAGTTTAATAAGTTACTGCTGATCTTCAGTAACTAATAAATGTATACACTCCTAGCCTGCCTTAACTGCAATGTAAATCACTCAACCCTAAAAGAACTGAAAGTAACCATTTTAGGTTTAACTCAGGAGAATATATAAGAGTTGTTGTGGCTCTGCTATTCTGGTGAGCTGTTAGAGTGATGAAGCCATCATTTATAAACTTCTGTTCTTACCCACAGAAGACCAAGGCGCATAGAGATTACAGTCAAAGGGATCATTAGGACTAACTAGTCATACCTCCTGTACAAGGACAACAAAATTTCCCTCCATAGCTCCTGCATCAATCCTCAATTTGTGGCTGAGCTACAGTGTGATTTTTAGATATATCATTTCAATTCATATTCACTTTCACTGCTAAATATGTCTGAATCTATGTACTTTTCAGCATTCAAACTTTGTAACCCTTTAAAGTTTGTCTCCTTACTGAAGAGATGTCTAAACAAAGAGGTCTTCTCCCCATGCACATCCCCAAATACTAGTTAATTTATGACCTAAGCTTTCCAAGATTTTAACTAAGCTAATAAAAGAGATACTAGAGTCTAGGTCCCAAATATCCAGGGCTACAAGAGACAGGAGGAAAAGTAGACTGGAAATATTGAGAATAGCAAATTATATATATATATATATATAAATATATATATATATATATATATAGTACATAGGTTTTTAATGTTAAGGGAAGCTGACAAGGAAAAATAGAGGTACTCACCACTCATTTTTTACAATTAGCAGTTTAATATACATATTTCATAAACAGACTGCATGACACATAAATAGACTGAACTCCAGTGACAAATATACTAGTAAGTGTAATTTTTAGGTTTTTTCTAAATATATCAATGAAAAATCTAGATATGCAAGATTTTGAAGAAAAATACAAAACATATTTCATTCTATATAAATATTTTTGTTGAAAATTTCAATAAAATCAATTATATAATATATAGAGAAAACATTTCATATTGCTACTCCAGTCTCCTCAATAAGGAAAGGAGCTCTGGGTCTATAAAAGATGCTTAATGCAGCCAAAGACGCTGTTGATACTAATGTCCAAAATAAATCCAGCTTTGTCTTGTTATTTAAAGTATATAAACATATCAACATTTGGGAAATTTCATCAGTGAAAATTGAACTTCAGTTATTTAATTTAAAAAAAACAAACTCTGTCTATCAAGGTTTAAGCAAATACTGAAGTCTACCTCTCCTGTTCTTGCTTCATTCGTATTCTCTCCTCTTCTGAAGTAAGAGCTTCCTGCACTTTTATTTTACCAGTTTTCTCACTCTTGTCATCTTTGCGATGTTTGCCAAACCTGTTAATAACACACAAAAAAAAGAATCTAACTTGTGAAATGAACAAAACTGTATTTTCCTTTTCCTATGACAAAGACAGTCCTCCAAGACAGGCTGCTTGGAAATCAGGAAGGGAAAGTGCAAAGCCCTCAGAATCTCAATTTTTAATATTTTCAGGCTGCTTTCAGGTTTTTTGTGTAAGGTCTTTTAATTTTATTTTTATTTCACTCCTCTTAAAAGTTTATAGAATTCCTCACTAAAGAACAGAACAAAATAAACAAAAAAAAACAAACAAAACCCAGGACCACATTCCTTTTTTTCTGCCAGGATTTTGGGGTCACTATTCTTAAATATATGGTCAAACAATGTTTTAGAAATTATTCAGTGCTATCACCGCCGAAGAATGCAACTCAAGTTTACATTAAGTGAAGGCTTTCACGTATGAACGGCGAGAGACACAGCGCTGTACGTCTGACAATTGTCCCGTATGCATTACCACCCACTGCACCCGCCCCAAAAGAACAGTTTCACCACACCGTGATTGTGATCAAAAAATGGAAATTTATTATTTTTCAGCACCAAAAGTTTTTTTAAACTTTGTTACTCGTAACTCTTCCCCCCCACAGATGTTCCAGTGCAAGGAGGGTGAACAGAGGGACGGAGTTGGCTGGGCTGTCCCAGATGGAGTGGGATGCTGCCAACCCAGTGTTTGCCCTCCTGATGTCTCCTCCTCCCCTCTACCGGCTACATTTCAAGTATTTTAGGTTTCTTCCACATTTGCACATTGCACTGTTTTCTTTTAGACATTCAGAGAGAGCACAATCTGACATTTGAGATACTCAATTATTATTAGGACAAAGTTGTGTGTATTTCTTAGGTATTTCAGACCTATTCTGAAGGGAAATACTTTTGAATACAGTGAACAAAACACTCAAATATAGCCCTTAAAAACATCTAAAGTTTAGGTGACAATTTTCTATTTAAGACAGAAGAGATAACACATATATATTAAACAGTATCTTATTATAATACATACCTATTAAATATGGGATCATTTATCATACCAAAAGCAGCAAGAATTTTCCTTTTCTTAAATCAAACACTCAGATGAGAGCAGACTGACCCTTCTGGCACTTCACAATCGAGTTCACATCAAAAGTGAAATGAAACTTTGCACTGAAACGTGCAAAGTCCAGCAATGGTGGGACAGGACACCCCAAATGGTCACAAACAGTGAATAAAACATAAAGTTCTTAAAACTTTTTTCTGACCCATGAATGTAAACTGTTTCAAATATTTAGAGTCCCATAGGTATTTATAGTATTTTCCCTTTTGTTCTTGTTGATTCTAGTACACAGCCGTTGTGTGGGCTGAACACATACCACACAGCGACCCTGCAGAAAGATTAATTTCTGACCACTCAGTCAAGAGATATCATTGTCCTGTGTAACCACATTTGTGGCTCTTAGGGCAGCTGTTTAAAAAAACACCACCACAAAAGTACAGTGTAGGAGTGCGTACACAAACTTTGAAGCGCATAGCTGTTCTCTGTAGTTCCCAAATTGCTCCTTCCCAAAGTAATTCGGGCATATGAAAACTAAAATTGTTCATTAATAATAATTTGAAAAGAAAAAGGCAGAAGACATGATAGGGTTAAGAAACACAAAATACTACATAAAATCAGAGATTTTATAATATGTTATATGTAAAACTGACACACTTAAATTCAGTGACTAGGAACACCAGCGCGTATCTTTTAAAATATCCACCTATTTATTAGACAGTAGTCAAAACCACTGTAGAAAACATTTACATATATGACACAAGAGATTCAAATCAAGTTCTGGATGTCGCACACCAGACAAAAGAGAATGGTTCATTTAAAATAGCCGTATATCCTCTAGCCAAGAGAGGAGTTTTGGCAGAAAAACAGTGGAACAGAGCCATTTTACCCTGATAGAGAGTGCTGGAGGTGGCAGGGGTCTGACTGACAGAACTCACAGAGCTGCGAGGAGACACACAACATATGTGGTACTGCAGCACAGCATCTCTGGGATGTCCATGTTTGCTTCTGTCTCCTGCCCTTCCTTGGCCCATTCAAAATGCCAGGTAAAGCAAAGGAACCAAATTCTGTTTATTTTTTTTTAAAAAGAACTAATGGTTAAAAAAAGAAAAGAAAAGAAAAGAAAAAATTGAATTAGTCAGTACCCATCAGGTTTTGGCAGCAAAACTGAATTTCTACCACCATAAATCAATTCATGGTAAGTATGAACAGAAATACATTGAAATCAATACCTTATTAAAAAAAAATAAAGTACACAGGATATTTCTAATACTCCTTATAAGCAGTCTAATAAATGTCTGGTCAGGCTGCAGGATTGTGGGGAGAGTACTTCTAATGTCAACATATAACCCAAACCTAGTAAAAATTGACGGTTTGAGTTTCCAGATCCAGCCGTTCGAGTCCAGAACACACCACGCTCGTGCTGCGTTTCCACAGAGGCGGAGATGGGCAGGCCGCACCGGCAGCGCTCAGAGCAGCCAGAGGGGATCAATCTGCTTTGACTCTTGAGGAAGCTGTGGTAACAACCCTTCTCCTCTTTCAGGGTTTTCTTCCAGTCATCTGGGAACGAATGTTCCTTCTGCCTTACAGGACAATCCTGATAAAGTCTCCAGAAGACATCTCTGGTCCTTTCCCAGGCATTTCAAAGGGTGGCCATATTGTGCCCACTCTGAGAGGAGCCCATCTCTGACAAGCTCCATGGTCATCCTGGCAGTGGACAGCCTGGCAGAGTATAAACCACCGTGGTCTTGCAAAGTTGCCTCCTCTGGACTTTGTCACCCGCAGAGTGATATATCTGCCATAATTACCACTGCCTGTAACAAGTTCAGCAACATTAACTGCACTGTCCCTACACTCAAACCCGGAATAATCAACGCCGTCCTCCCCCCTCCCTGATTGTGGCTTTGTGTTTTTAACAGCATCACCTGCACAGATAGCATCTCCACGGTACTCCTAAGTCATGGAGCTGCAGAACAGTTTGGAAACACACTGCCTTAAATGAGTCTGGCTCCGAACAAGCCTGTATACTTTTAGCAAGACCTCCGTGCAAAAATATTTACAAATTCAAGATTTCTCTTTTCCACCAAGGTTGCAAGTCTAACAGCATCTCTGTTAAGCTTACGACAGTAGCAGTAACAGACAGACAAAAGAAAAACATTTTCCAGGCTGCACCAAGCACTTGAGAAAGGTGTTTAAAAGAAATGCAATGGGAATACATTTTGTACAACCTCTCCCCCCTCTCCTTTTATTTCTGTAGGAGCAGTCACTCCCCACTCCAAACACCATGCAAAGGTTTTGGTAAGATTATTCTTGCTAACAGTAAATGTGCTTGCTATTTATCTCTATTAAAAGTGTTTGCTTCATGAAGTACGATTTATAGTCATAAGGAAACCCACAGCCCAAATCAGCATCCTCTGCACCAGATTTATAACAGACATTTATAAATTATTTAACATTCACATTCAAGCCAAGTTTAACTACAGAAGAGCAAGATCCAGCAATACTAAGGCACACAATTAAAGTGAGCTGTTAACACTCCCTCAACTGCACAACGCTATGTACTCTGGTGACTACACTGGTGTCAAGCTATTAAAAATCACCAGTCCTTCTAATCTCCTCAAGTAGATGTTTCCTACTCTGATTCATGAATATTAAATAAAACAGGACACTTAGAAATAAAAATAAGAGCGCTGAGACCACTGAAATTCAAGCCGTCTATGCAATATCCTTTCAAAACACCAAATGCTCATCCCACAGCCTCCCTGCAGTGTCTTCACAGCCGGTGGTTAAGCCCTTCCTTGCTGCTCTCCAGTGGCCCCAGAGTAGTTGTGATAGTCAAAAGAAGCAAAGCATGGGTCAGGTCCCCAGAATTACTCACAGTATGTAGAACACCCCAATGTGAATGCATCGGCCAAGGGGAAAGGTCTGGCTTAGCTTTGTAAAAGTTGCACCTTCTTCAATGTGCAAGGAGTACAGTCCCTGAATTGCCCCATGACCATTAATTGCCCCATGTGACACCTTCCCCACACCCCACCAGCATTTGCATCACTGTGAAGCTCCTTCTTTACTGCTCAGGTACTCAAAAGGAAGAGAAGATGGAATTAGGACGTATGTCCCATACACGACCCATGGCAATTTTGGAACCTTACTGCTTCCAATACTACTTGTTCCATAACTTACATATTGAATGTCCTGGCAGACTCACATTATAAACTTCCCTCACTGAAAAGGCTGCTCACTTAACAACCTAAGGCTGTGAATGCCCAAAGTGCAATCATTAATGAGATCTTCATTGTTAAATAGCAATCACCATCCATTTATCCCATGTCAGAGAGACTCTAGACTTTTGCAAGAATATGGCCTTGCGGATACTGCCAAGTGATTTGATCCCAGCCCTTGCTGCTCACTTCACAGATGCAGGAGCTGTTCTCCGCTGCGTGCAGCTGGTTAGTGAATGTCTGAAGCACCTGGAGATTTTCAGGCACTTGTCTGAACCTGTGATGGTCTCATTATCTTTGCTGTGAGGCCGGCTGCTGGGATACCTGTTGCAGTTTTTACAAATGTAAAGGAAATTACAACTGGCCTTCTGAAGCAGACACGAGAACTCCACTGCTCAGGATCTGTGCATCTTCAATGCTCCTTGCGTTAGTGAAAAGGAGGACAGTGTTTAAAAACAAAGGTAAGAGCTACTGTTGGAATTAAAAACCAAAACAGTGCAGAAAAGGAGCATCTGTGACACTGTTGTTCAGACAATCCTGGGAATCTAATTCCAAGCTCCTGTCATTTGTTAAGTTCAGTGCCAACAATTTGACTGCAAGCTGTAAAAGCCCTACCTAAATCAGCGCAGAAGATACCAATGCGCAGACACGAGATACCGCAGGAAATGCAGGAAAATTGCATACACTACTGCCTCACAAAGTTAACACATTCATGATAAAAAAAGTTTCTGATGCTAAAGCTTGAGCTACACCAGATACTGTGGAGCACCTCAGCCACAACACTGACCTGTGGCCACCACTTCTCCAGGTCTGAATTCTTAGAAGCAGAGCACAGAATATTATTGCTCATGATGGAAAATTAAGAGCAAAAAGAAAGTGCACATTTTCCTCCAAACCACAAATATAAAAAAACCCCCACCTTTTCTGGTCATAAACATATTATTTCATAGACATAGCTTAATGCCTCTTTGAGGAGACATACTGTATGGTTATAGAATAATCTCTTTATAATAGTAACAACATTTATAAAGACAAGAACACTACCTCATGTAACAGCTAGTTTATTCAGTAGCTTTCTCATCTAAACACTGTTATGAAAAGTATAGCTAAAAAGTAGTTTAATTTTATTCTGTAACTGCATAAGCAAAAGCTTAAAGAAAAAACTTCTATGACTAATTGAAATACAGGTTGTAAATTAAAAATACCCTGTCTATCCAAGAGTGTGAGAAATTGATGAAAGAGAGCAGCTGAAATCTTGTTCACTCTAATTGCCAAGATACTCCAGGGTTCTACTTAATTTATAGCTTCTTAATTTTCCTTTTACATTAAGGGTTAGAGAAAGTTTCAAGATAAGTGTAAATGCTCAAAGTCATATTCACAGATCCACAGACTTAATCCTCAAATTCAGCCAACAATGGCAGTCACAGTAAGTGAAGAAATTAAAAAATGTAAGAGGATCATTTTTAAAAAGTATCATTTCTAGAATGTAGCAGCCAAGTCACATCAGAGGAAAGGACCATCCTTAGACCCTGTGATACTTGTTTGCCACACTATTATTAATAAAAAGAGAAGAACACAGACCTATATGCCCAAAGCTTGACCCTCAAATAGGAAATCCTATGAACTCTGGATAATCTAATCAAACTAAAACCCAAACCTCTCTGTCAGTCCCTAGCTGGCTTACTTGCAAGCTTACTTGCTTGAATGACTGTCACCAGCTAGGAGGTGGCCTAATCCAAAGCCTGTCACACTCGACAGAGAAGCACCGACTAGCAAGTGCCTTCAGTGGCTTTGGGCCAGTGCATCAGAGCAACTAGACAGTGCGACACTCAACAGATAAGAGAATGTAGCAGAACATTTAAAGAGCAAGCTCAAGCTACAACATTATGCCATATACACATAAAATGTGACATGTATATGAAATACACATGTAGACATAAAGAACATGTAAATGACTTCGCATACATAAATACCTAGACTGAAGAAGTGAAGAAAGGAGGATGTATGCATGGTAGCAACAGAAATTCCACATTTACAACTTATCTCAAAAATAGATTCAGTTTAAAAGAACATATATCAGTAAATCATTATATATAACAGTATCCTTGATATTACAAAACTATACATATAATCTGCTAAATGGATTTTACTCTGATGCGTTACTGATGAGATCATTGTCATATGCCAAATCATCCACACATTTCATTAGAATAAAGAGCTATAGAAGAAACATGCATTAGTTGATGAATGAAAAAACACAAAAATTGATTGAGACAGAAGTTCAGTAGCATTATGTTCCTTAATAGAAAAAAGATGATCATTAAAAATTAACAAATGGTTAAGTGTCTTGAGCTATTCTATCAGTGCTTTCTGTCTTCAAGGCATGCTCTTTTCCCCCTAGTAGCAAACAGTGTTCACACACAGAGACAACCTAGCACTACTCAAAGGATTTTGCAATGATTTCTGTAATCTTTTTGACCCTGCTGTATCAGCAAAATCATAAAATCTAGTTTGCAAAATATTATTGTGACACGCAAAAACATTCTGTTCCTAAAATAAAATTTAATAAGCATAAACAAGGATTCAACATAGCGCACAAAAATTACCCTGGCTAGTGATGACTTGAGGGTTTACAAGCCTTCCTTTCAAAGTAAAATTGTGCAAGTGCTATCTTTAAAAATATGCTTCTAAGTGCAAACATTTACATATTTGCAATGTATTTCTAGAAATAGCCAGTTATCACATCTAATCAAATCAGGAGATGAAATTCTACTTGTTAGAAGGGAGCGGAGTGACTGCTGGAGTGGCTCAGCAGCGGTACTGTCCTGAGATGATACAGAAGCACAGATGCACGGGCAGCAGAAGCAAGGCACCTTGATGTAGGAGCTTGTGGGCATCGTTAAAATGAACATTTATAACTTTTCTTATTCCACTGGTTTCCTTGCATGTGTTAAAACTGATAGAGCAGCAATCCTGGTGTAATATTCAGCAGAAGACCCCTGCCAGGAAGGTTCCCAGAGAAGTCTGCTGTCCCAAACCAAGAAAGGGGCATTACAGAAGGACACAAGCAACTCCTGAAAACAGATAATACCTCTGGAAAAGTACACTTGTACCTCTTCAGAGCAATAAAGTTTGCCTTTGAGCCATAGAGAAATTCACATGCTCAGTCATGAACACAGAAATGTAAGCCAGTAGAACCAAAGTGGTTATCACTCCAAATTATCAGCCCTCTCTGAAGTTGCCACCCTGTGCACTAGTACTGTAAAGCATGTGAAGGTCTTCTGTGATGTTTCCCAGATTTTCTCCCACCATCCTCTGTCTCACTTTCCAAACATTAAAAACCATTTCTTAGCACTGTTCAGGTGGGGATTCCAGTACATCTCACCAAACCAAGGCTACTCAAAACCAACAGTGAGGACAGCACATAAATTGCAACACTTCACGTGCAACATCACCAGTTATTCCCACAACAACTTCCTGTAACGTGGAAACAACATATGGGATCAGTAACCGTTTCTAGCCACTGAAGCTTCATCTGCCTGTCTTTGTGAGTCAGTATCCCAACTTCATAGAAAATGGGTATGATGCCAAACCAAGAGACATGTCATGAGGTTTCATTCAATTATTTTCATAAACAGTTTTGATAACATTTCCTGAAAGGCATGACACAACAAGCCGAATATTATTCACACCAAGTCGCTCTCTTTTCACAACTTAAGCATTTGTAATATTTACTTCCAGCATAAAATGGTGGAACTTTTAAAAACAGATTTCTTTTATGGCGAGACCATCTGTTTGCAAATATCTAAACAGAAGATAATCTTCTTGCATTGCCTCTCATGATTGCCTAAAGCCAGCTGAGGCCACTGACAGCTCTAATAAATAAATACATTAGTTAATTAATAAATGACAAGAAATAAGGAAAAAACCTAACAACTAATCCAAACTATTGCAGTTTAAAAACAGGCTGAGAGGGTCAAAGGAAGTGGGGATAATTTTACAATGATAATATTTGAAAGACAGCAGCAAATCAGCAGACAAGAGATTCTTCTGTTGTACGGCCAAATCAACTCAGTAAGCAATACCATAATGTACTAAAAGTCACCATAAATAACTCATTTTCATGGTGGTCAGCCAAAACCTGTTAAACTGTGGATTGTGGCATCCCTGAAGGAATCAGGAATAAAAAAAAGAAAGCTTCTGCTTGCATACAGCTATGTTAGCAATCATCAATATGGCAGCAACCACAGAAGCAGTACATGACATTTTAATGGAAGTTTTGTAACAGTCCATGCATTTTAAAGTTTGCTTGCGTGGCAAAAACTCTTTAATGTTGTGCTTGTATTCAAAAAAGAGAGCAGTTATTGACCACAAATTTACTTGCCCCAAGATTAAATCTGATACACTAATTGTGTGCTATTTGTCAGTGAAGAAAGTAGCTCATACATGTGACACAGCCAAGCTAATTCAGTCTTCTAACAGATAATGTAACCTTAATGGGCAACATATCCTTTCATTACTGTCATTTAATGCACTTACAAATACTCCTGTCCCCTCTCTCAGACAGAATCTGCCCATCAAGACTGCAATGTCCTGTTAGGTAATTCAGTACTGGACAGTGAGATGTTAAACAGTAACTGAAAAACTGTAAATATAAATTGGGGAAAAAAAAAAAAAAGTCTCACTAAGTAAAGAGCAGGCTCCTGAAAAAGTTTGAGTGAAGGCCTCCAATACACCAATTCATCTTTCACAGACCACATACATAAAAGTAGATATCCAACCCTCTACTTTGCAATATATAAGACCATACATAGGGATAAAAAAAAAGCCCAAATTCTAAGCATCAACAGCAGCCTACTATTAACAGGTGCCTGACTATTTTTGAGTCTGAAGTACAATGTAGTTATTCTTCTATAACGTAAGTAATTTTTTTTTTCCGAGTCAGAGTAAAACACTCCTTGCTGGTGTGCTGGGTGCCCAGTCCAGCCAGCTGCCTCTTGCTCATGCTGTACGGAGCAGGTCACGAAACCTCGCCCCAGCGCTCCCCACCTGACAACTGCTGCCCTGCAACCATGCAGCGGGGTGAGTACACTTCTGTTGTTACATTTGTCCCACTCCACAGATTAGTTTAAAAATTGTGGACCAATTTAGGTTATTAATAATATTACATTGTGTGCCTCTAATTACCAGTGTCCACTAAGAGCGCTCAGGGAGGGCATTTAAACCATGGCTACTCTTCAACGCGTTCTCTCCACAACTATACTTCTAATTCCTGCTCTGTTCATTTTAATGCATTTTTGTTTCAAAAGACAATGCTTCAAAATTGCAAATTACGTCTGGCTCAAGGACTGATTATGAGAAATACTAGCACTTCTGCCTCTGTGTGAATAACTCTGATAATAATGAGAGAGTGATTGAGCTCCAAGAAGTCCAAATGATGAGAAGGGTCAATTTGAACATTTCTATTAGCTTCTTTTGTTAAATCTAACACTTTGCCAGGCCAGAGACAAATACTGCATCTGGTTACCATGATTTTTTCCAACCCTACAGAAGTACAATTTAGAAAATGGGTACTGGTCTAAAGGCAGACCTTATAAGAAATGCTAATGAAACATAAAAACCCACCCATTTTACTGGCACTCAAGAGACAGGGGAAAAAAAAAAAGTAAAGAAAAGTTGCAAAGGAAATTTACTTCAACACTTTTCTGGCAGAAAAGGGAAAAAATCCCTCAGTAATATGAAGAGCCTTCATAACTCCATTTTACAACTGAAACGCTTGCTTGCATATATATGAGCGTGGCCTGCCTTACGTAAACATGAACTACAACAAGAAAATCACTAAAGATGCTCACTAAGCACATGCACCAGGCAGAGAAACGAGGACATAAATGTAATACACCAGCTAGTTAGACCAGGAAATTGCAGTAACATCATTCCAACAACTTAGTCTTGCAGCTTTGCAATTACACTGTATAAAATCAGCAAAGGTTAACATAGACACACAAAAAGTTAATCAAACTACCGGCAGTTCATCCAGAACCTTCCAAAGATTAAAGCTTCCCTACAGATCTCATTACCAAGAAATGTTAATAAGTCAGTCAGCACTTTTTCTGTCAGTTACTGAAAATCTTTGTTGATACACATCTCCTGGAAAATAAGCTCTGTGGGGTAAATTAAGAAATAGGTGATGTCTCTATATCTTTAGCCTCATTCACATATTTATACTTATAGGAGGTAGGGCAGGCACAGATGATTTCCAGCAAAGGACAAGAGATAACACTGTAGGATCTGTGGGACAAGTCTAACTAAAATATCCTTAAAACCCAGACAAGTGTGCAGCTGCCATTCTCTTCTCAGAGGACGCCTGCAGCACGGAACAGCAATTGCCCTCGCTGAGCTGTGGTACCTGAGTGCTGGTGGCTGTAGGTTACAGTTTAGGGACTCCTGTCCCATTCTGGGTTCCACAGTGCCACCTAAGTCTCCTCGGGGATAAAATATCAAATTTAATCATAAAAACAAATAAATAATGCCAATAGGATACTTTTACAAGGTGCTTCAGAGCACAACTTAATTAAGCTACACTGAATGCCCCTGAATCTACATTGTCATAAAAAACAGAGGACAAAAAATACCAGGTACGTTGTTTTGTAAGTTTGCTACAAAGACAGGGCTAAGGCACACGACTTGGCCTGAGCCAAGGCTCCGTTTAGTATGCATTAGCATGCCACTGCTGGCTTCACCTACCTCTGTCTATTCTATCAGTTGATATTCTGCCCTGCGGCATGAAAATTTAGTTTACATACACAGTACCTGCTGGGTGGAAAATGAAGAGCAAGACTTTGCACCGCAGAGGCAGCACCGGAACAAACCATCTCTGGAGCGGATGCGACAAGGCTCAGGTGGATCATCGCTGGGAAGTCAGGCTGGCAGCGCGTCCCCGCAGCAGCTGGCGCAGGGGCTTGCCCAGAGCTACCTGGAGCCCTGGAGACGCCCGGCATCCTGTAGCTGCCAGTACTCAGGGCTGGAGCTGTCTTCTCGGTAACTGCAGCTGAGATAACTATATCAACTGTGATCTACACGGGTGATTATTTCAGGGCCAAGTTGGGAGCAGAGATTTCCTTCAGATTGAAAAGGTGTACAAATCAGGACCTGCACTGTACTAATTAAAGGAGAGGTGGGGTGGCAAGGCTTTTTTTTTTGTTGCAGTCACCATGTAAATAAGCTCCTAGCACAGAAAATCTCAGATCGGGACCAGCCTGGTACACCCTGGCATTTTTGTACTCATTTGTACGTGCTCAGACACTATAAGAAATGAGTGATTGAGCCTATATTTATGTAGAAAACAGATGATGTTTAAAATAAACCATATCTTGACATCAAAGATATCTGGCTCCTGAATGTTCTTCTCCAAATGAGATCAGTTCTGCTTATGCTTGGTGCTGCACACAGTATACAGCAATTATCACTGCCATATTAATATTTCTTCTGAATATATAGCCTAAAATAAATCTTAAAAAAAATACCAATGAAAATGGCACTGAGTCTTCGTATTTTATTTATCTTACACAAGCAGTTTTCTTCCTTTTGCAGTTATAAAAGGCAAACAGAATTAGCAAAGTATTTGGAGCTCCACAGATGATATCAGGACTCCTAACAGTTACAGATGATAATACTGTTGGTATCATTACCTGCTCAGCAACATCAGAGAAAAGAAATACTTTAACTGTAACACTACACCTGAAACTCCTGCTTGTGGCAGCATGTTGTGCTCTGAACTTCAAGACAAAGATAGTATCTATAATAACATTGTGAAATAGTTGAGATTTATTTGTGGTATGTTGCTGTTGAAAAGTGTAATAGCATTTCAGTTTGCATTCTAAATACTGCTGGCACACCTGGTGTTGACTATGCTAGAAGCACTTGCCATCGTTATAAAAATATACTACTCTCATTATCATGGTACTCAAAAATGCTGATACAGCTAAGATTCTAGATGCATTTTTGCTATTAAATCTTCTTTTTCAGAACTTTTAGAGCTAATCCATAAACTTTGTTTCTGATTAGCCATTTTCTTACTAAGTACTACCTACAACAGCATAGCAGAAGAAAGGGAATCAACACACATTTCAGTCATCCACCATCCACCCACCTTCAGACTAAACTCAGCAGCATCTGGAAGCCGTAGATAGTGTATGTTTTTAGCATACAAATATTTAGTATTGTTACAACACAGGAAACACCACAGGACATCAAAGCCCCTTAAGACACTAGCATGGGCAAGGTACTATCCCATTTTTTAAATTAGAAAAAAATTCCTCTTGAAAGCTTAAGCAACTTGCCAGACTCCCATAGTTTTCTGTATTGTGAGCACAAACAACATACTAACTTTCTGCAAATTCCATTGACAAAGCCAGGTCTATGAACCTAATATATCTACTGAACTAGTTATTTCTAATGGAGAACTTCTCTACCAATACAATATTACCAGCATACTTTCAACATATACTATAAACCCTTTAAAACAGCCATATCAGTAGTATGCGAGAGTAGTATGAGAGAGTTGGGATTGTTTAGTCTGGAGAAGAGGAGGCTCAGGGGAGACCTCATTGCACTCTATAGCTTTCTGAAGGCAAGTTGTGATGAACAGGGGTTTGGCCTCTTCTTCCAGGCAACAAGCAGGACCCGAGGAAATGGCCACAAGCTGTACCAGAGGAGGTTTAGATTGGACTTGAGGAAAAACTTTTTCTCTCAAAGAGTGGTAAGGCACTGGAACGGCCTGCCCAGGGAGGTGGTGGAGTCTCCGTCCCTGGCAGTGTTCAAGAGGCGGCTTGATGAGAAGCTACAGGATATGGTTTAGTAGCTGTGGCAGCAATGGTAGTGGGAAGACGGTTGGACTAGATGATCTTATAGGTCCCATCCAACCATGTGATTCTATGACTCTATGATTCTATGCTATTATATTTGTTGAAAGTAGTTAAGACAGCCAAGTATTTCCACGAAACCACACTATGTTCTTCTTCCTTTTAGAACTAGGAGTTACAATACTGATATCTACATTCGTAGAAACTATGAATCTATCTTCTGCAGAAGCAAACATTTCAAAATTTACTGTTAATCACATAATCAGTGAGCCCAAACATACACTGAAAAACTAGTTCATGAAGTGAACATATTCCAGGAGGGTCTATTTTACAAAGATCTACAGCCTTTACTTGCACTCCTGCTTATTGTAAGTTTGCACAGAAGCAGTAAAAGTTAATATGCAGTGGAACACTACATTAACTACTGAAATGTTATTGCACATCAAAAAGGTTTACTGCTACTTTGCAAACATGCTTACCTGAGTGCCATAAAATACTGACATAATGAGTCAGATCTACCGCAGTGCATTGCAATCAGATCTTCACGCTTGGAAAAGCAGCTCCTTGATACAAAAGTCATTCTACAGAGTCTGTAAAAGACATTTACTTGTACATGATATACTACAAATTTTCTTAGTTTTTTGGAATTAGGTAAATACACCCCAAATTGTCAGTAACAGGACAAACTGGCCAGAATAGAATACGCACACTCTATACTTTGTACTTGAGCACAAAGACATGGTCTCCATAAATCCTTGAGCTGCAGATCATTGAAAACCTGGAAGACAGATCTGGGAAGAACTGCTATATGGTTACTCTGTTCTGGTACCCCTCCCTTGGCTGACCATTGTCAGAGACAAAATATTAGGGTACCAGGATTTACTAGTTATCACTCAACTCTGCGTGACTGTATTCTTACGTTCTTACATTAAACTCCAGAGAATCTACTGAACGTGGAAGGAATTAAAAATAATACTTTCTTCCCCTCTAAAATTAATACAAACTTCCTTCTTCTGTGACTGGCTGAACTACAAATGTCTGAGGTTTTACTTAATATCTGTACCTTGAGATGAACATGAAAAGTATCAGCATTAATACAACACACATTTTATGTTTTTAATTAAAAATCAGGTGACATTTTCTGGTGTAGCATGAAATAGTAGAAACGAAGATTTCTGTACACTGTTTCTTCCTCAGTTCCACAGAAAATAATCACCTTCTCTAGCTCAGTGGATCATATCAGACACTATTAGGTATCACATCAGCCAGTCGAGCTTGGTATCCTAATAGTTGCCAGTCCAAGACAATTTAGAGTAAGATGCTTGGAAGCACAGTAAAAATAACCTGTTTACAGATAATTTCTCCCTTAGCACTCAGTATGCAATGGGTGGCTCACAGCCACAAACACATGCTTAGCTGTGTTATTTCCTATATTCTTAGTGTTCAAGGAACTGTGGGCACAGCAAGTCCCTGAGGGTAATCACATATCACAAAAGGCCTTTAAACTTTTTGGATGACAATCTTACTGTGCATCCCCATGTTTTTGCTTCATGAGAAGGATAAGAACATGTTGATTGATTCAGACTTCCTGTACCAGTGATTATTCAGTGTATCTTGTTTCTATCTCCTCTTACCAAGGACAAATACTTTCACCAGGAGAGCAGTTAAGCACTGGAACAGGCTGCTGAGAGAGGTTGCCAAGTCTCCATCCTTGGAGATATTTGAAACTCAACTGGGCGTGACACTCTGCTGATGAAATGCTGAAGCTGGACTGCTGTGAGCAGGAGTTGAACCAAGCAGACATCCCTTCCTGCCTGAATCACTCTAAAAGTACAGTATTTTCAATAACTATTCAGTTCCTCCTAATTCTATCTTTTTTTTTCCATCCAGAAGAAGTCATCAATGGCTTCAAAGTGGGAGAAATACTACTTGCATACCCCACTGGCATTGTGTTTCTAATATTTCCTTCTCTCATATTCTTTCTACAAAACTTTTGTTCCTCTTACTTTTCCCTGAAACAACAACTTGAAAGCTCTCTGAATGCCCTCTGAATGCCTTATGCCCACTGCTTTCTTACTGCATTCAGGCAAACGCAAGGGCATGCCTTATACCCGTTATTTTCTTACTACACTCAGGGAAAAGCAGGGCTCATAGATCATTTCTATTCCAGAAATCATACTGGCCATTTTGCTATTTCCCCTGAAGTGGTTTTTAACTCCATCTTTAGTAACTGTTTCTCTGCACAACAGTCAGACACGTGGAAATCCGAAGAGGAGGCATCAGCCTGCCAGCGCACTGCGAATACAGATCATTGCTCCCGGGAAGTGAAACGCAGCCATAAGTTGGAGCTTTGCCTTTTAGAAAAGGATCAGCTATCCTGCAGCTGCCAACTTAAGTACCTCAAGTAACTATGACTTAATAGCCTGTGTCTTCTTCAGCTACAAAAATATATAAAGCTGCATTAATTTTAATCTAAGACAACATTCCTATTCCTGTTTCTAAAAAGGATTTTCAAAGAAGACTCTGCTTTAAAAACATAATCTACAGCATTCGTAATGTATACCAATGTACAGGTGCTATCAGCAGCAAATTAAATCTCCAAAGAACATTTCCAACAGATAATGAAACAAATGTCATTAATAGAGCTTTTCATGTAACGGATCCTTCATATCTCAAGACAGTATTTATTTACCATACTTTGTTAGGGACTAGCACGCTGCCCAGATAGTCTTCAATTATCACATCAGGTGGAGGAAAAAATCCTATTTCTATACGAGCTAAAACTGAAATTGACTTTGAATCTCTGAACTGTCAACAAATTCTTCTCTGAAAAGGCTTGCTTTGCAGAGATTATAAAGTAGGTGTCATCCTTGACACTTGTGTTCTAAATTCATCCAGCAGACCTGGAAGAGAACGTGGGGCAGGATGGCGCAGGGCTCAGCTGTCACGCCGCCCGCCTCCCTCGCTTGCTTTGCAGGCAGAGACAGTGCTGTAGGTGTCAAAGGTTCTCTATTTAAACTCTCTGACAAGCAAAGGAAGAATACTGGGAGAATATGTTAGCAGCCACTATGAACTTGTCTCTAGTAACAGGTCATCCTGACACTTATTTCTGGATGTTAGAAACAAAAGCCCCAATTCTATTGAAATTTTTTAAAAAACACCAAAACATATGATATGCCCCCATCAAATTTACAAGTTCAAGATTTACTCTGGGAAAATCCAGTGTTAAGAATACATAGAGCAAAGCCCTGCTTTCTGTCAGAATGACAAACCAGAAAGCCACATACGATTACATTAATCTCTCACTTCAAATCTCCCTCGCACAATCACATACCACCGCTTTCTGTGTTTCATTTAAAAGTCATAGTTTACTAACCACTTAGTGAAGCTGCATTCCTTAAACCCCTGACAGATTATGTGGAGTTGTTTGGTTTAGAAACAGGAATTTGCCATTCCACCGCTCCTCACCCCAATGACATTTTAGTCAAAAGCCAGTGTGTTTGGGGGTGCAGGCAGTGAAATACACATTTCCTCAAAGAAACCGATTCCACTAAGCAGTAGAAAACAGGAAAATGAAAAAGTGTGGACAGGAAGGAGCATGGCTTGCCTTCCCCCAAAAAATAACAGCTATTTTCATTCAAGCTTATCTCTTTCAGTCCCTTATTTACCTTTAATTGGAAAGAAGGAAGTGAAGAATATGAAAATGCTTTGAAAGACATTTATAAGAGTCCTGGGTAATTGTCTGCATCTAAGATGACAATTTGCTGCATGGCTGATTTAATTTGAAAGGCTTTTCTGATTCTGTGCATCCCGGGGGCTGGCCGAAACTTTGAAAACAGATCAGGACAAAGCAGCCCAGAGAAGTGCAGGACAAGAAGAACCCATCAACAGTGTGCAACTTGCAGCCAGGATGAGGACTGTGCTCCTCTTCTGAAGCCTGAAAAGGCATCAGGCTTAGACCCTGCCTCTAGGACTGCAGCGGGTCGCATATTTTCTAGGTGGTGGCAAGAGGGGGGAAGCAGATGTGGGCCTAATGACAGCTGTGCCAGCTGGCTCATAGTAGTAGCAGGCAAAAACCAGAGCACAAATGGCCCCAGACTTCATTTACCTGAGTAACGACCCAGCTCAGCGTTTCTGATTAAAGCCTCAGCACAAGCACCGCAAGCTGTCGGCGACATTCTCAGATGAGCATCAGCAAGCCCAGGCGCAATTCAGTGCGCAAGCAATGAGCTTCCAAGTTTGAAATGATACAGCTGACAGGTGTTTAAGCCATAACCTCCTCCTCTATGTTCTGAGGCTCAAGATTTACAGTGTTTTGTGCCATGAGCAGAGCACTAAAGAAAGAAAAAATTTCTAACTTTAGGAGTTCATTCCCATGTTTTCTATTAAGTCCATACATCAGTGTCACTCACCAACACAAAGTCTTATTAGTCACGCTTCCAAGGAAAATGCCATTATTGCTGCTTCTTAAGCCAGCGAATGATGAAAATCAGGCCACAGATTTTATTTTATCAAGTTTGAGGTATTTGCGAGTCCTGTTTATTAGCACATAATTCAACAGTATTTTATGCAACTCAGATACCTTTTTGTCTGTGCCTCCTTAAAAGTCTGAAGGTTGTTATTAAATGAAAGAGAAAGAAGGTAGTTACTAAATCAATGGTATAACTCTTGCGATTTGCTTTTCATGTCCTCACAGATATGATAAGAAAACTTAAATGAAAGCCAGAATAGGCAATGCAAGGAAGTCATGTAACAAGCAACAGTAATCCATGTAGGTTATTCTCCCAAATGCCCAGTCAGAGGTCTCAGATGGCTAATGTGGTTGAAATACGTAATTCAAAGCTGCAAATAATATGTTTATGAATCTGGCATGTCCAGTGCGCCTTGGAAGCAGCTGTGTTGGAGGGGAAGAAAAAAAAAAAAGAAAAGAAAAAAAAGACAACAGTATATCTGATTTCAGCTAAACAAGTTTGCAAACTAAATTATCTATTTCCTCTCACAGAACTGGAAGATACAACACTGCAAGGCTCCCAGTAATTATTTTAAATATAATTTAATCTAATTAGGATTAGATTGTAATGGTAATCTGGGAATATTACATTTTCATTGGCTTTCCAGTGCATTGATTTACCCACCTGTATGCTACCATAGTTAAGAGAGGAATTGAAGATCAGTTACCATATATTATGGCTTTACATCTCCATCAACATTACAGGTCAGACCTTCAAACACACAGCCTCCACTACTAAAAACCCCTATGCACATGATTAATTTCAAGCACACTGTCTTGTTCCATGAACTTCAATACAGAGTGCTTATGTTCTCCATTGAAAAGTTATGGTCATGCAGGACTGAAATATTAATTCCTACAGTAGAAAATGTATTTATTTCATATAACATACTTATCCACAGTTGCTTCAAATTACATTAAAATTATTTCGCAAGCAATCTCCAAAACCAACGCAGAAATTTTCTTGCTTAAACGCAAGGTTAAGATATAACAAGCATACCCCTCCCATCTTTTGTTTTCCTCAGCAGTTCCCCATATAAACTCAAACATACCATTTGTATTTGCAAATCCATTTTTATTCAATCATATAAGGGTCTACCTGTTTCAGCAGGTTTTTATTATCAGGCAGTGACTGTCTCTCTGATATTTCCAGCAAGACATGAGTACATAGCTTGGCCTCCCTACTACTCCCCTTCCTCCCTTTGGAAACTCAGAGCTGCTTTTTTTCCGTCCTTATTCTCAACATTCTCAACATTCTCAACTGAACTGGTAGTTCAGTTTCTTCTAAAGATGTTATTCCTCAGACACATCCTTTCCTGAGACTGATCACTTGCTAGACATATTTTTCTATCATAAAACTCACCAATGAGAGTCCTCCCATACATACTCCCCAGTAAGAGCATGGCAAACAAAATTAACTCCCAAAAAGAGTGACATAATCACAGTGATGCCACTGTCTTACAGAAACATGGTTAAGGGCTGACCATAGACGAAAATCATTTATGTGGCCTGAGGAAACTGGGGGAAGATGTGGAGCTACCACTTCAGTCACCTATGACCTACTACTTCACCAGTCCAGTCACTCTTCTAGAAACTATATCCAAGCTCGTACACTGGGAACAGGCATGAATGAAGTACAGGGATCGTAAGTGATCAGCAGCACCAGAGCAGCTGTGTCATTTCATCATCATCTAAAACCTACAAATAAGAACAATCTCAGCTCTCCCTGAGGAGGAGAGGAGGAGAAGGGGATATCTTGCATCCTGAGGGGATTCACTTTCATAAATGAAAACATCCTGTACATGACAGAGGCAAGAGCGGAGGAAAGAAGGCAGCATATACAATTTTTCTTTCTCAGGAGAGGAATGTCAAAGAATCGCACAACACAGAAGCCCATCAAAATAATGTATCCCTACCAGAATTAATTACAGGTGCACTGTTTGAAACTGTGAAGCCTTTTACTTAAGGCAGCACTACCACGACTTATTTATCAACTGATTTGTTTTGTCAGGTTGATTTTTATCAAGAACCAAATTCTCTACTTAAAAATAAACAAAATCAGACTCAAAAATGAGTAAACATATTTTAGATTGCACTTGGAGAAGCATACAGATTTTTATCAACTTGTGATGTCAAAACACAAGCCTTCTTAGTAGTGAAACAAAAAAAAAACCAGCAGAAATTCATTTCACCTTCCCAAAAACTATTTACTCAGCTGGCAGTGGCCATCCAGGCACCCCCTAAATGCAGCCTCTCATTTGGCATGTGATTGCAGCCACGGGACATGGCACATGATCCAATTGACGGGATAAGAAAGACAAGAATGATGCAACTATTCAGGTAAAACAAATACATTCAGGTATAAGTAAAGCTCTGCAGCACCTGCATCTCATCCAATAGACCAATACTTCTGTTCAGCGCTTTTCTAGGTAAACCCCTGCCCTCTATTCATGGGTGAAGAGACTTCTCAGCCAAATGACAAATTTAAGTAAATTATTCTGTTCTGCCCTGAAATGTCAGTTTGAAAAAAGAAATACACAGATGTTCAGACAGATTTATCTCACAGTGAGAAGGCTGAACTTTCAGACTGTCCACAGCCCAGTGTCAGCAAAAGTCCTTTGGAGATAATGGCCGTTGTGCGTGTCAGAGTCATGCAGGCTGCACCCTGGGTTCTACAGTTCTCCTTCACGGTTACGTCAATCCTCTTTATTATGTTTGATACAAGCAGTAAAACCAATGGAAGTGTTTAAAAGATTTACATATGATTTTAACCTGCTATCTGAATCATCCAGGGATTTCTTGGAAATGATGACTAGATGCTGAAGGACAAATGTAACCTAGGTCTCTCCAGTGGGAGTTTCCATCTCACGGTACAGTTTAATGAAGATCCCAGTAGCAAATCCTAAGATTCTAACTGAAGGCAAGGAGACTTATTTTTATACATCACATAGACTCCACTTTATGAGCTGCCAGTTTGCATATAAGCAATAAAAAGCCCTTTAGCTAAATACAGACATTGGAATAAAGTATCAGTTAACAGTAATTTTGTCTCGCAAGTGCTCTTGCCCATACAACCTAATGAAGAAAGATTATTTTAAGATAAGAGCACTGAAAAGGAAGAAAAAAGTGAAACGGAAGAAAAGAAAAAGAACTATAAATAAATCACAATGTTGCACAGAACCAAAACATCCAATTATGCTTTGATCATGGCTTGAATTTTAAATGTTACTGTCATCATTATTTTCTATCCACAGCTTCTTTCAGTGACTACCTGATAGCTATGATGTATGTCAGATGTACAGAAAAACAAAGCATGTTATAGGCAAAAGTAGTAGCTTATCTTGCAGACATAATAAAGCTCATCTCTCCAACATTATTGAGAAGCTTGTCAACAAAGCAGATCAAGCACTGAGTGGAAACGAGGCATAATGCTTAATTCCCTCAATCAGCATCTTCCTGCTTGCCAGGAGCACCTCTCTTGGGTGGGCTGACAAGGTGCAAGCTAATTTACAGATCCAGGAGGAGTCAACTGCACCTGGATAGCATTGCTCCCACGTTAATTAGGAGGAGAAAACAGTAAAGTTCACTCAGAAATGGTACTGAGGGAAAAAAATAACTCCGGGAAACGTTGACTGTTATGAAGAGCAAAAAAAAACCGAAGTGATCATCAGATCTTCTATCAGTCAAATTGCTGTTGTTTCCAGATTAAAGATTTCAGAAGTGTTATATCAAGCATACAGACAAGGTTACTTCCTATTAGGTGGAAGCACCTGATTAAAAACAGTATTAATTTCCACTTTTGCACTCATTTCTATCTAGAGCATTCAAAGCCACACAGGAACACCAGACATGAGGCTCTGAGGCTGGACAGCAGAGAGGAGCCAACAAGCCCCACATCAAGCTGGCTCTCTGGAACATGAAGGCTCCTCTCTTTGGATGGAACCTTCTGCAAGTCAGCCCTTTACCTACATACCAAAGCTTGCAAAATGAAGCAGCTATCTCACAGGTCGTCTGGGCACTGGCCATGTTACACAGGAGGAAACTGAGGACCAAGGAGCTGCCCAAGCTTTCTAGATGCTGTAAACACCTTCTGACTGAACTCACAAAATAGCTTTTGTGATATCCAATAAGCTACTTAGAGCCCACAGAACTTATCATGTGTAATGTGCCTCAATTTTACCTGTTATTTCTGCTTGATAAAAATGGCAAAGACTGCAGAAAAGAACCACTTAGCATTTTGTATCTCTAACCTTCCATCCTCCCCAAGTGCAGGGTGCAACACTCCATTCCAGGCTTGAATTTTGGCACCCAAATGCCCAGAAGATGTGGGCATCCCCGTGGGACTCTCAGGGGGACCAGGCTGAAGTGCTCTCCTCCCATCTGACGTGTGGGATGATCTCCTATGACTCTGTTCATGTTCTGTGGCATGCACTGTCTAACAACCTGGTATTATTTTGTGTTCTCTAAACACATTTTCTGATTAATGAGTTTTTTCCTAATTAACTAATATTTTCCAATTAACTAGTTTTTCTATTAACTAATTTTGTAACACAATTCACAGACAAAGAACAACTCTCATGACCTACACAGTTACAACATAGGTTCAATTTATGTTTTACAGAATAAAGAAGGTAACAGGATGAAAGTCAACTGAAGCTCCACTTACACGTTTTCTAAACAGAATCATGGTTAATAAATCTTTAAAATAATACTAGTATCTCATTTCAAAATTAAATAATGAATCACTGCATATACAAAAGAAAACAAACACTGCCTTAATATTGTTTTTTCTTGGAAATATATTCACTTACTCTAGCTAGCTCAAAGAAAGACTGATTTTCTTGCTTGCTCAGCCCTTCCCACAAGTGATCAAAGGTGTTTGTCGTGTTTCACCATTTACCCAGAACAGCAGGGTGTTCCTCAGCAGTCGTCTCCTTTCAGATCACTTATGCCTGCTGGAGAGATGACTCCTTTCAAAAACACTCAGTGCTTGGTAAAAATTAGGTCTTTCACTGACCCCTTCTCCAGACTGTGGGTTCTCAGAGCACACAACCTTATTTAGATCCTGTTTTCCTTGAGAGGGGCATGCTGTTTTTCAATCTCAAACTGATTCATCTCTTTCACATCATGCCTCCATGATACCCAAACAGTCTTAATAGCAAAGCAAAGAAAAACACTCACGTAGCAACACATAAGTTTTGGGTACAGTATTAGGAACAGCACAGTTTAAGAAAAATAGAAAACTGCAAATTGTTTGACCTGTCAAAGGAATGTGCACTACTTCGACATCACTAAAGACTCTTTCCAAGACAAAGCAGTTTGTTTCTTAAAACCATTTTTTCCTTTACACCCCCTTTAACCTACCAGCCATCGCCTCTTTCATTCTGAGCTGCTTCCCTTCCATGACACCACTCATAGGCTCAAAAATTGAGAGATCAGCCTATATAGATCATGCATATATTAGTATAGTAAAATATGGCCTCAGCAAACAGTCACAATATAGATGAATAACTAAAAGATGAAACTTCATAATTCATTCTTACATTTGATTGCAAAGCACTTACCTGAACATGTCTCCTAAGCCTTTCAGCATTCCTTTCTTTGCCTTAATTTTATCCTTCTCTTTATCTCGATCTTTCTTCTTTTCCTTTCCAGCCTTTTTCCTGTCACCTTTATCTTGGCTTCCATTCATCTGTCTCTCCAACGAGTGGGATGGTTGGTCACTTGCTGTGGACACAGATTCTCTCCCAGATCTTGAGCTCTCCTCTGTGTCTTCCTCCACTGAAGGAACAAATTAAGAAACATTGGTGAGATAAGAACAAACAACAAGGACAAGCTTTTTGGTATATTGCATAATGTGTTTTGAAGCAGAATATAAGCACAACCACAAAATACTCTTTCTGTTTCTTCCCCCGCCCCCAAATTAGTATCTGGTCATGTAGGGGTTTCCTGGAGTGTTCATTTGTACTACTAAACTCTTAAAAGTGAGGAATTCACCTTTGCAGAACACTGAAGAACACAGTTCATGCTTTGTGGGTACTCAGAATAATGTACGGATTAATAAAGAGGATTAGCAAAGTGATGTTAATTGGCCCATTTTGTTACATTATCTAAATTGGTTGAGAAGAGCTTCAGAAATATCTGCAAGAAGAAACAACAGCAGTGCAGCATGCCCTGTCAGTAAATTTTTAGTAATACTCTCATGAAAATATGAAAGTCGTTAAGGATTGTTAACCCTCAATACAAGCCTTAATAGACTTTCTCTTGTGCTGCATCTAACATAATGGTTGTGTCGCACTACTTCATTTCCTGGAGCAGTTTAATACACATCATACACCATGAGTTTTATTCTTGGTTGAGATGGGGCAGCCTGGGAGATTCGGGTGGGGAGATTCCAACCAACGGAACAAGGAAAATCCTTTAAGGGCAGATAACATGTTTATTCTCTGATTCTAATCCAAAACCAAGACTCAGTGTATCCTAAAGTATACCCAAGGTTACATTTAAAAAAGCACATGTATTTCTGAAAGTTTTGAAGAAAAATTACCAAAAGAAACAAAACATCCAAAACCTGAAATCTCCAAGCAGCTCAGTGAGAAAGAAAGCAAGCACTTCAAGCCATGGGTCAGAATCATGAAACCATTTTGACTTAAAGCCAAGTGAAAAAATTACACTGCACGGCTGGTGAAGCTGTGACCTCCCAGGAGCTCTAACACTTTAATCATCACATTATAAGTAGGGCTACACCATCTCCCAGTTTTCCAACACACAGCACAAAGCAGCAATTAGGATCACAGATGCATACTGTGCACCGTCTCCTGCAGCTCTAACGAATACAAAGGCTTTAAACCACTTTTGCCATTAGAAGTTGAAAAATACATTTTTGCTTTATATATACATAGTCTATGGAAAATATTTTTTTTTTGTGCTCAAGATTTGTAAATGGCCATGGCTTACAGAACAAAAAAAATAAATATTATTTAGTTTAGCATATGTTTAATACTTATTATTATTATTATTATTCCTACTAATACAGTTTCTAGGCCTCAGCAACTCTTTTACAGCCAACATGAGTGTGTAATTCTTTACAAATTTATCTTACATAGACTACTATAGAACATAAACTTGCTTTTCTTAGTCATAATTCATATTCACCTTACAAGTAATTCATTGAACCTGAAAAGTCTACAAATCACTGACTGAAAGCCATTCAACATCATCTCTTCTCTCTCTCAGATACTTGCCTGCGAAATACTGGTTATTCATTCATATTACAATACACAGACCTATCCAATAGACTTAGTACTTATTCACTGAGTATCCCAAGATTTCCATAAATATTATCCAACACTTGAAGATCACATAAACATATTTAAAGAAAAACATACCATGTCAGATAAATCTCAGGATTAGTATCTAATTTTGAATCTCACGTAGTACTCTGAAGTACAAACCACCAGGAAAAAAAAAAAGGAAAAAAAGGACAGATCTCGGCATTTCATGTTACCTTGTCTTCAGGACCGCTATGAGTTAAATGGATCATACAGCTTCTCAACTGTAGGCACAGTTTTAATATTCAGATAATTGTGTTTTAGAAAATTAATAGGCCTATCCTATGCATGCGTCTGTACTAGCTGTACTTGTACTTTTTTTGGTCACAGTGTTTCTTAATCAATGTCTGTGATGATATTTAGTTATTATTAAAAGAGTAGTAGAAAACCACTTTGGAATAGAGTTGCTAATTTTTTTGCATGTTAATTTATAGCTACAATCTGTTTCAGTTAAAAGCAACTAGACATTCAAAAGACTGTACTTGCAAATGAATATAATTAGTAAAAAAAAAAGCATTTAATTTCTGACAAATTCTAAACTCAAACGTTTACTTGGTACTTGATTGCTAGAATATTATAGATGAATCAATTTTGACCTATGGTTGTTCATTTTCATATAACAATACATTAAATTAATCCTAAATATATATTAAGTGTACTGTGCTATCCTGAGTTGCTGAACAACTTGTCATAATAATGCTTCCTCTTATTTATTTTACATATTCTGTGGCGATAATATTGCCTCCTTTCCACACTTGTGCTGCAATAAGTATCTGTCTGTCATACACAGTTTGCTTGCAATTAACTCCATAGCTTAGACTGAGTCCAGTGAACTAGGATGCCTGTTCTCCTGGAGTAAACACTGGTGTCCCTACTGGAGTAAATGGATTTCTAGTTTTATTAAAAGGACTCAACATGAAGAAACTTGTTTCGCTTTTATGCAGCACAGTCATTCTGCAATTAACATACACCTAATTACTAGTGTTTAGAAAAAATGCAAATGCTGCTCAATTAAAATTCAAGCCCAGGCTACAAATGAAACTTCTAATTTTTGTTAGGTTGCAGTAATGACATTAGGTTACTGCAAAACACAGAATGTGTTTGTTTTGGTACCGTTATTTCCTTCCTTTCCCACAACCTCCTGCCTCCCCATTCAGGATGCTGAAGCCAAAAAATTAAATTGGAGTATACTTAAACATCAATTAAACCTGAAAACTAGTGTCATTTCATGAACCACGCTGTACTGTGGAGAACTACACAAACAGGTATCATGAAGCTATTCTCCTAATTAGCCCATAAAATGGAAAAGATGCACATGAGGAATCAAAGCTACTTAATGTGAAGCTATTTTGCCACTAAGCTTCTAGGCCTCTTATTGTGATATTTAATACAGGCCTAGATGCTAGCAATTAAGATTCAGCAAAAGATTAGAAAGCTTTGTCGATCCCTGGCAATTCAAATGCCTTGTTCTCATTCAAGACACTAAAGATAAACATTTTGTTTCCAGTCAGCTATTCCAACTATTAAGAGAAAAAAAAAAAGCAGGAAAAACGATCTGTAAAAGCTGAACATACCTTTCCACAAATGTTACCTCTTTACAACCATTACAACTCATATACATCTTCTCAAATACTTTTTTAAAATGTTACTCCAGAACTGGTCAGTGTTATCTGATTTTCATCGTACATTTAGTAATTTAATAGCACATTATTCCAAGGACTGCAAGTACATTTAGAAGAGAGTCAGCCCGTCTGCCACATATGCTACCTCTATTTTTATGGCTTTTGTATATGGGTTGATACATGTTAAGAATTCCTCTATACAATATATTGCAGTGCTATTATTTGCTACCCCAAAGAGGGTAACTGTCTGGAAGAATGAAGCACTGTTAGCACTGACACACTGGGAAAAGAAAGGGGAAAAATTCAAGCAAGACAAATGGATCCAACCTCAAGGGCATCAGCAAATTGACCACCAACATGTTTGCCTGGGTTTTATAATGACAGAAAGCCACATTTTAATTTCAAACAATTATGAAATAATTAAATACCTTTTACAAAAAAAACTTAGGCAATGTCATGATGCCAGCAGTGAGGCATTAGTTACGCTAGGACCAGACTGTTAGATTAACTTCTACATATTCGTATGTGCCCAGATTTTGTCCAGCTGAAGACACCGCTTGGTAAATTCTCTGGAACCTAAGGCCACATATAATTCACATAAAGTGAAGCATACTGCAGTGCTTTCCATTTTAACACGAATACAGACATATTTTCAGAAAGACAGGCAACATATGGCTGGGCCGGCTCTTCGGCTGCCACTGTCACTGTGCGAAATAGAAGACCTTGAGGACTGAATTTTGTCCAACCAAAGCATTATTTTTTCTGTACTACTCATCTACTTCTACTAATCTGAAACTGCAAATTTCTGGATTACTACTTAGATGTTTCATTATAATACGTGGAAGCTACTAAAATACAAATAACTCAACAGAATGCATAGTTCTATGCACATAGCTTGGTCATACTTCACTCAGCCCCTCTTTATCGTGTGAGATTTGAGAATAGCCTTGCTCTTGTTCTCCCATGACAGAGATGGCTCTTGGTCCACCAGTGCTGGATGACTTCATCCATATAGGGAGATGAGGGCAAAGACTCACGCCGTGGCATTTTGATTTCAGCCAGAAGGCTTTGTGTGGTTTCCGCTACTCCCATGCAAAGGATACAAAGGCCACCAAATACTTCCTTGTTACTCTCTACACATTGCACCAACAAGCTCAAAACCCCTTACAATAATCTCATAAACCTATACTCACCTAGAAAGTGTTTAATAACAACAGTTTTGCTGTATTTTTTATCAAATGAAGTTAAACCATCTGTATAGTCTAGATAAGCCTTGGATATCTGATGCCTCAAGCAAGATATTGCTACCAGTGAGCTCACACCAAACAAGGCCTTTTAGAAAAACATGGTCGGATGTCCCAAAAGACCGTAGGCATGCCATTTGGGAGAATAAGCAGGATCACTACACCTTTTCTCATACCTATTCTTCTACTGGCCAGAAATAGATTGACAGCCAGAAGCACCAGACCAGCATTTAGCCTCACTGCTGTGTGAAATGGCTAGGTGCTGGAAAAGCAAAGCAGAATTAATTCCATCCATAACTACCTTTGAGAAAAGTGACTGACAAAATGACCGCCCTTTCAGTTTCAGAACACTTTTAGAAAGAGGCAGATTTAAAAAAAAAAAGAAGCAAAAAAAAAAAAAAAAAGCTAAGAGCTTAAAAAAAATAAAAAGGTGATTACACAAGCAGCTTACAAAAGAATATTAGGGAATGATGTGTATGAAACAGACTTTCTGAAACTAAAAAATTTAAAAGAGTGAAGAGTGAAAAACCTCTTTTCAAATCTTTTCTGTTAGCATTCACAGTAAGTATTTTACTACTTCAACCTTCCTGCCGTCATCTTAATTCATAAACTTCTAACCAGCTTCAGGTTGATTAAAAAAAATTCTGCTGGTGTGTGACAAGTTGAAAGTAGTACAACATGAAGGTTAAAAATTCAATGATTTTAATACAACCCCTGATTGAGGTAATTTACCATTCATACTATTTTCATTCAATACCAGTTGTCATTTTACCAGCCCATTCTTACATAGTTCAATAATGATAAGGTTAGCTTTGAAGTGATTCTTTTATGTTAATGACATTCTCCACATGTCGGGTCATACTTAGGGTTAAAGAACTGAAAATGTAAATGAATGCCCATTAGGGTGGGTAATAGCTGATCATTAACTTTATATTTTATTAGATCTGCCAGCCTTACTCACTCTAATTAAAGGACAGTGATTTCTTTTTTTCCCCCCAGACACTACAAATGTACTCTTTCAAAGTTAGATGCACGTATTTTTGTAACATGAATTCAGTGGTTTTTTTCTAATTTACATTAGTAAATTCATTAGCTGTCTCACAGAAAATTTCCATAGTAATTTAAGTAAACACAGTCCTAATAATCATATTTTCTTATTTTAGAAAGGAAGGAAGCTGCAGAGTGTTGCAATCTGTTAATGCATATGAAGGGAAAAAGTCTGAAAAAATCCGACGAAAAGAAGTTAGTTCTGTTATTTTAAAATACTGAAGTTATCTTCTACTACTTTTTATCACTTTCTAAAGGAATTAACCTATATTGTTAACATTCCCTATGTACAGCAATTGTTTACTTACAAGTTTCCATGCCTTCATCATCATCATCTGCTACAGGTTTATCATATGATTTATCTATGGCAGCTCTGAAGCTTTCATTGCAGCCTCGTCCTCGGATAATTCGCGGGCGCGGGCGGTGGAAGGGAATATCACCATTCAGAGTCACCTCAGCAACGGCTGTCTGCAGGCTTTCTAATGAGCTGGATTTCTTCAGACCTAATGAAGGCCCCACATCTCTGGTTGGGGAACCTTAGTGATTTGAGGGAGAAAAAAAAAAAAGGTAATTAGAATTAGTATTGAGAACTGCATGCTTGATTATGCATATCCATCCTGAAAGTCTCTGGGGACACACTTAACATTATTCACATCATCCCTCAATAATCTGTAGGGAATTCTCCACAGATTTGTTGGTCTCAGAAGTGAATGAGTATGTCACGTCATAGCAAATGAAACGACAACGTTAGCAATGCCTGACTTTTCAAATCAGTGAAGAGAGACCAACATCCATTACTATTATTTTAAATAATCTGAATGCTAAAGTAATCATGGGGCTTTAAAAACATAGCTCATAAAAACAGCAGACATACATATCTAAAGACATCAAACAAAACTATTAATTATTTTTGTTTTGAGCAGAAAATTTCATCTGTACCAGCAACTGATGAACAGACAGCAGATTATCAGCATGAACCCTATTGTGTTAGACTAAGAGTCTTGCAAAGTAGCCTGACTTCTGGCTTCAAGGAACATGCTGTTTGCTTTTAATCGAGTTTTAAAGACTTGCGTCAAATTGCTAACAATTTCATAATGAAATGCTTCTGAGAAATATCAGTTGACTTGCTTAAAAATAATCTGTGGAAAGGACCCAATTAGGCAGGCAACACCAGCTATCCAGCTGGAAAACACATTCCTGGCAGTCATCAGGTTGATGTTTGGGCAGCACTACAGCTGGGGCTGAGGGCAGCTCTTACTGCTGCAGCCTGTCCGGACGCGTGCCAAGAAAGCCCCAGACAGTATTCTGCAAAACCCTTTCCCTATCCAGAGTTTTCTTCTCAAGTTTGTGCACTAAATGTCTACCCTTCTGTTTTTAGATACACACATCCACAGTGCAAATCAGCTGACAATTGCACAACTAGCTCTCATATTATAGTTAAATCTGGAAGAAATCTTTCAGAGGAAAAAAAAATCACTGTATTTATTTGAAGTTATTTTATTCAAAAGTGCTGTATAGTCTTGGTCAGATTTTCCATAGGATTTGGGGCTGGAGAGCAAGATGAGGTGGGACATCAGCAGCAGCAGCACATTTCCTGAATTTAAGAGACCAGAGCCCTCACCTAGAATACGGAAACCTCACTTTTTCTCTACACAAAGAGAACAGAACAAAGAGTGTTGTGGCACCATGGCAGTCCCAGGTGGTAGGTTGTCACTCCACTGATATCACTCTTCTCATCTGACAAAGGCATAGAAAGATAAATTTCAAAGCCAGCCAGCACTGAGAGACAGAGCCAAGAACTGAACCCTCAGGAATACCAAACCAATGAACAAGATAACCATGGTCTGGTGTGAACAATGCAGTAAGGGAAAATCACATTTTAACAGTATTTATCTCAGAATAATATAAAGCTCTGAAGTTGATCCCCACTCTGGTAGATATTAGGAGGGAGAAGAGAGATAGCATCTGTCACTGCTCTTTAAAAAAGGCATGTGAAGTTACCTTAAATTGGGTAAAACTGCCACTCACTAGTAAAACCAGCTTTTTTTCACTATTCAGTATTGAGTGGGGCGGAATGGAGTTGCTGGACCTACAGAAGGATGCAGAATAGCAGCATGGCAAGTCTTCTCCCTGTTGTTTGTTAACTTGGTATGAGACGGAGCAAGGCAGCACTTTCATTTTCTATTCAGCTATTAAAAATCTGAGCAATTATGTTAAATCGAAATCCCTCAGATCAAATAAATTCAAACAGAAGCTGTCAAAGTATTCCTCTTCAGCTGCCCTACTGATAAGGTGAACTTGTAAATAGAAACAAAACAAAAATCCTCTTTCAGATGTCTACACAACTCCTGAAGCTTGGTTCCCCCAGTGGTCCAGAGCCCTGCTGCTTGGACCCTGGGCCAGAAATAAACACACCTTAGCAAATGAGAAACTTTATCTTGATGAACTCACATGTCCTAGAAGCAGACACCCTCTCACTCACAGCCCGTACATGTCGGAGGGCTGCGGGTTACGAGGATGGCTGGGGGCACAGTGCAGCTGCTGGGGGGAACAAGAGCAGCCAGCTGGGACAAGGGGGTTTGCTGGCTTCCCAGCTGTGCAAACAAACTGCAGCCCAGCTTCACCAAACTTCTGAATATGGGCTTGAAGTCTAAGGTAAGGATTTTTATATAACACACACTTTACCAAGTAAAAGAACTCCAACCGAGACAGTGCGCTACAAAACTATTCACTTTCTAGCTTATGCTAAAATCCTCTATTCCTCCACTAATGCCCACGGTACACAAGAAAGGAGATTTTGTTTTGGTTTTTACTTTTCAAGATTGTATCTTGTTAAAAATAGTCCATGAGACAGGAAAAATGAATGCAACATTTTGAAGGAAAAAAGAGGAAATGGGACAATCATATATAAAGCAGCTCTTTGACTGATCCCATTTCATATACAAAAGGAAAGGGTATCCTCTTACACAGCAACTTACTGTAAACTTCCTTATTCCAGACTCTGCTTTGCAACCTTGAAATGAAATGCTCATATATCTTTTCCTAATTATTGACTGGCTCTTTTTGTAAACAGTAATTCTAAAGAAGGCATTTATGTGCCCATATACATTCATAAAGGACATTTTAAAAAATTCAATTTCCTGTCACCCAATACAGATCTTTGTTGGAACTGTATTTGTGTAAGCTGTGCTTTCCCAAAGGAAAAGCTAGATGGGATATGACCTAATGTTCCTTGAGTACTGTAAAACTAATAAAGGATTACAGAAATGATAGGAATATTTATTGAACTTGGGTGGCCATGAACACAAATGTGGACAGGTTGTAGAATCTGAAAGAGGGAAATGTCCTTTTGCAGGCAATTTAAGCACTGTGATCACAAAGCTATGTATATTTTAATACTCTCACTATCTTCTATGGCCACTTCACAGCAAGTCTACTATTTTCAAAATATATAGTTAAGCCTCCCTGTAAATTGAGTGAGGTCAGAATTTATTACTAGAATTCACCAGCCAGAAAGTGAGTTGTTTACCCATAATCCAGTGAGAAACAGCAAACTTTCTTTAAAATTGATTCTGTTTAAAATTTATGAGTCACATCAAAACCTTGTTTTCTAAATACAAAAATGTCAGCATTTTCTTCCAGTCTTTAGAGCAGTGGTGGTAATCATCAGAAATGTTATCTGCTCAGAACGAGTTCTTCTTCTATTTTGACACTAGAATTTAAAGTAGAAAAACAGAAAAGCAAAAGCCACATCTACCTAAAGCATCTTTATATAACTGAGGGATAAAAGGGATACTTTTATCGTTTTTAAAATTTGAAGTTTATCAAAATTTTCCTTTCCAACAATTTTATTAACAAATATCCTTTGAGGTAGATTCATCCCTCCATACCAGAGCAGTCCTCCTACAGCCACTGCCACCACGCGCACGGCCTGCACACACACTCCACTTACACGCTCAGCTGCACAGCTCTATCCTACATGCCGCACACCCCTCTTCATCTCTCCAAGGCTTTGTAGGATGCTCGCACCACCTCGCCAAGCACAGCCCCTATCCGCCACACATGCATCACCACTCCCTATTGTCCCCAGCTGGCCAGCCCTTGGGGACAACAGCCAAGCCTTGCTCTCCAGGTCATGCAGCCGCCCTCTGCTCATGCACGAGCACGCTGGCACTGGGTGCGTCTGCTCTCGCACGGCACAGACAGCCCCCACCACCACGTAACTTCGCAGTACATACAGATCCAGCCAGACATTTAATACACATAGATCACATGCAGCCTACATGTTGCTCCCTGCTCCAAGCCCTTTGTTTTTCCCTCGTGCTGACACTGTTTAACAACTCATTGTGCTTCCACTTCTCTCTGATGGTTAAGTATTTATACAGTGCCACAGATCTGCTTGGGTGATTTGCAAAGGCAAAAAGAATGGTGTCAAAGGATATATGATGTTTCCTTCAGTGACTAATTTTAAAGGCTATAAAGAAAGTTTTCGTCAGCACTTTCTTTTAAATTGTTTAAAATGACAATCTGTTTCTTTCAGAAAGATTATTTTTATTAACTCTCAGGTTAAATACTAAGAGCAACTGATGCCAAAAACTTCCCTTGATTTGATTAAACCAGTTTTACAAAGGCATAAAGTCTACTTTCTAAACACTTTCTTAAGGGACATTAGCAGCATGTCTATTTATTAACATCTACTTCATTAGATTTGATAAATTCTTCTATTTCTAGTTCAATTCTTACACTAAAGGAGTAATATTTTGGCTGGGGAGAGAAGGGGAAGAATAGAGCAAGCATCAAAAATAGTTTAGTTTTGGTTTCTTTTAATAAAATAGTTTACTTAAAAAGCACTGTGTAAAAATAAATAAATAAAGAATTTAAATAAATATTCTTTGATTTTTTTCTTTCTTTTTCATTTTCACAATGTCTGCATGGAAAAATAACCACCTAGAACTATAATATGCCTGGAACTCAATAAATGAGCCATGCTCAATTGCTACTGAATATACTTTTAACCTCTAGGATGAACCGTAAACACTGCAAGGATTAGGCACTTCAAGTGAACTATAGAAAGAAAAATAATTAAAAATCTATTATAGTAACTAGGGCTGGTGAGCTCTACGCTCTCCTTTTCAGCCAATACTATTAAGTCCTACTTTGACTGTAACAGAGTTTGTTTTTACTTTTTCTAAAGTAAATATATGCTGAAGTTTTCTTGCTTCTAGAGTTCATTAAAACATAGTTCACCACACATTTAAAGCATTTTTTTTTCTTAGAACCAGATGATTTTTAAGCCAAACTACAGTAAGTGGTTTGTTTAACAACCACATCCATCTTCAGTAATGGGAGAAATAGAGTGTTTATATACAAAACCTGGTTAAAAGCGCACAAGATAAATAAAATAAAAGTACAATAAAAAGTGTTTTTCCCTTTTTTCCAGCCACTGAGCTTGCTGCCCACAAAATATGTAACTGCTTAGTCCAGATGGTTACGGTCATGCTCTTTCACCCAAGTTGTCTGACTTGTCTCTGTTTTGGAATTTAATCCAGGTGTTACACACAGAGAAAAACTACACTTGATTAATACCACCCTCTATTGATACCATCAAAAACATTATTAACTTTTAAAACCTAAGCATCATATTTTACTAAAACACATTGGTTTTACACCATTCTAATCACAACCCATTCAAATAGGCAGGCTAATAAGGAAATGAAAAATAATTTACAATAATTTTGAGTTTGATCTGTAACTTCTTTTTATGTGAAAAATGCTCAGGGGTGAAGGCAACCATTACCACAATTCATACATTCACACTCTGATGGCTTTAATCCTTCAAAACATTCACACGTTTTAATTTTCTGTACTTATTCTCAATTTGTAAACCTGTAAGTCCGTGGTCATATTCTGCAACAGTTTAAGAGCTAGAAATTTTATCTGTTTAAATAAAAAATATAATTTTATCACTTGATTACTTACAGCTTTTCAGTATTCCTACTCATGTTGTAAAGTGTCATAAAACAGAGATGTAGTTGTGAATTATTAATTGTAAATTCTGTATGGAATGCCCTACTCCCCAAATCATGCTAAAATAAATAATATTTCAGGTTAAAAAGGTGAATTGTTCCTAATTAGAGCTAAGTAATGTTATGGTGTCCTCTGGATCTAGCCTAATTAAAACAGCATTCCAAATGTCAAAAGTTAACTTATATTAATAAATCATAAAGGTTCATAATTGCAGTTGGTGCATTATTTTAATTACTAATAAAAAAATACGCTTTGAAAGCTATTTCTCATTATCATTGTGTGAAATGTTACAATCAATAGTATGTGGGAAAGATTCTATTTACATATTCTTTTGTTTCGTTACGATGCTCGGGTTTCAGCTCCAAAGGCAAATCAACTTGCACTAATAATCTTCAGCTCAACTCACAACGTGTATCTGATGACCACTTAAGGCAAAGGTAGCAGTTTTCTAATGAAAATAATTATTTCTAAGCACTGTGTTAGCACTGTAACAGCCAAACATTCGACTCTTCCACATCATCTCTCTGTACATCAGAGTTTGAAGCTAGGAGGAGATTTTCCAAGATTTTTTTTGGAAAGGACAAAAAATCCAAACAACTGTGAATATTTATGGGTTCAAAGTGTAGAAACAGGTGTCTACCTACAGCCACAGGTATGACCTGGTTGAATATACTACCCCAGATACTTATCGCTACAGAGAATTTTCTTTTTCTGTATGACTTGATTATTCACAACAATAGAAAGCAGCCATGCAAGTACTGGAATATTCATGTTTTCATGCAATTTGACTGGCAGTTCTGTAATTGTGGTAAGCTGCTTTGACCAAGGTTTCTATAGCAACAGCCTTACTGTCAATTCTTACCTGTTTTCTGGTCATCCATTGTACTGAGCTTAGTCTCGTCAGCTACTGTTAAAAGGTAAATGTATAACGGTTAGCCCAGTTAGTGCCCATGCCCCACATGCATCCAACATTCCTTCTGTTTTGCATATTTTTGTTCAAGTTAGGGGACCTTAGCAATGTCATACTTCATGCAAATAAACTGCAACAGTAAGCAAACATTCTGGGCAGAAATGGCAGCAGACTAGTAACCTTCATGCAATGTCAGTCATGTTCACATCACAGGCAGGTACAATATGTTATTTACACGTTAGCACATCACAACTAGTCAAGAAAAGTCAATACCACCAACCTTACTGTCACCTGAGGAAGTTGGCAAATTAGGGATAGTAGTTAAGATATTCACAATTATTGTAAAGGAGCAAATTGTATTATATTTTATTATTCTGAGTAGGGAATTTTGTGTGTTTAAACAACCAAAACTCACTGTTTAAGGTTACTAGAGTCTGCAATTCTAAATTAGATGGCAGAAAAATAGATGGACTCATTAGTGATTACTTATTCTCAATTGTTTTATCAGTTGAAATTATTATAGTCAACTGTCTGTCTTAGCTGCTGCTACTTTATAGGGCTTCTGATATAAATATTAAAACTTGGGTCTCAACCAGATGTCAGACTAGCCCCATTTGATAATTCTAAATGAACTCTTCAAAAAAATACTCACATCTTTAATATCTTAATCGAAATTCATCTACAAAATGAGAGACTATGAAGGATCTTTAAGGCTAATTGCATTATAATCATGAACTGAGAATAATCCTGTCTACCCAGAACCACAGTGTGGTACAGTTTTACACAGTTATTCTATACAGATTGGCAAATGCACTTTTCACCTCAATTTTAAGAAATGCTTTTAATGTTTCTGTACAACCATATATTCAGACGGCTACAATATTTATATGTATGGACACTTGCAAGTGGTACAAACAATACACAGGCCACTTGGCCATTCACGTTAAGAATAATTTACTTCCCACCAGTAGACATTACCTGCAGTAGTACTGCATGTAAACAATGTGCTTGGAATTACAAAATCTATATACTTACAACATGAAAATCAGGTTCAAATAAAACAATTGAAAAAATATCACTCACTACCTAGATCCATGCTTTTGGATTTTCGTGTTTTAACAAACTCCAACTGACTGGCATCTGAAAATTGCTTTGTACGCTTTTCTGACATGCTCTGGCGTCCAAAACCCTCTCGCTGGAAGGCAAGCACTGGATCAACATCTGGACTAAGAGTGCTGTAGGAAGGGAAAAAAATCATGCAAACATTTGTCAAGATCATGCAACCTTTCACTCTGCAGAGAAAATAATTTTTTTAGCACGTGACTTCTACCAACAATAAAGTACACATTTTAAAATAAACCACTGCAAATAGTCAGTTACACACACAATGGATTTGTTCTACTACATCAAGCAATTCTAGATCAAAAGTATCAAGAATTTCCCTTACGAGCTTTAATGAAAGACACATATCTGGTGCACTACAGAAATACTATCAGAATGCACAGTCCCAACACATAGGAATCATCTGAGGGAGAACAAAATAGTTCCTTTTTCTTCATGAGAAACACATATATTCTGTTGATAGTAAATTATCATCTTCATCATAAAACGTTTTTAGTAAAGTATAAATAGAATCTGTCCTGCCTGAAGCCCACAGAACTTTAAGCTTCTTCATTTAAAGACTTTGCATTAAGATTTCTCTCCATATGTGAAACTGCTTGTAATTTTTTTCACAGCATCTCCTGATTTTAACCTGGCTATGACAGACAAACATATTTTCACTCACTACGTCCCTGCTGAGCAAGCAGTTGCCACAATGGTTCCACCACTAAATCAGAAATGGGGGTAACTGGACTGAGTTTTGGTCTCTTCTGCATGATTCTTGCATAACCTCGGCTGAATGAGTCAGGTCTTCAGTAAGCAGTGATCGGCATTTCACCATGCTTCATCAGAAGCATGCCGAAGATAGATTTATTAGTGTTGGCAGAATCATGAATGCAAGAATGCAGGTAAAATTTTAGTGTGCAAGCTATACCCTAGGCTTGCAATGTGTCATCATGGCCATAATGCATATTAAAACCCATCAAAAAAAACCAAAAAAAAAAACCCAACCCTGCAAGATTGCTAATTGCTAATAAAACAATGTGAAAGGAAATTCACACAAAGATCTTCTGACTCCTGGAAAAGGGAAGAGTATTAAAAAGAGCCTGAAGGCAACCCCAAAGAATTTAGATTTCCACTCCAGTTGGCACAAAAAGAAAACAAAGCACAAAATACTGAAAAAAAATAGGATTTTGCGTCATTGTTATCTATCCTATAGGTGAAAGATCCTATAGGGAAAAGATCCCTCAAAATTCCCACTTTGATTGCTGTACTTCAAGATAAAAAAAGCTAAAATAGACTAAATGCCATTCAAAATATTGTATATATACATGTTACTGTTCAGTAACACATCAGGAACTGGTTACTGTTCAAGTAACATGTTTCAAAAGAATTATTTTCAACTCCAAGGGCTAAGTATAATACACTTCTCATACCTAGCGGGAAATAGGCAAATAGTGAATTTCTGCAGAAACCAACTTAAACTTTTAAATTCTGTAACATGCACATGTTTATGTACGCCATGTGCTATAATTTATAGAAGCATCTTTGATCAACAAACACCTGGGTATTAGGCACAACAGTGAAGAGAGGTAAGAAAAACTGTCCAAAGGCATCAAGTACTATAAAGGATGAAAATCACCATCTGCATTACCAGGCAGCCTAGAAGAAATTCAGCCTTGTAGTGGGAGATTTACAAATAATGAGATACATGCATGTGACAAGCATATATACTTAAGCGAGAGCAGGATCAGAGCTTATATGAATAAAGTCAATGTCAAGTGCCTTTTGACTTTAATGTTTCTGGCTCAGGCTCATAACGTTTTACATTTAATTACTGCAACTATTTCAGAGATGTCTGCACAATTTAGCAACGTTTTGAAGCATATGCTTAAAAGCTCTGATGAATCAGAGCCCGAACTCAAAAATAACTATTTAGTCCTCACATTCACTCCCACAAAATAGGAAAAAAAGTTATCTCCACATGATAGAAAGTTAAAACAGACAAGGCCAATATACACTTAGAGCATTTACAGCAATGCAACACGTAGCTCAATAAGAACCATCTAAGTCTGAAAATGTTCTCCGAGTGACTCAACTGAACTTAGAGGGTTTCAACAACTTTCATAATCAGATCATAAATGACTTTCCCAAGGCCACACAGGAATTTCTGGCTCACTGCGAGTCAGCTCTGTCTCTGAAGGCCAGAAAAATGTGGTTTTACTAAGTGAGAATTTTCTCTAGCAACATCTGTTAACACAGCTCACATTAGTTTAAAGATGACCGGCTTCATCTTGCTGAACAAAACGTATCCTGTGACACTTTCTTCAAAAAGAGTGAATTTCTAAAACTATTTGTTTTGGCTGTACACTCCTTTATTTTCATAGGAGCTTGCTTTCATCCATATACATAAAGCTTCTAATAAAGCTGAATAAAATTTTCATCTATTCAACTTGAAGTCCTAAGAACAGATTAGAACTCCAAAGTCAAACACAACTCAAAAAGGGCACCACAGGTCTCAGAGAGAGAAGTGCGGTCTGGACATGGTGTCAGCAACTGGGAATTCTGCAGATCGGATTCCAGTGTTTTCACTGACATGGCCTGTAGGGGCTTTCTCTCTGCTTCCTGTACCTGCCCTCATCACAGCTACCTTCCACTCACACATCTTAGGGGGACTGCTATTCCGTGTTTGTATAGGATCCTGCATACTAACGGTGCTACTTAGCACCAAAAATTACTTGCTTTGTGATATCACGCCATCTCATACGTTTTCATAGTACAAATATCTGCGCTCTACGTAGAGTCGTTAGTTTCCAGGTCCTGGTTTATTTCTGTTGTTAATGACCCGTGAGCGTGTTTTAGTAATTAAGGAAGGAGCAGATCATGGGAGTTTGAATGCATGTACATTGCCTAAAAGTATTCAAAAGCCCCTGTGAGGATCCACAAGTAGAAAAGGCAGTGAGCACAGAGGGGGAACTAATGCCCCTAAAAATGCCTCATTTTAATATTTTTCAACTACATTAATAAAAGACAGAAGGTGAATTTAGTGCAAGTCATTAAGCAATGCCAAATGCAATTTACTATATTCAAGCATACTTAACAAATAAGATTTCTGGAATGACAGCTGATCCTTAAAAGAATGTAACCGTCTTCTGACCCTTGATGTTATTAAAATTCCACTTATTAATCCCGTCTTATTGCCCCTTTGTTTTCATAACATTTTCATCAAGGATTAGGGAGATATTGTGAGGCTGGAAAAGCTTACATTTTCTTCTGTGATTCAGAACAGCTGCCATTCTTGTTTGGATAACCCTTCATCCATATTCTGAGTTTTACCCTTTGTGCCTTCCAGCAAAATCATACAATGCACCTTCGTTTTACAAGTCTTCCTCCATCCATTAGCAGCAGGAAATTAATGCAACAATCTAATTCTACTGCTATTTACTTTTTTTACAAACAGAATACATTAGATAGTAAGGCGCTGCACTGATCTACTCTCTTAAGCACAATTGTATCTGAAGACCTTTACAATTTCTCATACACACGTTTAAAGTTTTTGAGTGTGCTCAGTTCCACAACATCTCATCCCTATTTTCCTTGCTGTTACTTTCATTTTCAAAGTAGTACATGAATAGCAAGATATGCTGCAGAAGTAAATGTAAAAGCATCGGCAGGCTTCAAATGGGCTCTTACTTTATGTGTAGGTTTTTGCTCACATTCGGCTAAAAAAAAAAAACTCCCTCCCCAATAAGCTATTATGTGCAGCCTTGAGTACTATTCTATTTAAACGTCTCATTCTCAGCTCTTAAAAGCTTTTGCAAAAGACAGATGGACTTTTCAAGGGCCCAAATTACAGGTATGACTTGTCCAAGAGAATAGCTACAACATTAAAAAAAAATGCAAATGAGGATAAAAAAATTACCTTTTTATACAAGCATTAAAACAGTGCTTAAAATATAGAACTCAATTCCTGGACAGAAGATGAAATAAACTAATACAAAGCAAAGAAGAAGCTGACAGGTGCATATCAGCTGGCAGGTGCTATTGCTGTTTTATTAAGATATTGCTGACACATTCATAACAGGCTCAAGAGACAAGAAAAATAAGAAAATTCATATACTTCACACCACTTGTGGTAATTATTTAGCTTCAAGAAGTGGCAGTATACAGGGGTGGACTTTTATTTTGCTATTACTATAGATAATTACAGGACTTGCAAATTAAATCTTGGATCTGTATTAATTGTAGTAACTCAGCAATAAACAGTATTTGTTTGCCATGAACCTAAGCAAGTCGATAACGGAGCTCAACGCATTTCTCCTTGAGACTCTTATATTAAAATGTATAAAAGCAATCAGAGAGTCAACCTAAGATTCACAGAAATTATTTTTACTATAAACACGTAAAGTAAAGTTACTTTCCATAGTTTTAAATGTGGAACTATTACTTTGCATATTTTTTAATGGAGAGCTACATTTGACAGGTAACTATCATGTAATATTGACATGTAACTATCATAGAATCATAGACTCATACAATCATAGAATGGTTTGGGTTGGAAGGGACCTTTAAAGGTCATCTAGTCCAACCCCCCTGCAAGGAGCAGGGACATGCCCCACTAGATCAGGTTGCTCAGAGCCTCATCCAGCCTGGCCTTGAACATTTCCAGGGATGGGGCATCCACCACCTCTCTGGGCAACCTGTTCCAGTGTTCTACAACCCTCAGTGTGAAAAACTTTTTCCTAATATCTAAATCTACCTCTCTCTATTTTAAAACCATTACCCCTCGTCCTATCACAACAGGCCCTACTGAACAGTCTCTCCCCATCTTTCCTGTAGGGAAATTATATGAAAGGTACTTCTTCATGCATAATAAAGAAATCTTAACTGGGTCTTGTTGCACAAGCATTAACATTAAGGCAAAATAAAGAGTTGCCTTGACCTCTAAGCAGATTTTAAAATTACTACACATTATTAGGAAAATCAATAAAGTACATGGAAGTATTGAAAGGCTCCTAGATGTATACTGGAATATAAAAACAAAATCTTTGTTTTATAGACTTAGAAATATTTACAGCGAGGTTTATAAATTAAAATTTCCAACTGGACTTATTCTTTCATCTTTCATAAACTCAACTATCTAAATTTTGCAAAGTTTTTTTTACAAAGGCTATCTCAGTTGGCAACTAAATTAACATTAAATCATCAAATTAACACAGCTATATACTGATTTGCTCTTAATAACAATTAGTAACATTTCCACAAATGTGCTTTGACAGAACACAAAACTGCAACCAGAAGTAGAAAGTCTAACAAATTATCTGTACAGACTTCTTTCCTGAAACAGGGAGAATTACCAGTTTGAAAATAGTGACATCTAAATATGATAGGGAGAAAAAAAAAAACAAAAACAAAAACAAAATTAATATTAGCAGTAGCCAAAAATTAAACCAAAGGAAAAGGTGTAACTGCAGTCATCTCTTTTTTCCTTCCATTAAACCATGCTCTTACCAGTCTGTCGACTCATTAATTGCAGCTTTAGCCCATCCGCCAGCATCAACAGTGCCAAACCCAACATCGTCGTGGGAACTGGATGACGACTGGTCAGAGAGATGAGGAGGGAGGACCGACAGCCTGTCATCTTCAATAATGACAGTGTCATCCTGGGGCATGTTCACCGTTGGAGACAGCTGATATTTACCTGAACAATAAAAGGGAGAAAATACCCAAAAACTAAATAATGGCAGAGAGTGCCTTGAATAATATATAATCACAGCTGATAAAATGTCATGTCAAACTGCAATGCTACTGGTAAGAGTGACACAACACAGATAATAAAATCACTTATGTCTTACTTTATAGGCGTCTTCCTATAAAGAGGTCTGAAAAGTAAGAGACGTCAGTTGTATCTGCGGCCTACTGCAAGAAGATCACAGCATCACAGAAGGCTTGAGCTTGGAAGGGACCTCTCATCTGGTCCAACCCCCGCTCCTCAAGCAGGGACACCTGCAGGCAGTTGCCCAGGACCCTGACGAAATGGCTTTTGACTATTTCTACTCCACTACATCCCTGGGCAACCTGTGCCAGTGCTCAGCCACCCTCACAGTGAAAAAGTGTTTCCTAATGTTCAGAGGCAATCTCTGCATTTCAGTCTGTGCCCACTGCCTCTGGTCCTGTCATGGGGCACCACTGAAAAGCACCTGTCCCAGAAGACAGTATCTTCTCTTGCATCAAATCATCTGGTAGAAACGAAGAATGAGTTCAATGGGGACTAACAGAGCTCATAACTTCCCCTGATCAATCATTCCCTCATTAAATTTGAATCTTGTTTGACTGCTGTTGGCAACTTGGAACACTTTAATAATGTCTCCACCAAGGTACGAATTCTGCAAAGTGATGAGAACTCACGGCTAAAGCTAAAAAACTCAAAAATTTCATTCTCTCCTTTAAAAAATAATCTGAAGGCACATAGGCAAGATTTGGAAAAAAAAAATACCTATTAATTACCACTAAATTCAAATAAGCTTTAACACTATTGTTAAAATGCTTACACTAGAGCCATCACATACATGAAAGAGATATAATAAAGACTCAACATTATTCTTTGTTCAGTAGCAGACTTCATTGGGTTAATTTGTGAGAGCAGCAGTTAAAAGATGATATTTGGATGACTCTTACAAACTAGTAAAACACTGTTTCCAAGTAAAATCCAATTTCAATGTGCATATAAATATTATAAACTCACTACCAGTGCTGCTTTTATAGGGATAAAAATACAGACATAATTATATTTCCCAGTAATAATTTTGATACGTAACATTGAATAACAATTTTCTAACTGCCATATAAAATCAGAAGCAACTTTTAGACCTATAGGAAACTCCATGCCACCAAAAGAGACTAAAAAGTTATAAAGAATATCAGAAGGAATATTTTCATTGCAATGCTTTGTAACATAACAATGTTTAAATTGAATAAATCCAGCTTTCAGGATATGTGCATGAGACACAGAGTTGGGAGGATGGAGGTTATACAATATTATTTGCATGAGCATGGAAATATGGAACTATCACCATTTAAAATTTTAACTTGGAATAAACAGAGGTTATTTCAGTATCTAGAAACACTAAGCCAAAACTTGTTCTAAGGAAAATAAAGATTTGCGAATCAGGATGAAATTTATTTAGTTATTTGAGGTAATGGCTAATTATTAAGTGTGATTCTTTCATATTAACTGCACATAATTTTTTATGTGATATAATATCTTTTAAACTATTTTTTCCTCCTCAATATTAATGCTCAACTTAAAAAGATCTGTCATTTAAAATGTTTGGTCCTAACTCTCACTATATGCAACATTATTTCTAATGAATTATCATGACATTACCTGAATTTTATTCCTAGAAATGTATTATCTTACTAAAACAATTAGAAAATTGTCACATCTCATGAGAAGAAAAGCACTAGCTTAATCAACTGGTAATTTGTCAGCAAACTGTAAATTATTCTAAAACTATGATGCACTGCAGTAATACTATACAGTAAAACTTTTATTTCTATTACATAAACTGCTTCTACAGACACATTAAATATCACTCTTTCTTTTTCCTACAGATATGGAGATAGGGTGTAGAATTAGAGGAAAATATTTTTTTTCCTCTATTCCGGAAAAGTTTCAGTTACCATCACTACCTTTGCATGAAATTATTAAAAAACAAACAAACAAATAAAACCTTATGCATAGAGAGCTAGCTAAAATCATCACTGTGCTAGATGATACATGTTGTATAGCTTTCCAAAGTGGGGGAAACTGGCTTCAAAAAAGATCGTTGCAAAAGGCTGAAGAAGTGGCTGGAAGAAAAAGGTACTGCATGGTGAACATCTCATTACTGTCAGAGTGAAATGAATGTGTTCAGTTTGCATAACAGCTGATTCTTTGCCCAGCAATAGCTTCTTTGATGGACAAGTTAATGTTTAGCCTGGTAATGCACTTCTTTCCAAACATAATGCCTACAAGACTGTTAAGTCTATAGTTAATAATGTCTCCAAAGAATAGATTGCGAAAAGGTATAACCTTATGGCATGCGGCAGATTGAACTTCCCATTTGAGAGGCTGCAGTAATTCAGTAACATTTTTAACTTTTCACTACCCTCCTTTATATCTGACAAGGGTGAAGACTGACATTTTAATAGTTGCTTTGGAATTAAGGAGAAAATCCATCTGACATGCCTACACTTTTCACTGCAGATGAAGCTAAAAACAGGTGAAAGGCTTCACCTTCAGCAGACGGTTAGAGAGACCTCAGCAATGGACTTGATACATTCTTCGGAGACAACTCAGTTGAAGTGGACAGAAAACACCCTTGGAGAAAGCAACTCTGCAAATGTTGTGAGAAACATTACAAAGAAACATCAAAGAAACTGCAAATCTTGCAATATTTGACTGATGTACAAAACGGAGACACTGCTTGAGCTGTCTACAAACCTCTCCAAGACAATAATTTTCCCTTGGGCTAGAAAAGTCCTGTAAAATGTAGACTCTGAACACACTTCAAGGCCAGTTTTTCATCTATTAATTCACCTTCAGCAAGATAATCTGTTATAATATGTAGTATTTTGGATGGTGTAATAGAGAAGGGAAAACATTCTCCCTTTCAAGTGTGTCTCATTTCAGGACAATGAGGCTCAAAGTTCAAAAAGTTACCAATCTGAACAAGCGTAGCCTGAGGACCATACCAACTATGGGGTAAGAAGGGTTCCCATCTGTCTCTGTAGAAAAAGAAGTCTCAGAGCTCCAGTACCAAATGGCTGGTCTCCAGGTCTATGAGGACGTTCAGCTCAGAAAGAAAAATACACCAAACAGCAACACTTAAAACCTGTAATACTACAGATCTAGAGTAGACCAGAAAATAGTTTGTACCTGAATTAAACCACCAACATAAAGAGCTCCAAAACAAACCCCTGGGCATACACAGTACATAAAATGAACAACACGCTTGATCATGAAGAACCCAACTACACAAAGTCCTTTTAAATTTTGAAAATCCCTGAGGTCTGGTTAATCTGTTTGCTGTGATAACTTCGCTCCTGTACTACACTGCATTGTCACCATACTGTATCTGGTTTGGTTCTTGTGCTTTTGCTATTGCTTTCTCTTTGGATGAGAGTCTAAGAAATCTGTTGAACATCCTTATGATATGTTCAAAACCAAGTATTATTTCATGAGTGACTCTAATGAGCATTTTGATAACATGGGATTTAGATGAATGGTACACTTCAAGTCTCTTCCTCAAGTAGAGGGCCATGCTCTGACATGGCAACTGATTCCTAACCTGCCTGACCAAGAAATCAGCAACAGCTACGCTGTGATGAAGAATGAAGTATTAGCCAAAGTAATAGAGAGTAATAAGTAATTGAAATAATAATAAAACAAAATAGTGATGATGATGATAGTGATGAAACTTCCTACAGAAGGGATACAGATAATCATGCAATGAGAAATTAATACTTTTCAAAATCTTCATTTTTCACTAACAGCATATTTGTCCCCAGCAATACAATGAGTTTTGCAAAATTTCTCATAGATACTCATGTAATTTAATTTTCCAAGCTAAACAGAGGTAAGAGTTGGAATAAGGCCAATAAAGCTGTTGAAGTGTCTAGACAGTAAGTCTTATGAGGAACAGTGGCGGGAACTGAGGTGTTCTGGCCTGGAGAAAAGGAGCCTCTGAGACCTTATTGCTCTCTACAACTACCTGAAAGAAGGTTGAAGCCAGGTGGTGTTGGTCTCTTCTCCCAGGTAACAAGAAACAGAACAAGAGGACATGGCCTGAAGTTGCACCAGGGAAGGTTTATATTGGGTATTAGGAAAAATTTCTTCACCAAAATGGTTGTCAAGCATTGGACCAGGCTGCCCAGGGAAGTGGTGGAGTCACCATCCCTGGAGGTATTTAAAAGACGTGTAGATGGGGAGCTTAGGGGCATGGTTTAGTGGTGGGCTTGGCAGTGTTAGTTTTATGGTTGGATTCAATGATCTTAATGGTCTTTTCCAATATAAATGATTCTATGATTCTAAAAATGTCTGGGGAACATCTAAGAGCAAAATTTCTCCACTATATCTAGGCTTTGGATTTCAAGAAATTGCTCAGATCTGTCAAGACTATGGTAGCAGACCACCATATTCTGATGAGATTCCTGGCCACAGAACTGCATTCTGCTTGTAAAGGGTTATTTTCGTTTAATTGACACACACAGTTAACATCCCTAGGTAAATTCTTTTCAGCAGTGCTTCTCCTTGGTTCTATCCTAAAGAAAGCAATTATTTACATATAGAACAAAGTATTTGCTCTTGTGTAGTAACTATCAAATTTTATGAATTCCTCGGGGATCTTTCAGGATGAAAAGCAGATTCAGTGCAAGCTATTTTTATTCTGTGTACCCCCTGATAAATGACTTCCGTTTAGTCACCGTTAGCAACAAAACCCACCATGTTCATAAAGAAAATATCAGCAACTAGAAGAAAGAGATGAAAGAGGACTTTGTGTTAAGATGTTTGTTGAATAAGAATAATTTATATAGCCATGTATTTGCGTAGTGCAAAACTGAGGAGCATAACGGATGATATACAAGAACAGCGTACCAGAAGAAAAGACTGGAATTTTCAATCATAGAGCCAAGCAAGCCAGTATAACACAGTTGTTATTTTGAATGTACTATTAATATACAACCTGAAAATATTAAAAATAAATAAGCAAACATAATGGTTTATTATAGCCATCTAATTGTTAGAAGATAAGACCTAGTTTGTATAAATTAAAAAAAAAAGCCTTGTCAAAACAAAAATATAATTCCCTGAATACAGGAAGCAGTATCTCCTCTCCATCAGAATTTTTCAGTGAAATATTATCAAGTGAAAAAGCAATAATCATCTAGAAAAGCAGATCAACATAAGAATCGTCAGAAACATTAAAAGACTCGTAGTCTTTCTGCAGCAAGCAAACATCATTTTACATAATTTAAATCATGTTCCAAAATTAGTATTTTATTCCCACTCTCACAGCAAGGCTCTGACAAACAGTTCTTGCTGTCAGTTATGGATTGAAAGAGTAAGGAAATTGTCTTAAATACCTTTCCTGAAAATTACATTAGATATATTTTAAAGAAACAACTCTCTTAAAGTTTGTTCCAACTTTGAGCAATGACTGAAACGAGCAGGCATTTTCCAGACCTTGAGACGATCGCTTTGGAATAGCCTAACATAGCAAGGAAGAAAACTCAAAATCCATCAATTTTATCCAATAGCCAAAGAAGCAGAAGGACCTACTCCTTCACACATTATATCAAACCATGACCTCCCCACCACAAGGTGCCAAGGGTACTAAAAGATTACATAGTTAAATTCATTGGGGGCTAAATAAAAAGCCCCAGTTCAGAGAACCCGTAAGTCAGAGGGCTCCTCTGTATGGGGAGAGCACTCAAGGGAACCAGCCCTGTGTAAAGCACTCCTCTGGGCTTGTTTTCATGGCCAGGACCAGCATGGCAAGGTACAGATCCCCAGTCTTCCTCAACCAGATTGTTTTTAGGACTAATCCTTGCTTTTAGGCCAATTTTCAAGAGAGGAGGAAACCTCTAGAAGAGTCATGTAACACCACATACACATTCTCAAAAAAATAAAATGTTCTGAGTTTTTCCTCATTATCAATGCTAATAGGAGAGGAAATCCACTGCATAATAAATGATAGAGTCTTATAAATATCAGCTACTCTGAAACAAGCAACTGTACCTATCTCTGCCAACAGGTAAGAATACTTCTCTGTTGTAGGGCACTGCAAGAAAGCATGCATGCAACAATTATCACAAAAGATTGTATACATTGCAGTTTTAACTTAGTGGTACTGATCCATTCAGCAAAATTAGCATATCAGAAAACTGACTGCTACCTAAAAACTGGGTTTACACATGACAGTTCCATGAAACTGCCGTGACTGCAGAAGGGAACGGCCCAGTCCTGGCTAGACCAGTTTTCAGTTACGCTGGACTAGATCACATTTATTATGAGGTTCAGGCACAATTTGATTTTCCAAGTGCTTCCAACTAAAGCATCAAGAGATTTCCGTCACAACCAACTAACTTTCTACATAGTTCCTGGTTTCTGAAAGCAATACAGAAAAAAAAATGATGATTTAGAGGAAATAAAAATATCAACTTCAGGTTATAAAACACAAATGCATGATGGATTTTTTTTCCCTATGTCTACACTGCAGAGTTATCCAAAAGCATTCGTTTTTAAGAGCTTTGGAAAAATTTTTGGTCTTTTTTTGAAAATCAGTTATCAGCTGCAGCTAAAGGGATTACACCAGACTGATGAAGCACTAGTTCGATTTGGCATGGCAAGTCCTGTGTTCCTTTGATGTGGAAGTAAACCGCATTGCTGACACACATGCACACAGATTCTCTCAGGGTTTCTTCTCCCATCACTGGACGAGGTGCTTAAGCGATAACTCGTTAATGCTTATATGAGCTCTACGTGTAAATCCTCTGCAACACTGATGGAAAAAGCAGAAGGCAGTGGTTTGCAAATGTTTTATCTAAAGCCCTGACACCACAACTAGTCTCTTCTATGGCAGAGTAGTGCTAAAGACTTCAAATTTTTTTAATCAGTCTTTGAATTTTTCAACAAATAGTGTTTGGTTTTTTTTTTAATTGTTCTCTTTAAAAGCATATGACTTTGGGTGCAAAGGTTTCATGCTTCCTTGATTCTCAAGTATACTATTTTTCTTTTGAGTTGCATCCAATGTAATGTGATAGAACAGAATATGATTTATTTCTAATTACTGTTGTCCAAATGTACACACAAAAAAAAGACAAAAGTCTTAACTGATGAAATATCTTAAATAGCAAATCTGTGGATTTTCAGAGAGTTTAACAACAGTATTATTCTGCTACCACAAAGAAAGAGCAAATTAACATACAAAAATTTTAACAAAACAAACAAAAAAAACCAACCTCAAATCATAGTGAAATATATATACAAACTGTTGACTAGAAAAAGCCTAAGTCATGGACTTTCATTTTCTAAGCCTAAAAATCAATCTCAAGGAATCAAAAGCTAAGTTCAGCCTTGCTTCATATCAAGTTTATAGCAGCATCTTCTAATATAGTCTGTGTGTGTCAAGCACACTAAACAACATCCCAGATTTAATGGCCATGTCTTAAGTTTAAAACTTGCAATTCAAGCAAGCAATCGTCACATCGTCTGTCAGGTGCTATTTTCATCAAGCTGCTTCTTGTGTTTAAATTTGAAAATCCTTTCAAACTAATCCCATCCTAGTCAGTAAATCCGACCACTCCTGTGGTAAGGCAAGTCTTTATTACCTAGCTCTGTACATCAGCAGCTGAATTGCAGCAGAGCAACCGCTAATAACCTCATTATCCACTGGGGCCATGCAGATGGCATGGCACAGAATCTACACAAGGGATGCTTAAAATTAGTTATGAGGTTTTAAAATTGGTGTCCTGCAAAGCAAACATGCAAACATTCAAACAAATTAATGAAATGCCCTAATAAGCATAAATGGATGCAAGTTTGCCTTATTTTTTTTTTACTTTAGTATGACTGAAACAGAGGAGAAGAAATGCTGAAATTAATTAAAAATTCCCATGAGTCACTGACTTTCATGCAAATGAAGACTCAATATGGAGATTAGACCAACCAATAATTAATTGTCCCAGATCAGACATTGAAAAAACATGTTAAATGCTCCTGTTATTTGTTCTATTACCTGCCACAGTATACAAAATTTGCTTTTAATTCCATGTACTGATGTTTTTCCTTACATTAACTAACCAAAAGGCTTGTGTGGAACAATTTTAAGGAATGTTTTAAGTTGATCAGTGCAACCTTGGAGTTCCTTGATTTCCACATAATACATTAATCACTCTTCAATAAATCACAGTGAGGAACAACACCACGCCTCGATTAGCAGAGCTGATTTGACTCACCCATTATCCTACTCAGCGCCGTGTTCCTCGTGGGTGATTCACTGAGACCCTCGATCCCGCCGTAGAGGGAATGGGAAATCCTCCGCTCCCGGTCATCCAGCAGTGTCTCTATGGGCAGCTCTGGCCCACAGGGGCTCCCAGGTGACTCCAACTGCACAGAGAGAGGAAAATTAGCACCCGGGGTCCATTTAGCAGCATGGGGGAACTGTAACAACTTGCCTAAGGCCTAGAACTGTCTGGGCACCAAATGAGCTAGAACTCCTCACGCTGGACAAATATAATTTGCAATGACAGCTTTGCTTAATGACCAACTTTCTAAGCCACTTTACAGCGCACCTCCCATGGCGCCCTGTCAAATTCCAAGTCCTTCAGGAGAAAATTGGTGAAAAAACCTAACGCATTTTGGTGTCTCTTTGTTGGATAATTTCTTAAACAGACAGTTCTGGCTTTTTTTCAACGCTATGAGGCAGACAGCTGGGCCACCGTTCCCACATTGACAGCCTGTCAGAACAAGGCTCCTGTCACGAGCGCGGAGCAGGAACTCCGTTTAGAATTGGGCTGCTGGCGCTTTTTGAAGTGCTGCAATTTGCTTTCAAATGTAATCATCATGGAAACTCCCAGGAAACCCCACCCCACGTATTAGCAACCAATACATAAACACTCAAACATTTTGTAGTTAGGAGGGAAACAAGAAAAAGAAGTCACGCTTCAAATTAACTTTTCTTTTCTTTTCTTTTTTTTTTCCTAATTATGATGAGTTCTTTGCTCTGCCTTTCCTGGCCACAGGATACAGAGACCTCACATGCTTTGTTCCATGTGGAAGCTTCCCTGATCCCTGGCACCGCTGCAGCTTCCAGGCAGAGCCATAAAAACCAGACCTGACAAGACCTGAGGTGCTCCCCCATCCCAGCCCCCAGCCCCCATCCCCCAGAGCTGCTGGTCCCTGCCGACCACCCCTCCAGGCAGCCCTCTCTGGGGCATTGAGAGGAAGATGAAGGACGTGGTGGAAGAAGAGAAGGAGACGGGCTGCTTGGCCACGTGCACAGGGGAGAGGACTGCATGTATGGCTGCTTCCCTGCCCCAAATGCCTTCCCATCAGAAGGCTCCTCTGAGCAACTCCCCAGCCTTCGCTCAGCCTTCCAGCCTCCCAGCTCAGCCTTCGCTAGCAGAAGCCAGTCATCCTTTGTTTTCCTGAGTACACCTCTCAAGTTTTTCAAAAAGAGAGGGGAGAAAAAAAAAATCAACTTTTTCTCAGTGAGCCCCATAGAATCAGAGCTCAGTGGAAAGCAGTACCTGTGCGAGGCAAAGAAAGACTGATGGTGTCACCTGGCTGGGTTTAGCCACCCCATTAGCAGCCACTGTCAACGCAGTCCCTGGGAGTGAGAAGAACGAGTGTGTGGGCACTCACCGCTCAGCTTGGATGCCAAATTCGTCAGCATCCAGCCACTCACCGCAGAGGTGAAGACTCCCCACACCATCACCCACTCCTTGCATCATGCAAGCCTTCCTGCCCTAAAGCTCTTGGTTCACCTGAGCCCTAGCAGCCTGCTGCTACTCGGTACTGCTAGCAAAGGAGCTTCGCCGAGACCATTAAACCAACTCATCTAACAGCATGAACTGCCTCCAACTCTAGCAAAATAATAAACAAATATTAAAAAATAGATGTGTTCTGCAGGGTAATTGTATGAACTCACACATCAAAGCATTATCTGGTTTCAGCAACACGCCTCTTCATATTGAAGTGTACGGTCAAAACTTAAGAGCAATGTCTCACACAAATCCCACAGCATATATTTTATATGTACTGAAATACAGCGGGGACCAGATTGCAAGATACTGAGCATGCTGCAAACTCTTTGAAGCCGCTGGGAACTGGGAATGCTTATTCCAAGGATTGGTCTCGAAATGAGCACGAGAGGAACAGTTCATACTTTCAGGAATTACAATAACAAGCAACATGTTGGTTGGTTGGTTTTTCTTCTTTAAACAGCTGCCCATTATTAATCACTCTACCCACAATCCCCAGATGACTAAGAAATGTATGCTATGAAAGATTTTTAAAAATCTGCTTCAAGGGCTACAAAGGACTCGGCTGCAGTCTCCACAGCAGAGGCTTTGAAGTCAGCCCGATGGACTAACGACTTCTGACATTCAGGCGCTGGCGTAGCGCCCAGTACACGGAGGGGTGGAGGTTTGCAAAACACCGCATTACAAAGTCGAGGCAACCATGATCGGGAGGTCGCAGAGCCTGCAAAAATTATTATTTCTGTTCAAAGCCATCATCTGTTTAATATAAATGAGATATTTAATGAAGTTCCAAATTGTAGACTTATCTCTCCCAGTTTGATAAGCACTGGGGAGATTTACTGCATCGGAGGGTCAACACAATTACAATTGGAGGCACGTCAAGCTGCAGGAGAATAATAAACTTGCAGTGCAAGTGAATTAGACTCAGTAAGGTTTAAATTGTGAAATGAGGATTTGTTTTATTAGTTTTTTTAAATTGCAGATTACAAGTGACAGCTTTACTGAAAAGTAAATTAAACAATATTTGTAGCCTCTTTTAAAAAGGAATCTAAGGCAAATTCAAAAAGAACAGAAATGTTAAATTCTGAAACACTGTAAGAAAAAAAAGCACAGCAACATTGGACTGCTGAAATTTGCATGATGAAGGCATTAAATGATAAACTAAACTTTATTTCGCTGCCTTTAAATAAAGTGTGAAAATATCAAAGTGCTTTGGGATTTATTCTCCCAGTGCTATATTGATGACTATGTAACAAGTGTCCAGCTTTTAGTGAGACATATTGCACAGTCCTTCTTTATGTGACAACCCATCAACTTTCAAACTCATTTGTAGGAAGGTCTCAAGAGATTTGCAGAAAGATACTGACAAGAAGAAAGTTCAATCAGAAAAATACATAGAAATTCACTCCTGGTACAGCAGTAAAGTACAGGGTAAATAAAATAAATAGCAAGAACGCTGCGTTTAGATGACTGTGTTTTGTAAAGTGAATCACGTATTTTATAATTTATATGGGGAAAACTTTTTCCATTTCTAATTAGCATCTCAAAAGATGAGTTAAAATACAGGCATTGACAGTCAACTACACAAATATTTTACAAATGATATGATGCTGTTTATAAAATAGCAAAAATTAAACAGGAATTACACAACTGGCTTTCACAAAAAAAAAAAAAAAGTATTTTCCTTACATTGTTAACAGAAACTTTGTGTAAGAAAAAAACAACACATTGAATTTGGAAACTCTGCTGTCGGCAAGAGAAAGAGACCAACAGTCCAAAGCAAGTTTGCAGTTCAAATAAAGACCTGCTCTTGCTGATGCATTTCTAATAAAGAGCTTGAATTACACATTCCAGTTCCTTCCCTTCACTGTTACCAGTGCTATCCGGTATAATTTAATTTGACTAACTAATTTAATTTGATAAAGACTAGGTAACATAAGCAAAGATGTATGAATTCCTGACCTTCCTTAAAGTCCTGGCTAGGAAAGCAAGCTGGTCCCTATAGTTTCTATCACTAGTTGCCCCTGCCTCGCAGAAGCACTTCTTGGTGTGACAGTTCAGAATCATGGACCGGTTGAGGTTGGACTGCACCTCTGCAGATTATCTAGTGCAACCTCTTACTCAAAGCACGGTCAGTGAGAGCAAGTTGCCCGGTGCCTTGTCCAGTTGGATTTTGAACACCTCCAAGGATGGAGACTCCACAACCTCTCTGGGCAACCTGTGCCAGTGCCTGACCACCATCTCAGAAGAAAACTTTTTTCTTATGTTTAAAGAGATTCCTTGAATTTCAGTTTGTGCCCATTGCTTCTTGACCTGGCAGTAGGTATCCCAGAGGAGAGTCTGGATCTGTCTTCTTTACTCCCCTCTTCAGCTATTTATAGACACCTCAGGTATGAGGATCCCTCCAACCCTTCTCTTCTCCAGGCTGAAAAGAGAGAGTTCCCTCTCTGGGTCCTAGCACTGATCTATAATAAATGATCATATTCATAAAAATGCTATAAAACCTTGCATGCTGCAGATTTTCTGTAGCTCCTTTTCTCTCCATTCTCTTAAAATAAAAATAGAAACAAGAATTTTTTCCTTTTTAAAATAAAAAGGTCTCTACCCTGCCCTTTGTCATTTAGATAAGAACCAGCTGTTTGCTAAAGCACTGTCTGTACTAACTAGCCCAGCTGCTGCTTATCTAGATGATAAAAGGACAACTAATGTGGTCCTTTTTACTTAAACACCACCATCCATCCTATCTGAAGTTATGCACTTAAATATGAAAAAAGTTTATGCATGAGAACATTGCCAAAATATTCAAAGCATAAACAATTTTTTTTTTTTTTAAAGAAACAATAATCAGACTCCCTTTTTCCTTCAGAAAGTAAATTACCCACATACTGGCATGCAAGCACTATGGATCTTAAAGAAGCCAGTATACAAATTCGCTGCATATTACACTGCATCCAGGGCACTGAGGCTCTTCCTGTCACACAGAATTATTCTCCAGGCTTTCTTTTTCCTTTCTGATCTGTGTACTTGTGACTAGGATGTTCAAAGTGCTTCAGCTTCCTTTCTCAACAGAGACACCTTTACAATACTACCAAAATTAAATACAGATTGCTTTCTTACCACCCAATTTGGAATCCTGCTTTAGGGACACACTTTGCAAGATAAGAAAATGCAACAGCAAGCAAAAGGGTCAGGTTTGACTTATACGCACAATCATGCACCAGTAAGTGTACAATTGGTACAGTGTTTCTAAGAAATAACTGCATTCTTGTTCTGACAATGTTAGAAAGCAAGTAGAAGACAAAAAATGCTTTCAGAATGGTGGGAGGGAACCCACACAGCTTTGCAAAATGTAGTTAGATGGTAGATGCACAGAACAGAAGACACTATGATACTACAAAGTACAAAACTATGTGTCTACTCACCCAACAACTAACTGTTAAAAATATTTCTTGGGATATTTGCTACTTGAAGCTTGGATGTTTACTATTGGAAGTCATGCACCAAAAAGACCACCAGAGGCCTAAAAGCAAACTATCAATGAGTACTGTATTAGAAGCTCAGGTAAAATGTGCCATAATTTAAAAAAAAAAAAAAACCCAAAAAACACCAAAAAAAACCCAAAACAAAACAAAAACCAAACAACCCCACCAAAACAATATGGCCAAAGAAACTGAGAGAAAGAAGAAAGAATTTTAGCAGCACCCTTCAGAGGATTCTCAGACTGAAGGTAAAATGTTCACTAAAGACATCAGAAATAGGAAGGTGTACAAGGAATCAGTTGGGCCACTTGATGGCAAAAGTGAAAGGGACACTGTGCGACAAGCCGGCAGCAGGGAAGCTCAATGATTTCTTTGCCTCAGTCTTTACTGCTGAAGATATCATGGAGATTTCCCCACTTGACATCATTCTTTGTAGCAAATAAGGAAATGAGTGAGATCAACCAGAAAAAAATACACAGGAGCATTACATCAAACTGGTAGGTGAGAATTTAACATGTCACCCAGGTTGGATGGCATTCTCCCAAAAGCCCTGAAAGAATTTAACCATGAAACTGTGTAATCGCTGGCCAAAACGTTCAAAATACTGTTAAAAATGGCCATGGTGCCAGAGGACTCATGGTTGCCTGGTTATCTAGAGGGGATCTTGGGAACTACAGACCAGGAGTCTGATCTCCTTCTGGATAAAATGGTGGCATCTACAATAAAGATGAATACAGTAAAGATCACTGAGCATGACAGACATGGGTCCATAGAATCATAGAATCATAGAATCATAGAATGGTTAGGGTTGGAAGGGACCTTCAAAGGTCATCTAGTCCAACCCCCCTGCAAGAAGCAGGGACATCCCTGACTAGGTCAGGTTGCTCAGAGCCTCATCCAGCCTGGCCTTGAACGCTTCCAGAGATGGGGCCTCCACCACCTTTCTGGGCAACCTGTTCCAGTGTTCTATAACCCGCATCGTAAAAATTTTTTTCCTAATTTCTAATCTAAATCTATCCCCCTCTATTTTAAAACCATTACCTCTCGTCCTATCGCAACAGGCCCTACTAAACAGCCTTTCCCCATCTTTCTTGTAGGCCCCCTTGAGGTACTGGAAGACCGCTATAAGGTCTCCCCGGAGCCTCCTCTTCTGCAGGCTGAACAGCCCCAACTCTCTCAGCCTGTCCTCATAAGAGAGGTGCTCCAGCCCTTTTATCATCTTCGTGGCCCTCCTCTGGACCTTCTCCAACTGGTCCATGTCCTTCTTGTGCTGGGGGCTCCAGAACTGGACACAGTACTCCAGGTGGGGTCTCACCAGGGCAGAGTAGAGGGGCAGAATCACCTCCCTCGACCTGCTGGCCACGCTTCTCTTGATACAGCCCAGGATGCGGTTGGCCTTCTGGGCCGCAAGGGCGCATTGCCTGCTCATGTTAAGCTTCTCATCCACCAGCACTCCCAAGTCCTTCTCCTCAGGGCTGCTCTCAATCCATTCCCCGCCCAGCCTGTATTTGTGCCTGAGATTGCCATGACCCAGGTGCAGGACCTTGCACTTGGCCTGGTTGAACTTCATGAGGTTGGCACGGGCCCACCTCTCCAGCCTGTCAAGGTCCCTCTGGATGGCATCCCTCCCTTCCAGCGTGTCGACGGCACCACACAACTTGGTGTCGTCGGCGAACTTGCTGAGGGTGCACTCTATCCCACTGTCCGTGTCGCCGACAAAGATGTTGAACAGGGCCGGGCCCAGCACGGACTCCTGAGGGACGCCACTCATGACCGGTCTCCACCTGGACATTGAGCTGTTGACCACCACCCTCTGAGTGCGGCCATCCAGCCAACTCCTTATCCACTGAGTGGTCCGTCCATCAAACCCATGTCTCTCTAGTTTAGAGAGAAGGATGTCGTGCGGGACAGTGTCAAAAGCTTTGCACAAGTCCAGGTAGATGATGTCAGTTGCTCGTCCCTTGCCCACCGATGCCGTCACCCCGTCATAAAAGGCCACCAAATTGGTCAGGCACGATCTGCCCTTGGTGAAGCCATGTTGGCTGTCACCAACCACCTTCTTGCTCTCCATGTGCCTTAGCATGGTTTCCAGGAGAATCTGCTCCATGACCTTGCCAGGCACAGAGGTGAGGCTGACCGGCCTGTAGTTACCTGGGTCTTCCTTATTCCCCTTTTTAAAAATTGGGGTTATGTTCCCCCTCTTCCAGTCATCGGGGACCTCACCAGACCGCCACGACTTCTCAAATATGATGGCCAGTGGCTTGGCAACTTCATCCGCCAGTTCCCTCAGGACCCACGGATGGATCTCATCAGGTCCCATGGACTTGTGCACCTTCAGGTTCCTCAGATGATCCCGAACGTGCTCTTCGAGTACAATGGGCAGTTCTTCATTCTCGCAGTCCCTGATTGCACCTTCTACAGCATGGGGAAATCCTGCCTCACTGGGATGCTGGAGTTGCACAAAGGTACCAGTAAGCTCTTCAAGCTCTCAGGCAATTAATCGAACGTGACATATTCATATTCACATTTTCAAAAAGCCGCTACCAAGGCTTCATATCAAAGGCATTAAAGAAACTAAATTTTCATGGGACTGGACTAAGTTTTCAGCTTCTGGATTGAAATCTGGCTAAAGGATTGGAAAAAAAGATCAGTCTTCAGGGTGGAGAAGAGTCAGCTGTAGGTTCCCCTGGGGATCAGGGCTGGAAACAGCTTAGACTCATGAGCAGCTTTATCAATAACTTGGAGGAGGGAGTGAAAAGTGAATCCCTATGTTTGGAGAAGATACTAAGGCCTTTTCAAAAGTTAAATGAACTCCAGAAGGTCACCATAAAACTAATCTAGCAAGAAAAGAAAAAAAAAAGCAAACCTGTCATATCAATTTCAAAGCAGGTAAGTAGGTAATACACGCAGGGCAAAATGATGCTGAATGTTTTATACTTCCACACATACTGGGGGGAAGAAAAAAAAAAATGTTTGCTTGTTTCCTTTCTTTTATATTGAAATCAGTAATTTGAAAAGTGTCTCTCACTGATCTGTCTACCAGTCAATTTACTTAAACCCTTGATGAGGTCCTTATATGGTCTGGATTCATGACTGTTTCTCCCCTTCACGGTATGCTCCGCTTTCAAGTCAGCAACCGGAGCAAAGATGGACAGGCATGCAGAAAGAAATTTGGGGATCTGCAAATCATTTGCAAGCCTTCATTTCAGGCAGGTTTGGCGAGACATTAATTCTATCAAAAAGGAGGATAGACAAGAAAACCCTTGAAATCTCTCACTTTGAGGAAAATGGTGATGCTCTCCTCTTAATAGCAGACAAGTGCCGGCTGCGCATGACATGAACAGAGTGCAGATGAGCAATCTGTGCCTCTAAGCTGTCCAGGTTGCAGGACTGAAAAGAGCAGGATTCCAAAAGTAACAATTACCTTTATTTTCTTGAATCAGCACGTACTGTCGCCAGCTGCACAGATCCGCCTGGCAGTCGTGCTTAAACGCTGTGTATGCAGTATGGCTGTGCAGCCAGCAGCTGTTTGCCCATACAGGCTAATCATAATAATGTCACTAATTAACAGAACACTGCGCACGGAGCTCCAGCGTTTCCTCCTTAAATCTTAGGCTCCTCAGCAATTAAAAAAATGTCAGCTCTGTGTTAAGATACAAAAAGCTGATGGCCATGTCTTCTGAAAACTGAGGTGCCAAATACTGGCTGTCTATCAGTCACTACTAATGTTGTTCTTTTTGCCACTATCTGCACCACTTTGGAAATGTACCTTAAAGTCTCTCTGTGTTTATAAAGGAAAGCTGAAGAATCAACACCCAATGCCGATCACAGAGGGCAAGGCTGAAAGTTGAAAAGATAGACTTGAGAGCGTATTCAACTTATTTGAAAGGGGGGAGACAACCTTTAATATATCCAAATCCCAAATTAAATGCTTTTGTTACACTAATCTAACAGCATCCATCAAATATTCACTGTGTGATTTTGTCTGGAGTGGCTGAGACACCAAACAAAGCTTTTCAAGGTTTGTAATGGAGCAGCTTACAGAATTAACTACATTACTGTACTCTGCACAGATGTAATGCAAACAGGAGAAAAAAATCAGTTATACAGTTTTGGCTTGGAGTTCACTCATAACTACCATTCACTCCATGCTTATATCAATATTTACTACAAGATCATTCACTTGAAAACCTGGATGGATTATACACTATCTCCTGGTAAATCAATGAAAATTCTTTCTACAGGCTGCTCTTCAGTTCAGCAAAACCACAACAGCATAAAAACACTTTTCACCTTCTGGGAAGTTTGTGGTCTCTTTTGAGTTTACATTTATGTAAGAGCTGATGATGTAAATGATCTCCTCACTGCCTCTCTGAAGACAAGATAATACTCTTACGGTGTTGATGTAGCCTTTTATCATCACTATAATTGCTTTGGAGGCTTAGTCTACAACACAAGACCTGGTGAAGCTGCATGAGATTAATACTGGCATGAAAAAGTAGTATCAGAGGTCAATTTATAAAGTTTTTAAACACTTTCATGCTCAAGTCAAGTAGACTTTGACTTCTGAAACCTAAGAAAGCTTTCTGACAAGGAAACAGCTTCTCTATAGCCAATGGGAGGCAACTGTCCTTGCCAGTCTAAACTCAAGACAAGAGGGGTTGAGCCATCCTAGATAGCAACCAAAACACAAAATGCACACGAAAATTCTGGTCTGAACTGAAACACAGAGATATAGCACTCTGCAGAACCATGCTGTTAAATTAATTCTCCCTCTCTGCAATTCTTAGGGCTGATTATGAAAACTAATATTAAAACCAAAAGAACTACACTCCTACTACTAACTTTCTTAAAATCCAATTCAAACTCAATTTTACTGAAGAAAAAGCAGACTGTGTTGCCTATCTGTCTCAAAAGAACTGAGTTTAATTTTGCAAATGTAAAACAATTACTGGACTTAAAGCCAGAAAAAAAAAAAGGCTTGGGTTTTTTTTTGTACTTTTTATTGTTGTTTTTTTAACAGCCAGATAGCAAACGTTTTTATCGTCCAGATGTTTAGCATACATCTTTTTTGCACTGGCATTATCACTCCTTGTATAGATTCCCCTTCCAAGACACCTGTGGCTGTTCCTTAGCACGGCGGGGAATTCCAGGGTGCCAAATCCCAACCTCGTGCCGCGATGCAGGACTGGCCACATCACTGGAATGGAGCGGAATGAACACTGGTGATGGCAATGGACAAAAGGGAACTGTGGTTCTGCAAGACTACCAAGAGCACAAGCTATATTTTTGTCCATAAAGTGGTGCCCTGGTTTCTGCTGAGATAGAGTTAATTTTCTTCCTAGTAGCTGGTATAGTGCTGTGTTTTGGATTTAGTATGAGAATAATGTTGATAACACACTGATGTTTTAGTTGTTGCTATGTAGTGCTTACTACTAAGACTCCTTTTTAAAGGACTTTTCAGCTTTTCATGCTCTGCCAGCGAGAAGGCTGGAGGCTTGGAGCTGGGAGGGGGCACAGCCAGGACAGCTGACCCAAACTGTATATTCCATCCCATATGACGTTATGCTCAACATATAAACCAGGCAGAGTTGGCTGGGGGTCAGCGATTGGTGCTCCAGGACTGGTTGGGTGTTGGTTGGCGGGTTGCCGCCAGCAGTTGCATCACTTGGGTTTTTTGAGGTTTTGTTTCTCTCTCTTTTTGTTGTTTTCCTTTTCATTAGTACTGTTATTATTATTATTACTTTACTTTATTTCATTCTGTTCTTATTTCAATCCACAGGTTTTCTTACTTTTACCCTTCAATTCTCCCCCCATCCCACCAGGGCAGGGAGGGTGAGTGAGCGGCTATGTGGTGCTTAGTTCCTGACTAGGGTTAAACCATGACAAGTGGGTGCATGCAATGCTGAATCAACACAGGAAAAAAAATCGGTTGAACAGGATCTTTTTTGGTTTTGTTATTTTATGGTGACTCCTTGGGAAAGCAAAAAGAGAGAGAAAAGCATAGAAAACACCAGGGAAATAGTTTCTCAAAAGGTAAACATTTCTTTGCGTCTTTAAGAAAAAAAAAAAAATCCCATTTCTGAGGAACTGAGATTGTTTAGTTTGGAGAAAAGAAGGCTGAGGGGAGACCTTATTGCTCTCTGCAACTACTCAAAAGGAGGGTGTAACCAGGTGGGTGTTGGTCTCTACTCCAAAGTAACTTGTGATGGGATGAGAGGAAATGGCCTCAAGTTGCGCCAGGGAAGGTTTAAATTGGATATTAGGAAGTATTTAAAAGATCTGTAGATATGGAGCATAGGGAGGCGGTTTAGTTGCCACCAGTCAGATGTCATTTATTTTTTGCTCTAATACTAAAAATCTCTGCTGAGACCATATACTAGGTTGTGGCAGCTACAAGAATATTCTAAGGCGACAACCTGTGTAGTAGCACATCTAAGTAATCTACGTTGCTGAATTAAGCATAACGTAGCTGAGGCTGCCGGACAGGGCCAATATCCGATGCTCCTTGGAAAGTGAATATCACTGCAATGCTCGGTTGCACCCAGCTGCTCTTCAGCTGGGTCTCAGTCCACGCATCCGTTACTGAGGGGCTGAGCTGACTGAATACCATACTCATATATGGTAAACAATATTATATCAGATTAATAATATCTCAGGTTTAAATTTGTCCCATTCTTGAACAAGGAACTAGTTTAATTGTAAAATGCTCAGAAAAAAAAAATTTCTTTCTTCACTGTTCATTGCAAGACTTTCAGAAAACCAGCTTCTTGAATACTGCCAGCTCAGCAGGTAAAGAGCTTTATGTCGTGCAAGTTGTACTTTCATCATATGAAAATATGCAAACAGTATTGACATCATATTTCCTTTGGATGAATGTGATGAAACAAATAATTCCTGAGAAAAAAACAGTTACAAAAAATTATTTTCTAAAGATGATGACTACACCAATAATTGCACATCATCACTTTCCCAGTTCATTATGGCTTATCTCACTAGCTTATTAAGGAGTTGGCAAAATGCACAAAAACGTTTTGTAAAGTAGGCTCAGACAGACAGAGCTCTCTATCCTGCTCCTATACATATACATTTCAATGTATCCAAATCTGGTTCCAACATCGGTTCTTTCATCTTGGAGCATATATACTGTAGACTGAGCTGTGCCTTTTTTGGCATGTGATTTCTGCAAAATAAATCACACTAAATGTCAAGCAGATGTAGGGCACCAAACTGTTCTTAACTTCAGTGAGCAAAAATTCTATTGGATTTAAGGAGCAATGTCTTTGGTTCATCACTACTCATTTGCTCCATCCTGTTTACAAACACTGTCTTGATATCTTTGTTCTAGAAGAATTTCATTAAGAGTGAACATCTTCCACATCGTTTTTGAAAAAAAAATTACACTATACAGAAATAGTTTAAAATATTTCACCCTTTCTATGTAGTAACATACATAAAATGCATCTGAAATTGGGTAGGAATAAGAAACAGTCTCCAAAAGACAGTCTGTGCTCTCTGGAGTCCAAGTGCAGACTTATGGCTGGAACAGGACATCACCAAATATGAAAATGTCAGAATTCCTTCAACACCACGTGAGAAACCACCTAAGCTGGCTTTCTAGCAGCTGTAGTGTACACACAAACCTATGTGTATTAAAGTTGTGTATAAGCAGTTAATCAACAGGAGCTTAATACTTTTAGAGAGGTTAGTGTCTTTTTCAAACACGATTTTATAATATCCTATGGACTGAAATTTTTTAAAGATCAATTTTATGCATTAAAATACAAAGTATTCCTTTCCCCTTCTAGGCAGGATCAGCAGTACCAAACCAATTTGTGCACATCATTTTTGAGCCATGACACTCCAGAAATACCATTCCTGAAAAGACCTTACTAGTATTAACAAGAAAGAAAGAATGACTTTTAGATGTCTTGAGAACAGATGCTTCCTTGACCCACCATTCAGCTACACCCTATTTAACTCAGTGCATTTCTACAATTTGTCCAAATAATTTTGAAGTCTAATTCAGTCCTCCGCAGCATCTGCAGTCCTACTTAGTATCATATGCCCACATATTCCAACTATATAGCATTATTTACATTAATCTAGAAGAGAAACTATTAGAAATAATGAAAATGTTTCAAAACATCAACACATGAACACCACACTGGAGGATTCAGAAGCTGCAAACAATACCAGAAAAAGAATCACCACTTCACCCTGAATTCAGTATTTCATACTTTCCTGCAATGAAGGCCAAGAAACAACATATTTAAAATCTGAAATAACAGAAATATTTGCATCAAGTTTTGCAGAATATTTATATGGAACTTTTAATTGCTTAGATAAAATAAAACAATGAAATGTAAGAGCTCTAATCTTAATTTAAAAAGCTGAAAGTGACAAAGAAGCAAGTCAGACAATGCTGTCTATGAATGAAAGATTCAACAGACCTACACAAAAACTCCAGAGAACAAAACTCACATAAACAGTGAGATCCAATTACAAAATCAATACAGATTTATTCAGTGTTTCCTGTTATTCATTGATGAAAATACTCAAAAGAAAAACTTTATTGATTGGTAATAAGGTTAGCATGTCTAACACTGAAATTCAGATAATTTTGTAATTCTCTCTTTCTTTAGATTCTCAAATACTATTTTCTAGGTCTCAGAAGAATCATGACATCTCTTACAAACAAAAATAACTTAGAAGTGAAAACTCCCAGTCCTGATGTCAAAAGCGTATTACCTCATTGCATTTACTTATTCGCCTGGCCACAATAAGCTGAATCATTCCCCGTTTGTTTCCTTCAGTGGACATGGACCTCCTTAAGGTTTCCATAGCATCTTGATTTGTTTTGCCCAATAATGATTCTCCATTTACCGCTATTAGTTGATCGTTCACTCGAAGCCTGCCATCCTGGAAAAGGAAAGATTATAGGCAGTTATATAAAACACGCATAAAAGATGTTTAGTCTGCTGGAGAGAGGAAAAAAACAAATGAAAAATAATCAAACAACTATGCTTAGTCCTAACAGTTTATGGCCAAATGAACACGGGTATAATAGCTTCCACTGCAGCCACTGTAGGAAATGTCCATTCCAATTACAGATTTGCACTGCAAGCTATTATCATAACCTGTTTGCACGAACAGCATACTAATTGAACTGCACCAGCGACGGCTCGTATCCTTCCCGAGAATCTGCAAGGGCTGTTTAAACCCTGGGATGCACAAACATATGAATCTGAGCAGAAATCTGTTACCTCTGATGGTGTAATTGGAAAAAGCTAGTTACAGAGCAACCTCATTCTTCTTGAATCTGTGGTCATTTTCAAAATAGCCTTATTATGGAAAATCAAGGAAGACCAAAGTACACAGATGTTCCCTCTTACCTTGGATGCTGCTCCACCATTAATAATGGACTTGACGAAGATTCCTAAATCGGCATGGTTTTCTTTTGACCGGTTACCTTTGACGCTCACACCAAGTCCAGCTGATCCAGAGTCATTCAATGGAACTTCAAATGTCAGGAATTCCCTGGTGCCATCAGGTGTGAGGACAAGCTCCTCTTCTTCTGCTTTCTGTCAAGAAGATTAGCATGGGATTATAGAAGAGCATTTCTCTTTGGGAATACTGTTCCTTCTACAGCTATTAGCAATAAACCCCCCTGCTTTTCACTACAATGCCACAATATTTTTGACTAATTATTTGAAGAAACACGAACAAATAGTGTATTTTCAATCACCTCCAGCTGACACCTAGATTCAGAAATACCTTATGTTTGTGTCTAAGTGCTTCTCTGTCTAGTAAAATAATTGAATTGTGTGTCATTACAGAATGTGCCATTAATACCAACTCACAAGTAAGCTGCTGTTTCGTTAGCCGAAAGAGCTGTATCAGGAATATTTTCTTACTGGCAAACCTACAGAATTTTAAAAATATCATCATTGTCTATTGCAGCTTTGCAGTCATGGGGAGAAACTAAGTGCAAGAAAATTAAATTCAAAAATTATTAATTCACCTCATTTCGTTTAAAACTGGCTGTGTTAGGAAAAACAGAAAATTACGCAGCTGAGATCTGCAATAGCACATCTCTCTGCTATTACCAGGCTTAGCATCAAATCCAGCTCTGCACGCCAATTTTCCTTTCTTTCCCAGCTCTGTCCTTCACCTCTGTCCTTTTACCGACATTTTTGGTTCTTTGCTGCCCTTCAACACCTAGTTTTAGCCTGGTTGGGACAATCTCAGGTTTTGAATACCTGGAATTACAGTCCCAGGCCTGCCAGAGTCCCTGGCGAGGAGTTGCTCAGCAACACCCTTCTGTGCATCCAAAAGCCAAGCCTGTGCAGGAGACCGGCCTTTCGCTTCCCCTCCTGCTGAGCTCGGGGCGATGGTGGGCTGGGGGCGGGGGCCCTGGTGTGTCTCCACAGAGCGGTGACACTCATGGGGGTTGCAGGTGTGGACACAGCACCCAGGAAAGAAAACGGTCAGGCCCTGAGGAGCAGTGCTCATGCACAAGAGGCTGCTGACAAAAGGAGGAACAAGAGGGATGAGCTGTCCACCAGCCCTGTCCCTTGCAGTAGATATTGTCCACTTGTCTCTGACCATCTTTCAGTTATAACAAAGTGGTTATAACCACTTTTGTTTATAACTTTATCAATTAAAGAAAAAAAGTCATGCCCTTAAAGACAATTGTCTGCAGTGGGCTCAGTGTCTGGCCTCCAGAAAGATGCCCATGAACCTAATTGTGTTAGATTTTTCCCATCCCATTCCCTTCTCCATGAAGGAGAAAGAGTAAGAGAATCTCCACCAGAAGGTACACAGTAATGCCCAGCAGTTGGAAGTTCTTCTCTGGAAGAATTAATCTGGACAATTTTTTTTCATAACCTTAGCAAATATGTCACCTCCCTCCCTGACACTGATTTTATACTGGCTTTTCCGACATCACTCTCATCTGCTTGCAAAGCTCGCTCCTCCTATTTTTCTCCTACTCTCAGATACTTGGAGCAGGACAAAACACATGAGAAGATAACGTGCGCTTGCTGAGTTGTCCCTGTTTCTTAAGATCTAAGGAAATGCAAAGCTGACAGGCTCTTCTGAAATCCAAACACAGACTCCGGCAAAGAGGGATGTGAAAGCCATGTGGAGTACAGCAGACTGAGATGATCAATTTGGGCACAAGCATGCCAGTTGTGTCTCCATTGACCTAGAATGCAATGCGAAAGCGTCACATGGGAAGGCAGTCAGGCTGCTGAGAGAACCAGAACAGCTGAGGGAAGGAAAACAGGAGCTCTGTCTTTTCCCACTTGGTTAAAAGCATGAACCTTAATGTGTTCATCAGCCCCTTCCCTTGCATTAGACACTATTTGCTTGTCTCTGACCATCTTTTGTTTATAACAAAGGATAATGCTTCATCAATTAAAAAAACCACAGCAATCACAACCCCCATCCAAGTGCCATAGCTAATCTAGCTCGCTTATCCAAATTATCCATTATCCAAATACATCTCTTGGCCATGCAAAATGGTATGATCTGTGCTAGCTGTCAATAATAAAAAGGTGCGCTGTGTTTGTGAAAAAATACTCAATCTAAAAAATATTTGCCAAATTTTGGGAAAATTACATCCCTAATTTTCCTGCTTGGGTCACAAAAGCACTCGTTACAGCACACATTTGAATGCATCTTTTGTCAGGTGGCTGCAGAATAAAAAAAATCTGAGACAGATGCACGTTACCTTTTAGTTTCTGTGACACTGATCACTTTTGTATTCCTTAATAAATAGTAGGAATAAAAGTGTGCAAGCCAAAAAGGAGATAAAGCCAAGGCAGGATGCCTGGGTAATCCAAGGAAGCACATAAGCTGATCGGATTTTTCTTTACTACTGTTATAATAAATTTACACTCAATTCCCCCCTCCCTCGGTATTTTCTAATGTTCTAAAGAATATGCCAGAACTTCAGCCACAGCCATCTCCTTTCCAAGGCAGAGAACTACACTGCTGCCCTGCACAGCCCATCCCCTTTGGGTGTGCTTCCATCTGCCAAAGGGTCAACTGGAGACAGCACCTCAGTAAGCATCCCCAAGACCTGGCTAACGGCCACTACACTGCTTCTCTTCAGAAAGACCAAAGAGCTGCGTAATCAGCTCAGCACTGTTCTTAATGTGAGGCTTCTGCTTGCTTGCTTTCTACAGTCTTAAATAAAGAAAAGATCTAATGCTAATATTGGGCTACAGACACTTGAGTGTGGAGGTGAAACTTAAGGCCTAAGACTGGAACAAACTTCTCCTTTGTAGCTGCACATGAGTGAGTAGATCATGCATGTGAAAAAATGAGAAACAGTAGCCTCAGCACTGGAACAGAAGTAGTGACGCCTTGAGAAAATTGCTCAGTTCATCCAAAGAAAAAATTACCATTACTGGGCTAAGGCTAAATTGCTTTAGGGACCTCATCAAGTATCCACAGCTTTCTTCAACTAAGCCAGCTTGTTTCACCACCATACCTGTGACTGTGATTTTAGGGACGTGAGAAGCATTTTGCCCTTTAAAGTCTGTGTGTCATCTGTCAGTACCATATGCTTGAATGCAGATTTTAGAAAGAGAAAGCGATAGAGAGAACAAACATTTCTTTTTGATATCCTACTTTTTTTTTCTAAGAATACTTAGGAGAAAGATGTGGCTTTCAAGAGCAACTAAACCATTAAGATTCAAGAACTATAGATATGAAAGTATCAACTCTGACATTTGTGTCACACCATGGTCTTACTATATACAATATATTAAATACAACTTCATACATACAAACCTTGCAACAGAACTACAGAGTGATCAGGAACCTTTGAGAATGTCATAAAGGAGTTGTTCTCAGAGAAATAAGCAGGAAGATTTTAGCCTGATATCAGAATACTTTGAATTAAAGTTGTAAAAACAAAAAACAAACAAAACCTTAGAATGGCTGAATCTTTAGAGTACCGAAACACTACATGTACAGCGACCTTCTCCAAACAATTAAATATCAGCTATTATAAAAAAGTCAAATTTGCACTGAAATTGTGTTGAATATTAAGTATCTAAATGTAACAGACCATAGAAATCCCCCAAGACACACATGAGACAGCACAAAAGTGCACAAAATTCTAAAATGCAGCATTTAAAAATTTCAACTGAGAACACAATCACTTCCTAATTGCAATAACTTCCATTTGATCTTGATGTACTCTAAATTAACAGCTTGACTATGTCAATCAAACACCTCAACACTATTCTCATGATTAGTTGATCTGTTCGAGAAATTTATTCCTTCATATACATTGATAGGCCAGCAGTAAACATGCAAGCAAAATTATGTACTGTGAACCCTGAACAAAAAAATTCAACTCCCTTAAGAATTTTCACACACTATGTCCAAAACAATTAACAGCAGAACAATATTCTGTTCAGATAGAGTCTGCTGAGGAAAGGTCATCTGAAATGACTTCGGCTGGATGTATGAAGCTGCTCAAGTATGTAATTTGTAATAAAAATTCGATTGGTAATAAAATATGTAGGTAATTTTTTTGCTTCCAATTCATACTTAGCATCAATTTATGCTAAATGACATTTGAGATAAGATTTTCACTTTTAAAATACAACATATATATATATATCGTAAATTTAAAGGTAAACTTCCTGACTAGAGCAAAATTAGGGCCATGCTTTGATACATATGTAGATTAAAAAAAGCCATTGGATAAACTGGAGGGAAATTATTTTTCTCTTCTACATAACATTGGTTTCTGATCTGATCATAAAACCTGAATTAATTTTATAAATGATGTTAAAATGAACCTTGACACTAAAAGTGCAATAAGTCTATTTCATCATGTTAGCAACAGCATCTCTTCCTTATCCTTTTATGTTTCAAATACTATGGAGAAATTTTTTGCTTGGGACTTCTTTCCTTTATAAAATCTCATCAGGGTTCAGCTGGTGAGTAAGCAGCACGAGATGAGTGAAAAAAAAGAAGCCTATCAGCAAAGAAAAACCTCCCACCACCTAACAAGGGGAAGCAATTTTCAATCAAGCTGGGACAAGTTTCCAGAGTGGCTTGCTACAGCTACAAATCCAGCTGCATTCTCTCCAGCGAAGTTCACTCTCTTGCAAGCTCAGACATGCTCTCTTCTCAGCAGCTATTAAGCACTGAAACCTGGCTGCAAGTTACCTTGTGATCACATATAGAGAAAAGAAAGAAGTTTATCATGGGACACTCCGCAAACCTCCAGTGCACTCCTGTTTTCTTCCTCAGAGGCAATTAATAAAGATATGTATCTCCACTATTAGAGGGTAACCTGTATTTCCAAGTTATGTATATAACACAGACGAAAACATTTACAGGGCTCTTGTACGCACACGTGTATGCCTATCACTCTTATATGATGATGAAATTCACATGATAAATTACGTAACTATAGCATAAGTCCTACCTAACCCCTCCAGTGACCCCATCTACACTATTCATTTTACCTGCCCCCCAAATCCTGGTGTATCCAGCCTTCTAACATCACAGCCTTAAGCCGGTTCACCTCTGTTTAATTATTATTTTGTTAACCTATCAACCTTCTGCCTCACAAATGCATCTTCTCTCTTTTAAATTTGTCTGGACTGAGAATCTCAAGTTCTGGAAAGATGAGTTTGAAGTCCCAAGGACACTAAGAGCCCATCATCTCTAGGAAGTGTAAGATGGAAAAGTAAAAAGGACTGGAATTTGCAAAATCCCCAATTTAGTCATTTGGTTCCAATAATGGAGAATTCCAATCTAACGTCACAGCCATTTCCAGGACAATTCCAACCTTTAGAAGATTTTAATATATAATTCATTACTCTTTCTCACAATGCACCCATGATATTAACAAATCATAACTCCTATACACTGGGAAATCAATAAAATTTGCCTCAGTGTTATTAAAACAAAATAGAATTCTTATTTTAAAACACACATTATGTATGCAACAGGGAGGAAACTTCACTTAGCTATTGTGCAAAAACAGTCTTGACATCAGAGATGACTCAAACTGTTGAGTCCTTCAAGTTAGGCGGGTGACATTGCTGTCATATTAGTCCACCTTCGAAACTGAGATACACCACAAGATGATAACTCTCACTTTTATCATATGCCATCACATACACAAATGTCGAACATGCTCTGAGGAAGCAAAACAACATCCGTGGTCAACAACTGTTTTGTAGGGGGTGAGGTTTGGTACTTATAAAAATGTAGATGTATTACTGCTGGAGGTACTGAAAACAGAGCAACGTAGGTGGCTTGTAACACACCTTTCCAGCTTCAGTCGAGGCCTCTCCTGAGGAGGAGTAACTGCGAGCTGATGCATCCTGCTGCGGGTAGGCATTAAAGATAAATTTAACTACAGAAGCTCATTCAGATTTAAAACTGGACCTCTGGGAAAGACAAGTCTGCCTACTGACCCAATAGTGACATGCACCCTCTAACTCAGTTTCCTCCTGAAATACAACAAGGTCTTTTATCTCTTTTTTTTTTTTTTTCAATCACTCTTATGTTGCATTACAGGTTATAAGGGCGTAAAGTGTCTGCTTACCTAGTTATAAAATTATATAGAGCTTAAGCCAACCAAACAACTAAAATTCTTATGCTTGCTTTCTTTTTCTAACTCTTCCTAGGTTAAGTATTTTAATATCTCCCATATGTTAGATAGACACTAACGAATCTTATTTGCACGTATACACTGAGATTCATTATTCATATTAGCTAAGTTAATATGTCACATCTGGCAAAGACTGCACTCTTGTTCAAATCAAACAGCAGCTGCTAAATATCAAAAACTACATTTGAATTCCGAGATTTTATGGGAAATGTGGTCTGCTTTAATTTTAATCCCATCAAGGAAAAGGTTTTTTTTGCATATTATATCTGGATTAACCTCGGTACGTATTTATACGCAGAAATGCCAGCTGATGAAAATACTGCAAAACAGGCCCCTTACATTTCCAGTTATGTCCATTTTAAGGATGTAATTTTAAAAACCATGTTCCACATTCAAAAATGTCTTCAGTTTAATGTTTCTGATGGATTTAAAAATGGTTTAGGAAAACATTAAATGTTTTCCAAAGCACAAAAATTCTAGTATGTGATTTTAATTTAGTGTGAAAATCAAAGCTTTGCAAAAGCCCATGTTTAAGCACATCCACATGTTTGTTATTTATCTCTATAAGAAGGCCATTGCTTGCCTATGCTAACATTATTCTCCCTAATGCTAACACTCTGATCTAGGTAGGCTGTCACAGAAACTGGTTTAAGCAGTTGAGAGTCTACGTTTCAAATCAACTGATCAGACCACTAAAAACATTTTATTGGTTACTCATCTCATCATTGCCGTCACCATAACAATTGTACCTTATTCAGACCAACATACCCTGTTCCAAACTGCTGTTCCTATCCAAACTTTGTGCTCCTACTGTATATTCCGAAACAAATATGCAGTTGTAATGCTAACCCCATTTCTTTACAAGATTCTTATCCTAGAGAAGTGAAAACGAAGGGATTAGATACACAGCAGGTGTCTGCTCTGCCAAAGGAGCCTAAAAAGCTACAGCTCTCTGCACTATCCCTTGTTCAAGAAAAACTTCAATGCCCAACTCACTAATGACACAGCTCCTTAAAAATCTTTACAGTTCTTTTACTGGCCTATTGGATGTACAAGACCTGAAAGACTGAAGAAACAGATAAAGAGTGTCTGAGAAAGCCAGAGAGAAAAACAAAGTTGAAAGGAAAATAATGTCCTTGTAGAAGTCCGTGTCAAAAACACGCTCACACAAGGCAACACCCGTCCAGGGCACTGGGACTGTGTTTTATTCCTACTTCTGCTGAGGACTTTCAGGCAATTGTGGCAAATCCCTTCTATTTTCCCTGGATTTGAATAGCAAGGAAGAAATAACACCAAGAGTCTAATGCCAACAGTGCAGTGAAACAAGCTTTGCACGCAGCCAATGAGGTTTCTGAGGTTTAGATAGGAATTTTGAGCAACAATGTGAACTTTGCACTCACCCAAATTAGGACAAGTGTTTAAAAGAACCTGATGACCCTTTTGCCTGTGCTAGCAGATGACCAACTAAGGACCTGGGGGACCCTTTCAGTCTCACATCCTACATGTGTTTGACTTGTAAATGCCTGACACAATTGACTCTTATTATCCAAAATAACATAAGGCCGGTATATGAAATAGTATAATAATGGTGAATAAAGACACACACACCAGTGGGGCTTCAGGATGACTCTGCAATGGTGGCACTGAGGCAATTTCGTTACAGAACCCCAGTAGAGGAACACTTACATTGCCTTCCACAGAACTGGCAGTTGGCCAGCAAGTGTTACCAATGCAAGCTTTGAGGAAACAGCTAACGCTGCCCCACAGTGCTGCACAGAGCCTTCCTGGGTGTGCCGCGCTGCAGCCCACGTAAATCACCTGCAGATGATGGAGTCAAAACTAGGAGCCTGAGGGTCAATCCCAAGCACAGTGTTACAGAGAGGTTTACGTGAATTATCGTTGAACATTCCAGGAAATTCAGACTACTCAAAGAGCATTCATAAGCACAGTCACTCAACTGTTGCATTGATTATTCACTAGGAATTAATGTCTCAGTTCTTCTCACTAGTGCCCCAGAACATGCTATTCAATCCTAGAGTACCTCCTATGGTAAAAGACTCTGACAACAGTATCCTGCAGAAGATTACACATTCACTGCCTCTTTCTTCACATGGCCAGTGATCTGTTTCTTATGTCACAACTTTATTATAGTCTGAAACCACTCAAAATAGCAATAAAAAAAGGCTGTTTGTGGCCAGCAGGTTGAAGGAAGTGATTCTGCCCCTCTACTCTGCTCTCATGAGACCCTGTCTAGAGTTTACATGGAGTCTACTGGAATCTACACAGTCTTTCGGTACTTAAAGGGGGCTTATAACAAAGATAGGGACAGACTTTTTAGTAGGCCCTATTGTGATAGGCCAAGGGATAATGTTTTTGAACTAAAAGAGAGTAGATTCAGGCTAGCTATAAGGAACAGGACGGTGGAAGACTGGAACAAGTTGCCCAGAGAGGTGGTTGATGCCCCATTCCTGGAAACATCCAAGACCAGATTGGACGGGGCTCTGAGCAACCTGATCTATTGGAGATGTCCCTGCTCCTTGCAGGGGGGTTGGACTAGATGACCTTTAAAGGTCCCTTCCAACCCAAACCATTCTATGATTCTACGATTCCAGCACTGCTGTTGGCGTAGGCCGATATTAGTCAATGTACAATCTTGGCTCAATTTTTACACATTTGATAACCTATTGCAGCAATGGAAACTGATGAAGCTCTTAACTGTTTTCCAAAGAAGGTTCTGTGTGAAGTAAGAGTTGCATCAACTGAATGACACAAAGCAGCCACAGAAGCTGAAGTCCTGTGTAAGCGATAAATATGAAGCAGGGAGAACTTAACTTATAGTTTTTGTAAAACAGCTTTGGATATGTACACAGTCACTACACATTTTGAAATAATACAAACAGCTTTTCAACAAAAGAAAGAAATACACACACACACACGCTCAGACTACCACCATCTCAAAGCTCAACACTGAGAGCTTCCCCACCCTGCCCCGGACTAAGCTCACAGAACTTTCCATCCATTAATCAATATAAATTACACCCTTCTATGCATTTCCTAGTATATCTCTCATATTCATAACAAGAATAGTTGCAAACAAAAAAATGTACAAAAAATAAACTTGCATGAATTTTTACAAAATGCCTTGGATCAAGTTGGTATTATCACCCCATTCCTATATGTGATGGATTCTGGCATTAAAAAAAAATGTCGCTAATTTACTCAGAATCACACAGAAAATCTACGGCAAGAGCAGCAATTGAGCCCAAAAATGCTGATAAGTTTAGTCATGGTCATTGTCCTTGGATTCTCAAAACACATGGTGGTCAAAAGGAAATTTAGATAATAACAGGAGTATCAGATGTTCAAGTTCAGAAGAAAATAAAAAGTAATCACATTTGCAATTTCTATCAGGGCTGCTAAACATTTATTATTGTTCCAACACACCAACTGCCCTTATTATGTCACTGTTACAAATCCTGCACTCACTAAAATTCATAATATTTTGCTCATTTACAGCAATTTGACAGAAAAACAAATGAGAAGAGAAAACTGAAGTTTTCCGATGCTGCTGAGTGCAACAGTCATGAAATGAAATCCCGAATCCTAAATTTGAATCTCTTTTTACCAACAAACTCCCTACAAAATACTTATATATATGATAATTATTATTTTTATAGCACTATGCTTACATGAAAGTTAACTTGCCGGTTTGAATTCAGAAAACAAACAGTGAAAGACAATTGTAAAAGCAAAATATTACTGAAACACTATTGACTTTCAAAGAGTATGAGGAAAAATTAATTGGCAGATGTTTTACATAGCATAATTAACAGTTCATTTCAATGCTCTGTAACAAGATTAAGATAATTATGCTTGGAAACAGAAATGTAATAATGATAAATTACCAGTTTTCATATTACGGTCAATCTCCTACATTCCAAATAATCACCGCGTTTAGAAATAGGTGCATCTGTTCCATGTTGTCATCATCTGTACACATGGTACAAACTTGTGGCTGGGTGAAACAAGCTTTCAGCCAAGGTACAGGAGATTTTGCTGCTTCAGGAGTAAATCAAGTGCCTGTTCCGTTCGCCAGCAAAACAGAAGGTAAAACCAGCAGTATGGTTCTCACCAGGGCACAGTGACCAGATAGAAGCTGAAGCTGCATTAGCAATTTGCATTTCTTATGGATAACTGGAGAGCAAAGCTTAACTGCGAGCTTAGGAAGCTACAGAACTTCTGATATGGAAGTTCGAGAATGAGAATAAGAGGATCTGTATTCTGTGACAGTGTGCAAAATATGAAGTCATATGGTTTCCTATACCATAGGAATAGTAAGTAAGGAGTAGTAAGAAATAACTCTCTCAAAGATTTCAGGCCACAAATAAATTAAGAAGAAACTAATTTTCAAGGTTTTCTTTTATTATACCTATGAAGGCTCTACCTACTGCATCCAAGTGCCACAATACTAGAGTAAACCATTTCAAAGTAACGGTTACATGAATATAACCCGAGTGTTAATAATTTGTTAATAACTTAGGCTTTATATTTTGGGGTCTACATACAAATTTTATTTCAGGCCTTCTATTTTCAAAGGTTTTTTTTTTTCTTTTTTAATTTTAAAGGTGCATTTTTCTTCTATTTCCCCACAAAGACCTAACAACAAAAAAACTCCACAATCATTTTGACTTTAAATTAAAAACAGACTTGTATTTCACCTCTCTCTCATTTCTATAGCTTCCCTGCTTTCATCATGCTTTTTTTGTTGTTGTTTTTCTTCTTTGCTTTCTACTATCAAGTCCTTGACACTTGGAGACTAAAACCTCACAACTAACAGCGCAAAGATCAGAGCAGGCACAGAAATAGAAATTGCAAGATTAGAAACCTCAAAGACCTGAAAAGCAGACAGAGGAGGAATAAATAAGGGATTGAGGCAGAACCGAGGAGAATAAAGGAAAAATACTTTCAAAAATCATAATTAAAAAAAAAAAGTGCGTGACTGTATTATTAATGTTCAGCTGAGAAAAATTAGTTCTGTAGAACTGGAGTATCACACTTATCCAAAGCAAAGTAGACTGGAAGAAGGGAGGTAACTGCAAAAGCATTGTGCATTATAAATACCCACTGACACCTTTCACATTTAGTCTATTTTTTATTCCCACCCAGGAGTAGGCAAATTTAAAGAGACCTATTGTTCGTATTGATCACTGTTGCTCTGAGCCTTCAAATAAATTACAAAAAAAAATTCCACCCCATAATGAATGAAAAACCCAAGATATCACACAAAAAAACCCCCCATCTTGTATTGACCAGCTTTCTAGCTTCATTCCCTCACTAACCAAATATGTCTCCTCATCTTTCCCAATTCACTTTCTTATTTCCAAGGCCTGCTAGGCCTTTCTGGCTGGTTTTTCAGAAATCCCTACCTACTCATATGCTCCCTGTCCCTCTTGTATAATCCCCTGGTTAACAAGCAATTTTTAACTCACAGCTATAGAGAACAAATGAGACGTACTTGGTCTTTTCTTAGATGAAGTCAGGGTGTTGGTCTCAAAAATGGCAGAGAAAGGATTTCACCATTGAATTTGCTACAAAACATTAACTTTGCAATGGATGAGCAATTGATTTATATAAACACCTTGTAGACAATCTGCCTAATCTTAATGAGGGTTTGGGGCAGAATTGCAATTCCTAAAATCAGGACACTTTTATAAGGCTGCACCCACAAATTATTCTCAATTGTATCCAATTACAGATAGAAATAGTGTCCTGGGCTTTGATCTCCTTACATATCAGCAGTACGTGGTAAGAAACTACGAAGCTACAATCATACATAGTCTAATGAGATACTGCGAGGCATGTTTGAAACAATGATACACCCATTATTTTGCAGAATGCTTATGTGGATGACTTTCAGACTTGAAGGATATCAAAAGCCAGATGGATAAAAGTGAATATTGCTACATTCAACCCAAATGGCCATTTTAGCAGTTACATTCCATTGGCCTGAAACATTAACAGTATCAGCCAATGTACCCTTGACTGTCTCACTGAGACGGCTCTTACATCTCTACCTAGTCTTGACTTTCTTGTTTTCCCAGATATCATCTCACCATTGCTGGTAAGGAATTCTGAATTATCTAGACAAAGTTTTTTCTGTTTTTCCGCAGCCTAACTTATTTCAAATCCCAGCATGAATTCTCTTAATATCTCTATAATTGAATTTATTATTTAATTTTGAAATAGGTACCTAACTGAATGGAGCTTCTTGAAGTATGTTTTTAACTAAGATATAGTATACCTTTTAGGTAATACATTATTGTTATATCCTGCTAGTATTTAATAAAATAAATCTTTTACTCTAGAAAAACTTTTTACACGTACTCATATAATGTGTATTAAGACTGATCTTGTTCCACTGACTAAAATGAGGTACATAAGCAGTATACAGCCTCAATATACAGCCTCACTGACACATCACATACAAATCTATTACAGCCTTCAAAGGGTTAAACTTGATCCTACTTCCCTAGAGTTTCTTAAAAATAACTAACAAACAGAGGTTTGCCATGAGGATACAATTGAGACTTCTATCCAAACTGCCTAATTTCCATGTTTGTATCTCAGGTTTCAGTCATATAATCATAATTTAAACAATTAGTTTCAACAAGTAACCCAAGCTAACAGTCTACTCTTACCATTCCAACTTCAGGCATTTGGCTGTGTATAAAAGATGTAATTTCAAATAGCACTTGAACATACATAATATCTGAATGGTATATAATATTCAAACAGTATTTGAAATTACATTAAAAAAATGTATTTAAAATGTAAAGCTAGAGAGAGCCATCTACAGTATACAAGGTGAAAGGAGGATCTGTGAAACTTTGATAGAGAAGTGTCATATCATTTTAAAAACATTTGGGAGTCTTCCAGTATGGAAAAGACAAAGCTCTTACCGTTTCCTTTGGAATTTGTGACTGGCTTTGTTCTGCATTCTAAAGGAAGTAGAAAAAAAAAATAAGAACACAACTACATATGACATATACTATCTATCAGCAGGGGGATAAACAAAGAGCTCTAATTCTGACGTGAAGTGGTAATGGAAAAATGAAGAGTGTTCATCACACTCCTGATTCAAATTTATCTAAACAAGCACTAAATGAGAGGGGAACAAAAATAATCTCCAGTGATCTTAGGCCAGCACACCTGACTTCATCTGGCTACGAGAGAGGGGGCTAGCTGGCCAAGGAAGAATCACAGCTGCCTGCACCATTTTCTGGCTGGTGGAACGTTCTCATTCAGGGATTTTTCCCCTGGCCTTTCCATTCCGCTTTGAAGTTTTCAAATAACGACCTCAGTAGTCCAGGTGAACCCTTCCAAATATTTTAAACAAGTATCTATTTTTCAAACATCCATTCTCATCTTAACAAGGGATTCCCCTTTTGAGTGTGTTTGGATGAACTGGGACTACAGCACTGGATATCCCAGGACAGGAGGGTGCTTTCAGTCCAACACAGATGGGACCCTCCTGTACCTTGCATTCCTCACCTGTGTCTCATGGAAAAAAGGCAAACATATACCATTGGAAAGCCTTTCTGCATCCCTCAACCAATTCTGGAAACACACGTAAGGAATGTCCACTCATCCATGTCCACCCATACTCGGAGCACTCAGGATACTGCTGGCTGGATGATCGCTTTTGGGCTAACCAGCTATTTCTTTCCATTCAGCTGGGCCAAAATGAAAACTTAGGGTTTACTGGACTTTTTTTTTTGCTTTGGGATGTTTTGCAGGAGACTCAAATGATTAAGCACAAAAATGTAGTGGCAAAGTAGTAACACAACCAACCAGTTAGCTTTAACCTGCAGCCAACAACCAATAAGAACAAAATAATGAAGGAGCCAACTACCAGGAACATGTAAAGGATCTACATGTACCAAAGGGCATATTCACTTGTAGGGTACAGGAGACTAACTCTGCCGGCCAGTCTCTGCTGATACTGAGAATTTAGCTCGACAGCTAAATAACCTAAGTCAATCCTGCAGTGGATTCATGTAGTCAGTAGCAGGCTCTGAGAAAGCCTTTCACAGCAAGTTATGTTTGGTTATGTGAGGCAACCGCGGTACAAGAGGAGCTCTACTTAACTAGAGTAATCCTCATTCCTTTCATAGAGCAAGGGGGCAGGGAGGGAAGATTTTTAAGAGACAATCTGCCTTCGACACTGATGCGGACAAGCCCTAATATATTACCTATTTGGCATTAGGTAACTTGAAGCAATAAAATGCCTGATATTCTGGAGAAGTATCATCATTCTTCCAGATCTCACTGGTTAGAAAAGTTAATTCCTGCCAATTTGATTTTCATAGAATGGTTTAAGTTGAAAGGAAGCTTAAAGATCATCTAGTTCCAACTCCCTTGCCACTACCTTCCACCAGATTAGATTGCTTAAAGTCCCATCCAACCCGGCCTTGAATGCTTCCAGGGATGGGGCATCCACAACTTCTCTGGGCAACCTGTCCCCGTGCCTCACCACACCCCTAGTGAAGAATTTCTTCCTTATATCTAATTTAAATCTACTCTCATTCAGTTTAAAGACATTACCCCCTGTCCTATCACTACATGCCCTTGTCAAAAGTCCTTCCTCAGCTTTCTTGTAGGCCCCCTTTATGTACTGCTATAAGGTCTCCCCGGAGCTTCCTCTTCTCCAGGCTGAACAGCCCCAGCTCTCTCAGTCTGTCCTCACAGGAGAGGTGCTCCAGCCCTCCGATCATCTTCATGGCCCTCCTCTGAACTCACTCCAAGCGGTCCATGTCTTTCTTATGTTGGAGGCTCCAGAGTTGAACATAGTATTCCAGGTGGGTATTATTCCTTGCTCCCACATTTTACTCACTTTTACCATGATCTCCTGCACTGGATGATGGCTCTCCACCACACACGCAACCCCTAATCTGACCACACAGGCTACAAAGATCCCATGCTAACCTAAATGGGCACAGCTTAACATTCCCGTAAGTTTTAGATACAACTACACATTTTTGTAGGTCCCTTCCAGACAATAACAGCAGTATACATCAAAGACATTAAACTCCACAACTCTCCTGAACGTTTATTATCTTCATTTTACTTATAAAGAAACCCAAGGATAAGTAACTTTTCGAAAGTCATTCAACAAGCCATAACCCAAAACATAAAATCTAAACACCTCTTTTATTTGGATTACTATCAGTATGAATGTTGGCAAATATAAAATAGTTTAAATACTGAGTGCTCCTCAGCCAGCAATAGCAAGTCTTGCCCTTAATGAAATTGATAGTATCAGATAACATGATTTTATGCATATAGTTTCTGAGACATATCTCATTCAATTAATATTTAAAGCATACAAATGTAGAAAGTATGATAGAAATAGGGGAAAGATGCAAAGGCAAATTGTTCCTAAATGGCCAAAGAAGGTTTGCATGTGAAAAAGATGATCTGACATGATTGCAGATCATTCCCTTCCCTCCTTCAATATATATATATATATTTTTTTTTTTTTAACAAAGGTAATAAAGGTCAATGAGAGGAGCTGGTTGAAGACTGTTTTTTTTTTTCTTTTAGGATTGTTTCCTACCAGAGAAGAAAGAACAACTGTTACGATGGGTTTTAGTTCAACACCTTCCCCGGTAATTCTGCTCCTGCTCTTTGACAGCTGTCAGCAGAGCACACCTAACAGTTCCTCATGTCACAATGCAAACAAACAAATCCTTATGCAATAGAGGATCATCACACACACGTACTGTCAGATCCTCACAATACCATTTGTTCAACTGGAGCTACAGAAATACGCACCAGTTCAGATGTGATCTCTGCCTGCTTAGCACAGAGCCCACCTACTGCCTGGCACAGCCACGGTGAGATCTGGCTTCCCTGTGCTGGTGTTTGCCAAAACAGCTGAGAGCGATAGCCTCAGCAGCAGCACGGAGGCCGCTGAGCTTGAACTCATTCAAAGGGGTTGATTTGCTGTGATTTTTAAAACTACATCAAGTATTACTATTAAATATCTGCATTACTCACATTGTATCTTTGTTTACAATTACCTAAACAAAATACCTTGTTAAATTATGCATTATAACTTCCTTATTTTACTACAGAAATAATATACACAAAAATAAGACATTTTCTTACTTCTAAGTTTATTTAGAAAACTTAAAAAGCATTTTCATTCATCTTTATGTAAGATAGCAACACTGTGAAAATTACATCATAGGAACTTATAAATGGATTGTTTTCACAGTTCCAGTCATAAGGTAGGGCATAATATGATTTCAAATTGTTTATTTATCTTCATTTTATGACAACTTTCACTTTAGTACCTGAAGTCATGTTCCAAGAACATTAAGGTAAAAGTGTGGTTCGTTTGTGATCTTCCCTGCTACTTTGACTTACTAGGTTTAATCGTAGTTTTGAAAAGTAAAAGGCTAATGTTAAACATCTTGAAATGGCCAAACCAAAATTCATTCTCACTGCATTCAAAATAACACAAATCCAAGAGAAAAATGAAGCAATCAAATCATCGTACCTATATTTGTCACTTATATTTGTCTATCTTCTCACGATAATGCAGTCTAATAAGTTATTTTTAGAGCTATATATAGCTATGATAACACAAATAATAAATAACTTCAGCAGTTTAATTGAATACAGAACAAAGTAAGACTGCTACATTCACAGTCTACCTTTTCGTAACAGAAATTATCTTGAATAATTATCAGAGAAATAACTATACACTATGCAAGTGGAGCAGGTACAGTATGAAACATAATTTTATTTCCATTTCATTTAAATTAATAACGGCAGGATTTCCATTCCACAGAGATTGCATTTATATTCAAAAAGGCTACTGTTTCTTATATATTCCACTTTTTGATAGAAAGGTATTTACATATCCTGTTTTGGCATAGTATTATATGCTCTGAAATGTTTTAGTGAGCAGGTAGTGGGACAAATGGCAGGCTTTCAAACATAGACTTGTCCATATGAAAGGTATAAAATAATCTACTTGTCTGCATGCATCCAAATAAAGTCCATCCAATACCTTCTTCTATAATAAACATTTTCACTAAAAATAAAACTCTCACTTATACATTATTAACAAAATATTTAATTCCAATAGCAGATCTCTAAGAGAATAAAAAACATTCATGTAAAGTGTTCTAAATAAAGGAAAATAGCTGTTGGGTTTTTTTTCTTATATTCAGTGCTGGCCATGCATGTTTACTAGGAGGTGACAAGATCAAATCATTTGCTCATACTCATCTAAATCTCTTAGCTGCTCTCTATTTTACGCACCAGTTCCCTTGGATGGAATGTTTCTTCCTGTCGAAAAATCAGAAGGCTGACGGTCCCTCCCATCTTGGTGCTTCGCAGTAAGGACACAACTTCTTCTTGAGTTTTGCCTGTTAAATCAACTCCATTTACCTGTCACAAAGAAAATATCAGAAATTTATAAGACTCCAAAACAGGAAAAACAGTAGACATTCATACAGAAAAGTCATGTGAATCATATAGGAAAGTATTAAAAAAAAAACCTCAATGAAGCAATTTGCTTACTGTCTTAGTATAGCTTCCACTTAATAGACTAATTAAATATTAACTAATTAAACATGCATTCTTTACATACAAATACAAATAACAAGCAGGACCGCTATATTTCCCTTCTTTTTAGGAGCAACAGTATACTCCAGCATACTCTAAAGCCTACTAATCCCACCTACCAGTATTTTTTACAAGAATTTCTGCATAAAAATCCTTTGGCAAAATCAATGTATGATTCAAAACTGGTCCTGTTTCCACATGCCTTGGTGTTATACGTATCTTCCAAATACACCTTGCACAACAAATTGTGTCAAAAGTAGAAAAGTATTTTTTTCCCCGAAGTATCTTTGGGGTAGTTACTCCTTATTTTGCCTTTGTTCAGTCATCTAACCCCTTGGCCTCCACATACCAGTTACCAGGACAGACAGGTATGGAATACATACAGGTAAATTTCCTTCTGTGTGAGCCAACATGAGTAAGGGAGAAGCCAGAGAAAGGAGGAGTATTCTCAGGCTTGCCCGTTCAGAAACATTCTGGAAATGCAAGGCAATTGAACTAATGGCGTTAAGGAAGGCAGCACAGTGCTCAGAAGTCAGCAAACCATCTTTTTCCTTCCCCTCATAACAGAAAGAGCTCACACGGTTGAGATGCCATAGCTGTTGTCTTAAATGCTTCTCAGTCCCCTTCTACTCAAGTCATCTGGGTTACCTTGAATTACAGTAATTAGAGGGCTATCCTCCAGCAAGAATTCAAGCTGACTTTGCCAATTTTGCAGTAAAGAGAAGTTAGGGCACTGAGAGGCAGTTACAGTCTCAGCTGTACGTCCAGCCTCATTTGGCTTAGGGACGGTAATGAAGAGCTGTGGGTGGTAACATCTTCTATCACTCGAGCTAGATTTGCAGGAAGATCTCTGCTGCGTGCCTATCTTAACAGAAATTTAATTCCCTTGAGGACATCTTCCCTTCAGGAGGGAACTGGCCTTGATTCTCTGTAGCAGTACCCTCCTCTTACTTTGTCCCTTTCAGTTCAGGCTCTAAACCTTTCCAGGGTATTGTCTTCCATACTCGGCAACATCTTCAATAATTTCTGGTCTGTCACACCATGCTGATTTAATGCCACTTACACTTTGCTCCAACTTATTCCTAAACAGCACTGCAAGACTGTGACACTAATAATCACACTGCTAATCTCCTTACTGACATAAGGACATGTAAACTGATGTTTTCATAGCATGTCTTGGTCCAGCTCTTAACACAGTTATGTACTGAAAATGCACAGCTCCTTATCTGTAACCCAAAGAAACAAAGCCAAGGAAAAAAAAGAAGAGGGAAACATTCTCCTATAACATAAACTACTAAGAGCCTTTGGAAGTGAACTAGTGCATGGGCTCATGCCAAAAAAACAGACAACCAACATGTAACACTTCATCACCTCAATTAATCGGTCTCCAGCTTTTAGTCTCCCATCTTGAATAGCTGCACCTCTCGGAAGGATGTTTTTCACATAAATTGGAGCAGAGCCACCAATTGGGACATCTCTTGAAGTAATGCTAAATCCCAAGCCTTCTGTACCTGCATAAAGAATGAAGAATATTACTTGTTAAAATGCACATTTTATATTACGTATTATTTTAATCCAGCAGAACGTATGTATGCCTCACTGATACAATCCATGAAAATACGTATCTAAGACGTAAGAATTACTGCATGGCAAAAAAAAAAAAATCAGAAAGGCACGTGTAGGAACATTAGAGCTGAAGCAGTGAGTCCTGGCACAGGTGGCTCAGCAGGCCCTCCTTGCAACTTGCTGTTCTGACGATTTCCAAATCACTGCCGTATTTCCAACTTTCTATTTCAGATGAGCTGAGTGACAAGGAATCAGAACAAAGCTGATATTCTATCACTGTCTTCCCCCTTGTCAATCTGGGTCTCATCAATGATCCTTCCTTTCCCTTTTGCAACTCTCTCAGCAATGTCAGTCAGCCCCATGACACTGCTGGCCACGGGGTTTTGTTAGCTCAGGACATCGGTGGGTGACAGACAGAACTGGAGCTCAGTGATCTCATTTCTTCTGCTCCGAGGGGCCTCAGGCTGTTTTCTGTCAACAACTCCTCTACCCCGGGGCTTCACCCCAGTTCTTGCTGGTTCCACCCCACCTTCTGCCATGCAGGCAGGGAGCAGAGCCAGGCTGCCACTTCTAAGGTGCTGCCGTCCATCCAGGTGACTGACTATACTTGGCTAAGACTGACTGAAGCGAAACAGAGACATCTAAGATGACCTGCAGAAACCCAGAGGGGAGGTCCAGTCAATATAGCAAATGAGACTTGCTCGTATTTCAGAGAAATTATGCCCACAACTGGTTACTTAAGTGTACCTTAGGATCTCCACCAGCTCTGGGACTCGCAAGCCAAAAGCACAAACAGAAGCCCTTCCTACTATGCAGAAAGCTCATTTGTGATCCCCTCTTTGATGCAATCTGTCCAGTGTTATTAGCAAACTTTGAAATTCTACATTGAAAGCCACCTCCCCCATCCAACATTGCATCAAGTCTACTGAAGACACTTAATCTAGCGTGAAACCAGCCAGCCATTCAGGGGAGAGCATCCCTGACAGAGTGTCAGCATCTACAGCTTCAATTTGAAACATCTCAGAGATTGTCAAGATACATCCACAGTTCAGTTCACTAGCTAGGTACGTGCAGCTCCCACCTACATTTAATCTGACCTACTAAGGCAACCTGCAGTTAGGGCTCAGCAGTATCAGGTATGGTCCCTAGAAGCCGCGCAACATATCCGTTTGCATGAAATCGTGGGGACAGATAGAAGGCAAACTATTATGCAACAGTCCTCAGCTACAAGTCCTGGGAAGCTGACACAACCTATGTGAAAGACACACAACTATAGAACCATTTGAGGTTTAAATTGGGCTTGCGTGGCAAGGTTTTGGTAGCAGAAGGGCTACAGGGGTGGCTTCTGTAAGAGGCTGCTAGAAGCTTCCCCCAGTCCTGATACAGCCAATGCCATCCATCTCCAAGATGGACCCACCGTTGGCTAAGGCCAAGTCCATCAGTGATGGTGGTAGCACATCTCTGATAACATATTTAAGGAGAGAAAACTGCTGTACAACAGCAGACAGAGAGAGAAGTGAGAATATGTGAAAGAAACCACCACACAGACACCAAGGTCAGTGAAGAAGGAGCAGGAGGAGCTGGTGCTCCAGGCACCGGAGCAGAGATTCCCCTGAAGCCCGTGATGCTTCCCACAGTGAGGCAGGCTGTCCCCTGCAGCCCACAGCAGTTAATGGTGGAACAGAGATCCACCTGCAGCCCATGGAGAACCCCATGATGGAGCAGGTGGATACACAAAGGAGGCTGGGACCCCTTGGGAAGCCCACACTGGAGCAGGCTCCTGGCAGGACCTGTGGCCCTGTGGAGAGAGGAGCCCACACTGGAGCAGTTTTGCTGGCAGGACTTGTGACCCCATGGAGGACGCAGGCTGGAACAGTCTGCTCCTGAAGGACTGCAGCTCATGGAAGGGACCCACACTCGAGCAGTTTGTGAAGAACTGCAGCCCGTGAGAAGGACTCCCATTGGAGAAGTTCATGGAGGACTCTCCTGTGCAAAGGACCCCATGCTGAGGCAGGAGAAGAGTGTAAGAAGGAAGGAGCAGCAGAGATAGCATGTGATGAACTGACTTCAATCTCCATTCCCCATCCCCCTGTGCTGCTGATGGGAAGGAGGTAGAGAATTATGAAGTATAGATGAGCCCAGGAAGAAGGGAGGGGTGGGCGCAAGGTATTTTAAGATTTGTTTTTCTCATTACCTTACTCTGATTTGATTGGTAATAAATTTAAATTAATTTCTCTGAGTCGGGTCTGTTTTACCCACGACAGTAATTGCTGAGTGATCTCCCTGTCCTTATCTTCACCCATGAGCCCTCCATTACATTTTCTCTCCTCTGTCCAGCTGAGGAGGGGAGTAGTAGAGCAGCTTTGGTGGGCACCTGGTGTCCAGCCAAGGTCAACCCACCACAAGGTTAAAGCCTGAATTAGTTTCTGTCTTACTGTTCCTTGTGTTAATTTGCTAAGTATACTTTTTTACAGAACAGGTTAATACTTCCATGTGAGAAGGAAGCAGGAGTCCAATTTAGTAAACAGTAGTCTACATAAAGATTTTCAAAATCTGCACAACTACATTTCCTTTAAAATTTAGTAAAACATATTTTATTATCAAGATGGTAATCATGTTAAGAAGTAAATTGACGCAGGTGACAGGGCTGGAGGTGACATAACCTCTTAAAATCTTCATCTTGAACATATTTAAGTCCTCATGTATACACAGCAAGTGCATGCAGCTCACATTGTTCAGGAAATCTGGATCAACTCCTCTAGGCTAACTGTCATGAGACAACCTCCCTTCCCTCTGCAGCATTCAAGAGAGCTGCAAAACTGACATTTGAATTTGAAAGTCTTCATCCACTTTCAGGCTGATATAAAATTTATCAGTGCTATTACACAGAGATGAAAAAAATATTATATCTCACAACATTCATATTTTACTTTGGAGACCTCACAATTTTAATGATGCTTCAAATGTTCATGGAGCACTTTAACTCCTTGCAACATGTGAAGAAGGTCTTTTTAAGTCACATGTCGTCTTTTTATGGAATTTATCTTTTTCTTATTTTTAGATCTGTGTTGAATATTGCTCTCTGAGTATAGGTTTTGTCTGCCAAAATTTCTAAAGTAATATCAGAACACGACTGCACACTTAGGACAGTATTTCATTATTAATAAGCTTAATCCCCATGGCCTGATTACGGCATCATTACAGATGTCTGGTTCACACACTCCACTCTAAATCCCCATGGAAAAAAAAACAGAAGTTGAAATGTTCACATTACAAATGCACACAGGATATAAATCTGGACTGTGGCATTTTCTGCTGTCAAATCTCCAGAAAGTCTTTACCAAAGACAACATAACACCACAAACCCAGAAATTAGCAGAAGAAAATTCTAATTCCTTATTTCTGTGGAAAGAAGGAGCCTTATAGCCCTCAGCTGGGCTACGTTCTGCTATGCTGCTGTGTACAGCGTTGCATGAGGCAGCTTTTGGGTGTCATTTTCCTTTCACCTTTTCTCTGCTTCATTTTACTGTTTGTGAACTATATCTGCCCTATAGCTGTACAAGACAGCTTCATAAACTCCTATGTCTATATAAATCAGAAGTTCAAAAGACTAGGAAACAAATGGATACATTCAACCGAGGCCAAAAATAAATATGACTTCTGTGATTGGATTGATTTTAATTTTTTTTTTCTTTTTATGCACATAACTGATTTAGTTATCTCTACTCCATGCATTTCAGTTGTCCTGTTGATAGAAATGCATACAAGATCTTATTATCTTCCTGCTGCTAAAATGTTTTCAGTTCTTAGGGTGTAAAACTCCATTATAGTAATGAGGGAACTGTGCAAATATACTGTAGGGTCCTCTGATATCTCTGATTTATACTGATATGGGAGAAACTTGACACAAATACAGGTAGGACCAGAACACAAATAAAAAATAAAAGGAATTTCCATCTTTTTGAAAACCAAGAGTCACCCTACTCAAACCTAGGAGCTTTATACTTTGCAAGGTCTAGGTTATTTGAACTACATTCAACTTAATCTCTTACAGATTTTAAAAAGCAAGAGGGTAGAAAATATCTTCCTCCCTCTATAGCTGTCATCTCTGACAATGATCAAATTACACTGAGTGATAATAACATTTAAAAATTACCTATTAATTTGTGTAATTCAAATTCTTAGGCTTCTTTGATAAATCAGCAGCTCTCTCGACAAGTTAGAGCTCCCCTTTTCTCTTGAATGTGATGCTGAACACGCCTTCTAAGGTCGCATTACCCTCAAGACCTCAGCTAGCTCTGAACTGAAGACATCGCAGTTTTAGGTGAACAAAAAGAGCAGTTACAACAGTAAAAGAACTATGCTGTACAAACAGAAGAGGGTCAGATTCGATGCTTCAGTTCCTGCTTCAGAGGAAAAAAAGTTCTAGTAGCATTAAGGTGGGGGACTTTCATGTAATTTAATTAAATATACATTCAAAATTAACATAATCATCTTATTTGGAATCAGCCTGATCATAAACTGACAGAATGTTAAAAAATTATTAAATCTTACTAGAGATGGCTAGAGTTTCTGTTACCTTCTAGTGAAGAAGAGTTTAATTTCTCACTAACACTAAGATTATCTTCTTGATTGCGGAAAGAGTGTCAGGCTTCTGTCTTTCTAAGGCTTTTCTGCATTAAGAATTGTACGCTCCTCATCCAGCACCAACTGCAGGCCTAAATTCTCAGAAGCAAAATGTGCTGCTGGGCAGAAACGCTTCCTGAACATGAGACAAAAAGCAAGCATCACCTCTGCACTGCTCCCAGCACTTTCCCACTCCCTCTGAGAGTTCCAGCAAGGAACATCTGAAAGAGCTATACTGTCAACTTATACTTCTCTTACAGCTATCTTCCCTTTCAGGACTGCAAGCAGAGCTAGAAGTAAATCATATTCTTCTTTCTCTGCTAATTTAAAAAAAAAAAAAAGGAGATGTCTTCTGAGGTACTTCAGTACAGATACCCCTAAATTAAAAAAAAAAAAAAAAAATCTCACTTCTAAAGCAATGGAAAATGTTTGATAACCAGACAATTGGGCACCACATTTGTTAGTACTTATGTAAGAGAAGCATGGAATATTTCAGAACAATATAAATATGGAAAATCCATGTGGGTGAATAGTCCTCAGATGGAGTAAAGGATTGTTAAGGAAAAGTGCAGATTCTTCATGAAAGACAAAGAACACACTCTTCCTTTCCTAAAACAATAAGGGAGGTTGGTCACACGTATAAACAGTTTGTGTCACAAAGTCACAAAAACTACAAAATAAAGGATCTCTGCTTAAAGAAAATATCAGATCATAAAGTGATCCGGAATAAGGAGAAAGAGACCATTACATTAAAACTAAGTAGAAGGGTCAAATGCTCTCTGACAATAATCAGAGCAGACATTTTCCTTCCAAGCATTTCAATTCCTGCTTTTTCATAGTTGACTCTTTCTTGTGATCCATATATGGATGCATGATTGCTGAAATAATTATCCTACTGTTTTATGCTAGAAAACAGTTTTTATTAAGGACTGGACCTTGTGCAAGAGCTGAACAGCAAATACGTTCTCTCCAGAGGTGTCACTAAACTGAAGAAAAAAAAAAAAAAAAAAAAAAAGTTATTTTACTGCTCCTAGTTTAAGGCCCATATCTTGAGAATTTGTGTATGTGTGGTCAGGGTAACTGTAAGTGCAAATGACTGCTTAGAAGGCTGCCTGCTCAGCTGTCTATAAAATTTCTGCAGCCACATGCACAATCAAGACAAATTAATTGCATGCTCATTTTTATGTAGTTGAATGATTCGGAACATTTTTTGTTTTTTTTTTTTTTCTTCCAAGCAAAGCTCAGACCTCTCAAGAAGATCTTTGATCAACCTAATAGAAACATTCTTCCCTTTTTGCTACAGCCTGCTAATAAATAGTAATCAGAAGTGTTTTTAAGAAACTGAAAGATGAAACTTGATGCAGTTTACATTTCTTCATTAGCTCCTAATGCCCAAAATTATTTGCTTCACTTTTGAATCTCATTTCTCAAGGTCACTTAAGTCATTTAGGAATCATTTCAGAAGTGACAAACACCTCTACTGCTCTGAACAGGAATTCTAAAATCAGTCTAAGAGAACATATCACTTCAAAAGAAATTTTAAATAAGAATGTAAAATGTCAGTTCAAAGTCTGTCTCAAGAAACTGTGTGGGAAAACAGGAGAGTGTGATGAAAAATGCATGTAAATCTGTACACTTCAGATAGATGATGCGGGATATCTTACAGACAAGTTCAGAGTCCTGTCTTGTACGCTCCGTTATATAGACCCAAGTAAAACAAGTAATTGTCCCTATATGTGGTTTACTCCATAGCAAATATGATGCCATTTTAAATTAGCATACTCTCAAACTACCCATGGCATCTTATTTGTGTCTCCAATGAGTTCTTGCAGAAAGGAACTTTAGTGTGGCAGGGCTGAGTGTCACTGCACCAGAACACTGAATGCCCAGTCACTTGGTGGGGCTTGCAGTGTTTAAGCTCATCTCTGTAAGACGGAGCATTACTAACCACAGAAGGGCCAGCAAGCCAAACAGGAAAGCAACATGAAACTGAAGAGCAATGAGTCTCATAATGCTCCTCACATCTACCATTTAACCACTTTTCTCTGTTGCACTACACAAAGGTGCCTCTTTCCTCTCAGGACTCACTGTCTCCTAGAACATGGCTGCTACACTCTGTGATAGACCTGGCGATTCCTACAGCTTTCCTGCTGGAAGGTATCCTGCAGTTGTGTCACTCATTTCTTTCTCTTGAAGCTATGCTATTTTGCAAGACAGAAATATTCTTTGGGCCAAAAAGGAAGAGATGATCACAGTTTCCATGGCCTCCCATAAATCACTCTTTGGAAGAGGGGAGATGTGGACTGAAGTCCTGCTGCACTTAATACTTCACGTAAAAAATAGCAAAATATTTGGTGGAACTAGGACCAACTGAAAAACCAAGAGCTCAGTTTTTACAGTTTACCTCAAGAATTAAATATATAATTTAGCTAGACAAATATGTAGTTCTAGCTAGAAATGATCTGATGCAATGAGCATTATACTTAAGGGCAATCAAATAAAATGAAGCTAATTTAAAGACTGAGAACTTCAGACTTATCCAGGTATAGCAGTGTCAAAACTAGTATATATGAAATCTGAGTAATACAATGTCCAATTGAAAAGCAGTCTTTTGAAGACTAAAATCAGGCTAAATACTGTGAGCTACTCAGTGCTCAAAAACCATGCCTTAGAATTGTTGTATAATTGGTTATTTATTGTTTATAAGTGCTGGACTAAATTTCTTTCAATTGCATTGGCTCAAACCCTTGCAGTCAAAGAAAAACCACTCTGGAACTATCTTGGTGTATATGATGTCAAAATTTGTCCTTACACTCTGGGTGTTTTAGCAGTTGTCTTCCCTTCCCCTATATATTAGCTGTAAAGAACTATTTCTATTTATTTATACTTACTGTGTATCAGCTTACACCAAAATAGATATAAACAGGGGCTCCCTGTCATATCTTGCAATCTTAATTTGTGTGAGCTATTAAGCCAGGCTGTTATAGAGCCTTAATGGCATTAGAATATCAGCAATAACCCCTACATCTATATGCTAGAAGTTCAGGCCCTGACCTTTAAGGAAAGATAAACAGATATCCATTTTCATTTAGAAAAGCCAACAAACATTCGGCATTGACTAAAACATATGACTGACCTTCTCTTCTGACTTTATTAAACAGCTAAATCCTATGAAAGTTCAGGTTATTTTAAAATGCCAGAACAGCAATAAATATTAAGAAATCATAATTACAGAAGCACGTACTGTCTGGTTATCATACCATGTCATTTTATATAATAAAACTCATGCAATATATAGAAACACGGCTGTAATAAAGAAGGTCTGTCTGTATTGGAAAAGAGACAATTCTCCTACACTACATCATTAACCATAACGCACAGGTTAAATCAAAAGCGAATTTCAAGATGAAGCCTTACATGCTTGTATGCCTTAATGCCCCCCACAAATGCACCCCACAAGGAGTTTTTAATATAACAATGGTAACTGGTGAAACAACTGCTGTCTGTTAGCTACAAGGAAAGCACATTTGTTAAATATCTATAAAGTCTGCGTTATTACAACGTCCTTTATCAGAAATAATCAAAGACAATCGACATCCCTATAGCACTCATATTTATAATAAACTACTTGGGGGCATCCTTAAGCATCTTGCTTCATTTGTTGCTCCATGTATGTTCTCAGAGCGATCAATGAAAGCCAAACTGGGAGGACATGCCTCTTTCTACAGTGGCTATTAACAAATGAAAGACAGCAATAATGAAATTTATCCTTCCTTACATACAGTTTTTTAAAAAAATATCACTGTGCACAACATACAGTACAATAAATAGTTTCTGTCTGTCTATGTATAATCTGAGGTAGATGCCATTTCTCGATAAGTGGTATTCTCACACAAGCAAACTGTTAGGAACAAATATCCCCTCTAAACTTCTGAAATATATTCTAGATATGGATTTCAAAGCTTTTACTAGGATAAGAGCCATCAAACTTCTCTGGTGCGAACTAGATGTTAAAGTATCTTATAGATCACTTTCCACCAACAGGTAGCATGTATCTCCTTCACTCCAAAACCATCTAATATACTGGTGCCAGCAAGGCTACATTACATTACGGAACTGGGGAGACTATTTATGAAACAGTATTCAGCGCGAGATGACCAAAATGTAACCTCACATCACAGTCACAAAGAATCCGTAACACATCAAAATTATATTCTCATATCTTATGAGCAGCTATAATGCCACTTTTTTTTTTGCACAAAAATACTGTGTTCTCATATTCTATATTCATTTGTTGGTGCTTTTAAATTATATGAAATGTATATTTCCACTCCTGGCTAGGAATTCTTCTATGTAATGTCCGAGTGATATTTCTACTGGTTTCCACGGACACAAAAAAGTAGGTAAAAATCACTGTAGTGACTGAAAATATATTTGTCAGCACAGTGATTCCTTACTCAGCCCATAACAATAAGTTTTTCCAAGCAGGCTGATCTGAGCTGATGGCCTAAAGAATTTCTTGAAGGAGCATCAACGACAGAAGCAAACTGTCAACTCAACCTTATGTCATCCAAGTTCGCAGAGCTTAAAATTCAGCAACCAGAAAGAAGCAATCTGGTGGTTCATGTGAAGTTCATAGAAAAGAAAGCTAAATTATAACGTGACAAGTAGCTTAGTACCTGTGAAATGGTAAAATCTCTACTATTCAATGCCTTGTCTTCAATACCTTTCGATAAAAAGATTAATTAATAAAAATTATTAACACTAAGCACGCACAATATCCTAAGGCAAATGTACTTGGAGTTCACAGAGAGTACTGTCACATGGGTAAACTTTTTGCTGTTTAATGTAAACCTTATCCTTGCTGCTAGAGATCAAATGATATCTAACTTTAAACAGGCTCATTTTAAGACCATAAAGCTTACAGCATATATAATCCTTTAAAAAAATCATTTCCCAAGAGCTAAGAAATACTTGCATCAAAATGTTATTTTATTATACTTCAAACTATCTTAAAAGCATCTAGATCGTATCTACACAAAAATACCAATTTTCCTCACTTAGGACATTTAACACATCATAAAAATTGCACAGATGTACCAATGCATCTACATGTGCACATATAACACAGATGCTGAGATAAGCACGCAGCTCTGTTCTCCTCTGCCCTCAAATACGTCTCTCACCCTCATTCAAATTATATTAGCATAAGGGCCAAGATAGGAAATATCACATTACATCTCAGCCACTTAAGCAAAGACTTTCACATCCCAGTGGAATAAAGACAAGCTTTAGCTGGAAATTAGAAAGTCCGATTTACCAACTGAATCCAACACACTCTTAAAATCTAACTGTAAAACCAGTTACTCAATTTGAAAAGTCTTGATAACCGTAAAGTACAGAATACTGGCGATTTTACCTTATTTATTTATGTTAAATAATTCACCACTCCCTGGCTCTTGGCCAACAGAATCTGTAGCACTTACTGCACTCTCTATTATTCGAGAGATAGAAAACAATGTTAAAGCACTCCCCAAAACAGCCTTTTGCAAACACGCTGCACACACCAAATGCGCGGCTGGGCTCCTGGGCGTGCTGTCAGCGACAACTCAGCCCTTCGGCTTCAAAAATCAACTCATCACGTGTCCCATGGTACTGCAAGCTGTCCTGTCCAATACAATGGCAGTGGACACACATACATCTGCACACATATCTCATGTTCTTTGAGAAGCGCGCTAGGGCCTTACCTTTTCTCAGCTGTATACTGAGCCTCTTCCCTATCTTTTTGGTGTTATACCCACTGTTCGCAGTGGAGGTGAGAATTTTCTGAGGTGATGGTACCAGGCCCGAGGGTGGTTTCCCTGATGAATTCACACTATGAGGTAGCTGCGAGTAGGAGTCTGTCTGATCGGACTGGTTACCCGCTCGAGACATTCTTTGTAACGTGTGAAGTCCAGAATTGTTAATACTTTTGCCATCAGTATACTGGGAATCAGGGCTGAACCGGCTGGAGTAGTACGTGTTCTTCTCACTTTGGGACAACTGTTCATACTGCTCTTTATTTGCCGCAGGGACCACATGGAACCAAATGAACGGCGTACGCATGGCTTGGCGAAACATATGCTGTGCTCTAGGTTTCAAAATGAACAGAAAATTAGCAAATTAGGACTGGCAGACTACAAGACATTATAAGCGTAATTACCAATGTTAATTAAGCAACACAAGCTGACAGACACATTGCACTCAAGCATAAACTATAAAACTTTCATCTGTTCACTAGGCTACTTGGTCTGCTTTTTGCTAAGGTTTATTGCCTTAGGGTAACACAATGGTTAAATATGCTTAACAATTAATGTACCAAATACCAGATTTGGAAAAGCAAAAATTTTAACCACAGTCTTGAATTACAGACAGTTCTACAACAAGACTGCAGTGTTCTTTTGTTTTGAACCTTGGTAATTGCTTTTTCAGATACAAGACTCATAGTGACAACAGAATTATTAGAATGAAAATTACACTTTCTGTAAAGTCGACGTAGTTCCATAATTTGCTGAGAGTACACATGGTCTTGCAAAAAGTCTAGTTTACACTTTTTCTAAGTTAGTAATAATCCTGCACAGAGAGATATTGGTCTCCAGGCTGTGGTCCCAAGTACAGCAAGTCAACAAGTCTCTTCCCAGACTTAAATTGTGATTCAGAATCTCAGAAGAAGCTGAGATAAGCTGCTTTCTACCATATGTTACAGGGTCATGTTTCAATCCAGGTAATATCAAAGAAATAAAAAACACATTCCAAATGCATGTTAAATATAGGACAATCAGCTTAAATGATATTCTTTTGTCCTCAACATGTTAGGATTTTCAGAAAAAATATTAGCATCTTTGAAATCACTCATTTTCTGCATACCTCTTTTCTGCTTTCTGTTTCAGTTATCTATGTGTGAACAACCTGATTTCACTTTTAGAAGTCTTTCTGATTCACCATTTCATGATTCTACCAAGTCTGGGCTTCCACTGAGCAAATATTTATGATCTCCCAAACTTCTCCAGGAAGTTTCTGCATATAGGACCTTTAGTTCTCACACATATAGAACCACAAATATTTTTAAAGTAGTAAAAATAAAGTTTCCATGCTGTCCACATATAATGAACATGATGTATTGCAAGTGTAAGAGCCAAAATTACATGGGAATTTCAAGATAAATAGTTTACCAATGCAAGAAGAAAAAAATCCATAATGTGCAAAAACAATCAAATGAGAAGTGCATATATTCTAACGACAATAATTATCTTGATTTTTTTGTAGTTTGGCTAATTGAAAAACACTAATATCCCTTAGTGTATCTATTCTTTAATTAGAAAGGCAAGCTTAGACATTTTTTTCTTAAATATTTTATTTTCTCAAATTACTGCAAGGTGCAGCGTTAAAGATTAAATAATGCAATGCAACGTGCAGTAAGTATACTTACTGTTCAAATCTCCTATTCCGAAGGTCTCCATCATTAATCCTGACAATACAATCATTCTCACGAAAAAGGTTTTCTTGTTCAGCTTTTCCACCTTTCTCCAATCGCTTCACCAGCAGCCCCAGGGTTCTGGAACATTCAGATTACAAATGATTACTGTTCCAACAATTTGCAGCACAGAAAATCCTACTGATTTAATATTTTATCATAATCACTATGGAAACTAAATTTTAAATCATCTTTACCTTGAAGTGGGATACCATAGTTTCAAATAATTTATAAGCATTACCTGAACTATTACCCCTAATCCATGAAACAAAGACCCTAGGCGAATCAAGCACGTCATTTAAAAGTAAGAACGACCAGGCAGTATGATGATAGCACGTCCATTCTTGCAAAAGGCCAGGATTTCTGAGCAGTAAGAGCCCCAAGAAGCACCGTACATCTGACAGCTGCCATCTTTTCTGCTAGTTAACTGAAGTTGAACAGGTTCAACTTAAAATTTGAATTTCTGAATTAGCAGAGAACACCACAGCCATCACTACTGCTCCTATGGAACTTGAATGTGGGCTCATCTCATATAATAAGCAGCCTCTAATGAAGGGATAGATAGAGGATTCAGGAACTTCACATGACCTAAACGCTTTTATTTTTAAACTTAAATTTATTTACTAAACAGCAAAGAGGAAATGAAAAATTTAAATGCTGTTTTAAATTCAGCGTATTATCTTAAATTAGTTGGTTCAGTAATGACTGAAGACAATTTCCATTTGATAGCCTCTGTGCAATGCACTGATCACCTCTGTCTAGTGCTTACGCACAGCGTCATCTTTACCTTTTCTCTCTAAGAATGTTGTTAACAAATATTCAACCTGAAATTATGAAATGGACCCTGAAGAATGGATTTCTGAGGTACTGGTAGGACAGTGTGAAAAGTTAATGATGTTTCTATACCTGAACTCTAGGTTTGAAGAAGGATTCAGTCTTCAGGATTGTTCTTGCATTGACACTGTATTTGATTTTTTTTAAAGAAGATCAACTTTACTTTGAGATCCCACAGACGTATCAGTGGGTCATTCACATCATCCAAGTCAACAGCATTACTTTTTCAGAAGTCATTTCAAGGCACGGTGTGGAAAATACTCGGTTGCGTGGCAGAAATTGCAAGATCACATTTGTCTTTAGGCACAAAACCGTGATCATAGCACTTCAGTTCACACATACCTCAAAGTAAACAAGCAGTCAATGATGCTTAAAAGGACTCCTCATGCGCTCAAAAGTTATAAATGCACTTGAGCACTTCATCAAATGGGTCAGAAAAGCAAAAATAACTTTAAATTACTTCTTCCACTTTAAATTCTTCATTTACCAATTTATCATCAACATATGCAAATAAGACATTTATTTTACAGAACAGTCATATGTTTTCTCCTACAAGGCAGATGAAAGAGAAAGAGAAACAATCCTTGTAGTATTTCCATTTTGGAACCACCTAGAGACATTAAGATACGATGTTGAAAGGATCTAAAGGATCTATACATGTAAACAGACTGCGAGGAGAAAAACAACATAAAGCATTTTGACAACACAAATCATCAAATGAAGTCTGAGTCAGACATTAACATTGAAGTGATACTGTTCTGATTCCAACTGATACAGAGTATGTTGCAAACATCTAATGTACTTCCACCTTTGACCTGTTCGGGGCTCCTATCAGGGGCAAACCTTCTCCACCCTCATTTGGTTCCCGAGGGAATCACTTGGGTGCAGTCATTGACGATAACTGTGATCGGGCTTGACTTCTGCTCAGCTGCTGCAATTAGCAATCTGACTCTTTGCAGTAACACTGGTGAGTACATGGACCACAAAACTCCAGAAAGCTAAAGTATCATTTCTCTAGAACACATGCACTTCAAAAAAAAAAAAAAACCAAAGAAAAACCAACAAAAACTTGAAAAACACAACCAATACTAGTCTGCATCCAGTCCCATCCCTCTCTGTCCCAAGTTGATGGAACTTTCCAAACCCAAAGACTATCTTTTGTAGATTCCTTCAAGCAACCCAGTACCTCCCATTAAAAAGGAAAATTAAAAAAAAAAAAAGCAAAACATATTTTCCCAAATTTCCCCAAGCAAAACAAATTTTTCCATCTTTCCCATCCCCCCCTCCCCAATCATCAAGGTAATGAAACATCTTGTATTATCTAGATATTTTATGTGGTTTTCTGTTTGCCTATCCCACAATCTTCTAATAGTTTGCATGATAAAAATTCTAAAAGTCCACAACAGTCACACGCTAACTTAAGAACCAAACTGTGCTCCTTTCATTGTACTCAAATTTGCTGATAATTATGAAGATATGTTGGCACAGAAAGTAAAACAAAACAAATTTTCAAAATACCAATTCAATCCTTTTTTCCTTCTCTCTACTAAAGTAAACTTTGAACAGTCTCAGATTTTTAAAACTGAAGATAGATTCTCCCCCTCTACTCTGCCCTGGTGAGACCCCACCTGGAGTACTGTGTCCAGTTTTGGAGCCCCCAACATAAGAAGGACATGGACCAGTTGGAGAGGGTCCAGAGGAGGGCCACGAAGATGATCAGAGGGCTGGAGCACCTCTCTTATGAGGACAGGCTGAGAGAGTTGGGGCTGTTCAGCCTGCAGAAGAGGAGGCTCCGGGGAGACCTGATAGCGTCTTCCAGTACCTCAAGGGGGCCTACAAGAAGGATGGGGAGAGGCTGTTCAGTAGGGCCTGGTGTGATAGGACAAGGGGTAATGGTTTTAAAATAGGGGGAGGTAGATTTAGATTAGATATTAGGAAAAAAAATTTTTACAAGGGTTGTAGAACACTGGAACAGGTTGCCCAGAGAGGTGGTGGATGCCCCATCCCCGGAAACATTCAAGGCCAGGTTGGATGAGGCTCTGAGCAACCTGATCTGGCTGGAGATGTCCCTGCTCCTTGCAGGGGGGTTGGACTAGATGACCTTTGAAGGTCCCTTCCAACCCTAACCATTCTATGATTCTAAGCAATTGGTCTAGCAATGTTTTTTGTATAGCGTTTTTCTTGAAACATTGCTTTCTACTATTTTGCATTCTGAAGTTATATTAAAATATTCATGCAAGATGCACTTTTATGCATGTTTGTAATTTCTTACATTTACTTCACACCTAAGCTCTCAAATCTAGTGAAAATATTACTAATCCTAACCAACGGTAAAATAATGTGACACATAAATAAATTACCAGTCAAAATTGCAAATAATCTCATTAAACAAAGGCTACAAGTTCTACTAATGCAAGATTGCTCATCTCAGACACAACATATGGTGCACATGAGGATTTTTCTTCTCAACACATGTTAGAGCTAGGTTAATCAAGGCATATAGAGCTAAGTCACTGAAAACAGCTTCAAGGCTCGATGAACAGCCTGAGTCAAATTTGAACCAGGAACCTCACAGTGCCTTTTAATTTATTTAATTTTTTAATATAAACACATGGGACAAAAAGATCCCTTTAGACACAGTTCCAGAAACAATTTCCTGAATGTAGTTCTGCATTGCAAGTAAACTCTCCTAGAACTGGCAGAAAAGGTTTCTTCCTGGAAATTGTAGTAACAAAAGCCTATCAATTCCTACGGTATTTCTTCTGCACATTATGGTTAGATGCAAGAATATGACCCTAAAAAAGGCACTATGGGAATTCATGTTTGTTGTTGCAGTAACTAGAGATAAACAGAGTAGACCTGATACTGCAAATATGCAATAACCTCAAAACTAATTGGATTTTTCTTCCATGCCGTGTGCCACCACTGTTAACCCTGATAAGTGGAGATGTAGCTCTACTATAGTTTCAATATTATGTTTCCTACATTAGGAAAACATAAATTTTGAAAGCCTGTAAACTAATCTAGTATAAAATACAAAGTCAGTATATGTATTTGTTTAAACACAACCATGTAGCATACAAATACATGGGTACATTTTAATTTACTTAATCTTGTCCAGTTAAACTAAGTCAACACATTTTCTAACATAAATTCTTGCATTACAAATATTTTAAACTATAACTTCATCAAGAATGAGATTAAATATTGTATGAATTTTTGCAAAACACTCTGCTAGTCTGCAACCCTACTGAAATAATAACTATAAACAGAAATTTGGTACCTGCACTGTTTTAGACTAATATTAGCTGACATGGGGACAGAAGGGAACGAGTATCAAAGCACAATCTTTGTATTTGTTTTAAATACCTAATTGGCAATGTAAATAGCTTAGATTATATTAGCATTTGCACCACTGTATTTCCACAAGGTTCATTACTCTAATTATACAATTAAAATAAACTCAGCTACATGTGTTAACATTTCAGTTCTCAGTGTAAATTACAACCAATGATAAAACCAAAAATAAGCAGCGAATGTTTTATTGACATCTAAATTGCCTGAGTTAGTCTGGGTAGTTCTTTGAAATTCTGAACTCCCCACATGCCATCCAGCTGTATGAAAATGATGATAATTTGTCTTAATAAAAACTGACAGTGTAAATACGAGAGTAATAAAAATATTACATTGAGCATCTAGAATATGATTTGGCCATCACTGCCCACTGTACGTACACACTGAAGTTATTTACCTATTACCTGCAAGCTAACTGTAATATAATCAAATCAGACAGAACAGAAAATAACCAATTTAGATGTTTATGTAAAGTCACTAACACGAAAAGGCAAAAACTAGACAAGGGGCAAAAATAAGGATTGATTGAAAGGCCCATGTGTAGCAGTTTCACGCAATGAAAGATCTCTGAGAAGTTCTACAGCAACATAAACACAGTACAAACTTCCTGAGATTTAGAGGTCAGAGTTGGCAAATCAGCTGATTTGTTCAAGTTCAAATTACCGTGCATGATCAATGCTACATTGGCCATTAACTCCTTCGCACAACATTGACGTCATGGCGCTACTGCGGAGGCATTAAAGTAACTTCATCAGCTCTCATGCCCAAGTCCAGAACCCATTTCCAATCTTTGGTAACAAATCCTCAGCTTTTTAGCTTGAATAATACTTCAAATTAAGTTTATATATATTTTTTAAAGGCTCAGATCTGACAAAGAAAGTCTTGAATTCAGCTAGGAGAGCGAGGGAATGGTACATTCACATCACAGGGATTCTTTTCCCAATGCGTATGTTTTTGAAAATCATGGCTAGCCTTGAGACATTAAAGGTTGGGAACACAGGAGAGAAATAAATGGAAATGCAGATAACACACCTTCTAGGTGATCAAAAAGAACACGATTGTTAGAGGAGCACCTTGAAGGTGGTATTAAGGACTCTCAGTATAGACAATGGCCTTTAGATATTATTTTAGTTTTATTTCTATCTTGAGTAAAAGACTAAAACATTTACAGTGAAATATGAAGTGATTTATAAACTCTAGAAAATAACAGGCACTTCCACTAAAAGCAAAAAAAAAAAAAAAAAAAAAAGAACTACAGAACAGAAAAATGTATAAACAATTTTCTACTATGGGAATTGTGTATATATCAAAGCCTACCTTCATTTGAGGTTTTTCATTTTTTTTTTAAATCTGTTTAATTCATCATTTAAACTGACAAAAAGCAATAAAATTCAGTCTCTTATTTTTCCCATTCTTCTGAGACTTCCTTAATATTTTTAAGACATTTAGGCTATATAACATAAAACCCAGAATAAATATTTTTAGCTGCCAGGTTTTAGCTGTATGGTTTATCACAGAGTTTGTGGCATGCTGGTAGGGTATAGAGCACCGAGTTCCTCTCCGATTCCCCTCCTCTGCACATTCAAGACATGGACCCAAGTATCTCCCTTCTCCAGCAGATTATTTTGGGAGGGGTTCGAAAAAACTCAGACAGTAATTGCACATACCATCCATTTTTCAATGAGAGGAGTTCTAGTATTATGGAGAAAAAGTAGATAAATGTTAATATAAATTATATAAAAATTATTTTCCATGTAACAGAAGGGATTGATTTTCAACTATGTCCTGATTCTAAACATCTATATTTAAAATTTGCTTTCCTGTAATAAAACTTCATCGTATAATCCCAAACTCAGGACAAAAAAGGAGTTAAAAGTCCTTCATAGCGCTTGATATAGCTAGCTCTCATTATATACGAACAGTTTAAGCTTCGCCTCAGATTTG